>NC_030960.1:3158935-3790722 GCF_001672515.1 Colletotrichum higginsianum IMI 349063 | reverse complement strand
GGGCATGAACGTCGCCAACGCCTTCGAGCTCAGCCTGGGCGCCAAGGGCATGGCGTTCATCGGCACCGTGATGTACGTATTACCCCCTAGTATCGAACCACCCTTCCAAGAAGCTTCGACGCTCACATGCCTCTCGCGATCCAGGTCATGGTGGCTTATCTCGTACTGGGGTCGCCGTCCTATCTACGTCGTCGGCATCGGCTCGCTCACCGTCATTCTCTTCATCGTCGGCATCCTCGACGTCTCCGCGGGCGACAGAGGCCTGTGGCCGTCGGGCGGTCTCTGCGTCTTCTGGCTCTTCATCTATGTTAGTGACGCCCGGCATTCTCGAGGGCGCGAGCAACATGAGCTATTGCTAACTCGTAGCAGTCACTCACGATTGGCCCGATTACCGTAAGTTGATGAATCCGCGCTTGGTTCTCGAGCACGCTTTCCACTCCTTGCGCCGCTAACACCGTCCGCAGTACAGCATCATTAGCGAGACGTCGTCAGTCCGTCTCCGGCCCCTCACCGTCGTGCTCTCCCGGAACGCATACCAGCTGGTCAACATTGTGTCGCAGGTTCTTCAGACTTACATGATGTGAGTAGGGTGTCTTCCGCAACACACGACCAAGTGCAGTGGGACGCGGTTCTCAACTGACAAACCTATAGGAACCCTACCGAGTGGAACTTGAAGGGGAAGGCCGGGTTCTTCTGGTCTGCCACGGCCGGCATCATATTTGTGTGGTCATACTTCCGTCTCCCCGAGTGCAAGGGCCGCACGTACGAAGAGTTGGACATGTTGTTTGCCAGGAAGGTTTCCGCGAGGCAGTTCGCAAACGCCCACGTGGACGCATATGCCTCCTCCAAACAAGTCGAGGATGTGATGGAGGCTGGGCCACGGAAGGAAGATCTCTGAAGAGCCTCCGTTGGCTATATTTACTGGACAGTCTCAACTGGTCCGCTGCGATCTTGCTGTATAACTATGACTCCCTTCTGACCGGGAGTGGCTTCTCCAAGTATCTGTACCACTTCGGTCGCGTCCTCTTTAGCTCCGTGCCTGAAGTCAACTGCAAGTCCTCGATGGCGCTGGCCCAGCGGACAAGCTCCTCCTCACCAAACGCCGTCTGCATGATCCCGAGCCCGAACGGCATGCCCGAAACCGGGTCCACGCCCGCCGGGATGGTGACCATGGGATACCCGGCCTGCGCCGCGATCTGGTAGGTCTGACCCACGGACGGAGGCACGAGCAAGCCAGATAGCCGAGTCCCGTCATGGGTCAAAGCCGCGTCGATCCCGTCGCGCGTCGTTCTCTGCATGAATTCGAGCGCCCGCCAATACGTCTCGTCCTGGACCCCCTGCGTGGCGTTGGACATGAGGAAGCCGTTCTGCCCGGTGCGGAACGCCGGGTGGCCGTGGTACGAGGTCCTGCCGCTGCCGGCGTCGGTGTAGTTCTGCCCGTACGGGTGCCCGCCCTCGGTCCCGTCGTTCTCGTAGTTGAAGCGGATGATGTCTTCGAGCGAGCGGATGTCCGTGTTCTGCAGCTCCGAGAGGTACTTCTTGATGTTGTTGTAGAAGTCGACCTTCACCACCGTGTACTCCGACTCGTACGGCCTGTTGAGCTCCTTTGCGCGCCAGTCCCAGTCCCAGCCGCGTTTCCTCACGATGTTGTCAAAGTCGGCTATTTCGGTGTAGTTGACGACGCGTGCGCCGGCCGCCTTGATCAGGTCGATGAGTCGACCTAGTTGCGCCTTGTTTTCTGCGCTTGCGTGATCCCAGAAGCTGTGCCAGGGGATGCCAAAGGTCGCGTTCTTCAAAGCCGTCTTGGTGGTGAGGAACTGCGAATAGCCTCCGGATAACGGAGTCTTCCCGCGCTGAGCATCCGTGTAGTTGTCTCGGGGGTCTACGCCGTAGATGGCATCGAGCGCGTACACGGCGTCCCTTACAGTTCGGCCGAAAGTACCGACCGTGTCTTGATGCTCGCATTCCGGGATTACCCTAAAGAGATTGATTAGATCAAGTCGTCATCACATTCAGTGGGAAGCATTTGCCAGACAGACGTACCCATCTCTCGAGGTCAGTCCGACCGTTGGCTTGAAGCCCACCACAGCGTTCCTGTGAGCAGGACTGATGACTGATTCGAGGTTAGTTTCCGGAAGTCGGCGACACTTGCATAGCACGAGGCCGTCTTACCGCTGCCATCAGTCTCGGTCCCGAGAGAGAAGGCAATCGCGTTGGCAGCCACGCCGATCGCGCTGCCGGAACTGCTGCCAAAGGGGTTCAGGGTAAGATTGTAAGGGCTCCGCGCCTGTCCCCCCCTCGGCGAGTAGCCCTCGGAATACCCCGTGCTTCTCATGTCCGCCCACTCGCTCATCGTTGCCTTGCCGAAGAGGACGGCCCCGGCCGCCCTGAGACGCGCGACGACGAAGGCATCGCGGGGAACGACGCTCCCCAAGAGAGCCCAGCTGCCGGCCGTGGTCTCCATACTGTCTTTGGTTGCGATGTTGTCTTTGACGGTAAAGGGGATGCCGTGCAACGGGCCGAGAAGCTGGCCTGCTTTCCTCAGCTCGTCCATCCTGGCTGCGATTGCCAAGACGTCAGGGTTCATCTGCATCACGGAGCTTTTCGGAATCTTTCAGTATTCATGTTTCCTCTGGGCCCTTGTTTGGGGAATGGAGGACAGAAAATGATCTAACCTGATATATTCCTGCGTCTGGAAGGTCCGCTGCACATAGCAGATGACCAGCTGCTGCGATGTCATGATTCCATCCTGCATCGCTTTCTGCATCTGGTCGATGGTGGCCTCCTCTAGCTTGAAGGTTCCGCCGCACACGGGCATTGGGAACAGCTCCGTCGTGTTTGCATTTTGTTGTAAAGGAAACAGGGGCGGGAGCAAGCCTTGGTTTGTTGCCAGTTGTCCCAATGCCAAAGGAGGCAGGGTAAAGGCAATTATGAGAGACTGTAGCCGCGAAATCCACAGAGGGAAGATTAAAGAAGACCTCATGTCTACTTGAGATCAAACGTCTGTCGATACCGAGCCAGGAAAAGCAACGTTAGGCAGGACAGTTTGGTGAGATGAAATAGTATATCAAGCCTCCCGGATTTGTCAAAAGTGTGAGCCTCCAAAGCAATGGGTTTTGCCAAAGGGCAAGCAAATCTCAATGCAGGACTTGGGTACTTGTTCTTGTTTTTAGGCAAGAGTACTGCAAGGAACATAAGCTGAAGAGACTAAAACACAGAGTCAATCACTGGACACTCATTCAGCAGATTTGGCACGCAACATAATTGGAGAGTTTCCGACAACAAATACAAAAGACCTATTTTACTCAGCACTGAGATGATTTGGGTGTAACCATTTCTCAGGCTGTCATTTTACAGAATGTGTTTTCATATCCTCTGGAATGTGAAAGAGCCACGTGCATGATACAAGACTGGCGTTATGACCAACCAGTCTGGAATGGCGGGTTTGACTCCAAGAATGATAGCATTTCTACTTTTCTCAGCCATTTGGCTCACGTCAGTTGTCTTTTCCATGCTCTTACAACAACATCTCACCGCTTTTGACTGTGAGAGGGGGGAGGGGGTAGCCCCATGGCTTGTCACGGATGTATATGAACAGTTCCCTCTATGTACTTGTAGTTTACTCATGTAAAACTCCAATTTGCAATGATCAGCTTAACGTTATGTTTACTGCTAAACGCAGAAACCCATCCAGCACACCATGCTCTAATTGCAGTAGCAGTCGCAATCACCTTTCGGCGTCGCCATCCAGCGTCCCTGATCAGTTTGGCACTGCAACAGCAAGTTGAGTCAGTGCCCTTTTCAACACCGATCGGAGTAGATCGATGTTCACTCACCCTATCGCTGCACATGAATCTGCAGCTGTCTGTGTCGGCAGCATTGCAATTGGATTGCCACTATAGAGAGAGGCCGGTTGTCAGCAAGAGAACCCTGGGTGAATTGTAGAACGCCATAGTCGGGACGAACTCTGCTATCTCCGATGGCGGCACACGCTTGTCCAATCTGCAAGAATGTCTCTGCCGTCACGGAGGAGACGTAGAACGCTGTTATGAGGGGCAGAATTGAGAAACGCATGGCTGAAAATATAAAGGAATTGACTGTTGAGCGTTTGTCGGGAAGTTCGGGAGATACTGAAGGATACAAACAGAGGCTAGTACAGATAGCCGGGACTCTATATCTTGACGTTGGAGACATGATGGGCTTTTTATACATTCGAGATCAGGCACTGATCACTCGTCACTTGTATCCGGAAGAGAAAGTGTCCTTAGTACGGGTCAAAGTTTAACTACCTTGTCTAAGATGATACCGCTTCCGGATGATCTGGAAGCTATGCAACGGCCGGCAGCAGATAGACGATCGCCTAAAGGTAAAGAAGGCCGGCACAGAGCACGGAAACCACCGAGGCATGGATGATGGGCTCAAGAAGCCTGGATCCATGCCATCGTACTGCAGAATAGATCCTCTGATCTAATGTAACAAGGGTAAGTAAAGTTTTGAGTGTGTATGAATGTACTACGGAAAGATTACCATCCCACCGGGTCGCTTTTTTTTTGCCCCTGCGAGGCGCATGACCCCCCCTCCTGAGACATCTATTCTGGACTACAGCAATATTTTCACATCCTGGTTTGTCGAACTCTGAAACTCTCTCGACCAGTACAGTTGTTAGTTTTGAGTACGACGCCGTGGCAATGTCCCCGCCAGAGCGAGAAGCGTTCTTGGATTTGGACCCGCAGTCCCGAATTTCGCAAGGGCTTCACGCGAAGAAGAGTCATGAACAAATGAACTGCCGCCCTTATGAAGAAGCAGCATAAAAACCAAGGGGGGTTCAACAAGGGCTGAGTCAGGTGCTGCATCAGCTCGCCTTCAGCTCCCAGTTCACTGTGAAGAGGTCTCGATGCGTCTAAGTGGAAGTCGGCCAGTCGTGGGCGATAGCAGCGGTTGACCCAGCGTCTATGAAGTGGCCTAGATGCGTTTCGTAATATGGAGACCAAGGACAAAGATCCAGGGGGCGATATTACCGACATTAACGTGCCGTTAAACGTCGTCTCTTGGCGCTTGAAAAGCTGAGAGAGAGAGAGATGGACATGAGATTGGCAAAGAGCACCAGCAAATTGATCGCCAGAAGGAAGAGACAATTTGTCGAGGAAATGGCTGAGCAAGGGATATATCTTCGGTGGAGATGCGTACTAATATCTTCCCGAATCGACAAAAGTCGGAGACGATGTCAACCTGCTCCGACGTGGGCTCGGGTTTGGGTCTTCAGTTTCCATAGAGTTTGACTTCTGGGCTTCGAGCTTATGGACACATACAGGTGTTCATGACTCAAGCTTTAAGGTGTTTAGATTGGAAGTTGATCAAATAGTGACATGCCCTGGTTTGCTCCCGTTGTACACAATACGATTATGAGCAAAAATACTACACACTAGCTCTTGGACTTCTCACAGCGGCAGCGCCGTCAACTTGACGTAGCAGTCGTGCGGCTCCCTGGTCAACTTGTCATAGGCGCCGGTCGTGTTGAGCTCGTAAGGCAGCTCCTCGAGCTGGAAGTTCCACAACACCAGCACGACCATCATGCGAAACTGCACGTACGCCAGCTTCCGCCCGTAACAGCCCCGGGGACCCATGCTGAAGATCATGTTCCGCCCGCGCGTCGCGTCGAACACCTCCCTGCCATCCTCCGTCTTGACCAGCCACCGCTCGGGCACGTACGCCGCCGTGTCGAACCCCGACTCATCGCCGAGACCGCCGGGCCCGAGGGGTCCCTTAGCCGCCGCCGCCACCTGGGCAGCCGGTGTGCGCAGCGCCTCGTCGACGGCGAAGCCGGGCTGCGTGTACCCGGCCTGGTTCCAGACCTGGAAGACGACGGTGCCCTTGGGGATGCGGCAGCCCAGGATCTGGGTGTCCTGCGTGGCGCTCCGGACGCACATGGGCGCCGTCAGCGACACGCGGAACAGCTCTTCGATGCTCGCCTCCAGGTACGGACACCGCACCTGCATGATCTCCTGCGCCGTCGGCACGCGCCTCTCGGCCACGGCCGAAGGAAGGGCCTCCCTCAGTCGGGAGCGTAGCTTGGCCTGCTGGGCCTGGTTGCGCGCCAGCGTCTTGACGCCCCACTGGTTGGAGTTGGACGTCGACTCGTGCCCGCCCAGGGTGAAGCCGTAGAGCTGTTCCGGTTGGAACAAACGATGTTAGCCTCGTTCTATATCATATCATGTTGAAGAAACTCGGGATATCATACCTCGTCATAGAAGAAGCGGGTGTGGAAAGCTGGCGTTCGCTCCTCCTTCGCAGCTAGGCCCCTCTCCCTGCGCACCATCTCGTCCACAGCACATCGCACCGCATGATCTTCCGGCGAAGAATGGACCCTGGCCGCGGACAGGTCGACTTGACGCCGCAGCAACTCCTCTTTGAGCCGGATCGCCGCCTTCATGCCCTGCCCCTGACGCAGAAACCAGTGCGCAAGCACCGGGAACAGGGACTTCATCGCCGTCTCGAGGCTGTCCGAAAGCTTGAACAGGGCCTCGATGACGGGGTTGGAGGGCGCGTGCGGGAAGACAACCGGCTTCAGGCTATCTGTGGCTTCGGTCTTGTCACCGGATGATGGCAAGAAAGGCAAGGAAGACAGGTAGTCCAGGTCCGGCTGGGTTGCGCTGAGACCCTCGAGGCCGGGCCCGAAGGTGAAGCCGAGAACGGCGTCAAGCGCGCAGTGGCTGATGTCTTTCATGGCCCAGAACGGCCGGCCTTTCGCCAGCCTTGCCTTCTCGCGCCAGAGATCCGTCATACGCATGGTGCTCTCGTGCAGGAGAGGCGCGGCGACCTTGTTGAGGAAGCTGGGGTTCAGCACGTCACCGATGAGCCGCCGGCGGCCCTTCCATTCGTCGTTCGTCTGCCACCTGCTGTGGTGTTCAGGGATCACGCCGCGCAGCAGGTCGGCGGTGAAGGCCGAGCGGTCGAGCTCCTTGCCCCGGCGCATCAGGATGTCCTGGGTCTCGCGGAAGTCCGAGATGATGACCCAGGGCTTGCTGAACGGCCGGCCAAAGACCTGGATGATGGGCGAGCGGTGCTTGATGTTCTGCGCCCCGAGCCAGTCGTACATCTCCCCCGTCTTCTCGGCGTGGCCCACCATCTCGGGCATGTCGCCTAGGAGTGACTTCGACGCCGCCTCGTTGTAGGGAATGCCGGGAAGAGGCCGCGGGAGCAGCGCTCGATAGAAAAGATACGTCACCAGGACGCCGAAGCCAAAGGCCACGGCCATCCTGCCGGTCGTGAAGCTGAAAATGCCGCCGGTGTAATCCATGATGACTCGAGAGAGTAGTGTGTCTGCCTCCTGGATAATGTGGAAGCTGGCGCTGGGCCTAGGGGCAGAGAAATCAACAAGAAATGTGTACTCGGCACAGACGTCCAAGGAAACGAGACCTACTCATAGCATGGAGAAATGGTTGATAAGAACGACTCGCATTCTGACTGTGGATTCGCAGCGGAAGTGACGGCACATCTCCGCGGCAGTTGTGTAACAGCTCGCTTCTCTTCCCCGAACCTGGGCAGAAGATCGCAAGATTCATCTCATGAGGTCTCCCTCGCAACAACGTCTGAGCGCTGCGTTTTCCCTTGTACTTACGCCATCTTGGTCCGTCGTGTTGTTTCGGCGGCGTCAACATCCCTTCTTTTCCCCCATCTCGATGGTGGTCGCAACAAAGCTCCCACCGGTTCTCCGCCCCCCTCCCTATCCCTCCTGTCTCCGCCCGGCTTCCCCACCGAATGTCCGGGCGGGACGTCCTTCTTCTTCCGGCGCCGTCCCATCTTCCGTCCGGCGGGCAGCGTCCGAAAAAGCTTGGGTTTTGTTCTAGGGCGCATTCAACTGAAAGTGAATCTGTGACTTTTCTTTTCCGGCTCTCCTTGGAGATGTGATCGATAACCTTAACCGGCGCCCCATAAGGCGAAACGTGTTTGAGGAGTTAATCTTTTCAAGACACCCTTTTGACATCACGCCAGCCCGTGGTTTCCAAAGTTCCAGGCAGCGCGGCTGGCTTGAGATTTGATCGTGCCTTTGGAAGGGCGAGATGAGTAAACTCAACTGCTGGTTGGTTGGTCGGGGTGATCACAACCCAGCTGACGCGTCTTTGAGATTGAAGGTGAAGCTATTCTCAACTTCGAGAACCCGCTGTTGGGTACGTTTGCTCTCATCAACGGTTGTAGCGTTTGACTATACGACCAGCGTGACAGTGGCTGTGTTTGCGTCAGCTGAGCACACCGGTGCATGCTGGTGTTGATGATGACTCTATGAGACGGCCGCCCCCGCCCGTAGAGGGGATGAACCGGTGTCAAACAGCTCAATCAGTCGATCAACAGCACTATGTGAGCACTTTCCCCACACAATCAACGGACAAACAGCAGTTTTCCTTCTTCCACAACTCGTCGTCTCTACTGTGTGTGGTCGAGTAGTTGGTGTTCAGATTGCCGATTTTAGCACAGGACGAGGATGGAGAGGCCAAGTCACGATGTTGCAAACTCAGTTGATTTACGTTTCTCTACGACGACTTCATTAACACCAACGCAATGCGATCAATTAGTCTAGCAAATGACGCTGTTTCATAGCCGCAGGCCCGACAAGCTTCCCATCCGCATTCCTCTCATCTCCCGCCGAATAAGTCATTGTGTTGTAGTACATTGTGATGTAGGGTCCATTCTTGTTGTACGACAGACCGACGTAAGAGTGTCTTCCGATTGTGGTAGAAAAGTCTTGGGTCGGGCTGTAGAGAGAGAGAAAAAAAAAAGAGACGAATTAGTTCTGTGTGCTGCACTGGTTGACAATGACAAGGGAACGACTTACAAAGCCTTTTGAACGGCATCAACATACGTGTCGGCCATATGAGTCAGTCCACAGGCGCGGAAGAAGTTACTGAGCGACTGGGCGATCCGCAGGTCCGTTCCGCCGTAGTGACGGACGGGGATGTACACCTTTGGCAACGGCTCGGGGCTGTTATGCTTCAACTCCATGTTGAAGATGATGCCCGCCGTACGGTGCGTGCTGCGGGGCAGATCCTCCTCCGCGGCGGTGGTCCCCAGGACGTGCATGTAGAAGGACCGGATCAAATCCAGGCCGTTGTCGATCTCGGGGCCCTTGAGCGCGCCGCCGAGAGAGTACACCTCTTCCACTCGCGCCATGCAGGTCTCCTTGGTGCGGAGGTACAGCTTGAAGCGGGAATCGGCGGGGCGGATGGCGTCGAAGGCGATCAGCTCCAGCCGCAGGATGTACTCGTTGTCACGCTGCCTCTTGTAGCGGTAGACGAAGTCGCGGACGGGGTTGAAGGAGGGCTCCAGGTTCACCGGCAGCTGCGCGATGACGTCCGTGATGATCTCGCCGGCGTGGTTGTTCTGCAGCAGGGAGATGGGGATGGGGTAGAAGTACACCTTGGGCGCCGGCAGCTCGCCCTCCAGGTCGAACGAGATGGTGTTGGTCGTCATGTGCTCGTTGGTCGCCATCTTGGCCACGATATCGTGGGCATTCTTGGCCTCGACGTGGAGGTGCTTCTTGAAGAACTCCCAGAGCTCCCCGTCGACCGGGCCGCGGCCCTGGCGCAGCAGGCGGGACATGACCACCTGGGATTCGTCCTGGTTGAAGGGGTCCTTTGAGGTTCCGGCGAAGGGCCCGATGGGCTCGGAGCCTACCCGGATCTTGGAGCGCGCGGGCCCGACGTTCCAACTGAGCTCGGCGGGCGAGAAGTCGTCGGAGCAGAAGCTGTCGAAATGGGGGAGCCGGACGCCCGTCTTGGTGGTCATTGGACGGGGCCCTAGGGACGGGACAACGAACTGGTTGACGAACTCGACATACTGTTCCTGTTCCTCGGCAGAGTATCCGGCACTCTTCATGAGGGAGAGGAGGGGATGCGCGAGTTCGTCCCACCAGAACCGCGAGTCCTCCTGACGCGCGAGGTCTGAGCCGTTCGTTGCGGCAACCATTGTAAATGACGGTTGGTAAAATGAGTATGGAAGAATGGATAAATGATACAGCAGAAGCTTCAGAAGCTGGATTGGCCGCTTGAGAATGAAATGAACAAGGCAATGAATATGGACTTGGGAAATGTTGAGATGCTTGACTACTACTACTTAACAGCCCAAAATTGAGTTGAACACTGTTGGGCTTATATACCAAAGGGCATGAAATTACCTCGTCCTTATGATACTGTCGAACCGTTTCTGATTAAGGAAACGATGGCGAATGGCCAGGAAGCTTTGCTACGGAGTCCCGACGAATCCAGACAACGGCACATCGTCGACTCGCATCAGCCTTGTCTGTAGTTACACGGCAACGAACTTTGGCATTTTCAGATTTTCCCAAATATGCGGACCCTAGTCGAGGCGACTTAAGCTTTGCGAGATCTCAAGGGAAAGAAGATCCAATGGGCTGATTGGTTCCCAAAGATGGAGGTCAATCGATGTCGACGCTTCTGTTGCAAATGGCCTGCGCCGGTGGGCGTATGCTCACCAATGAGGCCAATGTTGGAGACGCTCTCGAGGTTGCGAGGTCCAGACAAGGCCCAGGGGAGTCGGTTTCGGTCTTCAATTCGCTGATAGTACCTGATACGATGAGCTAAACCGAGATTGCTTCATGGCCCCAGAAACTTCCAGTGCGGCCCGTCCCATGTTTTCCCCCTTCAATGTCCGGTCAGTCCGCTCCCCCCCTCATCAGCCGCGAGGCCGCCATCGGTAGCCACTTCCGGAAGAGAGCACCGAGATTCAATCCGTTCCGAGGTGCGACCACCACGGTTCTCACACGTTCCTCAGTCCCTCATCGTCGTTTAAGCGTCCGTTATCTGCAACAATTCCGCGGGTTTTCAGACCGAAGTTCTGGTAAACCTTGTGATGAAGGTTTCTGGACTCCCGTTGCTTGGCGCTTGGTCTTTGAATACCTTTATCCCCCCGAGTGATCGGGACCGGGGACTAGTTACCAAAGTCAAATCTTCAGATGTTCCGTCGAGCATCAATTACATCCCTCATCTGCTTCCGTATATCTTGAACGCACATGAGACCATCCAGGTCACACTCTAAAGTCATCAGACAGCCTGCCATTCTTCTCCTTTTGCTTCACACGAAGTTGTCGGGACATTCTTGTTGTTATCACCCTTTTTGGTTCTTTTTGAAGTCACAGTTCTCGTTCAACACCTTCGTATTTTCTCAACCATGGACTCTGCTATTATCCCTTTACACTTACACTGGCCACCGCAGATGGTGCGCCTGCTAAACAACGGCCCATCCCTCGCGACAGCCGTTCTTCTCGCCGTTGTGGTGTCGTTTCTGATCCAATGGGCCACTGCGGACCGATCCATCCCCAAGATCACGAGTTCCAAGTCCTGGTTTGCGACCAGGCAGGACTTTGCCGCCCACGGCGTCGAGATTATCGAGAAGGGTTTTCAACAGGTCAAAACCGGCGTGTTCCGAGTGACGGCTCTAGATGGTAAGCTTTCGTCCCACGGTTCTTTGCGCGGGCATACGAACCGCGCTCGACGGGATAATAGAAGACTTACACGTCGCAGGCTCCGACTTGGTCCTCATCGCACCGGAACATTGGTTGGCCATTTGCAAGAAGAAGGATGAAGAGGTCGCGCCCGCTCGCAAAGAGGTTTGTCGTCTCTTGACCCTTTGTCCTCGCGGCTCTGCGGGATCGACTAGGCCCCCCCCTAGCTAACACGGCCCAAGTTCTTCCTGTGCGACTTGCACGGCGCACCCTTCGAAGAGCATTACCTTTACAGATATCTCGGCGCACGCATGCCGGGATTTGGTATGTTATCGCGGGGAAATCCCAGCTCCCAAGACACGGGTATTGTACTGACTTCTTGAGGAAGACCGCTATCTCGATGTCATATCTGAGGCACTGGATGAGGGCATCTCCAGCATCTTGGACAAAGACTTCGACTACTCCCAGGGTGGTATGTCGACCCCTTCGACCCTGCGCTTCCCATGCGCGTGACTTGCCCGAGAAATGCTGCTAACATTGCCCTTCAAAGCACGCAAGCGCGTCATCATGCAGCCCCAGATCCTCCACGTCTATTCGCACGTCATCTGGCGAGTAATCCTCGGCAACAACTTCAGGCCCGAAGTCGTCGACATCTTCGAGACGTATTCGGCGACGTTGATCCCCGTGATGAAGAAGCTCAAGGCGCAGAGGCCCATGATGGCGCGCATCACCGCCGCCTTCTCGGGCGACGTGCGCCTCGTCAACGCGCAGCTGGAGCGGGCGACAGCCTTCTTCACGCCCATCTTCCAGCAGTGCGCCGAGGCCTTTGAGAAGGGCCTGCCGGGCAGCTCGGTCGACAACGACTGGTTCGAGGAGCTGATCCGCATGGCGCCGGCCGAGAAGCGCCGCGACTACAAGTACCTCACCAACATCCTGATCGGGTTTGCCTTCACGTTCGTCTTCTCCCCCGGGCCGTCGACGACGCAGGTCGTCTACGAGTTCGCCTTCCGCCCAGACTACGTCGAGGAGGTGCTCCAGGAGGCGCACGATGTCTTGGGAGAGCGCCCAGAGAGTTGGAGTTTCACGCGGGACAGCCTTCGCCGGCTTTCGCTGTTGGACAGCTTCTGCAAAGAGACCCATAAACACCATCCAACGGCCGCATGTATGTCTCACACCCCCTTGCTCCATCATCATCCTCACCGCCAATGAACTCCTCAGTGAACTGACGCCGGGCGGAACAGCCAACCTGATGAAGAAGATCCACAAGACCCAGACGCTGCCCAACGGGGTCGTCCTGCCGGCCGGCACCATCTTCGAGGTCGTCATGACGGCGGCGCACCTGTCCAACTCTAACCTCGAGGCCCCGGCCGAGTGGGACGGGCGCCGCTACCACGACCTGCGGCAGCGGATGTCGTCGACGGCGACCGGCTCCAACAAGTACGACTGGGGCAGCGCGACGAGGGACGACGTCAACTTCGGCTACGCCTCCCACATGTGTCCCGGGCGGTGGGCCGGGTGTTCCATCGCCAAAATGTTCCTCATCAAGCTCCTATCCCGCTATGATATCGGCCCGGAGGAAGGGCACACCGAGAGATATGCAGACCTTCATTCAGGCCAATACGTAAGTAGTGTCTTTCTGCGTTTTGCTCATTTGTCGTCCCCCCCCCCCCCCCCCTCCCTTGCCTGTGTCCGAATGGTATAAAACTTCCTCGACTGACCACTGAGACAGATCTTGCCTAATCCTACGAAGCATATTCTGATCCGACCGAGGCAGTAGCCAGGCCGTATTGGTTGATTCTGTGCTGGGGCATTGGACAAGCGTTAGACGCGCATATGATGCTGTTGATTTGTGAAGGGCTTAGGTCAACACCCTTCTTTGGACCATGTGGAGGGAGGGGTACAAATATCGTACATAGGGGTCGAATACATGCGGCATTAAATTCATTTGAACCACAGTTATCGGCATGGAAACTTTCTATGCCCTTGACGGCCGAGATGATAAACATCAGACTGGTTGTCTTGGGAAAGGGCGGACTTAACTCAAGCGCTGCCTCTAGGTCGGCTGGCCGAAGTTGGAGGCCTTCGAATCATTTCACTTAATCCTGAGAGTTTAGTCATCTCTTGCGACTTGATCAGTTTGAATGAACCAGAACAATGATGTCTATGGTTGCGGCTACGTCCCTGCGGCTCAAGCACGCTTGGCTGAGTTGACAGAGCCCTAAAAGCATAAAGTACACTTCTAAAAACCCTAGCGAATCGAACGGTCTACCACAAGTCTAGCTACGGGAAAGAAAGACCCCCGCAAAACCCGTTGTTAACCCCCGGAGAAGCGATCTGGTGACACCGGAAGATATCATTTAGGGCAGGTGACAGTAGAGCCGCTGATGGTGCAGGTCTGTCCCAGCTTTTGATGGCACGAACCAGAAGTGCATGCTTGGATGTTGTTTCCCTCGGCACAAGCACCGAGTGCGATACAACTCCCAGCCTGTTTTCAGATAGAGTTCAGTTGTTGTATCTGGGCCTTCGTGGATGGTGGCTATGGTTGGCTACTTACCTGGATGGGGGCGGCGAGAGCAATGACAGCGACGACAAAGTTGAGGAGTTGCATCTTGTCTTTTTTTATTATTGTGGATTTAAGAGTTTGATAGATAGAATGGCGGGCAAAGGCTGTCAAGTGTGTCTGATTGTAAGAATGTTGGCACTGAGAGTTGGCTGACTGGTGAGATGAAGGAGGGCCGTCCTTTTATGCTCGACTACACGTGCTCGGAGCGATATCATCTTTGCCATCTCTGCCGACTCGCGATGCTGCTTTAGGGGGTTACCAAGTCACTCGGTCTCGATTTATGTCCCGCACGCCCTCAGGAAACTCTAAGTAATGACAGCCAGAAGCCTATTGTCAGGGTGGCCCCGGGCAGAGTCATATGGCCATAGTCATTCTAGAACCTAGAGCTGGTCGGTGAGTTGCACAAATTGCCACAATACGCTCGAATAGGAAATAAATTCAAGTGCCCCCCACCCCGGTCGAAGCGTCTTTCAACACGGTCTTCGGGGCCGCGCAGTCTACCGGCAAATTCCCCCTCCCCAACGTTCTCGCCATGGAAAAATAGAACCATTACTAGGATGGCTGTTCCAACGACGGTTCAATTACATTTGACACATCGTGACTTCACGTACTTCAACTCCTGTCCACGGAGTGTGCCGAGGCGTGGGACCCTTGGAAACCCCAAACGTTTGACGGCGAGGCCGCAGAAGGGGCATCGGGCGACGGTAGACCCCGTAGCAACCTCAAGGCGCATATCCGGGCGTGGCTGCTGTCACCAGTACCCGGCGGGTTTGAGGCGCGCTCTGTTTGTGATTCAACTCGAGACAAGACCAAACTCGACTCACTTGAATGGTTTCCTCGTCGTCGCCACCGTGAAGCTGCGAGAGTGGTTAAGGAGCTCGCCAAGTACAACCACAAGGGGGTCAGGTATGGGGGCACAGAAGAAGTTTGCAGGCAAGGATAATGTGTGGCTAATGGTTCAAGGTGTCTCTCTAATATTACATGCGGACAGACCTGTCACTTGTCCAGACTGGCCGTTTTGGAATCATTATGCTATCCGGGCAGTGTCCACTTTTCACAAACGCTGTCGGAGCTGCACACGGATGCCCGGCACCGGACAAGCACCGGCCGCTTCCGCCCCACACCGCGCCAACACAACCAGCTTCTGCTCAGTCGCAACGGCGCCCTCGAGAATTGCTACGTACAGCAAAGTACTATCGGACGACCGCTTCAATTGCTCCAGCTCAACTCGAGGTCATTGTCTTACCGTAGCTGGGCACAAAGTAGCCTGCCTAGCACTGCCTACTAGACAATCGACGCTTCCTATCTAGGTAAATGGAAACCCACCCGCCTTTCAAGTGAGTCGATATATCAAGTCTTTTCTAGAGCTTCATTTTGAAGCCCAGAAAGCTAGAAACGCTAGGTTGCAATGGTTATTGGTATGCGCAAGACGGAGAGGGTCAGAACAATCGCAACATCCTCCCGCTGCTTAGTTGGTTCGAACGAATGCAGTACAAGTGTCATCGACCAGCATGTGGTGCAAAAGAAAAGAAGAATATAAAATGTCTTTGTGAGGCTAAGAAATAAATGCATTACGGACTTTACACTGCAGTTCACGCTGTAAACTGCATATTTCAGAGGACTTTTCTTAATCAAAGCATGGCCTCCTTCTATTCCATCATTAGTAAAACCCCTCACAACTGATCGTGTTCAATAACCATGGTCTTGTTTTGATACTGAAAGCACATCAATGACTTGGACAAACGACAAGAATGCAAGCGGGCGGAGAAGAATCGACGGGGAGGTATGTGCCGGCCAGTCTACTGCAATATGATGCCGCTCAAATGCCCCTATCTTTAAATGAGAAGGGCTGCTGAGTTCCCATTGGGCAAACCTGGAGCATGTTGCATTGTTCGTTGTCACTTGTCACCTGGGTGATTTCAATGCAATCAGATGCTAGTGGATGAGGCTGGGAAGCAGGCTGCAGTTACAGGGCATACCCATTCGCCTTCCTAATCATAGCTGCAGCCTGTGGCTTCCACTATCGAACGCTATGAAATATCACTTGGTTGGTTTGTTGTTATTGGCTGAGAAGGAATTTGGTGGTCTCTGTCTGCTTATGCAGCGTTGTAGTGGCGGCCGGGTTGTTTGGAGGGTGTACCGACTGGGAAACCTGTGAAGCAACTGAACACTACCTATCCCTCTGCAGAGCTTATGAAGCCTAGAAAGGACGCTCGTGATGGATTTACGGTTGAGCGAGAGCCTAATTTGGCTGCGATCTGCCTGGGGTGTGCGACCGTTCTGTTACGGCATGCATATGCCATGACAGTCTAGCACACCGGCTTCCTGCAGCATGTGGGCACACTGAAGAGAGACAGCATATGCAAATGACCCAATCTAGAGCTCTAGTTCCTTGTTGTATCTAGCACCAACATCGGATTCCATGCAAGGAAGAGTATTAGCCTGCTTCCAGCTAGCCCAGCCTAGGATCATCACAAATCAAACATGCCTCTGTGTAGATATTGGCAAGGCTTCCGATGCAGTCAGCATCGCTCAGTAATGAACAACCCATGATGCCGCCTCCTCCCAAAGGAGTTTGAGCACGGCCATGGTGGCAGCTGGGAGGATGTAGTTGCAAGGGCTCATTACAGACCCCGCACATGGAAGATTGGGCAGAGAGACACAGCCAGACGATTCACAGGCATGAAAATATGCACGCCGAGCATTCTGGGCCGCCTGAAGCCTTAATGTCATGTGCACTGAGGGCGGACGGCAATCTATCAAGATCCAGCGGGGTAAACTGGAGAAGTATAAAAGGCAGAGGGGGCGTGATGCTGGGAGGGGGGGGGGGGGGGGGGAAAGCGAGATGGTTTTCATGATTTCCTAAACACGATCACTGAGGTCGGTCAGAGAAAATGGCAGTAGCAGTGACTGGATTGCCCTTTGTGGCCGGCTATTCCTCACTCGCCTGGGTTGTCCCAGCCATTTTTTTGGTTTACAAAGTCCTTACTTTCGGCCGAAGAGAGAAGCATCTCCCGCCAGGCCCTCCCACGGTCCCCGTGCTCGGGAACGCTCACCTCATCCCTTCCGAAGGCTTCTTTGCCAAGTAAGCATTGTGGTTGTCCATAGTGCCTCGTCGCGACGCTCTGCTGATTAGCTCCAGAGTCAAAGAATGGAGCGAGCAATACGGTTCGGTCTTCTCGCTCAAGATCGGGCAGAGCACGATGGTGGTCTTGAACGACAGAAAGGCCATCTATGAGCTCCTGGTGTCGAAAGGCGCCTATTACAACGACAGACCGCCCGATGAACAGTTTCAGCTCACAACGCAGAATGAAAACATAGCCGCGATGCACGAAGGGCCCAAGTGGAAGGCGGAGCGGAAGATTGTTGCACAGCACTTCTCGCCAAACAATCTCGACACGACACTCAAGACTGTACAAGAAGCCGAGTACGTTCAAGAGAACCCCCCCGCCCCTCCCGTCACAGACAAAGACCAAGGAGTACTATTGAGCATCATTTACTCATGCAATACAGAGTCGCCACACTGCTGCACGACCTTCTGGAACGGCCTGAGCAATTCACGACGAGTGTGAAGCGGACAACTGCCTCGATTGCTAGTATCGCCCTATTCGGCCACCGAGCGGTGGATTGGGCAAGCTTCTGGGCATATGTGCGTCGTCCATCTATCAGACCTGCAAGGTCTTTTCAATAGACTGCTAAACCTCATTCAGGCTGTCTACATCTCCGCGGACGCAGTAAGGACAATCGAGATCATGGTTTGTTTGCGGCGACTTCAGCCCGAGGCTGACTTTGCGACCAGATATCGAGAGCAGTTGCACCAGGGACCTACCTTCCGGTAGAGCAGTTCCCGATACTGAAGCTCATTCCAAACAGCTGGACAGAGTCCCGACGCCGAGGCAAGGAATCCTACCAGACCATCACGAAGGTCTGGAACGAGGCCCACGAGCGCGTCAGGAAGCGCCGCGACGGGGGCGACAAGCGGGTGTCGATGCTTGACAGCATGCTCGACGGGGACCTCGCGTGCGACGTGCCGCTGACGTATACGGAGCTGAACAACTTCCTCGGGGCGGTCCACATGGGCGCCTCGGACACGACGGCGATGACGACGCTGACCAACATCCTGTTCCTCGCCAAGAACCCGCAGTTCCAGGAGCGGGCGCGGGTCGAGCTCGACCGCGTGTGCGGAGCCGAGAGGGTGCCCAAGTGGTCCGACTTCAAGGACTTGCCGTTCATCAACTGCATCGTCAAGGAGGGGTTGAGGATGAGGCCCGTGTGAGTTGACTATGCCTACACACACACACACACGCACACACACACACATAAGAGCTTCGACAACAGCTGACCATTGACACCTTCTTTTTCAAAGTGTACCAACCGGAGTCCCCCACGCCGCCAAGACGGACCGGTGGTACGAAGGCATGCTCATCCCGGCCGGGAGCACCATCCTTATCCCGGCGTACGCCCTCAATCACAACGCGGACTCGTCGCCGGACCCGTACACGTACAATCCGGAGCGCTTCCTCCCCGTGGCCGATAAGCTCGCGCCGGAGCTGGCGGCGTCGCCGCGGTACGACGAGCGCGACCACTACTCGTACGGCGCCGGGCGGCGTATCTGCGTCGGGCTGCACCTGGCCGAGAGGTCGCTGTGGCGTATGGTCGCGCAGATCATCTGGGCATTCCGCATCGAGCCGGCGGTCGGGCCGGATGGGGCGCCGGTCAAAGTGAACACAGAGTACGACGCGTACGAGGAGGGGTTCCTGCATGGGCCGAAGGAGTACGAGGTGCGGTTCGTGCCGCGGAGCGAGAGGCACGCTGAGATTTTGAGGCGGGAGTTTCGTGAGATTGAGGGGTTTCTGAAGCAGTGGGAGTAGAGCTTTCGGCTGAGTTGGGACCAGTTGGGTAGATGTGCAGATGAGGTGATGGACCTGTCAGTCTTTACATAGGGAGTCCGTTGTTGTGTTGAAGTCGGCCGTTGAAAGAAGTGTTGGTCGTGACTCGTTGAAGCAATGAGCGACTGCTTCCACGAGCACAGCTAACCTTTCCTCCGCTTTACTCTGTAAGATTGGTAGTCTGGCAGAATTGACAAACTTGGATAGTCCCTTGCTTCCCTGCAGAGCGTTGGCCCTCGGGAGGGACTCGGCCTCGGTGCTGTCATGCTGGCAACCGCTTCAACTCAAGCAGAGTACCATCTACGAGGTGGCTACTGGGGACCATGAAACAAGTCACTATTCAGGTACTTCAGACCAGAATCACACGCAATCGTCACGACTCTCTTCCCGGGCCCCAGCTCTCGGGCCAGCCGAATCGCCGCAACGGCGTTCAACCCGGTCGAGACCCCGGCAAATATGCCCTCCTCCCTGGCCAGCCGCCGACACATGGCGCGTGCCTCATCCTCCTCTACCGCCCTCGCCTCGTCGTACAGCGCCCGGTCCAAGAGCGGTGGCAGAAACCCGATGCCGATGCCCTCGACGCCGTGCGCACCGGCGCGGCCCTCGGTGACGACGGGCGTCGAGGCCGGCTCCAGCACGACGACGCGGGTGTCGTGCCGCGCGGCCTTGAGGACCCTCGAGACGCCCATGGCCAGGCCGGCCGTGCCGACGGCGGCGCAGAAGGCGTCGACGCCTTCAGGGAGCTGCGCGAGGATCTCGCGGCCCAGGCCTTCGTAGCCGACCAGGGCGTCGGCGTTGTTGAACTGGTCCGTCGCGTAGGCGCCGTCCTCGTCGGCGACGGAGCGGGCGCGGCGGATCATGGCAGGGATCAGGTCGGCTGTGATGCGTCCCGAGGGGCTCCGGATGACGTCGACGGAGGCGCCGAAGGCGGCCATGGTCCTGAGCTTCTCGGGGGCGAAGGCGTCCGAGGAGGCGGGCTGGAAGCGGTAGCCCCGGACGGCGCAGACGAAGGCCAGCGACGAGCCCGTGCTGCCGCCGGTGGCCTCGACGACCTTCGCGCCGGGTTTCAGGGCGCCCCTGAGCTCGGCCTGCTCGATGATGGCGGCCGCCATGCGGTCCTTGTGGGAGCCGGTCGGGTTGGTGTACTCGAGCTTCAGGTAGACCTCGGCGTGGTTGGGGGGCACCAGGCGGCGGAGGCGCACGAGGGGCGTGTTGCCGATGGCGGCGAGGGCGGAATCCGAGGCTCGGAGGGCTCTCTGCATTGTGAGATGGCGTGTGACATGTGAGGGAGGGTGGGTTATGGGTACGGGATGGGATCGATGGGAAGTTGGTTGATGGTGTTGGAGGGGTTTCGAGGCCTGAGATGATCCACCGTGGTGGGCCTGGATGCTCCCTTTGTCATCCAAGGGCGCGTGTAAGTGGAGTGTGCAATGGAAGGTTGGCGAGCATGATGGCTGCTCTCTACCCAAAGGTGCGTAAGAAACATCATTCGCTTGGCCTGTTGTGTGAGATCAGGATCAACGACTCAAGCCTGCGATAATCGATCCGTCCTTGAGACGTAATGGTCAGTTTCGGACTCAGGAGCCTTGGAGAGGATACGACACTTTTGTCATAGCTATTCCGTGAATTGTAGTGTAATCCAATGAGCTCTGACTTATGGCAAAGGAAATGGTTCTGTTCGTCGTAGTAACAGTGCTGGAGCCGAGTGACAGGAAACACACACAAGACACAGGGACAGAAGCAGAGTGTAGAACTGATCAGTTTTGCTTTCTAGGGAACTTGCGCGGGGGGTTAATTACGTAACCCGCGATGTTCCAATGCAGGCAGCAGAGTTTAGAACATTGCAGGCCTTTTTTTTCTCTTTCCAGGGCACTTGCTTGATTACGTGATTCAAGTAAGTTTAGGTTTCCAGGGTACTTATGGCTTGACTTTTTTCCCGAACTGCGATGCTGATTACGTCATTCGGCGCGGACTGTGTGAACTAACACAGTGCAAACTCAACACTGTGCTCCCATCACCATCTCGCTTCTGTGATGAGTGAGTCGCCTAGTCGGAGTCGCAAGCTTCACAGACCAGGCAAGCGGGACCAGAAACTTTAATGGTTTTGCGAGCGAGCTACCTTCTCACCTACAGAAGCATTGCATCTTACACGCGCCCAGTCCACGGCACATTCCCGCTCACAATGCCCGCCGTCACCCGTAGTCTGCGGTCGTCGACGCGCCTGAGCACGACGACGACAACGACGACGGCTTCGGACGAGAGGAAGCCAGCGCCCCAAAAGACCAAGACCTCGGGGGCAGCGGTGAAGAACAAGAAGAGTGCGAACTCGACAGCCTCGCCAAAGGTGGCCGGCGATCGCAAGAGGAAAGCCGAGGAGCCCAAGCCCGAACTCGCCGACGACGAGCCCAACCCCAAGCCCGCCAAGAAGGCCAAGGTACGCTGATTGAAATTGCAGGACCCTCAACCGTTATCGCACATGTGGCTGGTGTATTCTTGTGTGTGTATGTGTGTATGAGTCTACAGACAAACCAAATACTTACAGGCCTTTCATCTAGAAGCCGGCTGCAGGAAAAAAGGAGGCGCCGCCCAAGAAGACCAAGGACGAGCTCGCCGCGCTGCGTGACGCTCCGGTTCCGGACGTCAACCCGGACGCCGAGCCCAGGGACCCGCCGGGCCCGCGGTACTGGCTGATGAAGTCGGAGCCGGACGTGCGCGTCGAGGACGGTTATGAGATCAAGTTCTCCATCGACGATCTAGCGGCCAAGAAGACGCCCGAGGGGTGGGAAGGTGACTGATGCTCGCACGTGTGCGCGCTGTGGAAGAATCGGTATTGACGGCGACTAGGCATTCGCAACTATGTTGCGCGGAATAACCTCAGGGGGATGCGCAGGGGCGACAAGGCCTTCTTCTACCACTCCAACTGCAAGGAGCCCGGCGTAGTGGGCATCATGAGCATCGTCAAGGAACACTCCCCAGATTGTGTGTTTTGTTCTTGTTCTTTTCTTTCCCCCTATTTCGGCTTGTTTTCTCTTACCCCCCCCCCCCCCCCCCCCCTTCCCCTCACGCCTCTTCTAACATAGTCTAGGGAACGCCTGCATCAACGACAATCCGTACTACGACGCCGCCGCCCCTCACGACGGCAGCCGTTGGAGCCTCGTCCACGTCAAGATCGAGCACAAGTTCCCGCGCATCGTGCCGTTGAGCCTGCTCAAGGAGTCGCGTGGTACTACCGGCCCGCTGCGGGACATGGAGCTGCTGAAGCAGGCTCGGCTAAGCGTCACCAAGGTCACGCGCGAGGAGTGGGACGAGGTCATCCGCATGGCTCGGGAGCGAGACGAGGACGGCGAGTGGGACAGGACCGTCGAGGAGTCCAAGAAGTTTCCCAACTACTCGGCGGCGTGAGGCGGCAGGCTTTTCTTTCTTGGTTTCTTCTGCTTCTTGTTCTGTTTTTCGTTCTGACCAGTTCGATTAGGCTGACTCTGCAAGTGGTATCAAGGATTCGGGACACCGGATACATCCCGCCGGGCGCCGCTTCTAATTCCCGTCATGTTGTTTGCGCCGTTGTTGTAAAAAAAAAAACACACAAGAAAACCGAAAACACTTTTATGTATCCCCCTTTCTCGTTTCTCCATATACCACCACCACCTGTACCATACCCCCTCCACCCCCTTTTTGTACAATACCCAACCGTAAGCAGCAGCAGCAACTATGACTGCAACTTGTCCTTCGTATGCTCCAGCACGGCCCTGATGCCCTCGTCGAGGTCCTTGACGAGCAGGATCAGCTCGATCCACACCAGAGACTTGCTCCGCAAAGCCTCCGCGTCCGACGTCTCGTCCAGGCCGCGGCCCAGGCGCGACAGCACCTCGCGCAGGCCAAGCGGGAACTGCGGCGTGTCCAGGCTGACGCCGACAAGGGGCAGGCGGATGTGGCAGTTCCACGCCGCCGGGTGGGCGGCGTCCTGCTCGCGCATCGCGTCGACGACGTGCGCGACGATCTTGGCTGCGGACGAGACCTTGCTGGCGAAGGCGGCGAACATGTCAAAGAAGCGCTCGGCGGTCTCCGGGCTGAAGAAGGGCTGCTTCCGCGAGATGTCGAAGATGGCCGTCGGTATGGCGCCGTCGAGGGCCGGGTTGTTCTTGAGCGCCTTGCTGTCCTCCTCGTTCAGCGCCGCCTTGTCCTTGGCCGGCACCGGCAGCCTCAGCGCGTCGTCCTCGTCTTGCTCGTCGTCGTCGTCGTCCTGGTCGTGGAACTTGATCTCGTCGTCGTCGTCCATCTTCTCGCCGGCGAGCGGGTTCTCCTGCTCGGCCTTCTTCTTGCCCGCGCCGCCCTTCTTGGCCTCCATCTTGGCCAGCCACTCCATCTCGCAGCGGGCGTACTCGATCCACAGGGTGCCCTCGGTCGTGCAGAAGCGGCAGCCGCGCATGAAGTAGCCCCGCGCGCCGCCCATGTCGCCGTTGGAGGCGGAGCGGCGGCCGGCAAAGACCCAGAGGTCGGCGTCGGTGGGCATCATGCGCAGGGCGGCGGCCATGGTGCGGCGCCAGCGCTTCGTGGCCTTGACATCGGCCGTGTAGGCGAGGTACTCGAGCCAAAGGTCCTTGCGCCCGGGGTGCCTGCTGACGGCGCGCTCGTAGATGGCGAGGACGCGCGCCTGGCTCGTGTGCTGGGAGACGACGTGGCCGATCTTCATGCGCTTGCAGCGCTTGGCGCGGAGGGTCTCGAGGGAGTGCTCCCACTTGGCGTAGGCGCTGAAGTCGTCGGGTTTGGAGCGGGGGGCGAGGATGCGGTGCTCGAAGTCGCTGCGCTTCTGGACGATGGTGCGGATCTCATCCTGGGGGAGTTAGATATTGCGTTACCAATGTTGTGTGTGTGTACTGCACATGGTTGAGGAGGAGGAGGAGGAGGAGGAGAAGGGGGTTGCGTCAGTGTCTGTCTCTGTCTCGTACCTTTGTGAAGATCTCCTTCTCCTCCCATTCGCGCAATTGGGGAACGGAGCGCTCCAAGTAGAAGCGGGCCTTCTCGGCGACGGACATGATTGCGGGTTGGAGTGCGAGACTGGAGGTTGTGCTGTGTTCGAGTGCAGTCGAGTCGCCCGGTCACAGTTACGCAGTGTAGATACCCAGGACTGTGTCCGTCCGTACTGAAGAATATTGGACAGGGAAAGAAAAAAAAGTCGGCAAGGCTGAAAAAGCCGGGTCAAAATAAAGTGGAGATAAAGCTTAGGTGTGGCTTGTGCTTACCGAGAGTGGGCTCTGAGTGGTTCCCTGGCATGTGTGGCTGGCTTCTTCAGCCTTGCGCCAAGCTCCCCCTGTCCCTTGCCAACGCTAAACCAAAGGCGGACTGCCCAGGCCTGCTGCTTCGAGCTGTGCCAAAAGAAGCTCCGGTGGCTCTTTTTTCTCGCTCTGTCAAAACCTTATCATCCACACCCACATCCACATCCACATCCACATCCACCGACCAGGCCCTCTATTCAGTCATCTTCCTTGTCGCCGTAACCAGGGCAAAGTCATCATCAACACGAGCTCCACGGTCCAGCGGGGGGGCGCCGCACTGTCGCAAAAAAGAACCGGAACCTGGACAGCCCAACCACGCGATTCGCTTTTCGATCACCGATCCCGTTCAGTCCGCGCCCGCCGCGCCGCCCGCACTGCGCGCGCAGTGTTGCATCCCTTCCCCCCTCCCTCGGGCCGCCGAGGCAAGGCGTACGGACGATTCCTGGTGTGCGGTCTGCTCTGCTCTGCCTGGGCTTGCCAAATTGTTGTTTTGTGCCGATTCCCTGCACAATTGCTCGCCCTATTTCTGCTCTTCTCTCCCTCTCCCCCCCCCTCCATCCACTCTTCCCTCTTGTCAACTGCACTTGGTTGCTCGCCGGATCCGCCGGATGAGCTTCTTTTCTCTTTGTTTTTTCCACTGCTGCGTGAGTTGAGAAGACGGAATAAAAGCAAGAAGAAGACGAAGAGAAGGATAAGAAGCTTCCCCCAAGAGGTTCACCATGTCGTCCAAGTACAAGGGCAAGGACAGCGGCGTCGCGTTGACCTTCAATGGCCAATGGGTCAGCTGGTTGCACACCACCGTAGCTTACAGTAAGTCGGCGAGAAACCTGAAGCTATCGCGACGTTGCGCGTGACACGGAGGGGCAGCAGCAGCAGCAGCAGCAGCAGCAGCAGTCTCCCCTCCGCTCCCGATTGCTCTATCTACTCGTACGGTGTCAAGCACGAAAGAGCTCCCGCAAGCTGACATGTCACTCCCACAATAGGTGCATTCATCAGCGCATTCATCGTCGGTGTTTCGCTGCACTACCACAAGATTGTCCAGAATGAGTGGTATGGATATCCCGAAGAGTGGTTTCCCTCCGTCTCGGCGACCATTGGCGACCGATACCCCGAGCGCTCATTCTACATGTTCTTCATCGCCATCACCTCAGGCCCGCGCTTCGCTCTCGTCGGCTTGTGGTATCTCCTGACGAGGAGACCCGGCCAGACGCTGCCCAAGTTCACCTTCGCAATGGGCATCCTGCGCACCGTCATGTGCGGCGGGTTCACCTACGTCACCTCGACCGACGACCACGACTGGCACGACATCTTCATGATCTCCTACATTGTCGCATCTCTGCCCTGGACCATTGGCTGCGTTCTGCTGAGCCCGCCGAACCCCCAGGCGATCAAGTACCGCAAATGGATTGCCTCGTCCTTCTTCGGAACTCTGGTGCCCTTGATCTACTTCTTCATCCAACATAAGGTTCACCGCGTCGCCGGAGGTATGTTTGCTTGGCAGAGACGCGCGTCGCGAACCTTGGAAACCTCAGAGAACTGACGCCGCATAGCCTACACCATCTACGCCTTCTTCGAATGGGCCCTCATCCTCTTCGATGTCGCCTTTGACGCCGTCACGGCCCTCGACTTCAGCACTTTCGAAGTGGTCATCAAGGATGTCCGGGGAGCTAGCAAGGGGTACGTCCAATGGCTTCCGAAATAGAGTCAAGTACATACTTGTACATCAGGCCACAATAAAAATGCACAATCCATTGGGGGCGCATAGTCTAAGTCTCGACACAGTGAAAACCGGTCCTCAGTTCCGTCTGCCGTTTTGGAGAAGGAGTAAGTCTCCCCTGCCCCGATATCGAAGGTTCACCAGGCGCACGAAGCTGACTCGATCGATTGCAGGAAGGAAAAGGCCACGGCCGGGGTTTTGACCGGTCCCTTCACGTGGGCGGGGGCCCTTGACACCGCCGCCGATGTCTACCACGGTTTCATCTTCTGGACCATGCTGACCGGTCTCGGCGTTTGCGTGTGGTACTTCCCGCTGTGGCACATGGGCATTTCGGGCTACGAGGCCTTCGTCATGTCCACCATTCTGCCCGCCGTCCTGGGAATCCGCGGAATCCGGTCCCTTGTCGTCAGCAACCAGCGGGCCGTTCACCTCGTCTCGCTGGTCGGTCTGTTGGCATACCAAGTAACCGACCCTGCCTACCGTCTCTTCACTGTGGGCTTCGCCGTCGCCACGTCCTGCCTCGCCTGGACTGCCACGCTGTGGTCCGAGAGAGCGCACCAGAGCCGCCTCGAGTCCAAGATTCTGGCGTGGACCATCGGTCTTATTGCCTCGTCCACGGCCAAGTTTATCTGGTGGACCAACAACCCCCTGTGGCCCGTCATGCACGCCGCCAACGGGGGCTGGAATGCGACAGGCTTCGCCATCGCCGTTGTCGCCGCCCTGCGCTTTACTAGGAGGGCGCCCCTGACTGCCGGCGACTACCCCGAGGACTCTCAGAAGCGCGGCTCGTCTCTTCTCGCCGCCTTTGGTGTCGGTGGTCTGTTCTTCGGCATGCATTCCCTGCTCTCCGATACGAGCACCATGATTCTCTGGGTCTGGGACGGCTACCCGATCCGGGGACCTACTTCCAACACGTACGGCTGGATGACTGCCGTCGCCATGACTGCTGGTCTCCTGATGGGCTTGTATCGTCCTGCCCTTATGAGCTCGTGGACTGCCTACGGCATCGGCTGTGTTGGTGCCGCCGTCTTGACATCTTACCACCACTGGTTCGGCTACTACGGCGCGCTGACGACTGCGGTCTACCTCATGGGTCTGTCCGTTCCGTTTCTCTCCAACGCGGCCAAGAGAAGCCCAGGAACGACGTTTGGTCTCGGGTTCTTCATCTACAACGTCATGGTCCTGTTCCACGTCTGGGTTGTCGCCTACGCCTTCGTCCCCGGTGGCCCCCTTGTGCGCGAGCACACTGACTGGGTAATGATCACGACTTTCCTCCTGATCGGCGCCGGCGTCTTTGACTTGACCTCGTCGCAAGTCCGCCGCCGCGAGACGCGTCGTTCGTCTCCGTCGCAGCACAAGAAGTATCACACTGTCGCGGCCGCCTTCGTCAACATCGTCTTCCTTGCCGCCGCTTTCATGCGATTCCCCACGAACGACTACAAGCCTTACCACGCGGAAGACCGCATCATGACGGCCGGCATCTGGACGATCCACTTCTCGCTGGACAACGACATGTGGTCATCCGAGTACCGCATGCGCGATCTCATCAAGGAGTTGGAGCTGGACGTGGTCGGTCTCCTCGAGTCGGACCTTCAGCGCATCATCATGGGCAACCGCGACACGACGCAGTTCCTCGCCGAGGACCTCGGCATGTACGTCGACTACGGCCCAGGCCCGAACAAGCACACGTGGGGTTCGGCGCTGCTTTCCAAGTTCCCGATCCTCAAGTCGACGCACCACCTCCTGCCGAGCCCCGTCGGCGAGCTGGCGCCAGCCATCGCCGCGACCCTGGACGTGTACGGGCAGGAAGTGGACGTATTCGTGTTCCACTCGGGCCAGGAGGAGGACCCCGAGGACCGGCGGCTGCAGACGGAGTACCTCTCGAAGCTCATGGGCGAGTCCAAGAACCCGTCGGTGCTGCTGTCGTACCTCGTGACGAAGCCTCTGGAGGGCAACTACAACACGTATGTCAGCAGCACGTCGGGGATGCACGACGTGGACCCGAGCGACTGGGACCGGTGGTGCGAGTACATCCTGTACAAGGGTCTCAAGCGCACGGGGTACGCGCGCGTCAGCCGCAGCACCATCACGGATACGGAGCTGCAAGTGGCCAAGTTTGTGATCCCGCAGACCAAGGAGGAGGTGCAGCGCATCGAGGCGGTGGACGACGAGACGCGCAACAAACGCGTGGCGGAGGAGGAGGTGCCGCAGGGCTGGCGGTTCCCGGGCATGTTCCGGGGCCAAGGCGTGCGCGACCACCGGTACCACGTTTTCAACGAGCCGAGATACTACAATCACTGAGTTATGGAATATGAGTTATGGGGTATTATGTGGCATGGGGCTTGGGGGTTGGTTTGGGGTTATGGAGGGGAGTATACGTGCCACGAAGGGCGATGGAGGTGTAATGTCGGGTGTTTATTTATGAGGCAGTGAGACATATACTAATACATTGAGTGTACATGACCGGTTAACGCTTGGGATGGATGTAACTATTGAAGACGGGAGAAGGGGAGGTGATGAAGATCCTCGGCTTGTCATGGCGTGGATGATGTTGCTGACGAAGCCGTCAGTACTAGGGCTAGGTACACACAATTGACGGTCCATACGGAGGGCGAGGCTCGATAAGACATTGCGGAGTTCCGTCCGTCTCTTGGACGACCTTCCTCATGCGAGCATCGTCGCCGAGCCGGCCCTGAAGATTGATTGTCTTCAGATCCGAAGCCTCCAAGCCGATAGACCGATCCACGACATCTGGATCTCGATCAGCTTACCTATGCAGCACATCAACTTCCCTGTGTTAAATGAGCTACGCAATCCATTTATTTGCCCGAGGTTAGGTAAGTAAGTAGCTGTCCTCCGCAGGCGGCAGAGTTACTTCTGTACAATGCACGAGTGGTGTACAGGGTATCTGTAACGTGCATAGGTATGGGGGGGCATTCTCGCGAGAATAGCCACGGTTCTCACGGATGCACGGCAACAGAAAAACGGCTCAAGGACATCTCGGGCCGGCGCCAAACGAGAATCGAGGGCGGACCTGGGGCGGAATTCCCTACCGCTCTCCGCTCTGGGGAACTCCACTTGTCGCCGGTACCCGAAGCTCGCCGCTGACAACAAGTCGTCTTGTCCTTCTCCAACTCTTCAAGGACAGGAAAGAGGGGGGGGAAACTTTGCAGCAGCAAAGAGACGACAGAGATAACCCTGGGGGGCCTGGGGAGGAGGGCTGGAGGGGACTATTTAGTAATAGGCCTGCAGCATGACGGGGGGTTCGTGTCATCACGTCGCCTCTCGTTGGTTCACATGTCTCGAGTTACGAAACGGGTGCGGGGATTTTATGTGGGATTTCTGGGCTCGGATGGGGATCTGATCTTGGGGTAGGGTGGTTAGCTGCGGGTGAAAAAGCTGGGGTAGGCCATCGACAGAGACCTACACACAACAGTATCAGCTTGATACAGAGTGTGGTGTCTTGTACATCGTAATGTGTACAAAAGAAGACCCCCATCCCCCCCCCCCGCGGCTAGCCGCGAACGCCGGGCCCGGTCCCAGGATGGACCCCCGAACAGGAAAGGTCCCAGGAGATTGCCCGCCGCGCGCCATGAGATGAAAGGGCAGCTTCTGTTGTTGGAACGCTGGAGGAGAAGTACAGCGTACAGCGTAGGTGGTGGTAGTGGGGGACATACCCCAAACGATACCTGTCTCTGCCCGTCCGTCCACCCGCCCGCCCACTCCATCTCGGGTTCCATCTTTGGGTTCCATCTTGGACCGTGGAAAGCCGAGCTGGAGGCTTTTTGGGGGCGGCGGGCGCGTGTTGGAAGGGGCTAAGCTTTTTCGTCTTTTGCTCCCTCCCCGGGTGCAGGACGAGACAATAAGAGCGAGAGGTGTCCGCCGGGACGGACGGGACGGAGGGTTTCTGTCTCTCCTTTTTCTTCTGGATTTGTTGTGTAGTAGCCCAAAAGAAGAAGAAAAGGGTCCGGTGGTTTTCTGTGTTTCTTACAAGTCGAACCCCAATCGAACCCTGAGAAGAGACCTCCCATTGTTGGATTTGTCTTTTTTCCCTGTCTCTCTCACAAGCTGAAAGAAGAGGAAAAACACACTCGGCATCCGTTCATTCGAAACCCCCCCCCCCCCCTCCCCTTTCCTCCCTGAGAACAAACGATCATGGCGCCCGAGACGAGTCATCTCTGGCTCTGGCTGGGTTTCGCCGCCGTAGCAGGCGTCGTATACGTAAGTCCCCCTCTCTCTATGGGCTTCACTCTCTCAAAGATCTCGGGATATGGCAAAACAAGCGAGAGTTGCATCCGGCTGACAGCACGGAAACCCTCCACAGGTCACCGGCATCGTCGTCTACCGCCTCTTCTTCCACCCGTTGGCCAAGTACCCGGGCCCCTTGATCGCCAAGATCACGGATGGCTACCAGCTCTACCACGCGTGGAATGGCGACCGCCACCTGGACTTTTACAAGCTTCACAATCAGTACGGTGCGTAGTCGTCCTGTCTCGTCTCCATCTCACACTTGACCCGTCCGCATCTCATTCCTCCTGTTCTCCTCGTCGCGTCGTGAAGCAAACGCCCACTTCCTCACTAACACACACACACACGCACAGGCAACGTCGTCCGCTTCGGCCCCAACTCGCTCTCGTTCAACTCGGCGACGTCGCTCAAGGACATCTACGGCTTCCGCACCAACGTGCGCAAGGCCGAGTTCTACGACGCCTTCGTCCACCCGGCGCCCAACACGCACAACGCGCGCGACAAGGAGATCCACGCGCGCAAGCGCCGCGTGCTCGCCCACGGCTTCTCCGACAGCGCCATGAAGGAGATGGAGCGCTACATCCTGGGCAACGTGCGCGCCTTCACGACCGAGGTCGGCCGGGGCGCCTCGGACGAGACCAAGGGCTGGTCGACGCCCAAGAACATGGCCGACTGGTGCAACTACCTGGCCATGGACATCCTCGGGGACCTGTCGTTCGGCAAGGCGTTCCACATGCTGGAGGCGCCCGATAACCGGTTCGCGCTGGACTTGATTGCCGCGGCGACCAAGAGACATCTTCTCGTAAGTGGTCCCCCCCGGCCCCCCCCCCCTAAAATATCAACCTGTGATGTGACAGCAACGCGGACTGACGGGCGGGGAAAACAAACAGTGCGGCACGATGCCCATCGTCGACAAGCTCAAGCTCGACAGGCTGCTGTTCCCGACCATCGCGGCCGGCCGCGCGCGGTACATGGCCTACAGCAAGGGGCAGCTGACGGAACGCACCAAGATGGGCGAGGACACTGACCGACGCGACTTCTTTTACTACCTCCTCAAGGCGCGCGACCCGGAGACGGGGCAGGGCTTCTCGGTGCCGGAGCTCTGGGGCGAGTCGAATCTGCTGTAAGTACACTCACTGCCCAGTAGTAGCAGTAGCAGTAGTAGTCGAGATGGGGGACGGTAGAAAGACGGGAGTGAAGCGTTGGTTACACGCGCGCGCAGCAACGCTGACAGAAGAAATCTTCCCCCCCATAATAGCATCATCGCCGGTTCCGACACGACTTCGACGGCCATGGCCGCGACGCTCTTCTACCTCGTCCGTAACGCGGCGGCCCTCGAGCGAGTGACGGCCGAGGTGCGCGGCAAGTTCGCCAACGTCGAGGACATCCGCCAGGGCGCGGCGCTCAACACGTGCAACTACCTCCGCGCCTGCATCGACGAGGCCATGCGCCTGTCCCCCTCGGTGGGCGGCCTCCTCCCGCGCGAGGTGCTCGCCGGCGGCGCGACCATCGACGGCGCGCGCGTGCCCGAGGGCACCGTCGTCGGCACGCCGCACTACACGATCCACCACAACGAGGCGTACTACCCGTCGGCGTACGCGTACGCGCCGGAGCGGTGGATCGTCGGCGAGGCGAACCCGGCGTTCGGGGGCCGGGCGACGACGGAGGAGGACGTGGCGCGGGCGCAGAGCGCCTTCTGCCCCTTCTCGATCGGCGCGCGGGGTTGCATCGGCAAGGGGCTGGCGTACGCCGAGATGTCGACGGCGCTGGCCCGGACGCTGTTCCTGTACGACCTGCGCAAGGCCGTCGGCGTCGAGGACCCGGCCGAGGGGCGGCCGGGGAGGGGCGAGGGCAGGGAGAGGGTCGGGGAGATGCAGCTGTTTGACACGTTTACGAGCATGAAGGACGGGCCGATGCTGGAGTTCCGGGCGAGGGCGTGATTAAGGGGTTTAGTTGTCTTTAGGTTGGTGAGACTGTTCTTGACTTGATCTCGATGCCGAGAGCTGGTGATGCTATCTTGCTCTCTCCTTGCGAAGGGGGGGGCATCGATGACATATCGTCATTGAACATCGGCAGAAGCCATGATTTTCACATGTAAGCAGGCATGTCTGTTAAGCTTAGGTTGAAAGAAATGATAAAAATAAGAATAAGGTGCAAGTGAGCCGAACGGCACTAGAAAGTGAGGAGAGATGGTGGAACCCAAGAAAGACTATTCGTCCTCATGCCTCTCCCCTCCCCTCCAATATTGTCCGTCCGAACTTGCGCACCATTCACATCGTAGTATTGCTTCTGCTCCCCCCCCCGTCCCCTTTCTGTCTTCCCCAACTTCCCCTTCGAGCCTGGCTCTCCTCGGCATCCATGGCCGTCGGCTCTTGATCGGCAGTGGGCGTTTCCCTGTCAGGAACGGCGCGTCTCCCCCCCCACCGCTTGCTGTCCGTTTCTTTTCCTTCACAAGTCCTGGACCCGGTTTGTTTTTGTCTCTTGACGTCTTGTTTGGGGAAAAAGGGCGCGTCATAGTACATGGAACCACACACCGACAAGGCCTGGGGTCCGTCGCTCTCGTTCGTCCGGTTCCTGCGGGGATCACGGAGCCGAGGGGACACTGCTCCACTCCCATGGCAACCTCGACGACAGACATACACACACACTCATTCACTCACACCTCGTGATGGAGCAGGACTCAGGAGAGGAGAGGGCGTACTAGTATGTGTGGGGAGAGAGAAGGAGCTGGGGAGAGAGGAGGGTGGTCCCGTCGGCAGATTCGACAAGCAATGCGGGGGCGGGACGAGCAGCCCAACATCGAGCATGTTCCTGGACTGCTACGCGGAGCAACCTTGATTCTGTTCCTGGCCCGTCATCACCTGATTTACCCGCTTGGGCACCTCTCTCTCTCACGTCCCCCTCGTTCTTCCACTTCAAAAGTCTTGGCCCCCTTTGCCTGACCCGTCGGCATCCAGCGGTCCCTCGGCTGTGCTCTCGTCTTCTCGGGCGAAAGCAGCCCCCGAGCTTCGTCTCGCCCCGTGTCTTCTCGAGAGCGTGGAGAGAGACGCCGATGAACCCGAGAGATGCCCCGCTGCAGGCGACGAACATGGTAGCCGACTAGTCATGAACACTCGGCCTAGCATGGGCGCTTGTCGAATATGGTCTGGTCCCGAGGTCCCGCTGCTGTTGCTGCTGCCGCCAATGTTCGTGATGTCAGAGACTGGTCCCTGGCGTCGCCCTGCGTGTCCCGCTCTCGGTCCGCGAGGGGAGGAGGTCGGGCGAGGAGCAGACTGAGGGACGCTCTCCGGGTGGGAGTGATATAAGAGCCCAAGAGAACTCGTCTACTCAGCCATGAAAGCCCTTTCGACCCCAACTCCCTCCCTCCCTCTCTCTCTCTCTCTCTCACTTACACACCCTCACCAGCAACGATGAAGCTCCTCGCCTCCCTGCTGGCCGTCGCCGGCACCGTCGCGCCCCTCTGCGCCGCCGCCGCCGTTCCCCAGGCCCGACAGACGAGCTGGCCCAACGGGCCCTTCACGACCAACGGCCGCTGGCAGCAGGACGCCTCGGGCAATAATGTCAACTTCGCCGGCACCAACTGGCCCGGCCACGGCGAGGTCATGGTGCCCGAGGGCCTGCAGTACAACTCGGTCGAGGAGGTCGTCAGCAAGATCAAGAGCCTCGGCATGAACGCCATCCGGCTGACCTTCGCCATCGAGCTCGTGGACCAGATCTACGCCAACGGCGGCGAGGACGTCGACCTCCGCACCGCCTTCGTCGAGGGGCTCGGCGAGGCCAACGGCACCGCCGTTCTCGCGAGCGTGCTCGAGCGGAACCCGTCCTTCACCGAGGCCACGACCCGGCTGCAGGTCTACGACGCCATCGCCGCCGAGTGCGCGCGCCAGGAGATCTACATCCTGCTCGACAACCACATGTCCAAGGGCAAGTGGTGCTGCTCCGGCAACGACGGCAACACCTGGTGGGGGGACCGCGAGTTCGACGCCGCCAACTGGGTGCGCGGCCTGGCCTACATGGCCGAGCATGTAAGTCTTTTATCTTTTGCCTGACCGACGACGACCCTTCGACGACCCTTCGACTACCCTTCCCGCAGTTTAATCCCCCCTGTGCAAGTAACTGACATTCCGTCTCCAGGGCAAGTCGTGGCCGGCGCTCGTCGCCATGTCCCTCCGTAACGAGCTCCGTCAGGCCACCGACAACCCGGAGCTCGTCGCCGCCTCGTACCACTGGCAGGACTGGTACAAGTACATCCAGCAGGGCACCGACGCCGTCAACGGCGCGAACCCGGACGTGCTCATCTACCTCTCGGGCCTCAACTACGACACGACGGTGGCGCCCGTGTTCCGCGGCACGGCGCTGACGCCGGGCAACGCGACCTTCTCGCGGGCCGACTTTGACGGGTACGCCGACAAGCTCGTGCTCGAGATCCACAACTACGAGGGCAGCATCGGCAGCTGCGCGAGCCTGCGGTACAACCTGTACAACCGGGGCTTCCAGGCGATGAACGCGACGGACCCGGCGACGGCCGACGTGTTCCCCGTCGCGCTGACCGAGTTCGGGTTCAACATGAACGACGCCACGTACCAGGGCGTCTACTCGACGTGCCTGGCCGAGTACCTGCCCGAGGCGCGCGCGAGCTTCTTCATCTGGGTGCTGGTCGGCAGCTACTACACCCGCCAGGGGACGCAGAACTTTGACGAGTCGTGGGGCCTGCTCAACGTCGACTGGTCCGCCTGGCGGAACCCGGCGTACGTCGAGGAGCAGCTGAAGCCCATGGTTGCTGGTGTCATTGGATGAATCGGGGGGTGAGGGAGCTTTCTTTGAAAAGGGTGTTAGCTGTATATAGTGAAGGCCAAACAAGTGCCGTGTTTTCTGTACATATGAATCTGTTTACGTCTCGGAGACGAGAGCTGGTGTGGTCCAACGAGATGGATCTGGGAGGAAGTTAGGTGACAACGAGTTATGATCACAAAGCTAAGAACGGGTTGCAGTTAGGTGTGATGTCAAGCATTTCTCGAATGGAATGATATCCTTTAAAACACTTGGACAGTTCAACCCTGCTTGACAGGTAAACAAAAAACATCCTAGCTATTTGATATGTTTGTCCGAATCTCTTGGGAATGTAACCAAGCACCACAAATGTGTCTCGTGTCATTCCAGCACTGAGCCGAAGGGAGAATATTAAACCTTACGATGAGACCTTTTTATTGATCTCCGTGTTTAGATCTAGCCTCTCTCACAACGAGTTAATGATGATGACCCTCGTCTTTGTCACTGGTCGATTAGAAGAGTGAGTCAACTTTAAACAGATGAACTCGACCATTGCTGTTATTTGAAGAACTAGGAAAATAAAACTCTTTTCCCAATTATATCGTTATGGCCTATGGCGCACTCACAGATGAACGATCTTACAAGCGGGTTGCAAGTGGTTGTAAACACAGACGCCCACGGTACAATCGTCTTTTTGAATGTGCTTCAAAACCGTGGATAAGCAGCAGACGAAAAAAAAAAACAGTTTGAGTTTCCTCCAATTGGGAGAAGACAAGTAGTTACTCACTTGATAGGGAGCACCAGGGTTTAAGTGAATGTGTAAGTGACTGTGTGAGTGAGTGACTGAGGACGACAGATACAGTGCTGGAATATCCCACACTGCCTACACACTGTAGTAGCCATCCTCATCCCTCATTGGACCGCTAGAGCGCGCTAGCGCCCAGCGCCAGCAAGGCTGCGAAAGGCTGTCGATTTCTTCCTTCGACGCCCGATTCCTCGCGCCTTCGTGACAATCAAGAGCTTCTTCTTTGTAGCCTTCCGACCCGCCGATCTAGATCCGAGCTTGCGAACCCCTCCGAAATGACATAAACGCTGCCACGCCGACACCGAAACCACACAACTCTCGCCCACGGCTCTCAAGATGGTGGTCTGCAAGTTCTACGAACAGGGGAACTGCAGGTATGGACGTACGTCTAGCACGATGCGCATTCTTCCGCTTCTCGCCGCGGGGGAACGGCGAAGCTTCTGATAGAACCAAGTTGACAGGTGAAACCATAGAAAACTGCCGGTTCGAGCACCCGAGATCACAATCGAACAACCGCTATGCCGCCTTTGGCCAGACTTCGGGAGGAGGAGGAGGAGGGGGATTCAACCGTGGCGGCAGCGATGGTTCGTGCATCATTTGAGCCGCCCATCAGAGCGGGACGACCTGAAATACTGACAGTTCCATGCAGCGCTGCCATATCAGCTATCGAGAGAGGCCATTGAGAAGGACCTGACGTCGGAGGCGCCGCAATGGATCTTGTCAGCCTACGGACCGGGTAGGGATGCGCCGGAACAGCTCTTTGGAGGCCCCATGCGTGAGCAGAGCTTCGAAGAGATGAGGCTTCTTCACCTCATGGCCACGGCTGCGGGAAATCCCCAGCAAGCGGTAAGACATCTACGCGGGATCCCTCCCTCTCTACGACACCCGGCTAACGACCCCGCAGCTCAGCCAAGCGCAGGAGATATACCAGCAAGCACAGCAGCAGATGAAGACAGCCGTCGATAACCTCGACGGCGCCATCCAGTTCATCGTCTCGGCCGACCAGAAGCACCCCAACAGGATAGATATCTGCAAGCAAGGTACACAACCGGGTGGCACGACAGGGGTGTTTGCAGTCGGAAGGAGGACGACCAATTCACTCGGCCAGCAGAACCCCTTCTCGTCCAACTCATCCTCCGCCGCGACGTCAAACCCATTCGGCAGTAACCAGCCAGCCTCTTCGCCGTTTGGTGGCGCCTCCAACACCGCAGCGGCGTCGGGAAGCGCGTTCGGTCAGCCGGCTGCACTGGGACAGCGCCCGAACCCCTTCGGCTCGCCTGCCTTTGGTCAGCCTTCGCAGCCGTCGCAATCCAGTGGATCGGCCTTTGGCCAGCCATCACAACCTTCCTCGGCATTCGGTGCCCCGAGCCAGAGCTCGGCTCCGGCTTTTGGGCAACCGTCCCAGCCCACGTCTGCGTTCGGACAACCCAGCGCGCTCGGGGGTGGCACATCGGCTTTCGGTCAAGCGTCATCCTTGGGCCAGAAGCCGAGCCCTTTTGGAGCGCCTGCCTTTGGACAGTCTGCGCAACCCGGCGGCGGTACCACCGGCAGCGCGTTCGGCCAGCCATCGCAGCCTGGTAGTACCGGCAGCGCTTTTGGCCAAGCAAGCTCGCTGGGGCAGAAGCCGAATCCCTTTGGCGGCGCGGCAAGCGGAGCCAGCCCCTTTGCAAGCGCCGCCGCCGGTGGTAACACAGCCAGTCCCTTTGGTCAGCCGTCGCAGAACACGGCAAGCCCCAGCCCGTTTGGACAAACAGCACAAAACCCGGCGCAGAGTGCCAGTCCGTTTGGCGGCCCCGCGCAATCGAGCGCAAGTCCGTTTGGACAGCCGTCGCAGACGGCGGCACCTAGTGCTTTCGGGCAGCCGTCTCAGACAGCGTCGGCCAGCCCGTTCGGCCAACCAGCTCAGACTCAACCGGCGGCGAACAGTCCCTTCGGCGCGAAGCCAGACGCCCAGCCCAGCGCATTCGGATCCGTGTCGATGGTGGCTCAGCCAACACAGCCTGCGCAACCAACCGGTGCTTTTGGCCAGCCGGCCCAGCTCGGTCAGAAACCCAACCCGTTCGGCCAGAATAGCGCCTCGCCCTTTGGCCAGCCTGCGGGCGGCCTGGGCGGGGGAGGGGGAGGAGCAGCAGCAGCGAACCCGTTCGGCACACAGCCCGCCGCGCCGGCCGCCCAACAAGCGCCGGGGGCGCCTGGGAGCGGACCGTACCCGCCGGGGAGCTCGAGGCAGCACCCGCCCGTGTCGAGCTACAGTGCCAAGGGCATGGACGGGCGGCTGTCCAACTGGAAGGGAAAGCCCGTCACGTACCAGAACAACCTGCCCGGGGTGCGGGCGTTCAATGGCGCGTGGACGAGGATCTGGTTCCCCGACGGCCCGCCCAACTACTACAAAGACACGGAGCTGCCGGACGAGGCGTACGACGACGGGTCGAGGCAACAGTGGCAGGCGTTTGCGCAGACGGGCAAGTTCGAGGGGCTGATGCCTGAGTTGCCGCCAAAGCGGGAGTTTTGCCTCTGGGATCTGTAAAGGGGGGTTTAGGGATTGAGAGGGTGAAGGCCACCGGGGCTACTACCACTACTACCACTTGTACTGTTGTAAAGGAAACTGGCATTTGCAAGGCGTTGACAAACGAACAAAAGGGATCAAGCAGGGGGGGCGGACACGGCATCTTGGACAAGTCATACTACGGTGCTGCCACATGCGCTGAGGAAGGGCGCGCGCACCAATCTTCAATTATTCACTGTTTACTTTCACTCTTGAGATTGTGATGTTGGGGGCCGCCCCTGGTGAGTCTGAATGAGCCTGATTCTTGATTCTTCGACGTATCTCGAACAGAGGCAGTACAGTCACAAGGTTCAATGTCATGGTCGTGAATTTGGGGGGTTCATCAGTTGATTCGGGTGGCATCTAGACCTCCAAACTCGTCCCGCCGCCTCCGCCGGTGTGTCTAGGGAGTCGGAACCTTTCGGCAAACCAACCCCCAGATCAGCATCCACGGCGCGGCATTCCCAAGCCCAAAAAGCCCATAAAAGCCGTCGGTGTTCCCTCCTGCAACAAAAATCGTCCCGCCTCAAGTCTCCATCAAGAGAGGATATCGCTTATGCGGCGATGGTGACCTCGACCTCGACACCGGCCTCGATGTTGATGATGATCTGCTTGACGATCTCGGTGGGGGCGTTGAGGCTGCGCGTCCGTTAGCATTACCGTCTATAGTGATAGACCAAACTTTTGTCAGGTGAGAGGTAACGTACTCAATGAGGCGCTTGTGGATGCGCATCTCGAAGCAGTCCCAGGTCTTGGAACCCTCACCGCAGGGGGTCTTGCGGGTGGTGATCTTGAGGGTCTTGGTGGGCAGGCGGACGGGGCCGGAGACGCGGAGGTCCTTGGACTTGGCGCGCTCGATGAGCTCGGCAGACACCTTCTCGAGGGACTGGACCTTGCGGGAGGAGAGGGTGATGCGGATCTTGTGCGTCTTGGGCGCCTCGCCGAAGTCCTTGTCCTTGTTGTAAGACATGATGACGGTTTTGTTGGGTTGGATGGACCGTGTGTGGGATTTGGGGGGGGTTAATTGGGAGAGGGGACAAGATTCCTTCACGACTCGAACGGCTTGGTTGCGGCAAAGTGATGAAGGCTGATGATAAATCTGGCTATCGAAAGCTTGAAGGGAAAAAAAAGAAGTTCGGTGGGCCGCGATCGCGAACTTTTTCGTGGGGTTTGGAGGTAGGGCTTTACCGAGGAGAGGAAGAGATCGCTAGACCTAATCAGGATTAGGGTCGTTTGCGATGCGAGAATTGGTACGTACCTCGAAAGCTGACAACCTGAGCGGGCGAACCCCACCAAACCGAAAAAGAAGTGCCCCGCTTCCCGCATCGAGCTCCGCCGAGAAGCTCGTCACTCTCTCTCCCAATTGATTGCGTTTGCGCCGCCCGGGAAGGGGAGGGGCCAGCAATCGACACCAAATGAATCATCCGGCGTAAGACGGCGACACGACGACATATGAAGCTGCAACATCTCACCCCCCCCCCCTCGCCTTCAACTCAACATCACCACCAACAAAGCCCCCCGGATGCGCGATAAAGACGCGACGACGAGCTTTCCCCTGTAGAGCTCCTCCTCCTCCAATCGCCCGCGCCCTCCCCTAAAAATCCTCTACTCATCCGCATCGTCACGATACTATCACCAACCCCACCAACCTCAACCTCACCACCCTCGAAACCCTCACAACCATGGCGTCCCTACCGCCCTTCGCCCCTTTCCCCCCCTCCAAATGGCGCGCCTCCCTCACCCCGCAGGACTGGTCCTCCCTGCTCGAAGCCTGGACGGCCCTCGCAAACGCCCACCTCGCCCTCCCCGACGCCCAGCTCTTCTCGACCGCCGCCGCCTCCCTCCCGCCCTTCTTCGCGTCCTTCGTCGCCGAGCTCTCGACCGACGCCGCCGGCCATCCCCTCATCCCCGGCGCATCATCATCACCATCATCAACCTCCGCCCACCTCAAACCCCTCCTGAGAGCAGTCTTCGCCCTGACGTCCCGCCTCCTCACATCCCCGACGCACCCTCCCCCTCCCGAGCTCGCGACGCCCGCCTTCCTCGCCGCCTTCAGCAGGCTCTACCGCAAGAACAGCCCGGCGACGCTCTCCGCCTCCTTCGCCCTCCACGCCCCGACCCTCGAACCGCCCCTGGCGTCCCTGAAGCGAACCCTCACAAAGTCCCTCGAGGCGGGCCTGAAGGCCGACCTCAAGACCCTCGAGGCCCGCCTCGCCTCCCTCAACCACCTCCTCCACGCCTGCCCCGCCGCCGCCGCCTTCTTCCTCGCCGGCTCCGACTTCCTCGACGGCCTCGTCTCCGCCTTCCGCATCACGAACCCGCCGCTGCGCAAGGTCCTCGTCGCCACCGCCTACGTCGGCCTCGTCGGCCTCGCCGCCGCGGACCGCTTCGGCATGCTCGCCGACGTCCTCTTCTCCCTCAAGTCCGCCGCCGAGGCCCACAAGGCCGGCCCCCTCAATGTCAACGACTCCCTCGTCGCCGAGCTCGTCACCGTCACACCCGTGCTGAAGCAGCTCCTGAGAAAGGCAGAGGACAAGGGCGCGGCCTCGACAGCTCTGAGGTCGCGCATCGCCGCGCTCGAGGGGTTCCGCAAGCCCGGCGGCGGCATGATGAGGCCCAAGAGGCTCGTCAAGAGGAAGATCGACAAGGGCAAGGGCAAGGACGTGGCCGATGAATCCCAGGTCCAGGCCGAGCTGCACATGCACAGACAAAGCCAGATCTCGCTCATCCAGGATCTGTTTCCCGACTTGGGCTCGGCCTTCATTTCAAAACTGTTTGACGAGTACGGCGATAACACAGAGGTCGTCACGGCTCACTTGCTGGAGGATTCGCTTCCCCCGCACCTCGCAACGGCGGACCGCGCTGCGCAGCTGTACGTTCTCATTGAGACTTGTCTTATTCATCACGATCTACTGCTAATACTCTACAGGTCGCCCAAGCTGGAGAGGAGAAAGAGCCAGCTCGAGCCCAGACCAACGCCTCCACAACTACCAGAGCGCCATAACGTATTTGATGATGATGAACTCGATAGACTAGAACTAGACGTTTCTAAACTCCATTTCGGCAAAAAGGCCCCCGAAAGGACGGCCGACGATGTCCTCAGGGACAGGTCCACCGCGCCGAACAAGGCGGCCATCTTGTCCGCGCTTGCGGCGTTCGACTCGGACGATGACGAGCGCGACGACACCTACGACGCAGACGATGTTGGCGGCACGGTGGACAACGCCAACGAGGAGGCCGACGGACAGAAGGACGCCAACGAGGAGACGCTGTACAAGGCGTTCCAGGCGGATCCCAGCGTGTTTGATAGACAGGCCACGACGAGAAGGGGCCCGGCGAGAGGCAAGCTAAGGGTGGAGACGGGTATGACGGACGAGGCGATCGAGGGCTGGGCCGTGATGCTGGCAAGGAATCCCGGCCAGAAGCGTCGCCTCGAGGCTAAATACAACGGCGCCGCAGCGTTCACGGGCACCCAGACCGAGATTCTGTCGACGGCGTGGCGGGCCAGTCCGGCTGGCTCAGGTGCCGAAGAGTCCGACCCCGATGGAGGAAGCTCGTCGAGGGGCGGCAGAGGTGGTCGCGGCCGCGGAGTCGGAGGTCGTGGACGTGGCAGGGGTGGTGGTGGCAGGGGAGGCGGCAACGTGGCGGGCCCGACGGGAGAGAAGGAGACCGAGGCCGCGCGTAGGAGAAAGGAAGCCAGCAAGGGTTCGAGGGCCAACCACAACCGCCGAGACCAGAGGGCCAAGAAGATGGCGAGAGGTGGGTTCCCCGGCTGATATACCCGTATCACACACGGCCCGAGAACACTACTACACTTAATGCAATCTCTGCCTCTTGGCATTCTGAATGGAGCTCCGCACGGGTGGTGCTGCGGCTGCCCGCTTGCCTGAGGCGGCGCCCGCCGTGTTGGTGTACGCTTCCTCGTCGTAAAGGTCTTCTGTGCTAAGGGTGAGAGCGTAGGGGCTCTTGATGTCTACGATACCGGGGGTTCCAGGCTGCGGGGTCAAGGCTAAAGGATGAGTGGCCGACGGCGACAAGATGCTGGCGAAAGCAGAGGGATGCAAGGCTGATGGCGACATGATGCTGGTGAAGGAGGACCCGACCTCTTCGACGCCAGAGTAGCGAGATCCAAAGGCATGGTCCTTTGGTGTTGCGAGCTCCGACGTCCCTTCTATCGAGGTCAGATCGCCGTGGTCGCTTTCGTTGCGCCCGATCATGGAACGCAATGATTCGCGCGAGTTGCGCCTGCTGTCGAGATACGTGCGTAAGTCGAAGCATTGCCGGCAACTGGGATCGACCGGGTAGCAATCCGACTCGTCCCTGTACTGTGGGAGCTGTGGCCGGGCCTGCTGGCCGCATTTCTCCTGAATGTCGTCAAAGAGGTCGCCAATCGGAGTGAAGAAAGTTAGTCGAGGACCGGCACCGAAGTACTTGTTGCGACCCCAAAGCTGACCGACCAGAGCATTGGTGTCGGCGTCAACAATGGCGGCGCCGCTGTCGCCCTCCACGCCGATGCCTCCGCGGATCCAGCTCTCTTCATCATCGAAGGGGTACGGCTCTTCGACGAACCACTCGCGTGTTGCCTTGCCGGTGCCGTTTTCTTCGGCGCTGACGTAGGCCGGGATCTCGCAGATCTGGCCGCGCCGTTGACCCGACGTGCGTCCGGTGGAGACCACCGTCGCTCCCGGGGTGACCACGCTCATCATCTTGACGGGTACTTCTTTCAACAGAGGCATGGTGTCGGAGGGGAATCGGCGGAGGATATTTGCTTGACGTGTCTTGGAGGCAATGAGGATCCAGTCGGTCACGATCAAAGGGGCTTCCTTGTCCAACTCCTCCCAGTAGGGATCGTGGGAGATGCGAGTCGTCTTCAAGTCGATGCCAGATGTGGCGGTCAAGCTGCCGAGGGTAAAATCCGTGTCGGGCATCGTGTCGTGGCGCTCGTCGATGCAACTTGCGCGATCGCTGGGGGAGGGATGCTCGACGCGGACCGATGCCCGGTGCTGATAAGCGTCGACGAAGGGGTGGAAGTTGGCCAGCCAGTAGCTGCCGCCGCCGACGAGCAAACAGGGGCCCAAGGTGGAGGTGCTCTCCTTGAAGTCGTCGGTGCCGTGGATGCCGATGCTGTCGCCCATACACGGGTTCTTGAAGTAGTAGGGGTTCCTGGCCATACAGACCTCGTCTGGCATCTCCTTGCTCAGCCCCCTGGCCCAGACCATGCGGTCGACGGCGCCGGTGACGAAGGCGAAGGTGATTGTGGATCGATGGTTCTCGGGGAGGAGGTCTCTGACATGGGCTGCGATGATGATGCGGCGAGTCCGAGATGGTTTCTGTTTGGTCATGATGCAGACTCGTCGAGATCCTGGCGTCTTACCGCGGGTGACGCTGACGACGTGGTTCGGGCCGCACCATTTCGGGATGAACTCGACGAGAAACGGCAGGACGCCATGTTCCCAGACGAGAGGGAAGCTAGCGTTTTCCACCATCCGGCACAGCTGAGCCCGGGAGAAGTCACTCGGGCTGTCGGCTGTTCGGGGGGTTTGGCCTGGGGTGGGTTAGATGATGAAGCGCACCATTCGACGAAAAGCGGGCACTGACCATTCTGTCTCCTGTACTTCTTCTCGACAACGTTCTTAAGTTGCTCCCGGCATTTCTTCTTGGATACAGCCACGGACAGTATCTGCTTGATGGCCCTGTCCTCGTTGGAGTCCTGTGATGGGGCCGCAAGGGCGTTTGATCCTTGGGAGGAGTTCGAGGAGGCCATGGCCTGAGCCTTAGGCTTGGATGTCGCCGCTGGCTCCTTTCCTTTGCCGTTCCCTTCGCCGCTAGCCTCCGGATGGGCACATCTGATGTGGCTCTCGAGGATTTGTTTGGTCTGGAACGAAGTCTCGGTACAACCGGGAGCCGGACAGATGAGAAGGTGCTCAAACTTGACGTGCCAGGTAAGACCGTCCTTGGTAGAGAAGCTTGGCTGGTCACAGCCTGCCCAGTTGCACGTGTGCGTGTGGACCGTCTTGCAGTGAGACTTGAAGTCCTTCTCGTGGTCGAAGGTCTCGTCGCATTGGGGACCGAGGCAGACGAAGCGACTTTGGGCGCGATTCCCCGATGGCTCGGTGGCAGTCTGTGTCACGGACGAGGTGGCGGAAGGCGACGCCTTCCTTGTTGGCCACTCGTACGGAAAGTCTCTCCGGGTCGGCGAGCAGCCCGAACCGGCAGAGGAAGGCTGGGAGACGACAGAAGGCGAGGAGAAGGTGACGCTGGACACGGTGCTCCAAGCCGGGGGAAGCGGTGCCTGGGCGAGGGGGGAAACAGGCTGGAAGAAGGCAAGTGCTGACTGTTCGTCCCTGGGCAAAGGTTTGGGAAAGGCGTGGTCTGTCTGACCAACTCCATGGGTCTGTGACCAGGCGTGCTCCCCGTAGATGGCGGGCCCAGGATAGAAGTCGGCGAGGGACCAGTCGACAGGCGGCCAGCAAGGCGGAAGCGAGGCAAAGGCATCGGGGCGTGAGGGGACCGGGGGCGTGGAGTAGAGGGTGCCATGGTGCATCTGCTTTCGAAGCTTCCTCGGCCGCTCGTTCATTGCCTCTCGGGGAAGAGGGCGGGACATGTTGAGAGCTCCAAGAGCCGTGTCTGGCTTATACAGATGATGAAGCCGGGAAGGGCCAATGTGCAGAAGTTGAAGTTGAGCAACAATTCGTCAATTGGCAGAGAAGAACACCAACACGCATGTAGTAAGAGAGAAGGACGTCAAGGACTGGCGGGGCGAGACGGAGGGTGTACATGGCTAGGTCGAGGATGGCCGAGGGAAGCGGCCTCCTCACCTCTTCGGCTCCTTCCTCAGTGCGGCACAGCTCTTAGTCTGGTTGCCTGGTTTGGCGGTAGGCCGTGCCAGTGATATCTAACACGGCCCATTCGCCAATGATTAATGGCTAGCCGCACAGTTATCTAAGATATAGACACTATACACAATGGGGCCGCCGACTTTGCGAACAGTTGCCCCCGGCTGGCGAACCATCGTATTGCTCCTCTCATCCAGCTTATCAACACCCATCAAGACGGAAACATAGGCTGCTGCGTCTTAGACTAAAACCGGAGAGTATCGCAAGATCAGCATGATGGCTTGTAATTAGAGTCATAAGGCTCCGTCGTTGATCGCGTAAAAGAACCATTGTTTTTACGATTATAAAAAAACATTGCGTTCGTTTCAAGCAGCGTAGAAGCCACTCCATTGGCTCTATGCGAGGTGCTTTTACCAGCCCTTCCTGAGAGTGAGATACGGTCAACTGCTTGGCATGCGAGTGTGGCAGTGGCGTCCAATCCTCGACGGCCAACACTTAAAAAGACCTCGCAGTTCAAGGCGCACCATGAATGCCTTGTTCTGATGCCCAATCTGTTGTCAGCACCTCGCGCTGCGTTGCTTGTCTTGCGTCAGTCGAGCCCCTCCCGATGGCCGCGATTCCCTCGTAAACAGAGCTATTGGCATATAAGACTCCCGTTTTCCTTAAGCAGCACTTTCCCAAATCATCCGGAATCCAGCTCAAAAACACACATTCAAACCTTCTTCTTTTCACACGACAAGACCGTCATTGACTACTCTGCCCCAGCATCCGATAAACGCATCCCTCTCATACCCGAAGAGCCTGAGCCATGGACCTCAATTTGTTCCCCACCGTGACGGCGGATTTCACGCTTCTCGGCACCCTCAACGGTGACCAGGCCGCATCAGAGCCTCAACCCTGGGATACCTCGGACGAGTACACCGAGCTCATCACATCGCCCGGCGCATTGGGACTGATGCAAGGACTCGCATTCCGCCCAGCACCAGCCCCAGCTCCTCTCACAACTTGGCCAACCACCGCCACCGGTCAAACCCGGGTTTCTCGCCCCGAGAGCCAAGAAGATTGGGACGCAAAGAAGGACACTATCCAAAAGCTTTACCTCGAGGAGAACCTTCCACTTCAAGACGTCATTGACACCATGTCAAAGGAGCATTCTTTCTCGGCCACGTGAGTATTCCCAAGCCAGTGTCCCCCAAACGCCGAACCGGATCTTGCTGACATCCAACACCGCCAGTGAGAGGATGTACAAGCGACAGTTCCAGAAATGGAATTGGAGAAAATACAACACGAAAGCACATCGACAAAGTCGCGCACAATGCATCCATGCAGAATCCTCCCGCGGAATGGCGACATGCCGGAGACCAGCCAGGCGACGCCGCCCCAACCAGGTCCCCATCCAGAACAGCTCTGTTTACCATCTCGCGGGCCGCTCGAACCCCAATATTACCCAGGATACCGCCACATTCACCATATCCCTGCTTCACGGAAACCAAATAGACGAATGGACCGAAAAGACCTACGCCAATCTTCGCGAGATCATAGTAGGCACAGCTCGGCGGGACCCTGCTTGGAGTCAATCGGATCGTTTCACTTTCAAAGCCTCAGTTGGATCAAACACATACTGTCATTTTGAACTCGCCTTTGGGCTGTTTGATCTGGAAGATTGCACAAATTATGGTTCCATCCTTCGTGAAGCATTCCGCGAGGTTGAGAACACTGTCCGCAGCACGTATGACCCAATCGAGATTTTTCACGACCTCCTTATCGAAATTCCACTGAGCATTTCAAAAGAAGACAGGTTCGACCTCTTACAGACATACCTAATCTTTCTCTCCCGAATGCTGGAAATCAAAAGACCCGAGCAACCCATTACCCTCGCTGCCACCGCATTACAAAAACTATTTTCAGCAGAAGCTGGACCGATCAGCCGACACACTTTGGACACAATGTTACGCATAGTATCAGATTGCTACACAGAAGTTCGTGGAGAATACGACTTGAGTAGCATATTCGCTAGATTTATGGTGCTGTGCGCCATCGAAGACTCTGACAGTACCCTGTACATCAATGGTGTCCAGACTCTCCACCACAGTCTTACAGGCTGGATAGATGATATGATTGAGCAATTTGGCGAAGCCTCCTACGAACGTCACTCATTAATGGTGGCTTCGATCATGTTGGCTCAAGAGTCTAGCCTACTAACAGACCACGTCCTTGATCTGTGTGAAAAGGGATGTTCTCTGCTCACGGAAGCAAACTGTGCACCGCAGGAAAACTGGGATTTGAAATCACTCCAAATTCTTGGCAGTTATCAAGCCTTGCAGGCTGATACGATCGATGCAGATAACGAGGATTTAGCAATCTTCTACATGCGAGAGTCCTTGTCAGTGACGGAATGTATGTGCACGAAGGTTGATAAAGACTCGGAATCCTATATACGTTTCAGAACAAAGTTGGATTTGGATCGAATTGAGTTAATTGGCAAGTTGATCTCGCTTGGCAGGGTCGACGAAGCGGCCGAGCTGAAAGCAGACTTGGCTCAATCCGACTATCTGCTTGAGATTCAGGAAAGAGACGCGAGTCAGTTAACGGAGTTGTTTGCGGGCGACATGCTTCAGGAATGCTGTTAGTTGTAATTGGGTTTGAATGTTCAACCTGTTCTTGGCATGAAGAGTTGGTTAGTGCTTCTTTGCAATGGTTTCCAAGACGGGACTCAGGTCTCTAGCGGATCCCTCGAGAGTCTCCTCGTGACACGGCAAGAGAAAGAGCGTCATTTCTTCCACGGGGCACTAATTCAGCACGTGCGACCTCTCGAGATGATGGAACATGCATCGGCCGAGCCTTTTGCCAGGGACGACGGCGGCACCTCGATCTGCTTGCAGTGAAAGTCGAAGCGAAGCCCATCTTGTCGAATTGCATCGAGTGGTTCGCGCAGTTTCAGGTCCTTGCTCGCCCTGGAAAAGCACCTGAGCCTGAGTCTCTGATCTGGCGTCTTCTCATTCTGGGACGGGAGCGTGGCCATGTCTGCGATGTTCCTCACGTCCCACACCTACTGTGTACCGAACTAATCTCTAGATCTTGGCAAGTAGAACGATCCTGGTTCCGGAGCGATTCAACATACGCAACCAGCACCTATTGGGCGTTGTGGCAGGTGCAGGCGTCCCAAGTGAGTCTCGTTCCATACGCAGCAGACGGATTGAAGGTCAACATCAGCTTTAAGATCTGGTTTGCGTCACTTAGCAGCTGAAATTTCCTGAAAAGAATTGAATCAGACTCCACATGAAAATCAAGAAGGCATCAACTGCAGACTGCACAGCAGAAAAGCAAGAAAGAATTAAACAGGGGGTAATAAGTACAACTGAAGAAACGAAGAAAGACTAAAACCGGCTGACAAGTTGTAATTACACCATTATAAAGCGTGGAACAAGCTGCCTTCTTCGTCCATTCTGTAGCTTATGACTTTGACGACATGAACAGATCCACAGACTTGTAATATAACAGCGGGTTCTTCGGTGTTGAATAAATAACGCCTTCAATACCGCTCTGACCCTGCCATTGCCCGGTATGATAGATTACCAAGGACGAGTTGAGCAACATGGCCTGCAACAGCTTCATTAGTCGTAATACGGGCTATCAGGGCTAAGTAACCTGTATCCCCTTTGAAAAAGCTTTTGGCGCTGCCACCTACTCTGAATCCGATGCCCCTGTTGCACTAGCCACCCACATCAAGGACGAAACAAGACCCCACGAGTTGCTGAGGCGGTAGATCACGGTGCAAATATCTTTTAGTTCACCACTCCCGAGCGGCGTCGCGTCCGTTCTAGTTGCTCCAAGGCTCTTACTCTTAGACACGAGACCTGAGATGCTGCGTGTGTCGCTTAAGCAAGCAGAAATAAACACGCAACACATGCAGCAGTATCTGAGATTTTACGATGACCACTGTAGTCATAAAAGTCACACTCTCTTGCATAGACGGTGAGAGAGAGAGGCAGTCTGGGGCATTCTCGCTGCCGCAGACAGGGGTCAGGCACTGCGCGTTGGGAGCTGTTGCCGTTATCACTGCGGCTGTCTTGCCCCTGAAGTTGAATTAATGCATAGCCATCCCGGGAGCAACATTCGCCTGATAGCAGATGATACGCTTTACTCTACCTTTCCCAAGAGGATGGCGACCAACAGCTGGGGCCTACATTACACATCGTTTCGTGTAAGGAGCCAGGAAGCAATTGTGGATTGAGGGTGGGAATTGGCTAGGCGCCACGGTGACCGGTGGGTATGCTGGTGCATTCTGACTCTGCTATTCACGAGTCCAGGTGCAGGTGCTGTCAGATCCCCCCCCCCCCCCCCGAGCATGATAGAGTACGGTAAGCCTCGGAGGTGGCAGCGAGCCAGCTGGGTATGGGTGACCAGGGGAAGCAGGCAGCATGGAAGATATACTATATTCTATTAACTTTCAAGTTAATGGTTATATGTTGTCCTGCATGCAATCCATGCCATCCATCCCTTTCATCCAGAACCTATGTCAGATCGAACCCAAGGGTATCCTCCCTTTTGCCATACGTTCCAGTTATATAGTAGTTACCCAAAGAGACTCTTGAGACTTCCTTGGACATATCTTTGGCTATTCTTTCTGCAACCTTCCCAAACGGGCTCTTTAGCATAGCCTCCCAGCCCTTGACATTCGCTTTCGTGACGTCGAAAGGTGTCCTTTCTTTCCCTTGCTCATCACGAGCAATCCGAGCTGCCTCTACAGTTTTAATGTTCGTGACATCGTCAATTTGAATTTTCTTCAGGCTGGCTTCTGAGTGACCGCTTTCTGTCCATATCGCTGAAACAATTTGGCTGGTGAAAAGCTTCACCGGTGTTTTGTCGTGACCAGTCCAAGCTTCGGCTATGCGGAGCAGGCCGTCTTCTGGATAGGCTATAGCCCGAAGAATAGGGATTTCCCCCTTATTGAACCCTGAAGCAAAGACTTCTAACTCAGTCCCGCCTTCGATGTCAGGCTCTACTTCCAGCTTGTAGTCTTTGTTTCCCTAGAAGCCAACGTTAGGTGCAAGTTGAACAACTTCCTCGCATGGTTTCTTACCGCAAGCTATGAAACAAGTTAGCAATGGGTCAAATATTTCGCAGGATACCAGGAGAGTTGTATACCAGACATGCAACTAGTTGCGCTAGCGATATTGCCCAAAGGGCAGGAATCAGCGGGAATCTCATGACCAAAACTTGTAAAACAGATTAGAAACAAAAGCTTTAGATGTAGATGTGAATTTATGCCACTGCTGAGTAGTCACACTCCCCCCCCTTTCAGCAGGAGAATGGGTATAAATAGTATTCAATAGTATCATTTTCTCTCTATACTAAGGACCTAGCCTTCAAACATGATTTCATCCTTGAGCTTTAGAGAGTGTAATTAATCGGAAATGCCGTTCCCAGTGAAACTGTACAAAAGAGATTGCAATTTGTCGTAGTGAGCAGCCGAATGTAATAAGTTAAGTTCCCAATACTCAAGCATGATTTCATTGAGATTTAAGTAGTGTAATTACTGAGAAATAACACTTTAAATAGAACTATTCGAAACATATTGTAATTTGCCTTGATTAAGTTGCTTAAATTTGAAGAATTAAATCCTAGATAAGTTGAAGCTGCGGAGGAGCCTTTTCAAAAGTCTTGCGTTAGGACGCTAAGACAGACAAGGTCTTATTACCTTGCCAACAGTATTAGTACAAGAATGGATATCTTAAGATTACGTGATAGATCTCTGCGCCTATAGCAGCCCCTAGAAGGCCCCTGTAAAATGCTCTTCTCCTGCTATAGCTCCTGCATGTTGAATAAAGCTCTAATAACTAAGTAGCTCTACTATAGTAGCAGGCAAGAGTTTTATACCCCTGCTAGGTATCTTCTGACTTGCGATCAAGCTGACCCAAGCCTAGATACATTATAGACCCTCCAATATAGTATGCGGGTTTTCAGCCACTCAGGGTGTGAGCCCAAGCTGTCTGTAGATCACGACCCATAACCTACATGTAGTGGGTGTTTAACTTACCCATCACACCATAGTATTCTGGTGGCAGGCAAAAATAAAACACCCTTGCTGGGTAGATGTGGCTATGCTCCCATAATTACGATGGTATCCGGCAAAAGTAAAGCTCCCTGTCAGGTATTTTTCACCCACCCCAAACCTTGCACTCCGACTGACAGTACTTCTAGCAGCCTGCTGGCTTAATAGTTAAATTCTCCACATGAAATGTACTGTAATTCTAAGACTCATAAGGTTATATGCAGGGGCAGATACAATAGGGGGCTTTTACCTACCCCTATAACCTTGTACCTTAGCAAACTACAGAATTCTTATGCACATCTCGCACAAATCTAGCTAGTAAGAGTTACTACAGCTGTAAATCTTAACTCTATACAACCTGTCTATTAGGGAGTTTAAACTTACCCGTAATACCGTAGTAAGTCGCCAAGGTCAAGTGCTCCACCTTCTGTCTTGGCAGTTCGGCGCAATGCTTTTGAAAGGCTCCTCCGTACAGTTCGTTGCGTTGACAGCGATCGTAATTGAATAATGCGTCTGTGCGTTGCAGTCGAGAACAGGAAGCAGCTGAAGAAAAAAGATACCCGTTCGTTAAAGCTTGATCACAACAAGCTCTCCGCTGGTGCAGAGTGTGTTGTGTGGTCCCTGCGTCCTCTAACGCACGAGTAAGGCTGAAATCTAAACCGCTGCCGACGCAACCGACTGTAAGCAAAGGACGTAATTAAATGATTAGGTCCCCTGTGCCACGAAGCCACTGCTGTGTACAATGCTGAATCGCAAATGCTTCCTAGCGCTGACTTATCTGCAGATAATGGATACCACTCTACACAACTCTGAACAGTTTCTTATATTCGAGGATGATAGAGGTGGGTGGCGGCAGAAATATGTCGGTACCAGAAGTGGTACGCGTACATGCGAAGATGTCTTTCGGCAGGGTGAGAAGCAAGTTGGTCAATTGCTTCTGATATCTAGGAAGCGAAAGTGAGAAGGGCGTCAAGGACCTTCGACCGGGTCTGCCCTCGGACACGGAGACGCCTGCTGTTGAGTAACCAATACTGCCGTGCTGGCCGGTCGAGCAGGGATCAGATTCATGCAAATGTCGTCGTTCTCAATTTGTGAGCCCGTCTTAACCGGAAGTTCGGCCTGCCACGCGAACCTAACTTACTGCAAGTACTAGTAGCCATGGAGCCAACCGGCGGTTGCTGCTACGATGATACCTGTTTGGTCACTTCCAAAGAGTGAGATTGGAGACTGCTTGAAACATCTCATCCCGAACTCACCTAGGCGCTAATCTAAAGCAGGGTGGGAAGTGAAGATGGGAAACCCAGTGAGGCGATCGTATCTGGATATCAGAGTAAGACGCATCCGCCGCCTTGTCAGAAGAACAACCTGCGTGATGTTGAGCGGTCTGGATTTGAGTGACCCACGTGACCGTTCCGTTTTCTCGCCTTCGAGGCCCCTGAGATGACACTCACATGCAGGAAATTGAGGAAACATCTTTGGCACATAGCGGGTTCAGACTGCGGGCCTCTACGTCGTGAACAGCGAAAAGGTAAATGCGATGAAGGACGTCCTGGGGTGGGGGGGAGAGAGGTGGGTGGCAAGGAAATAAGTTATTTTGCCCTCAACATGTCCAAAACTTCGGGTTTCGCAGTTCAATGAGCTGACTGTCAAACTGCCTCTACTCGCTAGATATAATCTTGAGACCCTTACAGAAGTGCTTTGGCTGGAAGTTTTCATTCCTTGATGACAATGATGGCACATTAAATGCCTAACTGAGGAGACTTTGATTGAAGGAAGCTACTTTTCTGTGCTGCTTGCGACCAAGTGGATGAGTTGAGAGTTTGACAGGCAAATGTGGTCTTCTCCTCGAAGAACTTTGTACGCTGTGACGCACGCTGCTGTAGAGTGTAGGGTCAGCAGCTGCTTATGTCAGTGTAATGCGTGCGAAGGTCGCAATTTCTATTCTTTTTTCGGAAGCCAACATTTTGAACATAAATACGGTATCAATAAGAGTCACATGAATGCAGGACACTCCTCTCCCTTATAGTTCATAATTGAGGTATTTCGGTCTACCTACTCAGCGGTTGACTTTCAGGCCTTGGTCGCTGCTCTGCATTGACCCGTTGTTGGGCAACCTAGAGGCATATAAACGGGGACATTGTTGGATTGTAGGCCTTTCTCGGCAACTTTCTGACTGGCGGTCGTATCCTATTGAGTGAAGGGCATAAGGGCCACAATGGAAAGCAGGAGTGGGAGCAATCGACAACAACTGTGTTATGATACTGCCTCTGGACTTTGAGCCTCTCTTGCGGGGTCGTGCCTACGTTCTTAATATCCTACCAACTCTGCATGTGGCATGTAAACACCTGATAACCTAACCGGGGCAGTCAACTTGAGAGCTCTCAAACTGTATCGTTTATCCAACCTAACGTATACAAACAAACTGGAGACTGAGAAAACAGTCAACACTACTACTAGGTTGTTGCTGATATATTTGTATCAAAGCCAGATGGAGCGTAGTTGAAACCGAGTTACTGATGCAGTTCCAGCTAGTAGCGTTGTTGTTAATCAACCATAATCTGTGAAGTCGTCCCATCCGGCTTTTGGAGATATCAATTTGCGACAAAAGACAAACACCACGAGTAAGAGAAGTCGCATTGAATGCAGAGAAACCTACCTGAGTCGACTTCTGGACTAGCAACACGCTAAATCGAGTATGGAGGACAGATGATGTTAAGCGGCAGACGATTGGGGAACATCCTCCGTGTTGGGCTGCATATAAACCAATGCTTGTGATGCCCACTCGTCGCCATCGCATCATCAGAAGCTGGGTCACGTTGACTTGTGAAGACTGGGCTAGCTCTCCAGCATAGCCTTTTCCACTCTGCGAAGACTTTGGCCAAGTCTCTAGAACTAACCAGGATATCACGCTGACAGAAGGCTTACGCAAAACGGCCAACTGCATCGTTTCCATTACGGCATCCCACAACTCGTATGCCGCGGTTGAAACCTACCATAAGAGATCCACGATCCATCCGCTCGGAAGTCGGTCAACCTCCGCCGAGATTAAACCCACGGCTGACCAGCCAAGTTGGGCATATTTAGCCCCCTAACCCGGCGAATCAAACCCCCCTTCCTCGACTCCATCGTCGGCGGTGGGATACAAGACGTTCCCACTCCGCCTTGTGGGGTCTCCCTGCGTCTCCAGCTCCGCAGATATTGATTAGATGGGCTGATAAACTACAAGCTTAACGTTAATGTCCCTCCCGGGCTCCCGATGAACGAGTCTTTTCCGACGACCTGCCCTATTCGGTCAACACCAGTACAGCTCTGGGGCCTGGCAAGTCCCCCGGGACGTTGCATCGACCTTCGTATCCCCCGCTGCCTGCTGCTCCGTTCCGGTCATCGGCCACTGGGTCCATCAAGCTGTAATTAAAGACGCAATCTGACCTGAGCCCGGCATTATCACCTTGGATCCGATGGGCGCGGTTCTAACGCATATCTCCAACCTTGCCGTTGATCCGAGGACCTAGATCTTGTAGAAGGGCATGGTGAAACCTACGAGATAGATAGAGAAAGAAAGGGGGTAGATAAATAGTCGTAGAACCCTTGACTCTTGGCTCCGAGTGAAGACCCGGCATCCCACTCCTGTGTCTGTCTCTCTCTCTTCCTCTCCTCGAGGCTTGAGATTCTTCCCCGACTCACCGATCTTAGTCGAGCAGTCATCACAATGCCTCGGCTGTCCAAGATCCTCCAATCGGCCCTTGTCGCCGTCACCGCCGCCACTTCGACTGTGACGGCGGTGACCACAGAGGGCGGCTTTGCCAGCGGCCGCAACCGCCTCGCGCCGCCCGCCTCCGATGCCGCGTCGGGTCGCTACATCGTCGAGCTCGAGAAGTCGACGGGCCCCAACGCGCGCCAGGAGGACTCTTCCGCCGCCGACTCCCTCGTCGGGCAGATCTCGTCCCTCGGCTACGAGGCCACGGTCAAGGAAGACTTCACCGCCATCTCGGGCCGCTTCAGGGGCGTCTCGGTCGAGATCGCCAACAGCAACAACGTCACCTCAAATAACAGCGGCAACTCGTCTGGGGTCGTTGACGAGATCAAGAGCATCCCGGGCGTTGCCGACGCCTGGCCGGTGCAGCCCATCGCGCTCGACGTCTCGTTCGAGGAGACGACGGACTCGCAGAGGTGGAACCCGCACATCGCCACGCGCGTCAGCGAGCTGCACGACCGCGGCCTCACCGGCGCGGGCCAGCGCGTCTGCGTGGTCGACAGCGGCGTTGACGTCGACCACCCGGCGCTGCTCGGCAAGGTGGCCGGCGGCCGGAACCTTGTCGACGGAGACGGCTCTTCTTCTTCCTCGGCCGCCACCCTCACGGACTGCGCCGGCCACGGCACGTTCGTCTCCTCCGTCATCGCCGCCGCGCATAAGGACTTCGCCGGCGTGGCCCCCGACGCGGAGATCTACATGTACAAGGTGTTTGGGTGCAGCGACGCGACGTCCAACGACCTGGTGCTGAAGGGCATGCTCGCCGCCGACTCGGACGACTGCGACATCATCTCCGTGTCCATCGGCAGCAACACGGGCTACGCCGACTCCGTGCTGTCCCGCGTGGCGAGCGAGATCGCGCAGGACAGGCTCATCGTCATCGCGGCGGGCAACTCGGGCGAGATGGGGCCGTACTTTGCCAGTTCCCCGGCCGCCGGCCGCGGCGTCGTCTCCGTCGGCTCCGTCGAAGCGTCACAGACGATGGGCTGGCCCGCGACTCTCGTCTCCTCGGGCGGACATTCCCTCAACATCTCGTACGTCACGTATGACGGGGCGAAGTTCAACCAGACCGTCCACGTCCCCATCGTCCTCGACGCCGGCGACTCGTGCAACATCGCCGGCTCCGGCTCCGAGACCACGGCCGTCCTGGCAAAGCGCGGCGTCTGCGATTCGTTCCAGTCCTTCAGGTCGATTGCCAACGCCGGTTTCGGGTACGGAATCCTCTTCGACTCCTACAACCAGGGCGCCTACTACTTCGACGACGTCGCCGCCTCGTCCGACACCCTCCAGCTCATGGCCGTAACGACGGCGTCGGTGGGAGAATGGGCGTCCGCCCAGGTCGCCAAGAACTACACTCTCCACCTCAAGATCGAGAGCGACGCCCAGCCCGCCGCCTTCGCCGCCGAGGTGCCCAGCGCAGGACAGGTCTCGAGCTACACCTCATGGGGCCCGACGTACGAGAACGGCTTCTCGCCCATCGTCTCGGCCCCCGGCGGCATCGTCTACGGCGCGTTCCCCGACGGCCGGTTCGCTATCTCCTCGGGGACTTCATTCGCCACGCCGTACATCTCGGGCGTCGCCGCGCTGTGGTTCGCGCACGCGAAGAAGGACCGCGCCGAGTTCGTCAGGAGACTCACGTCCACCGCCCTCGCCCTCCCTGCTTTCGACATCACGGACGGTAAAGTCGTCGGCGGCGGGTTAGCGGCGTCTCTCGCGCAGCAGGGCGCCGGTCTCGTTGATGCGGCTAAGTTGTTCGACTACACCACCGTCCTCCTCTCGGAACCGACTCTCTCGTTGAACGACACCGACAACCGCGTGAGCACGCATACGATTCGCATCCAGAACACCGGGTCGGAGGAGATCACATACAACATCTCGCACGTCGCCGCCTCTACCATCTCTTCCAGGAACAGCATCTGGTACCCAAACACATACTACCCGCCTCTGCTCTCGGCCGCTGGCTCCTTGTCTGAGGCCAAGACCGTCACCGTTGCTGCTGGTGCTACTTCGGACATCGAGGTCACCTTATCTGCTCCCGATGTCACTGCCGAGAGCGGTGCTCTCTGGAGTGGCAAGATCCTGCTCGCGGGCTCCAACGACGAGCTCCTGACGGTGCCTTACATCGGCATCGAGGCCTCGACCTACAACTGGACTCCCTTGCACCACAGCCCGGAATCCTACCGCTACGACCAGACCGACGGAAGCCTGTACCCGATCGACTACCAAGGTCTAGCTTACCGTCCCGCCGAATTCGACTCGCCCGAGGTCTACTTCGCCTTCCGGTACGGCACGTACGAGTTCTCGGTCGACCTCGTCGGCGTCGACTGGAAGACGGAGCAGTTCTCCTACCCGCCGCAACACTCTTCCGGCCCCCGGGCATGGTACGGGTCCGTTCGGTTCCAGGGATACGAGGGCGGCGGCTACATGGACTTCCCTATGCGCGAGGTCGTCCGCTTCAACCTCGGCGCCTACACCACCTTTCGATCCTTCGCCAACGGCACCGACATCCCGTCGGGCCGCTACCGCATCTTCACGCGCGCCCTCCGCATCTTTGGCGACGCGGCGAACCCGGCCGACTGGCAGCTCTTCCTCTCGGACCCCTTTTCCATCCAGCTGGGCGACGATCCCATCCCCGGACAGAATACGACGTGGACTTCGAGTGTCCCGGCGTCAACATCCGCGGCAACGACAACGATGACGACTGCGGCTGCTCCTACGACCACCTCGGTCGCCACGACTACGGCCCCGATCTCCGTCCCTGGCAGTACCACGACGCTCTCAGCAACTGCTACGCCCACCGGCCTCGCTGACGCCTTCACCTCTCTCAAGCTTCAACGCCTGCAGGAGGACGCGCCCTTCATCATCGACCCAGCCGCCTGGATGGAGCTCCACGTCCAGATCTCCCTCCCGTCCCCCGTCCCCGCCGACTCAGTCATCTCCTTCGCCGTGCCCCCCGAGATCACCGACATCGCTCAGGACGTCCAGCTCTCCGCCTCGGGCGCCCAGGCCGGCCACGCCTCCTTCGACCCGGAGACCCGGCTATACACCATCGAGCTGGCCGAGTGGACGACCTGGCACAAGAACATGGTCGGCAACTTCTTCGTCATGTGCCGTTTCACGCCCGAGTTCGCGGCCTCGATGAGGCAGGGCACGTACGTCGTGCAGTTCCCGACAGTCGGCAGGGTCCACGAGGCCAGCACCTACTATACCGCCGTCGACCGCTCCGCCGTCTACGAGCGGCTGTCCATCGCGCCCTTTGACGGGACGTCGCTGTACACTGCCGAGGTGGAGGTGCCCTCGTCCCTGGGGCCCTGGGACTTCGTCCGTCTCACCACCTCCCACGCGGCCAACTCGGACGGCTTCGTCTGCGCCAACTCGAGCGTGGTCGTCGGCACCGCGCTGGACGCCGAGAACCGCATCACGGCATCCACGGACGTGACGGCGTCCGCGACGGAGGTGTGCAACGTGAAGAACTTCCGGGCCGTGTACAACGAGACCCTGGCCGGCGACGAGGTCCTCCGCTTCACGGTGTCCAGCATCCAGGGCGACCGGGACATGTGGACGCTGAGCGTTGCGTACCTGCTCGACGTCCAGCTCTCGAACGGGACCATGGTGCTGTACGACCAGCGGACGCTGGCCTTTGAGAAGAACCCGCGCCTGAGGACCTGGGGGTTCAACGCGTTCGAGGGGGAGAGGGCGTGAAGTCTGTGGACCTGATTTGTAGAGGATCCAGAACTAAGCTGTATACTACTATTTCATGCGGATAACTTTGCGTAACCCTTTGCTCCAAGCACATGGATATAGACTTTCAAAGTTGCTCAAACTTTCCGAATCCAACAACATTGGTACGATGAATCTCACAACTATCCATCTTCAGTTAAGCCTCAGAAACTTTATACAAAAAGCGCCTCCCATCAGTGGCAACCATGTCCAGAGAGAGGGACCGAAAGCCAAGACATTCATTCACCTCATCATTTTTTTACCTGAACAACCTCGTATATGAAAACTCTGTGGGTCGTACTCGCGTGGGGTCGCTTCGGACATGACGACCCCCTTTGAGCACACTCGTCCCGGACCCAAGCAGGGATCACGATTATCAGATGATCTGATAAGATTAGATGGGCTCTCTTGGACGACTCGGGTGAGCCCCCCCCGCTAAATAACGCTCGGCGGGACCGCTTTCATGCCGGGAACCCATCGTGTGGGGTGTGTTGCAGATGCTACACGCGCTGGTGAAAATCACTCGCCAAGATCTCATCCTTCCAATAGCGCCGGCGATATCGGTCGCTCGTTGCGGACCAGGAGCCATGTGCTCGGGCGTCTGCTGTCTCTTGAAAAGAGGATTTCTGATTCCTGGCCATGTCCGAGGAGTGGGAGCGGCCGAAGAGCTGGGTAGCATTGAGAGAACTCCAGGATATAAAGCCTCGACGAAAGTCTTGGACGAGGAAGTCTGGCTGCCTTTACTCAACTCACTTCCAAACTGACTACCAAACCACACACACACACACACACACACACACATACCCACTACCAGCTCTTACTCCCCTCACACATCCACCATGCGTTTCTCCCTCGCCTGCACCGCGGCCTTCGTCGCCTCCCTGGCCACCGCCAACCCCCTCGCCACCCGCAACCAGATCTCGTGGGAGTTCCCCGAGTCCATGTCCGTCGCCAAGCGCCAGGACGTCCCGGCCCCGGGCACCCCCGCCTACCTCTGCCACGAGAACTGCGGTAAGTCCTCCGTGATTGTTCGAGTTGAATCCATCGAGGGATTTCCATTGAGTGCTAGAATGCTAACGGCGGCGATCCCCCACCCAGGCACATCCATCACTCTCTCCCGCGAGGCGGGCTACTGCACCAACTACCTGTGGATCTCCCGCTACGACGCCTGCCTGCAGTGCGCCAACACGCACAACATCTGGCAGTACTATAGCAACTCCATCACCGCCTCCGCTGCGGCCTGCGGCTTCAGTGCCGTGCCGGTCTAGAGATGGGGGTTGGTAAGAGAGTTCGATGTCGGCGTTGGAGAGCGTGTTGAGATATTGCGAACCTGCAGCAATAGATATGCGAAGCTCTATAAGCGACTTATGAGATTTACATGATTAGTACCCAACCCAAACCTTGTCATTCTATTAATTATGCAAACAGGTCGTATTTACAAGTGGGATTGACTCTAAGTAGCAAGCTCTTTGGTCACTCAATTCCGAGAAGTCACCTTACATGTGCCATGTCTATACTGAACACAGCTAGAAAACAACTAATTGGAATCAAACGTAGAAGATCAATATGTTGGCTAGATATTGCCTTATTGCCCTGGTTTCCTGTTGTCACCAGTTTTGTACCGCGTTAAACTGCTCCAGTTGCTATTCAGGCTATTACTCCACGAAGCATTTACTGTAGTAAGCTTGTTGTAAATATTGGTTTTTGTTTCCCATCCTGAGACGTACGTATTTTAGGAATTCAAGGTAAGCTTTCATGGTCTTTGATTCTTTAATAGGCTCGCATGGAGTAATCTATTGAAAGCACACACACATGAACCTGTTGCACATCGTATCATTTTTGACGCCTTCTAAGCACCCCAAAAAACGTCAAGAGGAGGGAGGCGGGACATCATACCACTTGGGAAAGTGGTGACCCATCTCAGAACTACTATGAATGCTTGCAACACTTTTCTACATTCTACCCTTTTTTGTGTACCATTGAGAAGTCGAACTGTGTGAAATGGATCGGGGCAATGACAGGCAGAGTCCTGAGAGCATCTCTCTGCAGTTCTCAAGCGTATGTCTTGCAATAGATTCATAATTTTGGCAACGCATACCGGGCCCAAAGTAAGTAAAAATTGACTGTCCGTTTCGATGATAGACGTATCGCTTCCAGCGATGCGGACGACTTCTTCACGCAATCTCTCCGCCACGGATCGAAAGCAACTCCAGTGTTCTGTTGAGATTTCGCTCAAAGCTTCGATGGCCCCACCAACAATTTCGTTGCGCCGATGTTTGCGCAACCGATGGGCCCTTCCGTATGGGCTCTGGTGCAATCCAGTGTACTCCCTTTCTGTCAAGCAACTGGTGTATTCGAGGAGGTCGCATCGACCATGCAAGCAGCAGTGATTAACGAAGTGCCTTATATTGGTATCCGGGGTGGTCGGAGTGAAGCATAGATCTGCGACCCAGTGGGTGATGAAACGATCTTGAGCTGCCAAAGCCCCCTCATCGAGCTCCCTTACGGCACGCGAGAGAGAGGTTGCCGAGCTCGCTCGATAAATGACTTGTAATGCAAAGCGAGCGAGCGGGCGAGCACGAAAGAACTCTACAAGAGCCGGACATTGAGGTTGAAACCCAAAAGTTTTCGATATGGAAGCAAGTAGAATTTCCAAGATGTCTGTTTTGACTTGAGTGTTCAATTCGACGCCTGAGGGTGTTCTCTGTGCTTGATGAGGAACCCCCAAGTATGAGTATGACGTTGTGACGACCGCCATCTCAGCGGCCTCCGGATCGATAGAGAGATGTCCGCTCTTCTCTTGATCTCTGAAGAACTTCTTCACCGTTTCGTGTGCGAGCTCTATAGTAGAAGCGCCAAGGTAGGCGGCTTTGCCACAGGCACGGACTGATGTCGAACGGTCATCTGCGCGGTGGATTTCTACAAGAGGACCGCATTGCTGGTAGACAAGACGACAAAAACGTTCCCAATTGTTCCCAATTTGGATCCTTTTGTTGGCAATACCTTCCCTCGAAACATCAAGTTTGGTGCCACTTGACCAGAGGCCTTGATCCAGGATTGCAATCGCCTCCCGAAGCTCGTCGAGCTGCAAAGGTGCCCATCGTTGTGATCCAACGATCCACGTCAGCATTGACTTGCTGTAAGATGGGCGCTTTGGGTTCTTGGATATCTGAGACTGCTGCATCGAGCGAAAGTGAAGGTACAGTTCCTCCAAGTCCACCGGCAGAGATTCGAGGGCCGCCCTGAGGTCAGAGATTGTAAAGCAGTCTTCGCTTTGAAGATGCATGTAAAGGTCTTTGAGAACGAGAACCACCCAAAGGGTGACCCCCGAAGCTTTCAGAACCAAGTACTTCCTCATGTTCTCAATTTCGACCTCGACTTCTGATGGGAGGACAATTGGATCTGGAGCCCTGTGGGAAGCTGTTGGAGGTTGGTCGGCGTTGTAGCTGCTCCAGTCCGGGTTTGCCATGATTTTGCTCCAAGCTGATTGTATATTGAAGATGCCATTATCTACAATCTTGGAGATATCCCCTTGATTGTTGGCCTGAACAGAAATGTGATGGAAATTCCGGAACCCCTTTGCGATGTCAACTTCTGGCCTACTGAGGAAGATCATCCGCATTCGCCCTGAAGACAAGTCCACAAGTTGACGGAATACCGATGTAATGTTCGCTCTTGCATCTTGATGATTGCTGTCATTTTCCGATTCGTCGAAAGCGTCGATGACTGCTACCGTATTTGGTATTGAAGACGAACCAGAGAGTAGCAAGAGGACATTTGGCAGAATATCCAGAGGCCAGGTGACCAAACCGTCGCATTCCACGACCAACTTTCGGTAGATGGCTTTCATGGCATCGAAGGCTTCCATATTGTTCGCAATCAGCTCGAAAATCAAAGTCCGGAGCATCGAGTCGTGCTGCGTTCCACCAGGAATGCCTCTAGCTGAATAAAACCATCCACACACCGACCAAGGTTTGGCATCTAGGCTCCCTGTGGTATCATGGCGAAGGCGCTGTAAGATTGTCTTGGCAAGAACAGACTTTCCACTTCCTGCCTTGCCAGATATCCAAAGAAGACCACCGTCATGCCGCCACTTCATGTACTCATCGTTGACCCACAACCACTGATTCGTGTCTGCTAGGGAATCGACAATCTGATACCGTCGCTGATGCATGCTTTTAAATTGGAGGCTTCTAAGACACTCTAGAAAACAACTGTTAGGGCCGATTTTCATCAAATCCATCGATGCGTTCGATATCTTGCGGGATCATGTTACACACTTTCACTCACCTCTGTATTCTGTTAACTCATCAACCCAGTCATCCGAAGATGAATCCCAGTCCCCGTTCGTATCATTGGTAGGTTCTGATATGGTTTTGACACAAATCAGTATTCTAAGACCATGGCCGAGATTTCGGAGTAGCTGGATAAGTGGTCGGAAATCTGATGGCTGGAGGAGCTCCACGGAATCGAGCACAAGGATTGCGTTGTCGTTGCGATCGTAGATGACTTGAAGAACAGACTCCATCAAGTTACTAAGCATAGGGAGGTGCCGTTTAGAAAGAGTCTCAGCCTTTTTAAGCCAGTCATTGGCATTGTCTCCTTCCCAAGTGCTCGCTTCGGCGTTTTGAGGATGCAATGTAGGCGAGGCCCGTGGTGTCAATGATTCGGGACCAAAAGTCAGACAAAATGTTTGTATCAGCTCTCTCCGAGACTTGTAAGAAAGCGAAGAGAGAAATGCGGCTATTGCGGACTCTGATCCGCATACCGAAACAATGAGTTGGGTAACAATGCCCCAGAGAGCTTTTGCGAGCAGATCATGTGGCTCAGTCGTAGGCGGTCCAGTTGATCCAGACGGAAACAGGGAAGCGAAGGAGAAGTAGACTTTGGGAAAGACTCGGCCACCAAACAAAAACTTGTCAGACGCAATGTGAACACCTAGGAAGCTTGGTGTCGCGATCGTTGCCGACACTGAGCCCCGTCGGTACCATAGCAGACGAGACTCCTGCCTCGAAACCAACCCGCGAGGTTTCAACCACAATATCGCCGCAGAACAGTGACTGAACCATGAAACGTCATCTGCAGATTTTTGAGACTTGCTGAAGCCCTGATGGATCCTGCAGAGTTTTCGACCAGTCTCAATAACTTTGGGAAGTATTTCTGCGAGGCCAAGCGCCATGGCGGTGGAGACAGGGCTTATGGCAAGCGTCCTTAGTCCTATACCGGATTCTTGAAGCCCACCTTGGGTTGCGGCGGCCAATCGGCTGTTGACTATCCATTTGATGTTCGGATGGCTTTTCGCAATCGAACTCGCGAGGTCCAGCAAGCTCGATATGCCGTTGCCAAATGCGTCGTTTACACAATGCTCCGAGCCAGCAATGAGCATGACAAGCTGTTGCATTGGCATGACCTGATGGATTTTACTGATTGATTCGATGAGCATGTCCCCCAATACGGCGAACCGAGACTTTTCTGTTTGGATGTTCTTGATCCTTCGGGAAAACAACCGTTGAACATGCGGCAGGACAGATTCTTCACAGCGGGGATTGATCAACAAGCCATAAACTAGCCCAGCGAGAACGTCGGTGGCAGTCTTCGGTTGTGTCTCCTCGCAAAAGAAGTGGGAGACGACGAAGCCTTGAAATGATGCGTTGGACTCGAATGCGTCTAGCATCTTAGCGGCCAGCAGTAGGTATCCAGACCCAGTTTCATCTCGCACCCACAGCAATTGACCAGAACCACCAGCCAGCCATGTTTTGAACTCTTTGTTTTCGACAAAAAATTCGACGAATGCCTCCGAGTACCAATTCGAGTTTGTAGTTTTGATCAACGATCGTTGGTTCTGTGGGTGGATGGCCGAAACGTGAGAGAGGAAGGAGTCGCTTGTCTGGAGGGTGAGTCTATCCGTCAGTTGATTCAGATCACGCAAGCCTGGAAATCAGAAGTCAGTCACTGTTTCTACGGATAACGCTGTGGCCTTACTGGTTGGGCAGTGATAGTTGATGTCACCGAGATGGAGCTTGTTGTTGTCACCGAAGCTAGACCCGACGATGGAAGGACCCAAAGAATGACCCGCATTCGACTTTCGCGCGTTTTCTTCTGGATCAGCCTTTTCCATGGCTTGTAGACCAATCCCCAGAAAACGTGCTGTATCCATCTTTGTGACAGATCAAGTACTTGAATAGTCATACGTTGGCTGATCAACAACGGAAACAAAACAAAGCACCAAACCACAAGAGGTTCGAAGGCAATGTAAGGTATGTTCAGATGCCCCTTAGCAATCTGATAATGGGGATTAAAGCAATGATTCCAAAGGAGTAGTTGGCAACCAGGGGAAAGAGGGGTAAGGCTGTGGCTAGCCTAAGTAGGATGCATGCATGATGAAGCTGGCAAGGTTGAGAGGCCGCCCGCGTCTTGCCTGTATTATGCCACTACACTCCAATAACCTATCACTTAGGCTAAAATGCTGATGAAACAGATCTTGGCAAGAAAACTGCAAGGCATTTCTCAAGCCTAAGGCTTATGGCTGACATCACGTGGTAGGGACACGTCATCAAAAGGAGTCAGTAAATGAGGCTGGGCACCCAGTAAAAGTTCTCAGATCCAAGAATCTATTGTTTATTCCTCGTCTTTTCTTGACTACCAGGTCCCACCCGTAGTGGCACTTGTTGCCAGGTCGACAGCTTGAAACTATGGTTAGAATAAAACCCCTTCCGAAGAAACGCTATTACTGTTCATCGGGGCTAACCATTGCCTCTGATTACGCAACTGCCAGGCCGAGACCCTAGGAGTGACGGCTGGAATCGTTGGCTTGATATCCACCGCCATAAGCTTTGTTCAGACAATCAGCAAGGCCCAAGAAAGCGTCAAAGAAGTACCGAATACTCTCCATCATGTATCTTCAGTCCTCGACGACATATCTCACACACTGGCCCTCGTTGGACGGGAGCCTCGCCTGCATACCGCTAGCGTCGAGGATCAGGTCAGGTCCATAACCCGCTGTTTGAAGGAATTAAATGAATTCTTCGAGAAGTTGCAAACCAAAGTTCAAAAGGGCAAAGTCAAGAGTTACATGCATGCCTTGACGACTGGAGACGCCGATGAAAATGAACTGGCCAAAAGGATTACTCGTCTAGACGGTGCCAGAGCCGAACTCCTGACTCGGATATCCGTCGTTCATGTGGGATTAACTGGCAACATTCATGACGGCTTCAAAGTCGCATTCAGGGCCCTCGAGGAAACAAATGCCAGCGTCAAACAAGCCCTCGGGCTAAACCTAGTTCTCGCGACGAGGCTGCAGAATAGAGAGCTTCTGCTGGCAGGTAGCACAAATCCAAGCCACGCAATTGACAACGTATACTGCTTGTGTCGACGTGTTGCTAACATGTCAAAAGGTCCCGACATTGTTGCTCTTGACCCCTCAGACGTTGTGGCCTTGAAGCTCGGCGGTATTGAAGACACAGGTGCCCAAACTCAAGGATCCCAGCAAGAGACACAGAAAAGACGAAACGACAACCCCAATTTGAACTGGGAAGACAACATCACATTGGATGAGCCGCGCATCTTTGTTGGAAACCTGGGCGTTAGTGAGCATTCAAAAACAAGTGTAGGCAATGTGAGATCGAATGTCACCCGCAGCACTTTTGGGAAAGGCCTACGACTCATGAATGGGCATGTTGGCGGGGAAGCAGCGAAGTCTTTCGCTGAGAGCTTCTTCAAAGACTGAGTGATATGGCATGGTGTTGCTGTCCTTTGCTGTCTCCACATAGATGTGGGCATGCGCTTCTTGGTGTGTGTTTGATTCCAACTTCTACTAGGTTGAGATACGAGCAGTTGCAGGTCACGACATGGAGCGGAGCAAGTTTACATATCTCACATACAAGTTTAGTTGGCGAAAAAAGAAGAAAAAGAAACCCCCTAAAACCTGAGTAAGTAATTACCGGAAATGCAACCATTGCAGAGAGAAACAAAAGCTGAATACCTTTTATACTAAATGTGCATCTGACAAGACAATGAGAAAGATGTCGACTTTGTGAATGATTTAATGGTATTTGAGAAGAAACTGAAAGAGTCGGCCCCGAAGCCTTCGAAACCAGACACTCGTTCCTGTTCTTAGACTAGACCTCTTAGTTGGCAGGTCCATCTGATCTACAGCTGAGTCGCTAGATTTTGCAGTGTGTCTGATTTCCCGTGGTGAACCAGAACGCGTCCTCGCTCGCGGAGGTCGTGTTTGCAGGCAAAAAGAAGCCCAAGCATAATCCTAATCGCAATGCACCGTCTCAATCTTGTGATCGAGAGCGATCTCGTCTTTTGAATGATGTGTAGGCGTGGCGGCGGGCGAGTAGAGCTGGAATCGAGGCTCAATGTTATCAAGATTCTAATCTCATGTTGCTACTAAGACCTGAACACATGCCCTACTTGGGAAAGGCACGTCCCCTAACGCTGCCACAGCCAATCTGAAAGCTGCCAAGTGGTTCTCGGCCCAAGAAAATGTGGGTGGGACTTTGCATCATAAGAAACAAATTAGCCCATGTGTGAAGCCACAGAAAGAATAAGTAATCATTCCGAGAAAGGGCTTGCAAGGTTTGCACTTGAATGAGCTTGAAGGTTACAAGCCTCGGCATGGCTTGATCCGGATAGTTCGGTCCTTTATCATTGCACTGTTGTTTGTAATCCAGCCCAGACAATCATTACCGGGGTCGGGGTTGATGTCGTAAAACCTCCGCGTATGAACCAAATAGGAACAAGCTGCCGGCGGCTTGTCAATTGAGTCTGGCGCAGCTAAATAGTGCACCATCTCGCATCTGATCGATCGTTTCTCTTTTCTCCTGTGCCTTCTACAGTGCTCGTTCGATTTACAATCTATCCACTGTTCAACTACCTTCTATCCAACCCAGTTCCTTGATACACATCGCATAGCTGCCGCATCATGACTGTCTCCACCAAGCGGTCTGTTCTGATAACAGGGTAAGAGAACATCCGGTTGTTTTGCAATCCATGCAAGCAAAAACTAGAAAGGTTTACTAATTTTGCCACCACGGCTTAGATGCTCCGAGGGCGGTTCGGGCAATGCTCTGGCTCTGGAGTTTGCAGCCAGGGGTCTTCGAGTGTTTGCTACTGCTCGGTCACTGAAGTCGCTAAACAGCCTTTCTGAGAAGGGCATTGAGACCTTCGCTCTTGACGTCACTTCTTCAGAGAGCATTGCTCTTTTGAAACAAGAGATCGCCAAAAGAACAGGCGGCAAGCTTGACATCTTATTCAACAATGCCGGCACGAGTGAGTGCTGCTTAGTTCCTGTCGCTTTGTTGATCTTCGCAGCATAGTTGCTCCCGGGTCGATTATAAAATCGGGATACTTTCATACGAACGTACTTTGCTAATGGATGTATAGTGTACGAGGCTCCGGCTATCGAATCTGATCCCCAACAAGTCAAGAAAATGTTCGATACCAATGTATTCGGACTCTTCGACGTTGTGGCAACCTTTGCGCCTCTTCTTATCGCTGCAGCATCCGGCTCCAACACCGAGCCGATCATTGTCAATGTGGCGTCCATTGTCGCACGCGTTCCTTTCCCATTTGCGTCCGCTTACAATGCATCAAAGGCAGCCGTTTCTTCCTATTCGGACACCCTCAGACTTGAACTCAGTCCACTGGGAGTGCGAGTCGTCACACTCTTTATGGGCGAGGTCTCTACACGTCTTATGTCGCAAGACAACATCAAGTTTGAGGAGGGGAGCCTCTACGCTGATGTCGAGCACAAGGTCAAGGAAAGATCGGCACACCATGCAAAGGCATCCGTGACCCCGGATGTGTTCGCAAAGCAGGTCGTGTCCAAGGTCTTAAGTGGCAGTAATGACAGCTACATCTGGAAAGGCACAAACGCCTTCTTGATCTGGCTCCTCGACGCATTTGGCCCCCGCAAGGTATTCGACTCGATCATGAAGGGCGCGGTAGGGCTCAGTGACAATACCTTGGTAAAAAGGATACAAGAGCGAGGACAGCGATTGGCGGCTTTGTAGAGAGAGGATAAGGCGACAGGTTAATCACACTGATTTTAAGCGTTTGTTGTTGCTTGATAGACCTTTGGCAAATATATCATCATTACTCTTCAGAGTCTGTGACAGGTGCCTGTTTTAGACTGGGAACAAAACTTGCCTGACTTCATGGGAGAGATCCATGTGTGGGGATGAGCTGATTAAGACTTTGAACATAATAGCCTTCTGTAAGTCTTCTGCCGAGTTTTGGAAGATACAAAGTCGATCAATCCAAATGTAGCCGACAACAAAGTGCTGAGCAACCCTTACAGCGTCCTTAAAGACTGGTTGTTCCAGGCTCAATGATGCGACGGTCGACAAGACAGGGTAAAAAGAAAAAGAAAAGAGAAACAACGTTAGAGATACTAGAACGGAATTGTTGGAACTGTGCAAAAGTGAGGGCCAGCAGCCCGCTCCTTCAGCCGCAACAAGGGGCTGCTTCGTATGCCACCTCAGTTGGCACGAAGTCAACCGGGTCCAATGACCGGCCGTCTCTGAATAAGCGATAAGACTGTACGCCCTTATGCAAGGTACTTTTTTCTTGGCCGGCATGTCTCAGCCAGCTGACATCTCGTCGCACAAGCGGGGGAAACACCACCACATCACACGTGCACCAGCGAGGACAGGAAGCGAGCACAACCTCACTCTACTCCTGATGTATCATAGGAGGTTGAAATTTTTCTGTTGCTTATGGTCGATCGGATCGCCAATCCTTGAGCCCATGCAACCCTGAGCTTGGGGTAGATAACCCAAGCCAACACTCTGGCGACGATGGAGACAAGGAGCTTAGCCGACAGTCTCGACGGCCTTCGAGCCACTGCCGATGCCACGTTTCGACTAGCATTCATGTTCGGTAAGGTCGAAATCAAGCTGCAGACTGAGATTCGAAGAGTCGCCAGCGAGATTCAGGGCATTGCTGGCGCACTGCACCAACTCTCGCTCCTAGCATCGATCCTCGAAGACGAATCGGGCTGCCACCGCACGTCTGAAGCAGTCCCATCACAGCTTACATCATGCCATCGGACGCTCGAAAACCTCGAAAGACGACTATTGATACGGAAGAACGATGCCCGCCCCAAGAGCGCAGGCCTAAAATGGCCTTTCACGACGGCCTGGACAACAGACCTGCTCAGAGAGCTGAGTGAACACAGAGATGTCATCACCCGGGGGCTGTCTGCAGAGTCGATGACGGATCTCACACAAGTCTTTTCCAACGAGAAGTACGTTATGGTAATCGACCAGGACGGCGCCATCTCCAAACACACCCAGGTTTCAGCCCTCGTTGCGGCTCAACCGGATGCCCTCGACGTTCTCGGGTTCTTCCTCAAATTTGACCAACGGGCCCTCCTCGACAACGTCTTGCAAGCTTCACACGCATTACACAGCTTTGGGTTCTTCAAAGACCTCGATTTCGAGGACTGGCTTGACGGGAAGCGGTCCAAGTTATGGATCACGGCGCCTGCGGGAGCAGGGAAGACTGTGTTTGCCGGCGCGATGGTACGTGAATCGATCCTGCGACGACACGACTACGCCGTGGTAGTGTACGTTTTTTGCAGCTTTGAAGACACGCGAACCTGTAGCCCGGTCAATGTTCTGAGCACCATCGCCGCCCAGGTCGGGCGGCAGAACGAGGCAGCTTTCAACCTATTGAGAACCTACTACCAGGAACTACATCAGGACAAGAGAAACATTCAAAGGTGCACAAGTGAGCACCTGAAATCCATTTTGGGGGAGATGTCCAAGTGCTTTGGGCATGTCATGATCATAGTTGATGGCGTGGATGAATGTGGTAGCGATAGCGCCGACGTTGTAGAGTCACTGGCTGCACTTGCCAGCCAAGACGGGGGTGCCCTGGGTCTGGCGATCGTCTCGAGAGAAACCGAGAGCATTCGAAATGTGTTACAGGAGGGTTTCCAAAAAGTCGACATCATCCATTCTGAAGACGAATTGCAACTGTTCACCGCGACGGAGTTGGAAAAACGGGTTGCCCGGGGCAATATCAAGTTCGACTATCCAGAAATGAAGGACGAGGCCATCCAGAAACTGTGCTTCGGCCCCGATACCACGTGAGTTTCAGGTTATTCCATATCAGATATACAACTGACATTAGAGCAGCTTCTGGCAGATACGCTGTCACATAGACTACATGTGCACGCTGAAGTCTTGCGACGCCATGCTGGAGTTTCTGCAAAGGATCCCTTATAGCCTCGAAGCTACCTACACAGCCATTTTGAAAGGCTTCAGCGAGAAGAATCCGGCATCCCAAAGCTTGATTCAGGCAGCTCTACTATTGGTTGCGTATTCGAACCCGCCACTTACTGTCCAAGAACTGTGTCAAGCGTTGTCGACAATAGACAGGGGCACCGGTGACCCTCGAGACAACGCTGAACGAACGTATCCGGAAGTCGATGAGACGGAGGTCCTCAACCAATGCGGTGGTTTTCTTCAGAAGTCAGCACTGACGGATCGTATCGAGTTCTCCCACTACACCATACGCGAGTTTCTCACCAGCATTGACCCATCCGATTCCGACCTCTCCAGGTTTTCCCTCAACGAGGTTAGAGTCAACCGGATGCTCACCTCGTGTGCTCTACGATTTGTATGTCTGGAAGACTTCTCACGATTTCCGGGGTTGTCTCTTTCCGAAGAAACCTTCATTCAGAATCGACATGCGCGGTTTCCTTTCTACAGGTTTGCTGCTTTGACCTGGCACAAACTAGCGGACAGTTTACAAGATGACGCGGAACTGTTGTCAGAGGCCATGGTGCTTTTCGACCCGACACAGACTCCGAACTTCAAGTCATGGGGCTTAGAAGTATGCCGCCACTACCTATTCCACGGCTCTTGGAGTGCATGGAGAGACGAGCGCGACGCGTCGGCTAGGATAGACGCAGAGGACAACGCCGGCTCCGTCTGTTCGGAAACCACGCAGATCGTCAACATATCAACCGACTCAGCATTCAACACCTCCGAAGGGGAGTCCTCCAAAAGCGAACCGGAGATGGTTGCAGGAAATCGAAGCATATGGAGGTGGAGGAGACACGCCCCCAGACGGGACTGGCACCGGGGTCACACGAGACGTCTCGCCCGGATCATTCGACGAGGAGACTTTACCCCCTTGCATATGGCCGCTCTGCTCGGGATCGAGGCCGTCTGCCAAGAGCTCATCAATCGCGGAGAGAACGTCAACCGACTAAGCAGAATAGGCACACCTCTGCACTGCGCCCTCGGCGGGCCGTTCCTCATCGCGTGCCACGACATGTCGAAGCAGAGACGGCCGGACGGTTGGTTGGAGCGGCTGTCCCGGAGAACCGCGGAGCTCCTCATCAGGTCGGGGGCAGACTGCGCGAGGTCCCTACCGAGCCAGATGTACTCCTGGGAAACGACTGGGGCCCTGTCTTTGAAAGCCGCCGAGTGGGCGGGCGACTGCGAGCTCTTCGGCCTCGTCGTACGAGGGGGAGCGCAGCTCCACGACAGCGACACGCTCGTATTCCGCACTCTCTGCCGCCGGTGGTCCAAGCATAAAGACCAGGACGCATTGTCGATGATTGTGTCCATCTTGGACCTGCTCAGCAGCATGGTCGCCAAGGGCGAAGGAGAGTCCGCCGCGTATCTGAGCGCGTTTCAAAAGTCCGTCTCGGAAACGACGGATATCGACGCCAACTTGGCCTGCTCCGGAGGCATCTCGGACGATATGATGATCAGTGAGATGTGGAAAGCCATCGAAGAAGACAACCTGAACGTGTTGAAGGAGAAAATGAACAACCCTCGATGCGCTGGGATCCTCCAGGGCGACGCAGTCACCGGTCTGCTCGAATCCGCGGTGGCGTTTTTGTCGATTACTTGCCTGGATTACCTGCTCACACGATATGCGGACAATGAAGGGCTCGACGACCGCAAAGCAACCATGGTACTGAACTGCATCACACACAGGTCGGGAGACGTTCTCGTGTGTCTGCTCAAGCACGGGTCCAAAACGACCCAAGCTGGCCATGAAGGCAACACAGTCTGGCACCTCGCCGCTCGGTTTCCCGGCATCCATGAGCTGCTGAAGTGTCTCCTCGCCCATGTAGACCCCGAAGAATGTGCGAAAGCCCTTCGCGCCGTCAACAAAGCTGGCCAGACCCCCCTTGCTGGGGCCCTGCTCTGCCAGTGTCACCAACAGGCGTCAGCCATCATCCGTCAGTTCTCGGGCGACACAAGCATCCTGCAGAGCATTAAGCCCCCCTTGAGCCGTATCGTAGCCAATATCAATCAAGTCGACGTGCTCAAGGAGTTGCACGCGAACAATATGATACAGATATCAACGATAGAGTCGCCGCTGAACCACCTGGAGCGCCAGGCAACCGTAAAAGTCGTTCGCGAGCTTCTGAACACATACGCCTATAAGCCGTCAGAGTCAGGCAGGACACCTCTCGAGAATTACATGATGGTAACCAAGCTGCGTGACTACAAGCAAGATGTCCTCGTTGCTCTGCTCCAAGCAGATCTGGCACAGCCAACTGAACAGACAACTCGCGGCATCTGGGAGTACGCCTGCAAGATCCTACGCGAGACGCTGAAGCAGTCTATAGGAACGAGTTACGTAGAATCTGTGAAACTTCTCAGAACACTGATCGAACATGGGTGCCTGGAGTCCTACGAGCAAAAGACGGGGTTGTCCGGGCTGAAGGAGATCGGCCTGCTGTTCGGGATGGAGAAGCTGCCCTCCAACCACGACAACGTCTCCGCCACCGAGGACATCTTCATCTTGGTGTTCGACTCCACGACCCAGCCGACTTTCTTCCAGAGCAGCAATCTGGACGTCATCGTCCTGAAATGGGCCATGTACTACGACTCCATGTTCCTCTTCGACCGTCTCCTCCTGGCCGGGGTCGACGTCCGCAAGAGGGGGACGCACGAGAGCAACGCGCTGGAATTCCTGTGTTCCAACGGCAGCGGGCCGAACGGCTACAGGATGCTCGTCAAGCTCATCGAAAGAGCCGACAAGGCGGACCTCGACCAGTTGACGCCCTCTGGAGAGGGTCTGGGCTTGCTGCATCGACTCGGGCTGGTCGACGGCCACACCAGCAAATCCTTCGGCTGCCCGTCCTTCCGCTCCCTGGCGCCGACGGCGAACACGCCATACCCGCCGCCCAAGGGCTACTCTGTGCTCGGAACCGTAGGCTTCGCGCAGGCAAGACGGCCGCTGGAGAACGCAAAGTTCAGCCTGGTCCAGCGGCTGCTGGAGGAGCAGGTCGACTGCCACGTTCCCAGCCGATCAAAGCGCGCCTCGCCCCTCGGCATGCACATCAGCGCCGGCTACATCGATACAGCCAGGCTGATCCTCCGTCATGGGGGCCACACAAGCCTTCGTGAAGCGGACTTGTACGGGTGGACGCCTGTCGCGTGGGCGTGTGCCCACGGATACACCGAGTTGCTGGGAGACATGGCAGGGGCCGGCTGCCCGGAGCCGATCTGGGACTTCAAGGCGCAGGTATCTCTGACGATCTGGGGGACGCCGGTCCAGCTGTTCAAGGACTTCAGCGCTCTGCACCTCGCCGCGATGGCTTCGCCGGAGACGGTCACGTTCCTGCTGGACGGCGGCTTTGCCACCGACCTCGACGTTACTGCCGCGGACCTGTCGACCCCGTTGCACTTGGCAACCTACTTTAGCCTGAGCGACACGATCCGGCTGCTGGTGTCTCGAGGGTCCGACATCAATGCCCAGACTGCCGTGGGGATTACGCCTCTGCACATATCCGTGATGCACCAAAATGAGCCGATAGCCGCCCTTCTCCTCGAGCTCGGCGCGCGCCACCTGAAGACGAAGAAAGGGGAGACGCCGCTGGATATTGCCATGAACAAGAACAAGAAGAGCCTCATGGACCTCATCAGCAAGAGCCTCAGGAGAATTCCGGCGGACCAACTGACGACGACGACGACGACTGGTGATACGGACCGAGTCCAGAGACACCTTATGGCCGCGATGGCGAAAGCAATGGAGGACGCCATCGAGAAGCGGAACCACGCGGCATGCGAGAGGCTTCTTAAGGACGGGTGCCCGCCCGACATCAAGATGCGGTCCTGCCACACCTGCACGGCTCTCGTGTTCGCGCTCTCGCGCAAGACGGTCTCGACGGCCATCATCGACACCCTCATCGCCAAGGGCGCGAGCTTCCGTGGCGCGTCGTGTGCCCGGGAGGGGATCCGGGTTTCCTCTGGCCGCGGCGTCCGGTTCTTCGAAGACGAGAGCAGCGAGGCGAGCTTCTACGAGAGCTGTTCGACATCGTCAGACAGCGAGGACGAAGAGGAGCCGACGCAGCGCTGGCCGATTCAGGGCTCGACGTGTCTCGACTTTCTCATGTGGGAAAACGGTCTCTCGGAGAAGGTGTCGGAGTGGCTCGGCCTGATCCCGGACAAGGACATGATCTGGCTGCTAGACAACTCGTCCGCCGTCCAGGTCGCCATCGACGCCAACTCCCCCGAGACCCTGGAGGCCTTGTTTTCTCGCGTGTCGGAACTCGGGACCGTAGACGGGCGCGACTTCATCCAGGAGCTCGTGAACGAATACCCAACCCGCCGGACGGGATACCGCGAGAACTCGCCGCTGCACGACGCGGCGGAAGAGAGGAGGACCAAGATAGCCAGGCTGCTCCTCAAGCACGGCGCCGACGTCGACCGCCAGAACCAGGCCCAGGAAACCCCTCTGCACATCGCGGTCAAGGAGGCAGGCCGGGCGATGGTCGGCCTCCTCCTCGACCACGGCGCCTCCCTGCACATCCGCGAGAAGGGCGGCCACACGCCGCTCGAGCTCGCCATCAGCGACGCCGGCCCGGAGACGGTCCAGCTGCTCCTCGACAGGGGCGCGCGCGTCGAGCGCAACCTCGCGTCGGACTCCAACTTCATGTGCGAGTCGACGCGGATGGCCGTGTCGATGCTCCGGGCCGGCGTCCGGCTGGACCAGGTCGGCAGCTTCGGCATCCCGATCTGGACGCCCGCGCTGTTCAGTGTCAAGCTGGCGACGTACGTCCTCAACTCGGACTGCGGCGGGGGCCTGGTGGCCGGCGCGACGGGGCGGGTCATGTGGAAGCTCGTGTGGTACGTCCACGTCATCGACGAAGGGAGACCGATGCACAGGTCGTTGCGGCTGCTGTACCGCCGGCTGGGCGTTCGGGCGATGCGGCAGATCGTCGAGTTGGAGGGGGATGAGCGGGACGAGCCGTTCAGTCTCTTGTGCTTCTGTGCGTACTACGGGCTCGCTGAGGAGGTGAAGGTGCTGGTGCGGATGGGCTGTGATATCGAGTTCGAGGGCTCCGTGGTCGGGACGGCACTCATGGCTGCGGCGCATGAGGGACGGATGGGCATCGTCAAGCTGCTCGTCCTCGCAGGGGCCAGGGTACAGTATGAGAGGGATGGTGTCTGGCAGAGCGCTGTTGCGGCTGCTGTAAACTTCCCCGACGTACTGAGCTGGCTCCTCGTTGGGAGGTACTCGGAACAGGCAAAGATCGAGCAGCCTTCGTCTTGCTGGGACAGAGATCTCCAGGATGTAGTCTGTCCTTGGAGTGGATACTGGAAAGGCGTGTTTCCACTAGAAGGCAAGTATGCGAGATGCTGGGGAGACTCTATGCTGCTGTGGCTCTCGCGACTGGAGAAAGCAAAGAGAAATTGCAGGGGCAAGGTGGTGATATCCCATCTGAGAGATATAAGTAGCCAAGGTTGATGATCCTGGAGTTGGATCCTGATAAGTTCCCGGTGTGGTAAGAAGGTTGGTCTAGCACTCGGTTATACTGCCTCTCGGATCGGTGGGTTCTCCATATGTGTCTAGAAATACAGTTCTTATGCCTTGAAAGGAAGTGACTAGAAATACTGAAGCCTTAAGTTGCCTGGAGGATGAGTTTTACACAGCAATATCTGAACCTCAGTAGTAGACAGCTATCTTAACTTGGAGATACACGGGCATCCCAAACAACCGAAACCGCCCGATGTCCCCCGATACAACCATGACAACCCATATCCCGTAGAAATGACGACCACCATGCCAGTGTGTCTAATAGACTATGTCCAGTGCATGTGGACATGTCTGCTGGTGCGCTCCACTTGCGAGAAGAATACCAAGACCAGGTTCTTCGGGACGGATACCTCGGCCGCCGTCGTTGCACGGCGCGACATGCTCGGCAGCCCACAGAGTACCCGCTTCAGCGGCTTTATAATAGCCTTTTGTGGTGAGCCGGGATCCCGTCAGTGGGACGTGGTTAACAGTCCTGTCCTTGGTCTTTTGGAGACTGTCAAAATGAACAGAAAAGACCGCATTGCTGGTGACAATGGTTGTGGTCAAAACTAGTCAACTCTCTCCCAAGAGCGATGTTCCAGAGGGGTATCAATTCGAGTGAATAAAGCCGTGTCTGTCTTGACACGAGAAGGCAAACATCGTGATAGATCCTTCAACTGGTAGTCTTGGGCAACGTCGGCGCTAACCATCGCTCGTATTTCCGTCAAATATTCTAACAATGAGACCTCATGATTCTTGAGGGGGTTGGTCTCTAAGAAAGGGTATTGGTTTGTGCACTCGTTCGGACTCCGTCGCTATTCCTCTGTAACCCGCCGCAGACTTCTAGGAACACTGGAACGCAACATCAGTACTGGCCGCCGTCTCGTCCCGAGAGTGCATTGCCGACTTACGCATCCCTCAAATCCACCGTCGCCGCAAGGGGTGTCTTCGGATATGAAGCAGTCTCCGCGCCATATATGCCTATCACCTCCTTCTTGGCCGCTGCAGCAAAACGTGTTCCGCTCCTATTTGGACAAGCATATGCTCAGTGTTTGGTCGTTGTGAGATTCAATGTGTCGGCACACTGGCGAAATTTCAGTGCGGAAACTTACCGGGTACAACGCCTTGCAGCTCAGGTGGTTAGCCGGCTTCCCGTAGGAGGTGCACCACCACGCATCGGCCGAGCCCAGGAACAGAGCGCAAGCAGAGAAAAGGACCGAAGTCAGCTTCATGGTAGACGGATGGTGGTCGGTGGTTTGAGATTGTAAATGAGATCCTCGACTTCCTTCAGTGCATTTTACCATGGAGAGCAGCAACGGTAGCTGATTTATACGTTTGTATAACCCAGCAGTCGCCCATCTCATGACTCGGGCTAGCCATCAAAAGGTCGTCAATGACTCCTAATCCCAGCAGGCTGTTCAAGGGTTAACTCACTTTACGGAACCAGGTCATTTACTGCTCACAGCACAACCTTTAGAGGAAGTCCAACAGCTCTTTGCAGTGATGTAGCTTACGCAGTTTATTAGTCGCTGCTGCAGGACGTTATTATAAGCTCCTGTAACTTGTACGCATGGCTGTCAACGATATGGTAGCTGGTAGGACAAAGAGGTGGGGATGTTTCGTTGGCTTGTTACTGACTTGGGCGATAACAACGTGGAGCTTAGTATCTCAAAAGATCGGGTATACGGCACCAAGACTAGTGAACTCTGTCTTATTAAGATGTCGGACTGGCCGACATTTTGTTAATGAACGATCTGTGACAAGCAATATCGTTAACAGACCGTTTTATGGGCCCCCTGCCGTCAATAACGATCCTTGCCTGACTAAGAGTGCCAACCCCATTATTCCGAAGATGTAATCGAGCCTCTACACTCATTGTCCCGTTTGCATGAGTAAGGTGTCGATAATGGCACTCATTGTGCTATCTAATGCCGATATGGCTGTTGTGATTCTTATAACGGCAACCCTTCTCTATTTCTTTCTAAAGTCTAACCCACCTACTAATGCTTTTGCAAAGGGATCACTTATCTGGTTCTTCACTCCACATGATATAGATTCCTCCAGAAGTCTACTTTATCAAGCGTCATCATCTACCCGTAAGAAGCTTCAACCCCTTCATCGCCTGCTCATTAGCCATGAACAAGATGCCGCCCGCCAGCACTGTCCTGCCCAGCCGCATGACGGTGCCCCTCCAGAGGCCCCTGACCCCGTCTTCGGCCATGATGGCCCGGAAAGACTCCATGGTGCCGACGGCATTGGCCCGCTGCGCCTTCGTCTTGACGGTATCGAACGGCTGCGTCGCCAGCGTGGTCACCGTGCCGGCGAGGGCGCCGTTGGCGAAGCTCATGACGGGGCCCTCGGGGCTGACGCCGCGCGTCCGCTCAAAGTCCTTGATGATGCTGTAGCTGCCGAGCCGGAAGCCCGTGGTGCCGATCTGCTTCAGCGTCGTGGTCACGTAGCCCCGCCACAGGGCCTTCAGGACGCCCTGCTCGCGCGTGAGGGTCGCGATGCAGTCGAGGGCGCCCCGGAACCTCCGCGTCGTCTTGGCGTCGTCGATGAGCGCCGTCTTGACGCGCTCGCTCGGCGTCACGATGACGGTGCTGCTCACGACGCCGGCCACCATGCCGGACGCGATGCTCTGCGCGGGGCCCAGGGTGCGCGTCTCCTTGTCCTCCAAGACGGAGCGGATGCTGTCGAAGGCGACGAAGCGGACGGCGTCCTTGCCGATGGAGCCGACGATCATGGTGCTGCAGCCCTTGTACAGCGCCGGCAGGCCCTCGTCGCGCGCGACGCGCAGGACGATGGCGAACGGGTTCCGCGTGCCCTTCTGGTGCCCGTAGAGCTGCACCCGCGTTTTGGCGAACTCGAAGGGGTATGTGCAGGCGGCCTCGACGCCGCCGGCGATGCCCCCGGCGCCGAGGGAGAGTAACGGCGAAGTCTTTCCGTCCGACTGGGCGACCATGTTCAAGGTAAGTTTCTTTTTGCAATGCAGGAGGTTGTGCCGTCTATAAGTAAGTACCGAGGTCTTGGGTTTTCAAAAGATATAAGCGCCAAGAGAGAAATAAAGAGGAAGTTAATAGCCGCGGAAGTGACAACAAACTGACGTCGGCCCGCGATGATCTGCCGGGGTCCAGTTCGGGTAAATCCCGGCTTTCCTGATGCAGGTACCAACTAACTATGAGAAGAGTAGGGTTTTGAACAGACGTACTGTTGACAATCTGCCCTGTCAAAGTTTATTTATTACAAGTCTAAGTATTTGGCAGCATATTGAAGCGTTAGATAAACAGACAGACAGCATATCGCGCTTATGAGGACATACTTCCAGCGTATTCACGGGCAAACGAACCAGATTAAGCCACACAAAGCAGGGGATCTTCCAATTAACTTCAACACAGCTTCGTCCATCTTCCGTCAAGTCCAAGTGACGGCTGCAAGCTGTGATGTGCCTTGTTCCATGGTTATGAGTCCGGCTCCGCCCCCTATTCTAAGATGCGAAAACCGATGAGCCTATAGGAAGCCCTTGAAGACAACGCATGGCCCTCACCAGCTCGCCATGTGCCAATCAACTCAGGCAATATAATGCAGGCGAGAGGCGCGGGGGCCGTTACCATCCACTCCAACGCCCCGCCATGCAACATGTCAGATGTGTGTGGCAGGGCCTGCTGCCAGGGCAGATTTGTGGACGCGTCTTGAGGGAAAACAGCATCCCCAGAGGCATCTCACAGACCCAACTTTCCTCTGACATCACATTCGAGCATAGTTCCGCCAACTTCGAAGCCCTTTTCACCTGGTCATCATCACGATGGCTACCGATCCACGGCCTCGGCGCCGCGAGGACTTTCGCATCGCCGTGCTATGTGCGCTACAGCTCGAATACAATGCTGCTACGTTGGCTTTCGACGAGTTCTTTGATGAGGAGGGCGACAAGTTCGGGAGAGCGCGAGGAGACCCCAATACATACACCACCGGCCGCATCGGAAAGTACAACGTCGTCATGGCTTTGCTTCCCAGCATGGGAACAACTACTTCAGCAGCCGCCATGGCCAGCTTTCGTTCAAGCTACACGGAGCTCAAGCTTGCCATCTTGGTTGGCATTTGCGGCGGCGTGCCTAGCCCGGGAACCGAGAGGGAGATTCTGCTCGGGGATGTCATCATCAGCAAGACGGTGGTTCAGTACGACTTTGGCCGGCAGCTCCCTCACCAGTTCAAACCCAAAGACACTCTCGATGATAACCTCGGCCGACCCAAAAAAGACATCCGCTCGCTTCTGAGCAAGCTCGAGACGGAACGGGCATCCGATTTCCTCCAGCGCCGCACAAACGAGATCCTTACCCAAATCCAACAGGCAGCTGCACAGGCTGGCCGTAAACGGACTCGATACCCTTACCCTGGAGCAGCTCAAGACAGACTCTTCAGTCCGGACTATCTGCACAGACATCACGATGACGCAGATTGCGGTTGCGACGATACCTGGGTTTGCGACATGGCCCCGGATGCATCATGCATCGAACTCGAATGCGATGTTGCCCAACTGGTGCCTAGGGAGCGGCTCGAGGTGAAGAAGCAGCACGACCGCGAAGGCGACGCCGCAAAAGCCCAGGAACCAGACATATTCATCGGCCGTGTCGGATCAGGCAACACCGTCATGAAGTCTGGCGCACACCGCGACAGCATCGCCCAGAAACACGACCTCATCGCCTTCGAGATGGAGGCCGCCGGGGCCTGGGACGAGGTCCCCTGCGTCGTCGTCAAGGGGGTTTGTGACTACGCCGACAGCCACAAGAACAAGAAGTGGCAGACGTTTGCGGCTGCGACGGCGGCCTCCACGATGAAGGCCCTTCTCGAGCAGTACATCCAAACCGATTCGCCAGAGGGTCCTAGAACAGAGTGTATGTAAACAAGCTCTATTGCATTGACTTCTTTTCCACAATATCCAGCCCAAATTACATTCAGCAATCAATGGCGTCGTCTTGGCATCGAATTCTGCTAACATTCTTCAGTCACAACCCAGCGCAACAATGAGATTCTGCTCTGGATCTCCAAAGAGCCCTACGAACAGCACCACACACAGACCAATAGTGAGGTGTTGGAGGGCACAGGAAAATGGCTTCTCGAGGATGAAGTCTTCCAGAAATGGAGGAACGAAAACGTCTCATCCATTTTGTGGCTGCACGGCATCCCAGGCTCTGGCAAGAGCAAGCTGACGTAGGTCCAGAACAACTCAAGAGGCTACCTGGTCTGACTTTGCAAACATAGGTCTATCGTTGTCGAGGACGCTCGGCAAACTCCCCAAAAGGCTCTGGTGTACTTTTACTGTTCCCGAAATCCGGCTGAGCCAGGTCGTGCAGAACCTGCCAGCATCGCGGCTAGTCTTGCGAGACAGCTTGCGAGGCCTCAGCCAGGTGGAGAGATCCTCGAAGCTGCAATAAAGGCGTAAGTCAAAGCACCCACTTTTGGGCCACCCCCACATATGGGCCACCCAAAAATGCCTCATCACCAACCTCCTCCTTCATCCTCCTCCAACTTCAAACTATCACATCTTTTTCCAACCTTATGCAAATGGCCTCATCTTTTTAGGGCACCTTATTCTAGGCATTATGAGCCAGTATACAGAAAATGAAGTCAATCAAGCGCTTGAGGCCATTTCGAACGGTCAGAGTGTCAGGAAGGCTGCCCAGCAGTATGGTGTGCCAAGGTCTACCCTTCAGCATCGTCTTCAAGGCACCCAGGCAAGGGCAGCAGCATTTTCTGACCTGCAGAGGCTCACAGTGAGCCAGGAGGCCAAGTTGGCTGAATGGGTGCGAATCCAGCATGCCCTTGGGCTTCCTCCAACCCATCAACAAGTGAAGCATTTTGCAGAAAGAATCCTTCATGCCATAGGGGATACCCAACCTATAGGGAGAGGCTGGGTCCAGGCCTTTATAAGGAGGAATCCATCAGTCAAGGTCAAGAGAAGTTGCCCTATTGATTCAAGACGTGTTAATGGGGCATCTACTGAGGTCATCAGGGACTGGTTCAAGCATCTCGCCATACCAGAGATCATCAGCATCAAACCAGCCAACAGATATAACATGGATGAGACTGGTATCCTTGAGGGCCAGGGATCTAATGGGCTGGTGCTGGGGATGTCTGAGGCGAAGTCTATCCGCAAGAAACAGCCTGGATCAAGGGCATGGGTGTCTATTATTGAATGCATCTCTGCCCTAGGCCACAGACTTCATCCCCTTATTATATATAAGGGTAAGACAGTCCAGCAGCAGTGGTTTCCTCTAGATCTTAGCCCTTATGAAGGCTGGCAATTCACAGCAACTGAAAATGGCTGGACAACAGATGCTACTGCAGTTGAATGGCTGCAGAAGGTGTTTATCCCTCAGACTGTCCCTCAGGGCAAGGGGGATAAGGAGGAGGCTAGACTATTGATCCTGGATGGGCATGGGAGCCACACAACGACTGACTTTATGTGGTTGTGCTATATAAACAACATCCATCTATTGTTCTTACCGCCACACACCTCCCATGTCCTCCAGCCACTTGATCAAGCAGTCTTCAGCCCTCTTAAGGCAGCCTATAGGAAGGAGCTTGGATACCTTAGTCTATGGAATGACTCTACTATTGTAGGCAAGAGGAACTTCCTAGGCTGTTATTATAAGGCTGCCCTTGCAGGTATGACGATGCAGAACATCAGAAGTGGTTGGAAATGGACAGGGTTATGGCCTGTCTCTATGGCGAAGCCTCTGATGAGCTCCCTCCTACTCCCAACAACACCAAAGCCATCAGCATCGTCAGATCAGGTCAGCAAAGGGCAGTCTAGGGGCAAGGAAGCTGAAGGATGGGCATCTGCGTCGTCTGCAGTGGCATGGTCGACGCCAAGGAAGATGAAGGATCTGTCTGGCCAACTGAAGCTATTCACAGAGTTGGATAATGATGCGCATACCCAACGCCTCCTTTTCATGAAGGTGAAAAAAGGCTTCAGCGAGCAGGCCTATGAGCTGGCCACTGCCCAGCATAAGCTGGAGCTTCTGCAGGCCCAAGTTACCAACACTGCAGTAAGGAAAAGGAAGGCAGTTCAGATCAACCCAAACACTAAGTTCGCCAACATCAAAGACATCCAGAAGGCTCAGGTTGAGGCTGGCGATAAAGAGGATATCACAGATGAGTCCAGCGAGGCTGATTTACCTAGTGAGGCTGAAAGCTGTATTGTGGTGGCATCTAGGTGCAGTCAATAGTTAATTGAACATACTGGTGTCGATGGGAATACCCTCATTTTTGGGTGGCCCATATGTGGGGGTGGCCCAAAAGTGGGTGCTTTGACTTACAACAAAGTCGAAAACACAGCCTTCGCCTCCAATTCGCTCACCTTAGGCGAGAGTCAAGATCTCATCCACAAGCTCCTTGAGAGCTACAAAGGCCAGACAGTTACACTTGTGATCGACGCACTGGACGAATGCAACGAGGCAACACGAAGCAGTCTGTTGGAGTTGCTAGAGTCTCTACTCAAAACACCGGCGATCTTGAAAATCTTCGTTTCCAGCCGGGACGACCAGGATATCGTCTACAATCTGAAACAGTACGAGAATTTGTTCCTCTCCTCTCGGCGTAACTCGGAGGACATCGCCTTGTTCGTACGATCCGAGACTAGACGGCTCATCGAGAAGAAAATTTTGCTACGGGGGAGCGCCAGGCAGGAGGAACTCCGCGACAGGATCATATTTGAGCTCACATCCAAAGCCCATGGAATGTAAGTTTACACTGTCTAGAGACGTTTCAAGCTTTCTCACACTTCTAGGTTCCGCTGGGCTAGCCTACATATGCAAGAGCTTTGTCGACAAGCCACCGACGCGGCGATCGAGGAGAGGCTCGTGAAGATGCCCAAGACGCTCGAAGGGCTATACCGAGAGATTCTGGAAAAGATCGAAAATCGCGATGCCCTCGCAGACAGAGCGATGGCCAAGAACGCTTTCAGTTGGCTGCTTTGCGCCCGAGAACAACTCAGATCAGACGTTTTCCTAGCCTTCGTTTCCGGTACGAAGAACAGATCCGCTCCCGCCATTTCGAGAGGCCAGCTTTTGGAACTGTGCAACAATCTAGTTCTTTTTGACGGGACACTGGACGCTTTTCGGTTCTCTCACTTGTCAGTTAGAGAGTTCCTCGAAACTCGGCACGCCGACGCGGTGGCGTCTGCACATGCACTTGCGGCTGAACGATGTCTTCTCAGTCTTGCCGACATCCCATCCAAAGTCACGGCTTTGACATCACTTGTGGAGTACTCCTGTATACATTGGGCACACCATGCACAATCAGCTGCTCATGTAAGATGTTTCCGACTGAGCCAAGTTCTGGTTGACTTCTTCTCTGGGGAGCAATATCCATGCTCGCTGTTCTATCGTTGGCACAAAATGATCCACAAGATGGACCTTGAAAGCCCCATGCTTCAGGTAAAATCACAAAAGCTGCATGCTGTCATATCCTACACGCCATCTATCCTCCTGGTTATTTATACGTTCGACTTATTCGGTGTTCTCAGCCTGGAACGTTTGGAAGAGCTCTGCCAAGCTCGGCCCAGGAGCTTGAATGGCTCCACACACGAAGAACTTGCAGTCTGTTACGGCAGTCTCCAAGTTCTGAAGTGGCATCTCGACAATGAAATGCCCCTCAAATTAACCAATCAGGTTATACAGGCGACGGCTGCGAGAGCAGAGAATGGTGTGCAGGTGATGGCGCTACTTCTCAACATGCGTGGGGTCGACATTCGAATCACCGAAGACGTTCTCACGGCAGCGGCTTCTAATAGGAGATACGGTGATACAATCATGGCGTTTCTTATTGAGAAGCGCGGATTCGAAATCGAAATCACCGAGGGAATCGTCGTTGCTGCGGTCCAGAATGAAAGCAAGGCTATCGAAGTCACCTCCCTACTTCTCAAGCAATATGGAAGCCAAATTCATATCACTCGAGACATTGTTCTAGCTGCGCTTTGGAACTACGGTAGTGGCGCGGGCATATTGAAGCTGCTGTTAGAAGCACGTGGGGACGAGATCGAGATTTCTGCAGACATCATCCTAGCTGCAGTTGACAGACGTACCCACTCCCCGGCCTTTCAGTCAAAATTGTCCTTACTCTTTGCTGAGCGCAGGGGTCAGATTCACGTTACCGAAGATCTCATAACCGCTATATTTTGTGCTGGATATTGTAGCGAGGAAGACCTGGAGCTGCTTCTTGACGAGTTCGAAGGCGAGTTGAAAATCACAGAGAAGCTCCTTACCGATGTTTCATACACTTTTGGAGACAAAAACAAAATGATGGCGCTATTGCTCGACAGGGCTAAGATTATGGATCACATCACCGATGAATGCATGGAGACGGCCGTATACTGCTTCGACGATACCATAGTACGCAAATTCATCGATAAACGCGGCGGTTTAATGAAGGCCACTGGCAGCGTTGTCAAGGCTGCTCTGAAGAACTCTGGTCACAGCAAGGAGGTGATGAATCTACTTTTCAATGAGTATGGAAGTGAGATTCAAATCACTCCAGAAATTGTTGAGGCGGCAGTGGGTAAAAGATTTGGTGGCGCAAGTGTTATGACTCTACTGCTGGACAAGCGTGGAGAAGAGATTCACATCACCGACGAGATCGTCAGGTTAGCAGCTCAAGGTTCCACAGACCTGATGTCGTTACTTCTTGAAAGGCGTGGGTATGAGATTCAGATCACGAACGATATCGTCGAGCTTGCGGCTAGGAACGAATGTTGTGGCCCCGAGATGATGATGATACTCTTGGAGAAAGGAGGGCCCGAGGTTCAATTGACAGAACAAGGGTTTATTTATGCAGCTGCAAACGAGGGAGGGAGCTCAAGTTCGGGTGCGTGGTTGCTTGAGCACCTTCTCGATCAGCGGACCAAGGGGATTCAACTCACTGAAGGCGTTGTCAGTGCCGCAGCTAGTAACCACTCGCGCGGTAGTCGGCTGATAGAATTACTCCTGGACAGCTGCGGAGACGACGTCAAGATCACGGAGGAAGTCCTCAAATCCGCAGTTGGTAACGAGGGGTGCGGCGACCAAGTAATGGCATTACTTCTCAACGGGCGCGGAGACAGCATCCATATCACTGAAGAGGTTGTCAGATTTGCAGTTGAGAACAAGGATTGCGGCAACAGAATCCTCGAGGTCCTTTTCGACAGGTACGGAGACGACATTCCGATCACCGACGACATCGTCCAGATTGCGGCTTCTAACCCAGGTTGCGGCAACAAAATGATGGCAGTACTTCTCGAGAGAAGTAGGGACATCAAGATCACCAAAAACGTTATCAAGGCTGCAATCTGGAATTGGAAGTCTGGCGACAAAGTAATGGCGGCAACACTCGACAATTGCGGAGACATCAGTCTTCAGGGCGGCGAGTACGACGATGATCTTCAAACAGCTTCACTCCATGGCCACCATGTAATCGTCCAGATGCTCCTTGACAACAATGCAGACGTCAACGCCGCCCAGGGCGGTGAGTATAACACTGCTCTCCAGGCTGCTTCATACGGGGGGCATGTTGGGACTGTGCAGATACTCCTTAATCACAAGGCAGACGTCAATGCACAGGGGGGGGAGTACAATACTGCTCTCCACGCCGCCTCATACCAAGGTCACAAAAGGATCGTCCAAATGCTCCTTGATAACAACGCAGACGTCGACGCCCAGGGTGGCTTTCATGGCGGTCCTCTCCAAGCCGCTGCAGCAGGTGGATTTGTTAAAGTGGTATCCCTAATACATGACAAAACCGGCATTGACTCGGACCGCAAGAACCCTCGATTTGGACGAACAGCCCTTTCATATGCTGCTGGCAACGGTCACAAGTCTATCGTCGAGCTTCTTCTCACAAACAGCCATGTGAGCCCCTTTTCGCAAGACCACCTTAGACGGACCCCGTTATTTTGGGCGGCGCAAGAAGGACATACCGCAATCGTCAAAGTCCTGGTGGCACGGGACCCGACGGTGTCAGATTCCGCGGATCACTACGGCTCGACACCTCTATCTGTAGCGGCTAGGAGGGGCCACATCGCAGTAGTGAGGATCCTCCTGGATGTAAAAAGTGTGAACATCGACTCTCGCGACTGTTTCGGCCAAACACCTTTATGCTGGGCTAGGAAGCGTAGGCTTGCCAAGATGTCTCAGCTTCTAATTGAAACCGCAAAGCAGCGAGGCATACCAGTGGAAGACGGCCAGGTAGCTCCGGAGGACGGCATAACCCCTCATGATCCATCGGTCCGGGCTTGCGATATCTGCACTTTCAGCATCTCGGATGACCATGCCTATCATCATTGCCCAAATTGCAACTTCGGGGACTTCGACATCTGTGGAGGCTGCTACAACCAAGGCGGCCGCTGTCTTGAGGCGTCCCATGAGTTGGTCCCAGGGCCTCTTTCGAAGAAGGGATAAACGAGCAACGGAGAGCTTGTGCAGTATTCTAATCACGACGGACTTCTGAATCTGCCACAATCTAATCGAGAGTAAGCAGATTTAATGTAACGATGTTATGTGACGTATGTATGTTGCGTATGCGCCCAAGTGAGCTGCCGAACTGGCCCCTGGATGGTTAGAGCCTGCTCGCTCAGCTCTTACAGTGACAGATTCCTTTAAGCCTTCATGGATGCTCGAAGTGACAATGCCACATATTTTGAGTGTTTAAAATGATTCCTTAGTGAAATTACATCACACATGAGAGTTGTGATCACGCAATTTTCAATCCAACTTCGGAAGAGAGGAACATCAGCGTCGTAACGTCCACCATAATAAGTCTTTCCCTAGTAAAGCAACAACCCCTAACAAAAAACCCGAGAGTTCATGCCTAACGATCAAATTTAGATGTTTGTTCCTTGTCTTTGCACTGATCCAAGTTTAATCTACTACAACTTGACACCGCAGCACAGACTTAACCCCACGCAGAGGGTTGTATGTGTTCCTCGAACATGCTTATAAGAAACAATCTGCTAACACGCTTGCCTGGTCAATCCAAATTTGTAAGCAAACAAAAGAAGTCCTAGTTGCAGTAATTGTTCAAACAACTGCGTTTGTTGATTCTGTAGCCTTGGTAGCGGAAATGTCATTGGTGCTGGTGTGTATCCACCACGCAAGGGCTCGCTCGGCTCCACTGGCCATTCCACATGTTGGGAATTCCGGGTCGCTGGAGGCAAGCAACTCGGTCTATTAGTCTAGTTGGTTAGGACGTCGGATTCTGATGTAACAATCATATCCTTCCGTAGGCCCAGGTTCGAATCCTGGATGGACCTTTCGTTTTGTCAGTGACGCTGAATCTTTTTGAGATTAGCCTTTTACATGTTTGCAGCTTAGTGTAATGCGGGCTTTACATTCACAAAGATCGACGAATGTGTTTGTATTCGATTCCCAGTTGAGAACCGTTAAGATCTAATGAATGGCGGAACTCCGGCTTTCGAGGCGTCTCCGAGTGCCCGGAACTCCGGCCACATGATGCAGAATTTCGGCTGGAGTTCAGACGAAACTCCTGAAGTGATGGTCGTCGACTGATTTCAGTCGATACTCGGCTGTAACACAGAAGCGTCTGCAACCACAAGAAAGAAAGGAAACAGCAGCAGGAGGGACAAGTGGAGCTCGAGGCCAGAACTCGTCATGTCAGTGACTTTGCTCCTGACTTGTGAGGAATGACAGTTTCAGCTAAAATCAATAAGTATGGCGAAAAATAACTCGCTTGACAAACTTCAAGTAACTAGACATCCTCATCTTCAGACGAGCATTTGATGTTCATCTATTGTTATAAACTGGATCGACAAGACAAAAGTACATCGTTGCTCTCAGCTTCACCTCCAACAGCCTCAGTCAGTCAAAAGCCCTAGCTATGACGCCAGTAAGCAATGCTCTTCAAACCCTAGAGGCCCGTGGGGGTTTCTTCGTCATCGGCGTCTTGCTTCATCAGTTTCTCTTTCGATATGGAGAATGGGATCTCTCAGCGAAGCGGATCATCACCCGCTTCTGTTTCGCATATGCAGCAACCATCAGTGCAATCATGTCCGGGCCGGTATTCACGTCCGTGACGATATATCCGATCGAGACAGTTGGATTTACGGAAGCAATGAAGACATCCACGGTTTTGTTTTCATCGCTCATAGTAGGGATCTACTCGAGCATGATGATCTATCGAGGCTTCTTCCATCGACTGCACCGATTTCCGGGACCTTTCCTCGCGAGATTCACCAACCTCTACATAACCTTTAAGATCTGGAACAAGATGCACTTACACGAAGACGTTCGAAAGCTCCACGAGAAGTATGGGGACGTAGTCCGCGTGGGTCCAACAGAGCTCTCCATCAACAAGCCGGGCGCCATCAACGCCGTGTTCCTGGATACGGATTGCATGAAGGGGCCCTGGTACAACCTGCTTCACCCCATGGTCTCGATGCAGATGGTCCGCGACAAAGAAGCGCACTCGAAACGTCGAAAGGCGTGGGAATACGGCTTCACATCGAAAGGTCAGAAAGCCCATCGCCCATCCTCATCTTTCCCGAAAGCTGATTCACAACCCCAGCTCTTCGCGACTACGAGCCCCGGGTCCTCAAGTACACGGAACAGCTCCTCGCCGGCATCGAAACCCGCGCCGGCGCGGCCTTCAACGCGGCGCTCTGGTTCAACTTCTACAGTTTCGACGTCATGGGCGAGTTCTCGCTCGGCCGCGGGTTCCGCATGCTCGAGGACGGCGCCTCGCACTTCTACATGGACGCGCTGCACGACGAGACGCGGGCCGTCGGGCGCTTCACGCACGCCATGTGGGCGCTGCCGCTGTACCGCGGTGCGGCGGTGTGGAACGCCGGTGTGAGGCGGTTCAAGACGTGGATCGCGGGGGAAGTGAGGCGGCGCATCGAAAACAAGCCCGAGAGCGCGGACATCTTCACGTGGGTGTTGGAGGACTATGAGGCGAAGGGGGTGCGGTCGGCGCAGGATATGTTGAACCTGTTTGGGGACTGCATTCTCATTACTGTGGCTGGAAGGTGAGCATCTCACGAACGCACAAGTGTTTGGGGAATGAAGCTCTAACTCTCAGTTTAGTGATACCGTCGCCGCGGTGTTGTCGTGTCTCTTCATGGAGCTCGCCCGCCACCCGAAGGAGTACAAGAAGCTTCAGGAGGAGATTGACGAGTGCTTCCGTCATCACGACAAGCCTGAGCATGCGCCACTCTCTAAGCTCCGGTACCTCCAGGCTTGCATCGATGAGTCGCTCCGACTGCACCCGCCGGTGCCCTCGGGGGTACAGCGCGTGACGCCGCCGGAAGGGCTCAAGGTGGATGATGTATGGCTGCAGGGAGACACGATTGTGTTTGTGCCGTCTTACACGCAGTACCGCGGTAGGTCCTAGGCAGTCTTTCTCTATTGTAAAGATTCTGTGTGCTGACATCACAACCTGTAGATGTTCGGTTCTTCGAAAGGCCAGACGAGTTCATCCCAGAGCGCTGGACTGACCGGCCGGAACTCGTCAAAAATGCAGCTGTCTATGTGCCGTTCTCCACAGGTAGGGTCAATATTTTGCAGGAATCAAAACAGCTCAATCAGTTGACTGACGCTCAAAGGCCACGATGTATGCATCGGAAAGCAACTCGGTCTCATGGAGACCCGGTTCGTGACGAGTGCGATCGTGCACAGGTTCAACGTGGAGTATGCGGAGGGCCAGACTGGAGAGGGCTTCCTTGAAGGTAACAAGGACACTGGGACACTTACCGTCGCCCCTCTCCAAGTTGTCTTCACCCCTCGGAAATCTTGAGACGAGGGGAAGTCGTTCTGGAGGGACAACATTACCAATTCATACTCATAGCTTCTAGGACCGGAATCGAGAGAAGATGATAAGAAAGCAAATGCTGCTCCTGTATATATCGTGATTCTTTGAAGTAGCTTCATTATATACTAAGTGTAGAATTACAACGGTATCGATTGGTCAATCTGCCCGAACATTCACGCAACACCACGCTCGCTGATGCCATTATCATACACCATAAACAAGCTCACCTCCCCATCACACTCTCGCATACGTGGCACGAATCCTCCTCTCGAGATGCTCCGAGCTCGTCACGGGCCTGGCGTCCTCATACCCCTTCCGCCGCAGAACCTCCAGAAACTCGGCGCCAAAACCCCCCTCCGGCTTGTCCCCAGGTCCCTCGATGGGCGCCAGCACGACGTGGCGGTCGGGCTGGATGAAGACGGGGATGCTCAGCCTGCCTACGTTCTCGCTCGCGGACCGCGGGAAGGCGACGCGGTGGACCGTGGACCGCAGGCGGCCCGCTGTCCAGAACTCGAGGGCGTCACCGGTGTTGACGACGACGGCGTCCGGGAGGCACGGCACGTCGAGCCAAGCGCCGGCGCGCGAGACCTGCAGGCCGCCCTGGTCCGAGGGCTGGCGGAAGAGCAGCGTCAGGGAGCCGTAGTCCGAGTGCGCGCCGGCGCGGATGTCCTGGCCGCCGTCGGGAGCGGACGGGAGTCGGGAGACGGGGGGGTAGTTGATGAGGCGCATGCGGCAGCTCTCGCCGGTATGGGCTCTGGAGAGGAAGTCTTTGGGCATCTGGGGGGGCAGATATCAGCTCTTTGGTTTCTTGGGTGTCCTTTGGGTTGTTTGCTTCTCTTCGCGAACCACACATGATGTATTTGTTGAGGGGCGCACGGGGGACTTACACCAAGACCGACGGCGATTCCTTCCAACAGCGTCTTGGCCAGCACATCGCAGGCGGCGAAAAACGCAGCCATTCCCTTGCGACCGGCTTCTAACTCTGCTGGGAGAGGCTGCGTGGTCCTTCCGGGATCCGACAGGTAGAAGGATTCCTTCACGTCGCCGGGCCCGGCACCAGAGAGCCTGCGATCCAACGTTAGAGTCTCAGAACATGTTGGTTGTTGAGTTGACAAAGAGGGGAGGACAACCTACGTCTCTTCTCTCAGTCCTGTGTAACCCTAGATAGTGAAATAGTAAAAGATCAGCAAACCCGGCCGGCGGTGAGCACATGCATGTCTCATATTCCTCCCACTGATCGTGCTGAAGAGACTCAAGACAAGGATAGAGCAACATGCTGGGCCGCAGACTGACCAGATCGCCACTCCCATTCGCGAACGCCAGCTTGTCCGGCAGGGGCGCGTTGAAGAAGGACTCGGCGCGGGCAAACACAGCGGCGGCGGCGGCGTCGCCCAGGTCGTGGCCGACGACGTAGAAGAAGCCGGGGTCCCTGCCGACGCGCATCAGCTCGGCGGCCAGGTCCTCCACCGTCGCGAAGGACCGCAAATCAACGACGGGCAGGGCCGCCGGCATGGTCTGCTGCTGCTGCTGGCTGGGGGGCGGCGCCTTCTGGGGGATCATGGAACAAAGGGGGATGAATGGGGCGGGCTGAGCGAGAGGTCGGGGGAGGCAAACATGTAGGTGGGATTCGAGACAAACAAAGTGTCGGGGTGGTTTATGGCGTTGTGATGGATGTGATGAGTGTGATGGAAGATGTGACGGGACATATGTGCCTCTATCTGGTAAAGGGCGGAAGAAGTGAAGGTATCACCAATGAAGCAGCATTTGGCGTCTGCAGGGCATCGAGATGGCTGCAGGATATTATCACTTACTCAACAAATACAAAAACTGCAGCAACGGGCCGGGAAGAGGAATATGTGTCTACAATTCCCCATTAAGTACCCGCCGATCACTTCTCTTCTTCGAACATGTGCACCACACCACTCCTCTGCTGGCCTGCGCGTGTCCATGAGGATAACCTCGTGGGGGTTGAGTTCTAGTCTCCGGGTCGAGGTCTCAGATGGGGGGGGGGGGGGAGGGGGCGGCTAAAGTTGAAAAATATGGTCACAGCTAGCGCGTGATTTGTCGTCATGAACCCTCCAACACGCCACAATAGCGTCGAGCCACAGGGAAGAGTCGGGACGAGACAAGCCATACAGTACACATGGCGGCAGAAGTCGAGTGGCACAAAGCGTGGCCTCGGCCGGTTTCGGTTCGTTGGAGGAAATGCGTAGAAAGCAACACGGGAACGGCCGGGGCGGGAGGGGAAAGCGGACGTGGAACAACGAACTTGCAGTTGTCTACAGGCAGTCTGTTTATCTGTCTGCATGTACAGGTATTGTTTGTCTGTTGATGGTTTCTTGCCGCTGCAGAAGCAAACATTATGGCAAACACGGTGTCAATGGGGAAAAAAGAAAAAGAAAAACCTTCATCGGCTTAGGTGGGTGTGCACATCAACCAAGTGCTGTGAGAGGCAACGATAGGCCATGATGGGCCACGATATGACCAACGCCGGCCAACAACAGCCAACGATGCTCCCAACGGGACCAATGACGAGTGAGTGAGTTGCTCTCGACTCTCGACATTGTCTGAGGGGGTGTTTGCTAAGCGAACAGCCCATAAAGGACGAAGCAAACATGCAGCATAGCGGCATAGCATATGCATTCCATATAGACTTGGCACATTTGGCCGGGAGCAGCCCAGTCTGAAGATTCGATCACACCCCCCTCCCTCTTCTCGCCAAGGACTCGTCCAGCCAGAGTCCAGACAAAGGAGCAAACAAGAAAAAGGTGCAGCCTGCAAAGAGCGAGCGGGTTGGGTTGTTGGAGGCTTCGGGGCAAAGTCCAGAAGGAAAAAAGAGGATCCCGAACCCTGTCGAGTTGTTCCCGAATCCCGATCCGTCGTCTCTCGGACTCTCCTCACACTCTCTGTCTCTTGTCTGTCTCTCCCCTCCCTCTTGTCTCCCCCCCTGTCTTCTTCCCCCCTTGTCTTCCAACTCTCTCTCTCTCCTCTCCTCTCTTCTCCAAAACCCACCCATCCACCCATCCTTGTCTTCTCCCCTTCCGTCAGCCCCTCTTCTCCTTACCGAGTACCTGGTCACAACCCCCTGGAGGTCTTCTCTGCCCTATCCTCGTCTGGGCGGGGGTGATCATCGTCACCGCTGCAAACTTGTGTGTGTGCGCAGCATGGCTCTCAGCCCGTAAATTTGGGTCTCTTCGGGGACACTCCCCGGGGGCCACGAGGGCTCCGACGGGACCAAGAGGACCAAGGGGACCGCGAGAGAGGGGTTTCCAACCTCATGGAACCAGGCAATTACGCATGAGGCTTTGGCTGGGCGCTCTCTCCTCACAATTGCAGTGATTGTAATGACTGCAGTGACTGCAGTGACTGCATATGGCGCAACTATTACACATACACTCACACACACACACACACACACACACACACCCCATGAAGACGTCTGGCTTGACTGACCAGTCTGACAAGTGACGGACCTTCTGCGGCTGAAGGATGGATGGATCATGGGTGGATGGACGATGGATGCCGCGTCCTGTTTCAAACGCCTGGAAACGCCTGGGATGTCTGCCGCGCCCAGGACCACGGCGACCATGCCCGAACCCCATCTCCCCCCGACTATCCCGACAGTCGGTGAGCTGACCCTGCACTCCGCCCATCGTGGGCTTGTTTCTGGCCAGCCAAGCGCATCCACCTCATGTAGGGAACACCGTATCTGGTAAGCCTGGTCCTCGTTTTCTCGTTTCCCTCCCCCATGTCGTTCTCTCTCTCTCTCGCTCTGTGTGTGTGTGTGCTCATGTTGCTGCTCGCCGCTGTCGCCGCCGTCGCCGCCGCCGCCACGACATGTCATCTCCTGTGCCTCTTCCTGCTGCCATGCTAGATATGGTTCCCTGTTAGAAGAGAGGGGAAAGAGGGAGAATGAGAGAAAAAGACAGGCAGGGCGAGATAGAGGGAGGGGGGAAGAGGGAGAAGATGAGAGAGAATGATTTTCTTTCAAATATATATATATCATCTCCAGGGACGTATTACACTGTGGACTGACAAGAGGAGGAACCATCAGACTCTACTCTACTCTTTTCTCACATTCCCACAATCCCATATTCTCACATTCTCATATCCTCATATTCCCAAATTCCCATACCCATCCACTCATAACCCCCATACCCATGCCACCACGACTCGCTCCCGTCCTGCGAAACCGGCCAGAGTTTTGAACCCTCGTCGATCCGTGTGGTGTGCCCACTATCCATCTAAGCTTCCGAGCTACGTCGCAGTCGTCGCAGTCTAAACGGAGTCTAAACGGAGAAAGAAAGCCAGTTTCGGTCTCTCCCCTCCCCCCTCCGCCTCCGCCTCCTCCTCTCCCCGGGACGAGTTTGGTGTAGCGTCGGCCTCTTTTTGTTCTCGCCCTACCTGTCAAGTTGTCCATATCCCGGTCTAGGTCTCTATTAGTGACTGACGTCGTGCCTCCCGGCCGGTCTCATCCCTCCCCCTCCTCTCCCCAACCCTCCCCCTTGACCGCCCCCAGGTCCGGTCTTGTCCATCACGACGGGGGCGCATCCGGAGCGCCGCCGCTGATACGACGGTAGCTACGGTAGCCACGGTACCTGAACACCAATACACCAATACACCAATACACCAATACTAACACCGACTCCAACACACCAATACTAACACCGACTCCAACACCAACTCCAACACCAACTCCAGCGCCAACAACACCATCACCAACACCAACACCCTCCAAGACCATCATGGCCGGCGGGTTGACGGCCCTCGTCCGGCGCGTGCAGGTCGCCCGCGAGACGGACGTGGCCACGACGGCCTACATGAACCGCGACACCCGGCCGCTCCCGCCGCACCGCCGCACCTATGGGCCGTGGCAGTTCGTCGGCCTCTGGGTCGTCACGGGCTCCTTCAACATCGGCGGCTGGACGACAGGCTCCTCGCTCATCGCCCTCGGCCTCAACGTCTGGCAGGCCATGCTGACCGTCGTCGTCGGCCACTGCATCGTCGGCGTCATCTGCGTGCTCGCCGGCGCCCCGGGGGCCAAGTGGCACATCGGCTTCTCCATCCTCCAAAAGGCCAGCTGGGGCATGCGCGGCGCCCTGTTCCCGCTCGTCCAGCGCATCGTGCTCTCCTTCATCTGGTACTCGACCCAGGTCTACTGGGGCGGCCAGTGCGTGCGGACCTTCATCTCGTCCATGGCGCCCTCCTTCAGCCAGAGCCTCAACACGCCGCTGGCCGACGGCACCATGACGACCGCCGACTTTGTCGGCTTCATCCTCTTCTCCCTTCTCTGTCTGCCGCTCATCTACGTCCGCCCAGAGCGCTACCACGTGCCCTTCGCCGTCGCCGCCTGCACCGTCATCCCGACCGTCCTCGCGCTGCTCGTGTGGTGCGTCGCCACGGCCGGCGGCGCGGGGCCGATGGTCTCCGACATCACGGCGACGGCCGGCGTCGAGCAGGCCCGGGGCGCCCGGCTCGGCTGGATGCTGGCGCTGGGCGTGTGCACCAACATCGGCGGCATCAGCACGCACATCTTCAGCCAGTCCGACTTCACCCGCTTCGCCCGGCGGCCGCGCGACCAGCTCGTCTCGCAGCTGCTCTTCGTGCCCTTCAACACCATCTTCGTCGCCCTCGCCGGCATCGTCTGCACCTCGTGCGCCGCCCAGCTGTTCCCGGGCACCCACGGCACGCTCGTGTGGGAGCCCTACCGCTTCCTCGACGCCCTGCAGGCGCACTACGGCCACTCGCCCGGCGCGAGGGCCGCCGTCTTCTTCGCGAGCCTGGCCTTCATCCTGGCCCAGCTCGGCATCGCCGTCGCCGAGAACGCGCTGTCCAACGGCATCGACCTGTCGGCCCTGCTGCCGCGCTTCTTCAACCTGCGCCGCGGCGGCTACCTGACGGCGGCCCTCGCCTTCGTCATGCAGCCGTGGCAGCTGATGAACGGCGCGAGCAAGTTCCTGACCGTCATGGGCGGCTACGGCGTCTTCCTCGGCTCCATGACGGGCGTCATGTTCGCCGACTACTACCTCGTGCGCGCCCGCCGCCTCAAGCTGACGCACCTGTACGAGGCCACGCCCGGGAGCGTCTACTGGTTCCGCGGCGGCGTCAACTGGCGCGCCGCCGTCTCCTGGACGCTGGGCACCTTCTGTCTGCTGCCGGGCTTCGTGCAGCGCGTGAGGGACCCGGCCGTCGAGGTGGCGGGCTGGTCTCACCTGTACTACCTCGCCTGGCCGCTGGGGTGCACGCTGGCCGGCGCGACGTACTGGCTCCTGCACGGCGCGTTCCCCGTCGAGGACCCGCGCGCCGTGGACGATGCCGACTACTTTGGCACCTTTGGGCCGGCCGAGACGACGGGGGTGCAGGTGCTCGACGGCCGGGAGCAGACGCCGTCCAAGGCCTCGGCCGAGGTGGGCGAGGACAAGATAGCGTAGAAGGGGGGAGCATGAGGGGGGAGAAGAGATGAACGGTGTGTGTAGCGTTGTCGTTTATTCATTCATCCTGTTTGTAAGCGAGCGAGTTTTTTTGGTTTCTCATCTTTCGTTGGAAGAGGCATCTGATGGGTAGATGTTAGTCCCAGGAGCGTAAGTGTGTGAGAGTGTAAGTGTGGTGTGTAAGTGAGTCTCTGTATATGTATAAGTATGTGTCTTGGACCACGAAGGATCATCACACCCACGGAAGAATATGTAGAGAAAAGGGGAAAGTGAGGGCGTCCATCTCGTCATGATGACTTTATGCTCATTCTTATTTATCCCATTCGATCCATATGACATCTCCACCGCCATCCACACCGTGTTAGTCCGTCGTGCCTCCGCATCGGACTCTCGTCCGCCTCCTCCGGCAACGCCTCGGCCTGCATATACAGCCATGGATGTTTACGTCAAGGTTTTGAACGAACTCTTCCCCTTGCGGTAATCCCCCCTCCCCTCCCCCCTCAAAATCCCCTACAATATTTCACCTAACAAAGAGGGGGGCCTCGAATCGTACGAGCCGTGCATCTCAAGTGCCGAGATGACGGGAAGATGTGCATTCGACGGCGCCATGCACATAGCTTAATTCCCTAGTACAAACGAAAACACCCGAGTCAACGTGGGAGAGGGAGAGGGAGAGGGGAGAAGGGAGAGGGGGGAGACGGGCGGCTAAGCTGTTGAATCGGCCGAGGGGCGGTTGAATTCGCTGCTGAAAACGGACAGTCTCTCTCTCTCGTGTTACTCTCTTCGTCTTTCTCCCCCATCTCAAAGGGCCCCCCCTCTCTCTATTCTATCCCGGCTCGCCACCATGCTTCATAAGTTTCTCATGATTCTCCCATAAAGCCCGAGTCCCTCCCCCCCTTTCCTCTCTTACATCTCACAGCATGGCCCCCGCCGGGCGTCCGACGAGGCTGCTCTGCATCGTCCCCATCTCCACGACACGCATGACGGACGACCTCCGTCGCGCCTACGGCTCACCATCACCGTCATCGTCGCCGTCATCGTCTCCCGGCCTCGAGATATCCTTTCTCGACGGCCGCGGCCTCGCCGACTGCCCGCCCTGCATCGAGAACGCCGCCCAGGCCGAGCAGTCGACGCGCGCCATGCTCCCGCGCGTCATCGCGCACATCGCCGCCCATGAGCCCCCCGACGGCGTGCTGGTCTGCTGCTTCTCGGACCACCCGCTCGTCCACGCCCTGCGCGAGCTGTTCGGCGCCGGCACCGGCACCGTCGGCTTCGGCGTCGTCCCCTTCGTCACGGGCATCTTCCACGCCGCGCTGCGGGAGGCGACGGAAGCCGGCGGGCGGTTCGGCATCGTCACCACGTCGCGGGCATGGGGCCCGCCGTTGACTGCCTCCGTCGCAGATCTCGGGTTCGGCGGGGCCTCGGCCGGCGTGGCGCCGACGGGGCTCGGGCCTCTTGAGCTGGAGAGTCTAGAGCGGCATGTCGTCGTCGATCGGATCGTGGCGTGCGCAAGGCCGTTGATCGACGACGAGGCGACGAGCATCATCCTCGGCTGCGCCGGCATGACGGCTCTGGAAGGGGACATCTTGCGAGCCCTCCCGCCGGACATCCGGACTGTCGACGGGGTCCGGGCCGGGATCGACTTGTTGTCACGGCTCGTCGGGGAGACAAAGGCTACACTGGAAACGGGAGCAGTATCACGGACGGAGGACGTGAAGATGAAGAGCATATGCGCCGTTCAAAGCACCGAGGTAACGAGCAACAGCGAGCAGGTCCTCTGCTGACAAGGAGACACGTTTTACCTGTCTGTATATGATTGATGATGATAATAAGATAGACTAATAAAGTCACGAGACGGAAATCACGTCTCATGTTTTGCAGATATATTAAAGCAGAATAGCGGGCATGGGCCTCGAGGTCGACGCCCCGTCAAGTGGTCCCCCAGCTCTCAATGGCGCTGGCCCAGTCAATCTCGGCCGAATCGTTGAACGCGTTGGTCCACATGTTCCCGATAAAGTCCGTCTGGAAGTTGTAAAACGCCGTGTTGGGCAGCGCGTACTGCTCGAGCAAGCCTTGCTGCGGCGGGAGGTGAGGATGTGGTTGTCGATTTGGATGTGGTTGATGATGTGGATGTTGTTGATGTGGTTGTTGTTGCTGTTGCTGTTGTTGTTGTTGTTGTTGTTGTTGTTGCTGCTGCTGCTGCAGTTGCTGTTGCTGTTGCTGCGGCATCAGACCCAAAGCCCCCGGTTCTCGGACCATCTCCGAGGTGGGAGGGTGTACGATGGGAGCAACGGCCGCCGGTGGTGCTGGCTGGCTCTGTCGCACGAGTATCTCCTCCAGTTTGTGTATGTACTGGAAGATCCTCGCACCGGCCAGGCTGGCCGACGGGAGCGAGGGAGCGAGGCTTTGGAGGAAGGTTGCCATGGACGCCCTGCATTTGGTCAGACAGACTCCTGGGGGTTATAAGGGAGCACAGAGGGTGGTGTTCCGACTATCAATATCAACTTACATGACTTCACGGAGCTTGTAGTACTGCCAGTCGATCAGCTGCCGCGTGATGAAGCTGCTCAGCAGGTGAGCGACGCCGGCCAGCTCTTGTAGCTAAGAGTGAGTCCCAAGTTAGCTTTGATAAGATCAGGCCGAGCGAGAGATGGGGGCAGTCCGCACCATTGGGTTGCCTATTGCGCGCAGGTATTCCACGGGCACGGCGGTGATCTCCTGTATCAGTTCAAGAGCGGCGCCGCAGGCTTCCTCGAACTTGTCGTGGCAGGCAAAGGCGGCCATCCGGAGCAGCTGGAGGGGGGGGGGGATTAGCTAGGATTATTTCTCATAGACTCATCTACCCATAAACATATATACATGTATGGTTATTCATGCATGTATATACATATAGGTATATGAGCACACACCATAGACGCCTCACCTGGAAGGTACACGCTATGTTGGCCACCTGGAACCCGCACAGGTTCGCCTCGACGTCGTGAGACGCCGGGAACGCGTGCGTGGCGTACGGCGGCAGGTTGCCCTTCTTCTCCAGCACCTTCTCGAGCAGACCGTCGATCGGGGGCATCAGCGGCTCGTGTTCGATGGGGCCGCGGTCCAGCGCCTTGAGCCGGTCCTTGCGCATGCGCACGATGACGTGCTCCAGCACGCGGTACAGGTCGGTGATGTAGTTCCAGCCCGTGAGCCAGCTGCCGCGGCGGAAGCGCGTCTTCTCCGTCTGCGCCGAGGCGTCGATGATGCCGGCGAGGCCGTCGACCTGCTGCGGGTAGGCGACGGCGCACTGCAGCTCCGGGCAGCGGATGACGTGGCCGTCGATGAGGGCGGCGTGGACCTCGAGGCGGTACATGGACCAGAAAAACTGGCGCCGGACGTGCTTCTCCGGGTACGTCAGGTGCGCCGGCCAGCGCGTCTCGAAGTGAAAGGTGTGCTGGGCGACCAGCGTGTGGTACCGCCCCATGCACTCGTGGAAGAGGGGGTCGTCCTTGAGCTGCGTCGCCGCCAGCGACAGCGTGCCGAGCACCTGGAGGTAGTCGAAGGCTTCGCCGCCGCCGATGTCGCGGTTGCTCTCCGGCACCGCGCGCTGGGCGTCTTCCATGTACGCCCGGTGGTGCTCCGGCCGGAGCGGGGCCGGCGCCGCCGCCGGGTCGAAGACGGCGCCGTCCCGGACGTGGCACGAGCTGAGGGCGCAGATGGCCATGAGGCGTGCGAACGAGGCCCGGCTCGACGACAGGCTGGTGCTGTCCCACTCTCGGAGGAGGGAGGCCTCGTCGAAGAAGGGGAATCTGAGCGGATATGTCAGTCCTGAAGGATGGATGGTGCTTCGTTCACTCGAGATAGCATGAAGGAGATGTAGATGAAGATGAAGAGGAGAGAGAAGACCAGGAGGTGAAAGAGGAGGAGGAGGAGGAGGAGGAGGAGGAGGAGGAGATCGAGGGGAGGAGGTGAAGGAGATGGAGAGGAGGAGATACGCACACTGGATATACCGTATCGAAAAAGATGGCAATGAGGCGCGAGACGAGGCCCCGGCTGCCGTGGCGGCTCTCGTCGTAGAACCACCTCTCGCCGTCGCCGTCACCGTCGCCGTCGTCACAGGAGTACGTCTGCTTGTGGCTGCCGCTGTTGTTGACCGACGACGACGGCGACGTCTTGGACTTGACGCCCCTCTTGGCGGCGACGCGGTTCCACGTGCACGTCGCGCCGTGTTCGATGCACGTCAGGCAGCTCGGCGTGCCGCCGGGACTCGCACCGGCACCGGCACCGGTCCCTTCGGGCACGGGCTTGCATTTCCTGCCGCGGCGGTGGCAAAAGTCGCAGGCCTTGGTGATGCGGCGGCGCTTGATGGCGGGCTCGCTGTGCCGCCGCGCCTCTCCGTTCTGTTGGTTCTCGTCGCCCTGGTTCTCGCCCATGATCCGAAGCGAGCGTCGGGCGCGTCGAACCGGGTCATGGGGCTCCCATCCGGCACCAGACGGACTGGGGGGGAGGGGGGCGGATGACAAGGAGCGTGGGGGTGAGGGGAGGGAGAGAATAAGAAGAAGAACACGAAGGTAGGGGGGATGTTCCGTTACGTCCGTCGTACGGTGTACAAAGTGAGACTACCAGAGGGCAAAAGGGGAGGGAGGGATATGGCTGGCTGACTTCTTCCTACTGTCTGAGCCACAGTGAGGGGGCCGCCGCGCGCCTGAGGGACCGGCTTGCAGCAGCAGCAGCAGCAGCAGCAGCAGGATTCTTAGTAGGGATCAACAGCTTTCCCCTGGTCGATGGGTGTACAGGTAGATCCACAGGTTCCCCCCGGAGTGGGAGGGGGATGATGACGATCTTGGATGAGCAACAGCACTCACTCTCTGTCAATCATGCGGGTACGTTACTGCTACCGCCCTTTCGTTTTCTTGGGACCCCGTTCGTGTGAAGGATCTCGGTGCGGGATGGATGAGCGTCTTGTGTGTGTGAGACCTCGGACTGACTGGGGGGGTCGCAAGGCATGAAGAACACGGGGGGACAAGCTTTTTGGTGGAATTTGTTTTCATGGACGAGAGAGGGACGAGATGGGGGAGAAACATGGGCGCATCGAGGTTGAAATTGACACGGCCACAAGGGGGGAGCAGTCCTGGACTATTTGGGGGGAGGGAGGGAAAACTGGGCGGGAGAGAGAGAGAGAGAGAGAGTCGGGACTGGGTATTAAGACCGATCTAGCTGAGAAAGAGAGAGAGAGAAAGAGACGGGGGAAGGGGGGGTGTGGAGAGAGTGAGGAGAGACAAGAGAGTGAGCAAACAAACATTGTTCCAACCATGAATGGCGAAATGGCAATGACTAAGCCCGACATGGGCAAGAATATATGGGCATTGGGGGGGATGGGATGGGAGGGGCAAGGGTCTGTATGGATACGGGCAGCAAGATGGGGTAAGGGTTGGTTGGGCTGGGTATCGGCTATGGGGACGGATGTGTTCGTCTTGGGGTTAGTTCGAGTCTCTTGTCTCATCTCCTCGGCGTCTCCACGCGGACAAGGGATGTGAGTTGGAGTTGGGGTTGGAGTCATCAACGGCGTTTGTGTGTGTGTGTGTGTGTGTGTTTGTATGGTGTGTTGTTGACTTCAACTTCAATACACGTGTGGACTCTGCATGTGTACATCATATGTGAGAGAGAGAGTCCAACAAGTTAGGACCCAAGCGTGGGCTGTGCCGCAGCCGCTGACTGCATCCTCTCCTCCCTCTCTCTATCTCTCTTTATCCCTCCATCTCTCCCTGGTGGATCAACAGTTCTGCTTCTTTGTCCGTCTTGTTGGCTCTCCTCCCACCGCGCGTCAACGTTTTGCCCACATGTGGCCAGGGAGACAAGCCCATTCTTCTTCTTCTTCTTCTTCTTCTTCTTCTTCTTCTTCTTCTTCTTCTTCTTCGGACCCCAGCCAAGAATAGACAACCCCACCCGCCACCGCCTCTTGACGTGCCGCCGTCGGGATCGACCAACCGGTATTCCCTCTAGTCGGTAAAAGCCAAACCACCTCGTCGGTGTCGTAAGTTGCCAAACAAACTGAGACACACGCACGTCATAGAGAGATGAGGGGAGGGGGGGGAGAGGGGAGAGTAGGCCTAGGAGAGGGAGAGGGAGGGGTAAAGATCGTCGACAACTGTAGACCAAGAAACTTCTCGGATTTCACGCATCATCACGTGACTCTTTGTTTATCCGAAGTCTCTATACCTTACCAGGGGGTTAAATACAATAGGGAATTCTGGCCGAGGGAATGTGCATTGGTGACCAACCGTTGGACATCGTACCCATGTCGGGTTGGACGCACTTGCAGCATCATCGAAACCCTGTGTGTGAAAACAAGAATATGGGTCGGTTTATACTCCGCATGGCCTGTCCACGATGTACATAGTACATCAGTCCTCGGCAGCTCAGGTTGGATATGCTGTACTGACCCTCACTCTCTCTCTCTCTGTTTAGTTTCGTGGGTCGGCATCTCCATCCACTCAGTTGGCACAAGTCAGTTCGTGGGCAGCAACTACTGCAACTATTGTACACAACTATTTTACACACAGGCACACACACCGTCAGATGAGCCAGGTTTCCCACATCCACCCACGTAGGAGAGAGGCCTTTGACTCCGTCGCTGTCCGAGCACCTGAGAGAAGCTAAAATTCAAAAGTGCCAAGAATCCGACAGATTGGATGGATCAAGCTGCAAAAGCATGATTGATTCATGCATGACATAAACTCGTGAGCCCCGTGATACCTGCAGTCGTACATGCTTCTCTAAGTTCCCGGGATAATGCGTCACAGAATCAGGTTGTCGAAGTCTATCAGCTTCGTTGCCCAGGACATACATCGCAAACATCCTTTCCCGCGAACGCGAAAAGGAGTCATGAACCCCTCGGTTTAGGCAACACCGTAAAACGACCAATCGGTCGTTGGAGAGCAGGTTCAGTCTGGTTCTAAGTTTTCCGTTCAAGCAAGGGTTTCCAGCACACAAAACAGCAGGACCTTTTCCAGATCCCTACGCCGATCTTGAGGCTAATCAAAGTAATCTGAAATCCATAGACGGCAGATAGGAATACCATGTAGAGACTGACCGACTGACTACCTTTATCATTCTTGTAAGTGTGTCTATCAACATCTCCCCTGCCGAAAAACTTCCCTCCCCCCCCCCCCCCCCCCCCCGGCGCAAATTGAAGCGAGTTTCGGCATGTTCTGGAATGCTCCGTTTCCTGTCCCTAACCCAGCAAACTCGGACGAAAGAACGTGTAAAGTAACGCTTCTGGGGATCCTTTTTGGCCGCCGCGACCATCACTCGTCGCGCCGATTGGACACATCATGAGACACATGAGTGAGAGAGACCAACTGTAAGAAGACGAATCATTGCCTCTGTGTGAGTCTCTGTGTTAAGTGTAAGGCCGTCTGGCGCCCGCCCATTCCCTATTCGGGAACAAACTCGCCAACCGCCATGGTTCTTTTGTCCCCTCCCATCCTGCACTTGACCATTAGGTCGATGCTGGTAATCCCATTAGACGCAGGAACACAAACTTTGCCTTGCATTGGTGGGGTCCGCGGCCCGTCGGATGATGATTTACATGATTCACGTACAGACGATAATCAACCAGCCAAGTTCGACAACATCATGCATCAATACATGGGGGTTTCCTCCAGCCTTGCGTCTTTGTAAACGTGACGCCTGCTCTTGCGTAGCATGACACGGCGACGGCCACAGCACCCCACCCCCCCCCCCCCCCCCCTTCCTGTTCGCCCATCCCGGCCCAAGAATCGAGGCTGAAAGCAGTCAAGCTGAGCTTCGGCAGCACAAAAAGGGACCGTGGGCCGTGGGCCATGGAGCCAGGTCGCCGACGGCCTCGTCCGTTACAAGGGGGGCCACCTTGTCCGCATAGACCCAGGTAGCCAGGGCGTGAACATCCGCGCAAAACAGCGAAATATACAGCCGTCCAACAGCTGTCCAGGCTCGCGAGAATGGTGTTCCCCCCCCCCCCCACCAAGGCTGTCGTTCCGCCCCCTCGGCCTTCGGTCTGTTTGTGTCTCACCGGCCCGGGCGCCCTCTGCAGCCCGATCGGTACGACGGGACTGTGTGGGAAGACCGAGGGGCGAGGATACGTAGAGTTTTTCAGCCTTGGCCGATAATGGAAAGGATTATTATGCCCTCCCCAGAGTTTTTGGACGGTATCCGGGAAAGGGTTTCCGGACACAGGGAAACCAATACAAACTCGGCACAAGACCGCTGCGTACCTATACACCTCCCCGGGCCTCGGAGGACGCCGGGCGAAGATAGACAGACTTTCGAGGGCTCGCCCTCATAGTCCAGAGGATGAGAGATTAACAACGAATACAAGTACGGGAAGTCTAAGCTTCACCCACGGCCACATTACGAGACTATACTGACGACATCCCCTTTTCGGCCACCCGACTCGTGCCCTCTCATTTTGAGGCTACTAAATGGATTTGCTTCCGATAGCTCTCCTCCCATAGCTTCCTTTCGCACCTCGAGATTCTTACGCCAGTGTGTATAGATGCCGTGTCCATAGCGTCAATAGCGTTTCTTGCCGCAATACCTGAACCTGATCTCTTGTGAAGTCTAGCCGTCTTCTGGGACGGAAGTTGAAACACAGAACGTGCTCCAATGGCAGATGAGACGGCCGATCTGCCCAAAGTGGTAGAGTCAGCGTCCAGGGGTGTGCAGGATGGAAAAGCAAGCCCGCCGCGGAATCCTTAAACCGCAGAAGGTTTTGTTCCCCTGAACCTTACCGAACGTTCCTCTTGATGCTATCATTGCCATGTCCCTTGGCGTCTCATACGCCGTTTTCCCATCCAAGGGATGGCATCAGTCATGACCAAACGGCAATGCTCACGGGCTCCAACGAGAACCTCAACGTGTCAGACTCGGCTTCAGCTACTACTAACATGAATCTCTGCCGGCCTCGATTCAACAGGTTCTGCCAAAGACTGGCCCAGTCACCTCTTCTCTGAGTCGTTTCCCGCTTTGATGTTCCCGCGCGCAGACACGTTCGCCCGCCTTGCGATGAGATGCGACGGCAACAACTGGGCGAGGTACGTGCTCGATATTAACTCACTTTCCCCCCGAGAGAACTCGAACATCCAACTTCTGTCCAAGGCTGCCCCTGGCCAGCGACAGATCGCTGAGGAGGTTCGCAGATCAGCCGGTCTTGCGAGCCAAGGCTGACCTTGGACGGACCGATGATGACTCGACAAGTTGTCTGTTGATCATGTCCCGTCGACTGCACAGATGTCACGAGTGCAGGGTGGTATCTGACAAGAAAACAGGGTGCTACAAGCCGAATCCGAGGCGTGTTCAGTACTTACTGGTGCATGCTCAAACAAAATGACTTGAAAAGTAGGGCATATAAAACAGAGTACGGACAGACTAGAGGCTAAATGTTGGAGCAAAGGCAGAGTAAAAAGCGGAGAGGCAACCATCTCGCATCTCTCTCTCTCTCTCTCTCCGCGTGGCAACGGCCGCCGTAAAGCTGATGTATCCCAGCTTATGGGAGAGTTTCCGTTTCACAAACTGCTGGTTTCTTCTCTAGGCCGCAGGTTACGAGACCCATTTCTGCAATGCCGAATCGACCTTGGCCATGTTATCCTCGATTCGACTCGATTCGAGCCGCCGGCTGGGTTCATTGAAGCTTAACTTAATGTACGCGTCAGCCAGGCAGCGTCGCGGTTCTGTTGTCTTACGGGTGAAGCAAGACAACATAGGCCTCCGGGGGGGTATTGTTGTCCGGCGGGGAATACCGCGTAGCATAAGCATCCTCTCAAGCCGGCAGGGTCAGCAGGGTCGGAGACATATCAGGTGAATGTATAAAGCTTCAGTTGTTTCCTTGCTATCATCACGTCTTTTCCTCTCATTATCAGACAGCAACAAACCTCAACCTCCAAGATCAAGCTTCCTCCCGCCCTTCCCAAAGTCCTCCTTGTCTCTCTTCCAGCTTTCCCCGAAAAACAAAAAAACACTTCTCCTGCTCAAGTCAGACAACCCGACACAATGCGCTTCTTCAACACTCTCCTCCTATCCACCCTCTCCGTCAGCGGCGTCGTCACCGCGCTACCCACCGCGGAGATCGGCAACGTCACCGCCGTCGCTGCCGCTGCCGCCGTCGAGCCGATCGTCAGGGTAGAGTTCGACATCAAGGCCAGAGCCAACGACGCGGCGGCCAAGGCGAAGCACGACGCAAACCACAAGAAGAAGGATGCTGGCAAGTGCGGCCAGGGCTGCGAGGACTCGCTGAAGTCGTACCACTCCCAGGCGTCCAAGGACTCCAAGGCGTCCAAAGCCTCTCAGGCTTCCAAGAACTCTCAGGCTTCCAAGAATTCTCAGGCTTCCAAGAACTCCCAGAAATCGAAAGGGAAGCCCCCAAGGCGGAGTCTTGAGGTGGATGAGGCCGAGGCCGAGGTCGAGACCGAGGGCTTGGAGGCGTAGAGACAAACATCAAGTTAAGGAAGGGAGAATCATCCCCATGGAGGGAAGGGATGTTGGTGAGAGGGATCCGGGGTTCAACAGTACAGGCTGCGATTTCTCTACAAATGAAACAATGTCATGTCTCAAACATTGGGTTTGTCTGACCCTGCTTTGGGTTGGAGGTTCAACTCCAGTTTTGTAAATATGCCTCCGAAACCCAGAACGCTGTACCGCAGAGAAGTATACTTTAGGCCCGGTGAGACCGGCGTAAGATCGATTCAGTGCCCTATTTAAAGCTTATCGTTCTGGGCACTTAAATACTTGAACCTGAAGATTCCACTACTAGAGAGCAGGCTGCGTGTTCGCCGTTAGATGGATGGACTATCAAATCTAGAACAGTCCCGAGAGGGACTGGATAAGACTCATGAGAACCCAGATTGCCAACAAACCAAACCCCCGATACAGCCAGGCCATTACATTAATCTCAGTTCCACCTCAAAACAGCCGATGGGAGCGCTTGGGGGCGTTGTTGGAACAGTAAACTACACAAAGGCCGCTCACCACTTCCTTCACAGGCTGCCAGTTACACATGATACACTCGTGCCACCCCCCATAAAGGGGGCCAAATCGTCCCGGGATCCAGGGGCCTAAGCAACGTTGGAGATCTTGAAGCCGCCGGGAACCCTCTTCTGGAAAACCTGCTCGGGGTCGTACTTGGCCGCAACATCCCTGAGCAGCTGGATGTTCTTCGGGCCGTAGGTGCTCAGGGGGTCCTGGGCGCCGTCGGCGTACCCGAGGTACTCCCACTCGACGTCGATGCCCTCGGCGACGTAGTAGTCCTTCAGCTCCCTCCGCATGGAGACGAGCTGCGTCCAGGCCTCCCTCTCGGCGTCGGCGGAGCGGACCATGTGCTGCATCTGGAACAGGATGGCGTCGCCCCCCTCGCGGTCCATGCCCAGCGCGTTGCCGCCCTTGTCGACCGAGTGGCGGAAGAGCAGCGTCGGCATGGCCTGGAAGGTGATGTAGTTGAGGAAGTCGGCGTCCTGGGTCGCCTTCCAGCCCTCGATGAACCGCGCCTGGGCCTCGACGGCGCGCCGGATGAAGCGGGCGTCGTTCTTGCCCGTCAGCGTGATCCAGATCTGGCGGTAGCCCGTGGGCTCCTCGAGCTCGACCGTCATGTTCAGGTGGCTGTCGTGGCGCAGCGTGTCCGCGGTCTTGGGGCCGATGGCCCGGAAGTCGTCGTAGGCCGGCGCCCACTCGGCGTTGGAGGTGTCGTGGAGGGCGGCCGAGACGACGGTGCCCGCGCCGGGCGAGTACGCCCAGAAGGTGACGGCCGAGCCCTTTGTGTACTTGGGGATGTTGTCCACCCACTTGACGTAGGCGGCGATGTGCTGCTCCGTCGTGTTGAGCGGGTAGACGACCTGGCCGCCCCAGAGCTCGACGGTGCCGACGGTCTGCATGTCGACGCGCGTGACGACGCCAAAGTTGCCCGAGCCGCCCTTGAGCGCGCGGTGCAGGTCGGCGTGCGTCTCCCTGTTGGCGTCGACGATGTCGCCGCTGGCCAGGACGACCTGGAAGTTGACGACGTTGTCGCAGCCGAGGCCGACCTCGGAGCTGAAGAAGTTGTTGCCGCCGCCGAGGAGGAAGCCGGCGACGCCGACGGTCGAGGTGCGGCCGCCGGGCGCCGTCACTACGAACGGCTCGAGCGCCGAGTACACGTCGCGCCAGAGCGCTCCGGCGCCGATGCTGGCGATCTTCGTCTCGGGCGAGTACTCGACCTGCTTGATCAGACCCAGGTCAAGGGTGACGCCCTTGTCAACTATAACAAGTTACAGATTCAAGTCAGCAGTGTACATTACACATAGGCCATGTTGGGGAAGGGCTATGACAGCAGCCATAAGCGGCGGCATGCTACTTACTGTTCGAGGCACCCGCCCAGGTCATGTGGCCTCCGCCACGGACAGCCCAGTTACATTGCGTCTTCTTCAAGGTGACGATAGCCAGGGCAACCTCCTCGGCAGAGGTAGGCTGCACGATGCAGTACGGGCTCAGCTGCGCCGACACGGAGAAGTACGACGTGTCCCGAGTCTCGTAGGCCTCGGTGCTCGGGCGAAGGACCTTGAGTCCGGCCGCCTCAAGGGCGTCACACTGTGATTGACAGACTGTTAGCCAACAACGAGCGTCAGATACAGGTCCTCACAGGCTAGGGAGGGGGGGATATCTCACGCAAGCGTTGGACATGGCGTTGGTGCAGGCGGCTTCAGATAGAGAGGCGAGAGCAGCTGCTGCGCCGAGGACCACAGCCAGAGACCTCATGATGTACCGGTGTTACCGAGGAGTTGCAGGTTGATGAAACAAAACAACATTCCCTGGAAGGGAGCAGGCAGGGGGAAAAAAAGAGTGGACGATCGTTGTATAATAGCTAATACAGACGAGGGCCATGTAACCGCGGGAGACGTGCCGGTTCTTGACATGGATGACATCCGAAATTGCGACGGTTCCTCCCTTGACTGGCATCTCGTACGAATTTGGCAACGATGGGCTAGGAAGTGGTATTCCGAAGTGTGGCTGGGCCAGGGTAACGTGGGGTTACTCCCATCCTTCATGATTCTACCCAGCCATGTCGGTCAGCGAGTCTCCTTCGTCGAGTGGGAGGACCAATACGGAGGGCGGTGAATCTAGTCTTCCGAGGGAACTCTGCCACCCGACCACGAAGGAAAGTTGGTATGAGGGTTCTTTTTGGGAATGGTGGGTTTACAAGTTCTCGGACTATTCCCGAGGGCAGAAGGGCTCGCCTGTTCCTCTATTGCCTGGCTGGTTGGGACTTTCGTGAGCATTTTCAGCCTCGAGATATTTTCAACCCCACCTTGAAATCCCTCTTCCCCCTTTCTACCAGTCTACAGCTCTCTGTCCTGCCTCAAAGTATGATCAACCACCACTTGGTTCCAACATTCTCACGCCCTCCAACGGTTGGATAGCTTCGAATCGTCACACCTAGCTCAAGCCTATGCTGGCCGATTACCTTCATGAATCATGGCCCATGCCTTTCCGTCGTCCCCGTTGCAGTATCATTCCACTTTGCCAAGTTGACCGTGCTCGAGATGCCGCCCTCTGTTGGATAGATGGAGGGCTCAACTCGTCCCTGACTCGTAGCCAGAGGACCCATCAGCTCGTTAGAATTTCTCCATCGAGGAATACTCTCCTTGTCCCTCCAGGGTCCCCGCGAGACTATGCCGCGTTGGTAAGAAGATCGGCATCTACGCCCCCGGAGCTTGACGTTTACCGTTCTCGGCACCCGCGGGCCCAACGGCTTCTACTGTTGATCCTCGGGAACTGGATGTAGCCTATTGGCGGATTAGGCGATCATTTCCTCTCCGCTCATATCTGCCGGCCCGGGCCTGAATGCCGGGCTTTCTTATACCATTTGGCAACGGTTGGGCAACAATGCAAGATTGACGGCAAACGACTCGAGTCATTCCAGTTCGACGTGCAGAACGAGGCCTGTTGTTGGCTCGTCCGAGCAACGACAGAAAGAGCAGAGGTGTAGAGCACGTTTCAACGGTTGATAGGTGTTATGTTCTTGTAGTAACCAAACGCCTGAAGCACCGAGGCGAATTAGACCAGTTCTGCTTTTTGGAGTGCCCGTCTTCCCAAACAGGAGGCCACTCTCCTGACTGCCGACTCGTGAGTTGTTGCATTATTCCCAGTGGAAGTTCTCCCAGGGGGAGAATTGGAGCTGCAACCCCCCATCAAACCCGCCCCTTCACCGCAGCCGGGACCGTCAAAGCCTTCGCTCCTCATCTACCTACACCACTCTGAGGGTTGAAAAACTCTGCATCGGTAGAGAATGATACAGTATATCACACCTCCTGCAACGCCCCTCGGCACTGGACAGCATCGACTGGCCGCACGATATAGATCCCCGGCCTCTCGAACTTGCACGAGCTCAGCGGTCTTCTTCTACCAGCAACCGTAGCGGTCGTGTATTACTCTATCTGTCTTTGGTTGTTCTTGAGCGAGACATCTCTCGGCGCTGCGTCCTTGTCTCTGCGTGGGAGGGTCTCCCATAACGCATTCACAGACGAAACCCAACAGCTGCCTGCCTCCCTGTAGACTCTCAACATGGCGTTCCCCGTTGTCGACGGCGTTGAGGTGATGATGGCGCCACCCGAGAACTACCACGTCAACTTTACCAACCCGTTCAAAGACACGGCGACCATCAATGCGAGCTACTGGGCCTTTGGCGTCGAGTTCGCGGTCGCCCTCCTGTTCCTGGCCCAGCGCGTCTACACGGCGTCCTTCATCCTGCGCAAATGGCGAAGCGATGACTGTCAGTTCTCCCCCGTTGAGAGGAAGTTCCCCAACTTCCACCGCGGCTGACCTTGAGAAACAGACATGATTGTGCTTGCGTGGGTTCTGACCACGACTGCACAATGCCTCATCCTTCACTGCCTGAACCAAGGCGTGTTGGGAGTCCACATCTGGGAGATGTCGGTTGACGACGCCATATGGGAGACGACGGTAAGATGCCCGCAAATCCAGAATATCGAGCAACCACATGCGTATACTGATGTATGCACGCTTGCAGCTCATCCATGCCACGACCCTGACAGTCATCCCAGGCACAGTCCTGGCCAAGCTTGTGCTTTGCATCTTCTACTACCGTCTGTCGCCCGTCACCTGGTACCGATACGCCCTGCTGTTCACATCCTTCATCACCGTCGCCGCCTTCACCGCCGTCTGGTTCGCCGTCCAGTTCGCATGCACCCCGATCGAAGCCGCATGGAACCTCCGACTCTACACCGGCACGAACTGCATCGACCGGCCCCCCGTGTACATGCTGCAGGCCATCATGGGTGGCGTCACCGACATCCTGCTCATCGTCCTCCCGCTGCCCATCATCCTGCGCCTCCAGATGTCGTGGAAGCAGAAGGCCGCCCTCGTCGCCTGGTTCTGCACGGGTCTCATCACCTTCGGCGCCGCCGTCGCCCGCCTCGTCATCCTGATCCCGAGCCTGAAGAACGCCGACACGACCTTCATCCTGGCCCAGGGAACTCTCTGGCTCATCGTCGAGGCCAACCTCATCATCATCTGCGGCTCGCTGCCCACCTTCCGCGTCTTCCTCAACCACGTGGCGCCCAAGATCCTCGGCGAGGCGGCCGCCTCCCGCCGCGGGGAGAGCGGCAACAAGACCGGCGGCGCCAGCTCGGGCGGCATGCGGTACGCACTGCGCACCTTTGGCAGCTCGCAGCCCAAGAGGAGGCACTTTGACACCATTGACGAGCTCGAGTTGGGTGACCGGCCCTACGGCTCCGAGGCGAAGTGGAAGGCCGAGGTCAATGCGGAGAGTCTGACGGGTGGGCGGGACCGGAGGACGAGCCGCTCGGAAGCCAGTGACGAGGAGGCCATATTCAAGACGGTCCGTACGTCCGTGATCCACGAGGCGCGATGAGGCGCCGAAGGATCCAGAGCGAAAGATGGATCTCGGCGATGGCAGCGACGGCATCTTCGACAAAGACGGTATCGTAGCGATGCAAACTGTCAGCCTCCTTCAACCTCGATACGAAGCACTTTACCGGAGCAGTCAAAGGGACAATATTCACCCAGGTGAGGGCGGGCGGGGGGAGACCGTTGCGGCACTCTCCCTTGCGCTCTATCTATGCCCAAGTTGTTTGGCTGGGCCAGAACAACTGCTGGAAAAGCGATTGTGGTGGCGATTTCATCTTGCTGGCTGGGATTAATCTCTGGGTGTTGCTACCAGACTGGAGGTCGGCAATAGGGACGTGGGCGATTCTCGGGACAACGAGCCGTCCTCTTTGTCGCATCAAAGATATTCAGAATCAAAATGAAAGAGCAGCAGCATTTTAGACTGCAAGGAATGGAGAAAGTAACTGCTTTCATAATTGGTCAAGGGCTTGACTGTTCTTGAAAGCAATGCCTGACTACTGAGATACGTCTAGAGTGAATAAGCATACGTTGGCCGACTTCAGTAACTGACTTGTCATAATCTTCGGCATGCGCCCATGAGTTGGTTGACACGGAATTACGAAGAAAGCAACCCATATGAATGTGTAGGTCGAATAATTAGCAATGGTAGAAGGTCAAGAGACGGATGGATGGGTGTCTGAAAACGATGGGAAATTAAACATTCTGCAACTTGAAACAACCATTTATTGTCAGTAAAAAATGGGCGTACTGATCAAGAATCCTTCCCCTCCTCACGCACCTCACAACTCTCACTCTCACACATTCCTCACAACAACGCAAGATATCTAATTGTAACAAAAACGACTCTCGGAGCAAAAGAATCGAATTGTTCCGAAACCGAGAATCGAACTCGGGGCTATGCCTAACCTCTCAAAGAGATGAGAGGGCATCATGTTGGCCACTACACCATATCGGATTTGCTTGATGACTTTTGCGCAGACTTTTCAATAGAGAAATGTTGTGGACAGGAGGTGGAGCTTCCGTTTCGCAGACTTTACTACAAGCCTATCAAAATCGGCAGTACAAGTGCTTGGTGGACATGGAGGAGGGTCTTGCTCTACACGACATGTGTCGGACAGCCAGGGCACCCCTGTGCAACGGTTTTTTTATATCCACCTCTCGTTGAATAAAGCCTCAGCGTCACGAGATGAGCTGTGCCTTCCGATGCCACTCTTCATGAGGAGGGTTTACTTGTTGTTGAATCAGGCTCAGCTGGCCACAAGCGTCCAACCCCATCTCGCATCCGAGTAAGCTCTCCTGGCCAACGGGCTTTGAACGAGGTCGGCAACTATCGATGCCAAGCGTCTTCGTCCTATTTCTTCAATGTTGGTTATTGGGCGGCTACTACCAGTGTGTCGTGATGGGTGCAGACGCCCTATATAAGCCGGATTTGCTGCACTGCAAGTGTGGTTCCACTTTTGCGCCATTCATCACACAGTGACATGCCAGACGGAGTGCATTTATCCAAAGTTCATGCGAGAGGTCACGTTGATCAAGGACGCAATCAAACCCAAAACCAAGACAAGGGACTGCCAACGACACGCCAAGAGGTCCTATCCCAAGAGGATCGAGATGTAGACGAGAATTGGATTGGTTTGTGGTCTTGAACGCGATTGATGAGGAACACGGGACCGCAGAGATGCTCAACAAAGACAGGAGCTTCAAATGTTTACCCCTACATCATTCAATGCCGTATAGTGGCCCTAACCTTTCCAGCAAATCCCTGCTGTCTTGCTGCTCACTTCAAACGCGCCGGCGCTGTCCTGGACAGGCCTCGACTCGGGCAGCAGCTCCTTGAACATGGACGGGGAGGGACAAGGAGACGGCCTGGTCTTGTCCACCGCAAGCTCGGGCTTCCGGGTGATGGCGTCGACCTCGGCCACGATGCGGTTGAGCATGACCCGCACGTCCCGACGCGCCACCTCGAGCCCCGCGAGGCTGGGTTCGTAAGGCCTCGTTGCGCGGCTGGAATCCTTTTTGACGGTGACGATGGGCAGGTCGTCGTCCGAGTCGGCGGCCTGGTTCTTGTCTTCGCCCTTGGCGCCGTGAGCGTTGCCACCTTGCTCGCGCAGCCGGCGGGCTGCGGGCGACTCGACGAGCTCCTCCGTCCCGGCATCAACATTGAAGGAGAGGACCTGGAGGTTCTTGGCGATGATCTTCAAGTCGATGTAGGCCTCTTGAAGGATGGCGATGTAAACCTCAGCCTTCTCGTAGCTCGGGATCAGGGCCATAAAGCTCTGGCCGGCGGCGAGGGCGGACTGGAAGCTTTGCAAGGCCGAGTATTTTGTCAGGATTGCCTTTGTCCTCGTCGGGGTCCGGGCAACCAAGTCTGGGAACTTGAGTGCTGCTGCCCTTATGGTCTCAAAGGTCCAACCATCTTCGGCTATGTCGAGCATTCCTTGTCAGTATGGTGCCTTCGGTTGCGGTTGGGGCCTTGAGGAGGTCATACGACGCTTGAACTCCCGACCACCGCCTGTCCATGTCACCGATACGGTCGTCTCGTTCTCTTCGAGGAGACTCATATCGTCCATCTTGGATTCGCCGTCCGCGTCCATGATAAACTTCTCCTTGGTGAAGTAGGTCGCAGCACTGTATTTCCCTCCGTTAAAAATGGCCAAGAAATTTGCGGTCATTAGTGACGAAACCCACCTAGCTTTGATGATGGACGCCTTCTGCCTGTCTTTGGCCTTGATTGAGATCACAGCCGTGAATTCGCCACCCTCTTGAAATCCTGTCGCAGAGCATTTACTCGTTAGCCCAAGTCTGCATAGGAGGCGATTTTAAAGCCTGAGGTCGCTCACCAGAGATGAAGCTATCGCCGTACACCTCGGCAAAGTGCTCAGGCTTGACGTCGGGAATATGGTCGAACTTGGTGAGGGAATAATCTTCCACCACCTCGTTGACAACTGTAATAGACACCAAGAAGCTAATATCGCTTTCTTTGACCTTTGAGATGTTGATGAAGTCCCCCTTTCCCTTTGCATCGAAGGTGTCATACTTGATGGAGAATGCAGGGTTGATCTAAGTGGAATGCGTCAGAAATCGCGTACCAGAAGACTACCACACCTCACGACATATGAAGTCAACTTACGTCCATGGCACTGGTTATGTCAGTCACTTTTTCAATGACCGAGGTCTTGTACGTGATCTCCGGAGCTTGACCCTTGAAAGTTTTCTCTGCATTTGCTTCGACGGTTGGGCCCCGCATGACGGCGTTGTTGATACAGAGCTGTTGCGTGAAGGAGTTGAAGCCTAGAACCGAGTCAAAAACCGACCACTTTCACCACTACAAGCAGCAAAAGTCAAGCACTGCGTACCAGAGCCCAGCTGCATCGAAGGGTTGTAGGGTGCAAGAAGGATCGCCATGATAGGAGATGAAAACGGTAAGACTCTATGGGGTGTAAAGATGAATTGGACGGTTCAGTTTCAGTGTTTGCCCATGCGTTATTTCTGTGAAGACAACGGGAAGAGAACAGTTCTTTTTTTCAATAGTCTTGAAGTATTCACGAAAACACGGGTTGGTGTCGTTCCGATCCGATGTCCCTCTTGACGCCAATCACAGCTGGTCGGGTTTTACTAACTAGTCCATATCGAGCATTTCAGGCATGAAAAATCCACGCAGTTGAAAGCTGAAGATCTATTGTATTGGGACGCACGTCACCCGTCAACTCTGAAGGTCAATGTGGCCTAAATTGAACCCATTCCTTCGTCCAATCCATGCTATACATCAAATCTATAGCAGGATCAGGTGCCATTTAGGCGACAGAGTCAAGAGCGCGGCAGCACACACGGAACCACTTCTCACGTGCAGAATTTGAAAAAGGTGCGGTACTTCAGTCTCTGTACTATTAAGAAAAATACAGAAAGGGAAGCACTCTTTGGGGAGAAAGCTCGCGGAAGAGCAAGCCTGAGCCGCCACCGGCGTTGATGAAGCCACAAGCAGTGCGTCGCGGGAGCCAGAGCTGAATCCGAAGCTTAAGAAAACTGAAGAAGTTTTGGAAGAACTGGAGAACGATTTGAGAGAGACGATGTAAAGATCTGCTGTTAAAGAGCCGGTGACGACCGGAAGCTCTCGGCGCCCGTGGAGGAGGGGGGGAATGCACGCCGTGGCCGAGGAAGCCAAACCCTCTCGCTCCAGGTCCGCCATCACGAGATCGAGAGCATATTCAACTGCGTGCAGAACGAAGTCTCGAAGGAAAATATGGATAGAGAAGATGTTATGAAAGGCCAGGCGGAGCTGACGACCTTCAGCATCACGTGGGGGGGGACCCCGTGATTTGCTTGTGGAGTGAGGGGTGGTGGGAGAGTGTCTGCGAGAGTTGTGAATGCAGACCGGGTCAAACAACTCAATCAGGATTCTGACGTCGCTCAAGAACTCGTACTCACCTGGGTGATAAATGCTTGTGACAAATCATCCGAAGCGGAAGGTCGGCGGCGTGTGCCGGCATAGTGGGGCCGTATCATGCTCGCCATAGCCGCCGGGTCGGCCGGTGATATGGGGCACTGGCATCCGTCTGTTGCCGGCGGGCTACCGATTCGCGATTCCTACACCGCAATCGCAACGGTAGTCCGGGGCACGTACTTGCCTAAAGATACGAAAATCAGAAGGCAGGGCTGGTGTTTGACAAATTGGCCGCTTCCAATCGCCTGCCGCCTCGTGAGAGTGATTGCTGTCATTACTACTAACACAACGAACGGGTCAATCCCATCAATAAGCGGACAAAATGAATATTTCGTGCAGAGACACTTGACGCTGCTCCAAGCCGATGAGAAATCGTAGTAGAGAACATTAAATTGACCGGGAGAGTCTGAAACGACAAGGGAAAGCAGAAGCACGGGGATGATGAGCCCTCTACCCGAGAACGAACGACGATAGTCTCGGCGGGGACGTTGATCATAGCCCCGACGATCGAAACGTATCGTTGTGGGTTCCTCTGGACAAAAAATGGCTCCTCGGCCGGCAGCCCACGACACTGGGCTGGCGAGTCGTCCCCGAGACAAACACACTTATTTTAGAGTTAAATCTCACCCGGGTCAAACGATGCGTAGTAGCGGGTATTCGAGGGCTTAGTGCGTGAAACAGAGTCGTCACCACCGCCGTCAGCAAACTCGGTGGGTGGCACGCTTGGGGTCCGTCCGGCCTCTGTCGCCATCCCACCCCCGCGAGCACGACATTGACGAAAATCCCTTTGGCTTTCCTCTTTCCACCATCAGTCTCCTTGGCGTTGCAACGTGAGGGCAGACGGCCGGTGGGCCCAGAGACCCTCCCTCCCCAACCTCTCTCTCTCTCCTCTCCACAGTTACCTTTGGGGGGGAGTCCCCCAGGCCTTCTTCCCCCCCGGGATACTCCCATCTGTCCAACAGTCCGACAGTTAACTGGACTGAAAGCGAAGCTCCAACATGGAAAGGGGAACGCCAAGATGGGCCGCCTCTTGCAGAGCTTTTTCCCAACCCAACGACCTTCCGCAACTGGAAGGCATTTAACTCGGGCTCTGGGCTTACCCCCGTTTGCCCTCCCACTCCTCGCCGCCCGCCCAGCCAGCCTAGGCCGCTGACGCCCTCTTGGCGGCGACGGTCGTCTCACTTAGCCGAGCCATTCATCGAGAACTCAGCGTCGTCGGCGCGGTCAGCGGCGAGGCTCACTGGACGCCGTCGCCCTCGCGAGCTTGCCGGCATCAATGACGATTCGGCTTCAAAAGGCAGCTCAGCTGCTCTTCTCGCGCCCCCAAGTTGTTCAGGTGGCGCCCGTCGTCGCCCGTCGTCGCCCGTCGTAGCCTCGTGTCGCGTCCTGTCAGCCGCCGCGCCGCCGCCGTCGATGGGTGTGGGTGTGAGTGAGTGACCCCCCCATGTCGAATGCACGATTCCTTCTGGAAAACGTTTTTTTCTTTTTAAGATTTGGACCGACCGCCAGGTGGAGTTGGACCGGTGTGGATAGCAGGCAGGCCCATGAGGCTATTTTGTGGTGTTTTCTCCACTGGATCTGGGCTCGTCGAAAGGGCTCATCCAACAGCATCTGTCGCCTCTCTCTCTCTCTCACCCCCCCCTGGATCTCTCGATCTTCCCTACCTACCGAGTTTGCACATGTCTTCCTAATCAGTCCATGGATGTTCCCATCCTCGTGGTACCACGCAGCGAGTCGGTTCGCGGCTCGAACCTTGCGCGAGGTTGCATCCTAATGACGTGCGGGGCCAGCTAAGCAGATGGACTGCCCTTGCGTCTGGGATGATCACCCGTTCACCGTTGGTCTCGCTTTTGTTGATCCTAGGTTCGCATGTAAATACGAACAGAATAACCCCCGTACAGGCTCCTTGTCTGCATGGCACGCACATACATGTATATATATAAATACATATAGCTCTAGCCCCCTCCCTCTGAAAGCCTAATCGTCTTCGTCGATCGGTGCCGTCTTAGCTCCAAAGCTTGCCCCGACTCTTCTCACCGTTGAGGCTCTTACTGGCAGTGCTTCTTCCCCAACAACGGCCTTTGTGTCGTTCATCAACCAAGCCATGAGTTCTCCGCTCAAACACGACCATCATGTCGGGGAGGACAGGCACGTCGCCCGGGACGACATCTCGACGGAGGAGGTCGGCGTCGTCAAGCAACAGGAGACGTACGCCTATGACGAGTCGCGCAAGATTGGTGTCACGGGCGCCGTCTTCCTGATTCTCAACAAGATGATCGGGACCGGAAGTGAGTAGACAAGAACAAGCGTCCCCCCCCCCCAACCCACCCTCGCCTTGTGAGAGTTCTGCCTTGGACACACACTCACTGTCTTGGTGTACCAGTCTTCTCCACGCCCTCCGGCATCTTCCAGTCCACCGGCTCCGTGGGCGTCGCGCTCATGCTGTGGGTCATCGGTGGCATCCTCACCTTCTGCGGTCTCAGCGTCTTCCTCGAGTTCGGCCTCGCGATCCCCCGGTCCGGCGGCGAGAAGAACTACCTCGAGCGCGCCTACAAGCACCCGAAGTACCTCGCCACCTGCGTCCTGGCCGCGCAGATGATCCTCCTCGGCTTCTCGTCCGGCAACTCGCTCGCCTTCGGCCGCTACGTCCTCTTCGCGTCCGGCTCCACCTCCCCGGACGGCTGGGCCGCCCGCGGCATCGGCATCGCCGGCGCCACCTTCGCCGTCGGCATCCACGCCGTCACCCCCAAGTGGGGAATCCGCCTGTTCAACGTGCTCGGCGTCTTCAAGGTCATCGTCCTGCTCTTCATCGTCTTCTCCGGCTTCGCCGCCCTCGCCGGTCGCCGTCTCGTCCCGGACCCCCACAACTTCGACAACGCGTTCCGCATCGAGGAGGGCGAGGGGTACGGCAACGGCGGCGTCTACGGCTACGCCACCGCCCTGCTCCGCATCATCTACAGTTACAAGGGATGGGAGAACGCCAACTACGTCGTCGGCGAGCTCAAGAACCCGCGCAAGACGTTGGCCGTTGCTGCCCCTATCGCCATTGGAGGCGTCACCATTCTCTACGTTCTCGCCAACGGTAAGCAGACTTACATACTCACAGCCCTCCTACATCCCCTTTCCCATGATGTTTTCCTAACAACGTGACAGTCGCCTACTTCGCCGCCATTCCCAAGACCGAGCTCGCCACCTCCGAGGTCATCGTCGCCGGCGTTTTCTTCCGCAACGTCTTCGGCAACAGCGCCGGCGCGAGAGCCCTGCCGGCCTTCGTCGCCATCAGCAACTTGGGCAACGTGCTCGCCGTCAGTTTCGCCCACGCTCGTCTGAACCAGGAGCTGGCCAAGGAGGGTCTGCTGCCCTTCAGCCGATTCTGGGCCTCCAACAAGCCTTTCAACGCCCCTGCGGCTTCGGTATGCTTCTCCCCGGGGTTGTCGAGTACCGCGTGCAGCTCTCGTGCTAACTGTACATCTTCAGCTTTTCCTCCACTGGATTGTGACCGTCATTGTCCTGGTTGGACCGCCGCCCGGCCCGGCTTACAACTTCATCACTGATCTCTATGTGTACCCCGGTGCCTGGATCAACGCTTTCGTCGGAATGTACGTCTTGATCACATCGGAACTTGGCTCAGAGACGGTAGCTAACCATTTTTTGTGACAGCGGTCTTCTCTATCTGCAATGGAACAAGAAGGAGAACTGGACCTCGCCTTGGCACACTTACTTCCCCATCACGGTCCTCTACGTTCTCGTCAACGTCTTCCTGGCCCTCGTCCCTTTCATCCCTCCCACCGGCTCTTGGACTGCCGACGGCTACCCGTACTACGTCTTCCCCATCGTTGGTGTCGGTGTGCTCATTCTGGGCGGCATCTACTGGACCTTCTGGACAAAAGTCTTCCCTGCCATCGGTGGGTACAAGATCGTGGCCGAGAGAACGTATGACGAGCAGGGCAACGAGGTCATCCGGTACCGCAAGATCAACACCAAGCACGGTCACTCGGGACCCATCGACTGAAGAGAGGGTTGTTCGACATTTCCAGCAGTGTTGTCAGCAACCTGTCGCATCAACAATGTGTCTCGTCACGCCAGGTTAGCAAACAGGAGTTGTTTCGCAAACATATACCCCTCAAGCATTGGTAGTAAAGCATGCCATAATGTTTCGTAGTCCAAACTTTACATTTTACATTCTTACTCAATATCACGACATTGAGAAACTTTTCGATATTATCAAGTTCATGGGTTACCATAGTAGACTATAAAATTTAACATTATCAGTGATGCGAAGTGAAGTCATGCGCACAAAGTTGAGAAAACAAGAATTTGTAAAAGAATTAATTCAAGTGAGTTGTCACTACTAAAAACAGGCCACACCATTCCTTATTAAATTCACTCCAAACGGCTGTCCTCAAGACCCTCCGTATCACCAGGCTCCCGGTACTCGCCGGCCGGTTGTGCGCCGCGAGTACGCTCTTTCACGATGTTGCTCTTGTCAATAGCCTCCTTGTCATCGCGTTCTAGCGTGGAGTTAGCAAGTGCGTTGGTAATGGCCAGCGAAGGAGAAAACTCACCGAGTTGAGCGTCAGAGTCCGCAGTCTCGGGGTCAGTGGGATCCTCCACCTTGGTCTCGTCACTGACGACGTCGATGGGTTGGCGATCGCCCTGGCGGGAGACGTACTCGTTGTCGCTAACTTCGCCGGTGGGAGCTCCGTTGGAAGACATGATGAGATTAGGTTGGCTAGTTCTGAGGTGATGTAGATAGTTGATTAGGGCGTAGTTGTGGGAGTATTTCAATGAGTCTGGAGACTTCGAGAAGAATGGATAGAAGGCTGGATTCAAGACTGGATTCTATGCTGGATGTGAGGAACAAGTTTCTTGTACTTCCCTGTGAGAGATACAGCAGAGTTCATATAGAGATCTCATCCTTCATTTCCAGCGTTGACGTTTGACTGCACCCGAGGTGAAAACACCACGCTCGACATGGAAATCGTGATATCATTGCCGCCATCGCACATTGTCTATGACGCTGTCATTCACGCGAAAAGCAAAACGCGCATCGGGCGCGCAAACAAAGTCGTTGGTGCAGGAACCGTGCAGTCGGTGTTGATCGACCCTCCACGCAAAACCCCCGATGCCGCTAACAAACGCCATGTTCCAGCAGTCAAAGAGGCAGATCGCCGACCGGCGCAGCCAGCCGCTCTACTAGAAGCACCGGCGGGTATTGATTACATAGCACGGGGGGAAACAGGGGGAGAGGGGGGGGACTCTCCGTTCAGCCTCGATAATGGATCTCAAGTCCAACGATCGTCCCTGATCAATCGTCTGAAACCCGATTGGACAATGGCTCATAGTCATGATGGCTTCTGAGATGTGGGAGGGGAGTCCCCAGCCTCTGGGATTTTCGGTCAAGAGCCCGTGTGTGTGTGTGTGTGTGTAGCCCACTCTGCCCCCCTGTGCCCCCCGTTCTGAAGAGTGAGCAATCCCTGCCTCTGGAAATGCTACTCGGTACTCAAGCTGATGTACGGGAACAGTTGGGAACAGTCGACTTAGTTAACACTGTTCAGTAGGTTAATCTCTTCAGTGATGCAAAAGTGTTGCACCGAAGAAGTCGAAGATACTAGGACCCCTGGAAATTCCAGCCTTGACAAGTGAAACTACTGTTGTGGTCCGCAACGAAGTACAGTAAGCCTCCAGTCCTTCACCGAGAAGCCAAAAGCACAACAAGGTGAAGCACAACCTCACCGAGATAGACTTCTCACGCGCACGTCCGGTCTGACATCATGCCATGTTTCGCCCAGCAATGAGGGGAATATCCGCAAGTAGACGAGGTAGCGTACCCAGCGAAAAAACGAAACGGGGGGGCCGCGGCCCGCATCATGTTGACGTCTGTCTCCCGTCGCCCCAGTACGCCTCAGCTTCGACCCCCCCCCAGAGTGGCAATGATCCCTGTCCCGTCTCAAGACTCTTACATCACCCACCCACCGGGGAACGCAAGCTCACAGGCCGGAACTCTGGAGAAAGCCTTGAAAGCAAGATTCAGCCCTCCGCCGAGTCGGATCCCCATTTGCCAGAAAAAGCAGGAAATGCCCAGCAAAGTTCTTGGGAGGAGGAGGGGGAGCACGGGGTTGGTTGGTTACCAGTGGGTTTTCACACACACTGGAGAATGCACTCGAATACACGCACTTTCATAACGGAGTTGCTCCCCCTGACAATGCTGCGTTCTCCTGTGCTATGGGCTTCTTCCGTACAACAACTAGCTTGGTTATCTCTTCAACAAGAATACTACTAATTAATCCCACATTCCACAATCACCTTTTTCCCCGCCGCTGCTCTAGCTCACTCGGCTGATATTGGCCACCCTCCTATCATATATCCAATCGAGCTCATCGGGCCCTGAGCGCAATCATATTACAAGACGATCAGGGCGTCACCGTCTCCAGCTAGACGACGTAGAGTCCAGAGCGAACGGCTCGTCAACGGACTGGTAGCCCTTACTCGTTCCAGCCTTTCCGCTTCCGGAACAGGGTCGATCATCCTTTTCCCACGTGGCAAAGAACGATCCATTGGAATATTACTCCGGCCAACCTACAATGCCGTCACGGCACGATCGCCACGACAAGGACCGCGTCGTGTATGACGACGAGGATCCTTACTACGACCGGCCGAGGGCGTCACGCCGCGTCTCCCGCAGCGCCCACGAATACGACGCCGGGGGAGCAGGGCACCACCGCCGCAGCCGACGATACTCCCCGAGCCCCGTCCGTCCCAGCCGAACCCGCTCCGAAGACCACCGGGCCAGTCGCCCCTCCGCCCGTCGATACGACAGCTACTACTCAGACTACTCGGACAGCGAAGACGACAGGCACCGCCGACGAGGTCACGGAAACAGCAGCAGTAGCCGGCGGAGGGACAGCAAGGCGTCCGGGTCGTCGAGGGCGCCACAGCGCCGCGACTCGGACAAGGCGCACATACTCCAGGCGGCCGCCAGCGCCGCCGTGGTCGCCGGCGCGACGGAGGCCTGGAGGATGAGGAACGAGAAGACGTCGTGGTCGAGGAAGGGCACGCGGATGGCGACGGCGGCGGCGGGCGCGGCGGCATTCGCGGCGTTCAACAATAACAACAACGGTAGCAACAACAGCAGCAGTCACAACAACCATGGAGGCAAGGACTCGGGCGGGAGCCGACGAGACGCGCTGCAGGCCACGCTTGGGGGCTTGCTGGTCAACCGTCTGGCCAACGGAGGCGGTCGGAAGTGAACACGAGCGACGGTGGGGGGGGGACGGACGCAGCGATGACGACAAATACGAAAAGATCTATTCCGGCTGCCATTACACGAGGGCTGCGGGCTTTAATGACCTGATAGACATGTCTAGATGACGATGATAGGATACCAGGCGTTCTGGCATATATTGAACTCTATTACCCTACTAAATGATGCCGACACGAGGAGAGGAACAGCTTCCTCGCCTTGGATGGGACTGAGCGTGGCCGGGGTTACCCGGGCCAGTCGCAGAGTAAACAAAGCCTTGATCAAAGCCGAACATGACTCAGATCCCTACTACCACGGAAGCTATGCCATTCTAGCGACGACATTCAACGACGTTGTAGGATATGGCAGCCGTTCAGGGTGGCAACCCATTTGTAGCAGAGAAAGATGTCCCTAAGATTCTCAGAGTCTTACAGACTGACAGAGATCCAACCAGTTGGCCGGACGTGTGTCGGGTGTGAGAGCAACGTTTTTGTTAAAAGTGTGTTCTGCATTCTCCAGCCCAACAGATGTATTCTTGGATATATTCGACTACGGCCGGTCAGACGTTCCAACTCTTTTACGGTCACGTCACATGCCCAAGGAAGCTGTTCGGCCATGTCAATCCACACCAACGGAAGAAAGGTGAACCTACGATGTACTCAACCCCATCTTCCAGGTAGGTCTGCCAGCACCGGGATCTCACCTGAAGACCGGCATTGGCCCTGGTCTAAAGTGTGTGTTCACCCTTGTGAGATATAGAATTCGGGGTTGCACCCGAGAATAGAACGAGAAACTCTCCGCGCGAGATTACCAATAGAAACAATGTCCGCGTGGCCCGTCGTGAGTTTGCATAGCTATTGCCTCGCGGCGCAAAACCACAGCAGAACGGTTTAATGCAGACATCGTACTTTGATTCCCAGCTGGACACCGCAATACACCTTGTGCACGGGGGAGAGAACAGCTGCTTGGCCGCTCCTATTACGTGCCCAAAGAAACCCCGGATCTGCACATGTTTTGGGGCGCGAGCGGCTCGTGGTTTGGTCAAGTTGCCGAGCCTGGGTTCCAACTCCGCGGCGATGTTCTGTTCTCGAGGTTATGGGGTTGAGAAGATTTCACCCAACTTGACAGGTTGACGCCTTCCGTTAGAGCAACGCCGGACCTAGGAACACACACACACTGTCTCTCTCATGCTGGCCGGCACCGATCGTCAGTTGTACTGCCGGGCGAGATGTGAAACATTGTTTGACCTTTTGCCCGTTGCTCCTTGGGTTTCCTCCACCCGCAACCACCCAGCTGTCCAAGGGACTGCGTAGAGCTCCAACAAGTTGATGAATCACTAACTCAGGACCTCAACGTGCCTCGACTCTCTACACACACACATTCGGCAGCGGACTCTAAATCACGTCCCAGGGCAACTCCTTGGGCTGGCTTGTTGGTTTGTCATCTGGGCTGCAGGGCATTTGCATGCCCCAATGGGAGCCCTGCGCGCGGAGTCGATTCCGGGGGCCAATCAACCCTCCCGATTCAAAGGGGTTGCGTCTACAACCCTTATTTCGCCAGCTGCAAAGGTAGCAGAAACCTTTGACTCTCCTGGGACGACTGTCTGATTGGGGGATGCGGAACGGAGTGCCAGGCGACTGGATATCAGCGAAGGGTTGTTTGAGTGTCTGGGAAACTCTGTCACCGTGGCGACATAGACTCTCCAAGGAGAGAGGTATTTTTTTTTTACTTTTTCAGAAACCGTAATAGAATGGCAGGCCCCGACTTAACTGGACACAATGTCTATCAACTCCGGGTTCTCCGCGTGCTCGTCACAGGCCGGCCAGACGATCAACACGGGGGGTGTCGTGCGAGCGGTGAAATCGCGAGTTGCGTGACAACGCAGAACTGAGGTCTTCTTTCAGGGTCACTGAGCGAGCCTGAAGGGAGTGTCATCACATTGGGTACAAGTCTCGAGGCGTCACTGCACACACGCACAAATAAAGTTGATTGTTTAAATAGAAAAAGGAATGCGAAAACGATGATTTTGTTGTTGGTCATGATCATTAATAACAAGGCTACTACGCCACACCAAGAAGACTTTTCTTGAAATGTGAAAAAAGCAGAACGGAAACAGCAAAAGAAACCTCCCATAATTAAATATCCATACGCGTTTTTACGCCGTACCATTAAAGATCTCATCGCTTGCCCCATTCGGTGGGTGAATTGCCAGTGTTGAACGCCTCGTTTGGAAAGATCGCCAAAGGCCACGCACCCCGCGAGCCGTGATATCCCTCCCGCGCCCCGTTGTCCTGACTCAAGAACCCATGTAACTCATATTCCCTTGTCCAGGAGGGTTTTCAATAGTCGTATATGCCGCCCACCTAGATGACGGAACATACTCTAGAATAGCACCGTCCAAGTATCAGACACACACACACACACACACACACGCAGGGTGTGTTCATCCACGTCCCGCCAGCTACGTTGACCCCCCCTTTTTTTCAACCTGTTGGCTCATTTCGCTTTCTATCCGCCGCGGCGCCCTTGTTGAGGACATAGTCGGTCGCGTGGCAGCGCAGCCAGCTGTTGATGGCCGGGTGGTTGCACTGGGCGTGCGCTATGAGCGCGTTCTTGGCGTCCATGACCTGGCTCGCGATCTCGGCGAACTCCCGGTGGAGCATGCGGTTGCGGTCCTCGGCGACGCGCATCGCCGCCTCGAGCTCGGCGCTCTGCTGCTTCTGCTTCTGCCAGTTGCGCGCCGAGGCTCGTCTGTGACGCTCGCGGTCGTGCGGCTGCGGCGTCTGCCCCTCCGGGGACTGGACCCGGGCTTTCTTCTCGTCGGCTGGGGCACTCTCGACAGTCTTGAAGTCGGTGCTGACGCTGGCGACGGCCACGGTGACTGGGATGGCCGAGGAGGCGGGTTTGTTGTTGGCCTGGGTGTCGTATTTCCGCCTCTTTGGGGGCGGCGGCGGCGGCGGCGGCGGCGGCGTCGGGTACCGGCTTTCACCGACGCTGGCGACGCTTGAGCCCTGGCTGCTGTGCGTCTGCTCGCGTGAAGTGGCAGGAGATGCCAAAAACGAGCGGTTCTTCGGGGACGAGGGCGTCAACGGTTGCAGGAAGCTGGCTTGACCCGGGCTCGGGATCTGAGGCACCACGAAGGGAGGAAACGGCCAGCCGCTATGGTCTGTGGCTGAAGGAACGTCTTCGTCGTTGGTTGGTAATGTAGGGGTAGGAATGCCTGTCTGCCACGGATATAGATCCATGACGTTGCCGTCGGCGGCGGCGGCGATAGTGTAAGGTTGATCGGTGTAACTGACATTGGGATCGAATATCCAAGCGTTGCAGTCCATGAATCCACCGTACGGCATCATGGCTGTGTTGTTGTTGTTGTTGTTGTTGTTGTTGTTGTTGTTGTTGTTGTTGTTGTTGTTGTTGTTGTTGTTGTTGTTGTTGTTGTTGTTGTTGTTGTTGTTGTTGTTGTTGTTGTTGTTGTTGTTGTTGTTGTTACTGTCCATGGCACCATACTCATTCATGTGATCCGGGAGGGCCATGTTGTTGGGCATGAAGACGTTGAAATGCGGCGACGATCCATCCGAACCACCACCACCCATCGACTCGGCCGGAACTGCATGCTGGCCGATGGCGCTTCGAATGTGACTGGCTTCCGACCCGTGCGAGTAGGCGTAATCCAGGATTGGCGGGGAGCAGAGGGGTGTCTGATTCGGGGTCCAAGATGCTTCCTCCGCCTTGACGGACCGAGGTTGATTCTGGGTGTCGGGTGTTTGAGTGGGAGCCGGGGATACTAGGTCGTGAGCGTCGAGGCTCTCGTAGATCGTCTCGAACGTCTCGCCGCCACACAGCCGACGAAGGACATCCTGTGACTGGCCCGGTTCCGCGAGCGCGCCGAGTATGGTATCCCGTCGGTGCTGGGCGTCCTTCATCCGCTCAAGCTCGGCTTGCAGACTACGTTTGGTCTGGTGCGGTCGAGCGAGGTGCTCGCACCGATCGTTGCGGAACCTACATCGTGAGCATGGTTTTCCTCCATCGCACTTTGCAGAATGATTGTCAGCCCACTGCTCCTCGACGAGTTCCGTCATGTCTGGAGACTGACGTACCTTTGCCTTTTTAACTCGACACGCCTCGCACGCCTCCCGCGTGCAGACCCTCGATTTTCGAGGAACCGTGGTCTTTGGCAACGGTGCCAATGACACCTTGCTTGTCATGGTCTATGAGACAATCAGTCAAGATGCTCTCGCAAGGGGCCTGCTTCCATGCCTTCACTAATGGATCTGCCAGCAGTACTTACGTCGTTCGACAGGGGATAGATGGGGGGGGATTTGAGAGATTCTGTAGCGTTGTCTTGACCACTTGTAGGATGAGCCTTGGCGTAGTGTTGATTTCCTAGCGGCTCGGATTTTCTGCCCAACGACCGTTATTTATAGCTTTGAAAGATAGGGCCTTTCCAGTCGGTTGGCGATGCTGGTCGACCTAGGGTTTTATGGCGTGGCTAATGGCAGGTAGAGTCCAACCAAGCACCGGCAGGTTGAAACCCTGCAGACATGGGATGCTGTCTGGCCTTCGGTATTCGGGTGTATGTTGATAGTGCAAAACACTTTAGATACTTTCTGGGGGATTCCTTAAGGGCCGCGATGGCCTGATATATGGTTGTATGTGGCTGACCGGCCGGCTTATCTGACATTCCCCGCAGCGGGATCCCGTAATGGTATGGATTCAGAGCAGAGGTAGGGATGCAGACGCTGTTAGCAAGGATACAAGGGCCCATCCAACAAGGCAAGCAAGACGAGAATGCGCCAGGAATGACGTGCAAATGCTATCTGATTTGCGGTAGACCCTCTGATCTTCTCGATACTTGTTGGAAATGCCTTGGTAATCGAAACATACGGATCGAGTTGCAGGCAGGTAGAAACGGGGGGGGGTCTCGACAAACAAAAAGCGAGGGTAATTCTCGACTCCGCAAGGGAGAGTGAATGGCCTGTACTACCTGACAGATTCGTACGTTCTGGGGTGGCTGAAGGCAGTCCTGAGGCTCACGGCCTTGTCCGAGTTGGGGCTCACCACCCACGATCGCGGCGTGTGGCCATGTCTTGGGCAAAGACACTGCTATCGAGGGCCTGGGCCTTTCATCCCAACCGAGAATGCTACCCAAGCTAGTCCTCGAGTTTGGTGTGTCAGTACAAGAAGAAGGGGGAGGGGAGGGGGGACACGGCTTGTTCACGCCTGGTTCAAGTGAGGTTTCCCCAATCCTGAAGCCGGAGGCGGCCGGGGTGAGGTCCGAAGGGGGGGGCAAAGGGGTCAGCAAAAGAAATATCCGTACACCGGAAACCCTCCGTGGCCATTGATTGGTCCGACATTCTCGGAGTCACTTCCGTGTCATGGCTCGGGCGGTGATGGGTGGAGGCACGTCCGGTTGGTCGAGAACAAACACACACCCATGGCCTCCGCCAAGGTGGCGTACCCTGCCTTATGAGACGGCCATGCGAAGAAGATGAAGGAGGTTCATTGGTTCGCCTCCATTGCTAGTAGGCAGGCCCATGTGTGTTTGTGCATGGTGTCAAGAGGTGCCCGCCACCTTCAACGGCGGAGCTACGTCCAGCCAATGTCAGCAGTACTCTTTTCTCACAAATCTCTTGGAGCTTGAAGCCTCAAGCTCAAGTTGTTTCCATCCTCGATCTCGAAAACAATTTCGATCTTTAGAAAAATGCCGTCAGGTCCGGGCTAGACGACAAGTTTTTGTCACCCCTCAATGGAGCGCTTCAGGCCGGCAATAAGTCCAGCAATGTCGGTATGGATGGCAATGACGAATAACTTTTTTCCCTTTTCGTTGAGATAGTGATCGAAAAAGTAGGTTGCTTGTATGAAGTACTTCAACTGCTGAAGGTTGTTAACCCCGCTGTTTCACGCCATACACGTGGACTCTTCATGTCCCTAGGACCCTTTGAGGGTGGCTGCTCGTGCTCCTTGCCCAGGCAGGGGTCCATTTAGGGGGTCCATTAAACTAGCCCAGGTTCAAGAGTTCAGTTTGCCTTCGACCCCATGAACTGCCACGGCCGCTCCGTAAAGACCGAGGACTGTTGGGCTGATGTGATTGGAGCAGCGGCCTCGGAGCTGGGCCCAGCGTGTCGACTGGTCCGATGGGGGGAGCTGTTTTGCCTGCCCTTGCGGATCGTAGAAGGATTCTCCCGTGGCCCACTGAATGGTGTGATGGTTCGGCCTAGGGGGGAGAGAGTACTACCCTGAGCCCCCTCTATTATAAAGTCAACCCGGCGGTCGTCATGGACAGGCCACCAGCATTGGTGACGAGCTGCTTGCAGGCTCTGCCTTGCCATATAGAGTGATACGCCATCACTGCCGTCCATTCAAACGCGGCTCTGTGCAGATAGTTCGGTTTTCGGGCTTTGACACCCGCTTCCAATGGGACATGAGCTGGATGAAAGGGGTCTTGACGCCCAAACTGCCAGCTACCGGTGGCGGCCTTCTCTGCCGAGAATGCTTCGCACGAGTAAGCCACCATACAAGTCATTGGCTCAGTCCAGAGAGGCATTTCACCGAGAGGAAATGATGTCAGTGCCCACCTTGCGGGCCAGGCTCGTTACATCCGCCAACGTAACTTACAAGGTTAATATGATTCGCATATCAAGCTACGGGCACGACCTGACGGCTGATGCCTACCACACAACATCCATTGCCTCTCGGGGCTTGCCCCGTTTACCACATGTCCACTAATACCCGGAACTCTGTTCCCTGGTTGTCGGAGCAGTGGCGTGGAGGGCAAGACCCTAGTTCTTTAGCACACCGAGATTTGGATGGAGGAATCTCCTGGTAGCGAGAGACGGCTTCCGACGGTTGAGCATGCGTGCCGTGGCGGATGCAGTTTCCGATGTACGAGTGAGATCTGACGCAATCCGAATCTCTAGGAACAAGTATCTTGAAAGCGGTTCGAAGCCGTCGCAACGTAACCCTCGAGGGTGGATACTTTGTCTGCGGCTTGAACGGATCTTACTTAGAAAGTTGAGTCTGGTAACGCGAGTCCGCATTTCGCCCCCACGGAAATGCCTTTGGAAAGTTCCATTAAAATGTGAGATGCGGTTTGAAATAGGCTCGCACGGCAGCTCGGGGTTTCTTTCTAGAGCTTATCGGTTAGTTTCTCTTGTTTCACGAAGCGATTTTGAAGCCTAAAAGTAACACTTTCCCACACTCTCTGGCTGGTTGTGGTTAGCCTTGGCTGGGTTGTTTCCAGTCTGGCCATACCAACAGTGTCAGGTTGTGTCACAACGTTGTCCCTGCCACTGATTCAACCACGTTGTTAAACATTGGATCGCAGTTCTTTCCATTTGTAATCAAACCAACAGGCCATGCTCATTAAATCTCTGGACATGCTATCGGTATGCTGCGATGGAAAGACTCGCTCAGCCAAGCACCTTGCTCATGAGCTATAGCCTATGCCGCGTTCAAATAACCTTTGCCTTGGACCCCGACTTGCGTCAGTTATATCTCTTGGAGAAATCGCACGCAACTGGTCAGCAAGCACAGAGCAAATAGTGTCGCAAGGGAGATCGCCCGCAAGTGCTGTCTCAGTCTCTGAAAATCGAAGTGTTCATGGGCAGCGTGTGGTTTACCGCACGGACAACGGCAGTGGGCATGACGCAGGTCCGGATTGCCGGGTTGTAGATCATCGGCACCACGCACTAGATGGCTGTGGACGGATCCGGAACGGCAGGCGGTATCGCGCACTGCCCGACGATGGAGTTGTGGACGAGCGGAGCGACACAGCAAGCCGCTGGCGGAGCAGTGGGTGGATGTACGCATTGAGTCGCGGTCTCGTATACCTAGATAAGAGAGTTACTAGGTGAAGATAAACAACAGGTTCGACACCAAGTCTGACAACATGGGCGAAACACGCGCCGGACTGACTGCTGGAAGAGTATCAGCGAGCCATCGAAGGACGGCATTCCATGTCTGGTATGGCCGGTTAGCCTCAAGTCAGCCTTGGTAATGTGGAATGGCAAAGCTTACCCCAGGGACAGGTCAACGAGTATGCCCCGGACGCTTTCGAGAACCGTTGACCTCGGCTCTGACTTGCAACTTTCCTAAAGCCTCCATTTTTCTTATAGCTTTTCTCCACAACTAGAGTGGCAGCTCCGGATGCCACCAGATGATGATACAGTTTCGGTCTTCGTAATCATCGCAGCAGGCAAAATCTTCGATCTCAACGGCAGCGGTGGAGAACGACGCAAAGATGGCGGAGAGAATGACGTTCTTCAAAGGCATCTTGATAGGCAAGAAATAGAGGAGCTAAGGCTTCTTGTCATAGTTCAATGATTGAAGGTTAGATAACCTTCTGGAATATCAAAAGGGAATGGGGTCTAGTTGAAGCTAGATATGACATGTTGTCGGGAAGAATGAACACTCGTTTGGTCACGGAGGCGATCCAGCATCTTAAATAAACGACTGAAGAAGACCAGTTGTGAGAAGAGCTCTCGTAGATCAAGCAAGACAGATTTAACTCTGGTAATCTTCTCGTGTACACTCACTGCGATGTTGACAGCCTCGCCTTGGTTCGAACGTCGGATTGATTGAGTGAAGCTACGATCAACGCCGGTTTCTTGGCCCCTTTCAAGACGGATGACTTGGGCTCTAAACTAATACAACTACGAATATCCTAAGTACAGAAGAGCAGTACAGTATTCCAAAGTAGCTGGCAAAAAGCTATCCATATCGAGCAATCTCTGATGAAGGCGTATTATTTACCTGCTAACATCCTACGGTGGTCGAGGAAAGTCGCATATTGACACATATCTATCCTGGTTCTGAATGTTCGCCGCGGAGTGTTCCGGAACTAACTCGACTTTGCCCGTGGATCGCAATCGTAGTTAGTGGGCGACCTCTATCTCTCGCGACGTATGAATAAAAATGAACCTCAACACGGGAGATGTTTTCGTTCGGCATTTCGACGTCATGACTGCATGGGCCCAGCGCACACGGCCGCACATGGCATGCCATAACCCACAGATGACAGCTCGCGCAAGATTAAACAAAGATATGTTCGAAGGTGCCGAGCAAGCCCACGCGTAGAAAGCTTCGGTGGCATCAACAGCTGAAGATGAGAATCCAGAGTCTTGCCACCGGCACATAATCATGTTCCCATCATTCAAACTAACGTGAACCAACGTTGTAATGAACCCGATGCTGCATCGGCTGCCGATAGGCTCAGACAGTATCGGTCGTATCTTGTCAAGTTGGATCGCCCGGGCTGCTTGAAGTTTGTCCAAACGCCCGCGGCGCTACTCCAAGCATGATACTCGACAGGTCTCCCTACCTGGCCAAGATGTGCTTTGGACCCTATACGCCTTGATCTCGTCTACTCGAACAACTTGAATCAGCAGTTCGGAGGAGACAAGACAAGATAAGTCTGCATGGTGCAGGAGTGCCCGCCCGTTTGACCAGCCATGGGAATGCTTTGTTCAATGAATCGTTTTCTTCGGCGGACCAGACAACTTCTGATCCCTTGGACGGATCACTGACACAAATGCAGTGGCATCTTTTGTACCGAGTAGTTAGACTACATGGCCCAGCCTTATGACATACAAATTCAACATTGTACACCTCCAGACCTCTCAACATCATCTTGCCTCGCCATTCCAGGGTAAGCAGTCCTCTAAAGATGGGGGTATGGCCCACAAACAACGCCATCCCCCACCCCCGATCGATACCCAAGGCAGGGAAAAAAGGGAACGCTGGTCAGGTATTGGTCCCCTGACAAAAACGCTTTCCTCAGCCGGTAATGACTTTCTTATAGGACTCTGAGATGATCTTATTTAGTTGGGCTTAGCGTGTTGATCAGCCTGGGGTCTCCCTTGGTGCTTGTTTTTGCGGATTGAAATGACTAGTAAATGTGTGGGCTGGAAGTTTAATAGATGAAGGGTTGTATAGTGCATCGCTGGGCTCCGATAAGGCCTCAATAGCTGTCTAACCCTCCAGTACAGGTAGAACTCCCACCTAAATCATGGCTTTCCCCAGACTCATTGAACTTAAGCCTTTCATCTCACCACTTCTCTCTACCACTTGCCCTTTTAGAACTGCACCCTCTAGATTCAATAGGAGCCTTTGCTATCAAAACAAGCAGATACTAGGACAGTAGTTGTTATCTTTACCATCGTATTGAAGGAGTGGGTATCCTGGAACCTATTTCCACTTCATCTGCAATCGTCAAAGTCTGGGTCGCCTGTAGTCTCTACTCGAGAGCACCTTCATAAAAGGCCATACGTCAGCCAAAGACATGTCGCAAGCGACGTGCTACCAGGCCACGTAGGCCAGGCTTCTCGACAATGAACAAAGGGCCGTTGCTATGGAATTATCACGGGGGATCCAACGCGAGATGCGCCGACTTCATCCTTCACGTTCCTCACTTCTACAAACTCGGTGTGGAGGCTGGTGCTCCCGTCGGCCCTGCGCCTGAAGAAGCCGACTATCCTCCCACGCACAATGTGGCCCATGATGTTCTTCTCCTCGGTCTTCGGCTCCGTCCACATGTCCACTATCCTCTTCTCATTGGCCGGCAGGGTCCAGCCCGGATCGATGGGGGCGAGGGGTCGTCCGTAGGGGTCCAGGGATATGTCGTGTTCCAGCTCGATGGTCCGCCGCGCCATGGCGACCAGCGTCGCCATCTCCCAGAGATTCTCGCGCGGGAGGCCTAGGATGGGAATCAGACGCAGGGCCTCCAGCCGCGTCTCCAGGTGCCGGCACGTGGTGGCGACGAAGAACAGCATCGGCGTGTACCCCGTCTCAAACATGAACTTTGGCGTCTTCGCGCTGAGGCTCGCGAGTTTCGAACGCTCCGAGACGACAACGACCGTCGTGGCGAGGTTCTTGACTATGCGGCTGTAGTTTGTCAAGAATTTATCGAACCCTGTCTGGTTGTTCATGAATGCCATGTTCAGCCAGATCCGGCAGCATTCATAACGCGTTGAAAGGAAACCCCGGAGCATCTTGGGCAGATAGTCTTCCTCGAGCTCGAACTGCTTGGTGGTAGGGGTGTCCGAGTACCGGATCCGGTCGTTGTACTGGGTAAACAGGGCGTTCCACCTATCCAGCAGCTGATTGATGTTCTCCTGCTGTGCGAGTAATTCCGGTGGGACGGCACAGCCCCGGAGCGAGTCGTCGCGGTAGGGGTACCCTTTCTTCATGAGTTGCAGCGTCTGGCAATATATGTCGTCGATCATCAACTGGGCATCCTGGAACGTCGAGAAAGTGGGCGGCACATGGCGCTCCAGCCCGCTCAGGTCGGGAAAGTCGGATTTCTCATTGCTGAAGAAGAAGGAATACTCGGACAGGCGGCGGAAAAGCGGGAGCAAGTGTTCTTTCGTCCAGGGGAACTCGTTGTGGGTGTCCCGCAGGATGGCGACGCCATGCTTGCAGTGTCTAATGGCAGCTTCGCGGCCCGACCGCAGGAACTCGATACAGATAAACAACAGACAGACGAGCAGCACGACGGGCTGCTTCTCGCGGGACATCATGCCCTTCAGCTCATGGATAGCGGCATTGTAATGCCGCAAGGCGAAACTGTGGTCCCGGGGGACGACTGCCGCGTTGTCCCCGGTGTGGAACTGCTCGTAGAGGTCACTGATAGCCAGGATAGAGTGCGTGACAGCCGGCTCGAGGGTGCTGAACTGCATGACGATATGCGTCCAGAAGTAGGGGTCCACGGCTCCTGAGAGGAGCGGGCCCACGGCCTCGGTAAAGTACTGCAAGGCTCGACTGTCGTTGGGGGAGTTGATGCCGGGAGAGGCGCGGCTCGGTTGGAGTCTAATGATGGACGAGCCGGGGGAGCTTGATGAGACATCGGACAAGTCGGCAACGTGCGGGTAGCCATCGCATTTCCGGCCCGTGACGGTACAACGGTTGCAGAATGGTCTCGTCTCGTCACATTTGATCTTGCGAACTCTGCCGACAGGTTAGACATGATGATACAGATGCGTCCGACGCCATCCACGCCATCCATCCGTCTTCAGTATGTGTTGGTCCCCTAATCTCGGGTCGTCACGACGTCCAATCGGAGGGCTAGAACCGGCCTGGACTTACTTGCAGGTTAAACATCCCGTCCTGACCTTTCGGCTACCTTTCCGAGCCATGGTATGTATGTCCCTTTGTGTTTCCCTCTCTTGTTTCCCCTTCCCTCTTCCCCTGGCCGTCTTGCGCTAAACAGGATCAAGTCTCCAGAAAAGGGCTCGAGCCAGCCTTGTTTTGCTTTCGGGGGGTGACGACGCAAATCCGAGCCAGCCAGTAACGTTGGTCTTGTGGCGATCTGCTGGGTGCCGGTGGGTGCCGGTCCGCGCCTCAGTCTCGGTGAGCGAGCGCAGCCTGATGGGAAAAAGAACTTTCTTAGCAGTCCGAGGTCGAGGTGCAGGAATGCGAGCGACGGACCGGGCCAGATAATATCTGTGCCCACCAACCTCGGAACGTCCAAGTGGGACTCGCAAGGGTGAGACCGAACCGGCCAATGTCGTCTTGCAGAGACCACAGAATCCCTGTCGCCAGCATGGGGTGGCATGGGAAGGCTCCAGTGAGCATGTTTTCTGTGGTGTCGAGTTTTCCCTCTATGCCCTTCTGGGACGACAAGATTCCAAAGGAAAAGCCACTAGCAATTAGGCATCCATTTAACGGCCGAAACCGCTCAGAGGTACATCGATCGTTGGACGAATCATGCTAGATATCTCTGCCTTCTTCTCGAGCTCAACTGGGGAGGGAGGGTAATAGTCCTTAAGACTGAGGAATCTGTACATGTCAAATCTCCGTGTGAACTAGCATGGCATCGTGTTGGTGATTTGTACCCGTTGCCGGGCTGGAGTATCTTTGGGGTCTGCACAATGTCTGACAATGGCAGATGGTAAGTTTGGAAATCACCTGATCTGTTCTAACTGCACGATCAAGTAGGAAGAAACTAGCCAAAAACCCAACAGTTACTTTCACTGATCGATCCAACCCTCGCAATGCGGCTGAATTGACGGCCGAGTGAAAGCTACGCCTATCATCTCGATTGTTTGCTCTTTTTCTTGCACACTGAGATTGCCTGGCAAGCGACGGCCCATAGTGCTCTGGTCTTTTGGCGAGAACGCGTACTTGAGCCTCTATGTACGAGAACGATGATATTGGCCTTGTTTTCAAGAGAAAGGATTGGCCCTTTTAAGTGTTGTCATTCGCAAATGTGCGTCAAGCCACCGTGAGATGATTGATTGGACTGTTTTTTTTTTTTTTGCAGCACCTGCTCTCCATCTTTAAGAAAAAGGGACATTCAGGATATGTCAGGTCTCATCAATCCTCCCTCACCTCCTGTTTTCCAAAATGATACGGGCGTCTCGTTGTAGTCTGGAGAGGAAAGTGTGGACATTGTCACTCATCAGAACAAACTTGTTCTAGTCCGCACCCAGTCTCTCTTCTCATTGCTAAGTCGTCACCAGCAATACTATCTAATATTGATACCAGTATACATAAAGTGGAAACCCTTATGATTTCGCTGCTTGGGTTAAGAACGGAACCCCGCTAGACACAGAGGCTGAATCATAGATAGGAAGGTCTATGAACGGTTCTGACGCCGCATTCTAGAAGCACCATCCAAGCAAACAGAACTGTCGACTTACCTCCCTATTCCTAAATGTCGAATTCCAGGAAGCAGAATGGCAAGAGTTAGTATGTGTATGCCCTTTTGCATAACGAACTAAAAAGGACAAAAACGTAGGCGCGCCGCAATAGTACAGCGATTGCCATGGCAAGGTCCATCCAGGATTCGAACCTGGGCCTACGGAAGAATATGACTGTAAAGTCAGAATCCGACGTCCTAACCAACTAGACTAATAGACCATCTTTGAAGCGTTTGCTTTGCAGGTCTTGATGCTCAGGAAATGCTCATGTAGATTCAGGACTCGGGGGTTGAAGCCCTGGATGTGGGCGGGGTGTATCGTCAAGTGGATCTCGTCAACAGGTCGAGCACAAATCTAAAGGGATAGTGAGAAAAGATGCATTGTAGAGAGATTAAGCTTCGTACACTAGCTAAGGATAGTAGTTTAATTTAATATACATTTAGTAGACTACCTAAATACTAAAGTGTAACTGCAAACTTCGCCTTATTAAAATGGCATTGTATTTAGATGAGAACTAATGTATAGACTACTGTTATCTTTTAGCTATGCAACTGATTATGCGCACGCTGAAGGGGGAAAAAGGGCTTAGCACTTAGAAGTATCTAGGTCTTACTAGTAGCTTTACAGCTGCTAAGGTGTGCAGAGGTATTTCTACTGTCAACCTAGTACTTGTGTATTCAGACAATTTTACAATGTCAAATAAGAAAATAGAATAATGCAATATAATTGTACTAGAAGATTTACGCAAAAGAATCTAGGTTCACTAAGTAAGAGAGCTCTAAAGAGAGTAATGCACTCTTAATAGAAAAAGATCTAGTATAATATAAGTCGACTGCAAGCTTGTAAAGATAGGAGACTAGGTAGATAATGTATTAAGACAATAGAATAGAGGATGATTAAGTTTAACGATGTAGCAGGGCTACTACTGTGAGTAATTGAGTAGACAAAACATCACAATAATACAACAATAAAATTGGGCGATTGGTTTAGTGGTATAATGACCGCTTAGCATGCGGTAGGTCCAGGGTTCGATTCCCTGATCGTCCATTCTTTTGCTACTTTTATTGAAGCCCTCTTCCCTCCCTATTCCCTCTGTCGCCTTGAAATTGAGCAACATTTACAGAAGCATCGGTATATTGGTTTGCCTGTGCTAACAAAGTTTTTGCTCTTATTAGCGCCAATGTGAATCTGAAACCCTGCAGACAGTGACCTCGCACTCCGCTTCAGGGGACTCAGTGAGATAGGCTTAATAAGAGTTGCCAGTCTTGCATTAATTAGTAAGCAGCAGAGGCCAATTGTTCATTGTGAAAGATGATTTGAATCTGTACACAAGACTGAAAACTTATAATCTGTCCTTAATCCACTGATGGACCTTACTAAAGTCCTTACAAGTGTTCTGGACGTACCTTCGAATCATCAAACCGCCAACGCCAACGTTCTGAAGTAAAATGGCGATAGATCTGCGTTACACTGTACATATTGCCGCAAATAATCGAGACAATGTTCTGTTTTGGAATGTTAAACGCTTAGGATCATGATGCATGCGACACTGGACAACTTGCCAATATGTGTCTCCCACTGCTGTTTGGAAGGTGGAAAGTCTTCTTCGTAATACCCGGAGTGAAGAGTTTTGCGAATGTTGTTCTGCTTGTTCAATATTCGAATAACAAGACAGCTATAGCAAGGACTTACAATGCAGTGCAGCGCGTGGTAAGCTTACAAGCCCACAAGATGATTTCCATCTGGGTATTTATACGTTTGATGCAAAATGGGTTGAGCGAACCCCCCTGACCGGTTGAAGTTGATAGCTTGTTGAGATGGTTCTTAGCATCAATGTGTGTACCTATAGCAGCCAAGAAATATGCGCGCCCACTGGATGATTCTTGACCTACGCACCAGACAATATTTCTTCCCAAGCCCCATCGATCTCCGGCCGGGGCTCACCCACGTACTCTGGTTCCCCGTCCTCGAACTCGATTATGTAGCGCTCATTATGCCTGTCGGGGCGGATGTGGTTGTTAAAAGCCTTGGTGATGTATGGAACCCAGCCCTGCATCTCATCTTGATCTAGTCAATCTGATGTGAGCCTCATGCCGCAATTCAAGGGGACATACAATAGTCTGTATCGAAAACGGGGATACTCTGTACACTCGCTCCCGTCAGAATCGCGGTGTTTGGACGGAAGTTGGCCCATAGCAAACCCCAGACCGCTGCTGATTGAACAAAGAACAGTCCAGCGAAAATACTAGTCCATAAAGTCTGCTTGCGTCTTCGCGAGACAAATTCAACGTCTTCGCCACTTGGCAGCGCCTGGTAATCACTCTCAGTGCCCATTGTGTTGACGATACATTGGGGTCACCTTGGCAAGAAGCTAGAGACCATCCGAGATAAATCGTTCTAGCCGACGAGGAAAGGCACGAGCCGGAAGTCTCCGCTATTGGTCTAGTGTTCGAAAATTCCGACTAAATCATCTTCTAATTCCTGGCGTCGAATTTTCACATCAAAGCTGAATTTAGGCCTCCAATCGAGTGAAGGAAGCTTTCTGGTCTGAAACCCGTCATGGCTGCTGGTAAGCCCCTGCAGACACCATCCCCCATGATGTGCAATGCTTATCACGACCAAGCTTTCACTATGATCCACTTACCTTAGTGAGCAAGGTTGCGCGTGGTTGGCTTTCGGATCTAATTGGGTACTTGTTGACACATTCACGGGTAGTGAGAAAGAGCTGCATTTTTGTCTCAGCCCACAACAGAAATGCCCGAAATCACGCCTGTATCGTCGGGAAACTATAGCACCACTCAGTTCTCTGGAGGTACCAGTCAGAAAGTCTAGAAGAGTCTAAATTAAGCTGTTAAATATGTCTGCCAGCTTCGAGTGTCGCACCGACACGATGGACACCGATTCTTGACTTTTCACTGATACTTAGAACGCACACTTGTGTCCAGAGAACGCAGCACGTGGTTTTACACTGGCTACACCAGCCAAACACGAAATGCCAAAGGTCTCTTTTGTCTACACGTCTCACTCATTTGGCATGGAGCCTTGCGAAGGGCACATTGCTGGGCGATCCCAGACCGACAAAGATGGCCTCCTCTACCAAGACACGGAGATTGCGACGAAAACTCTTAGATATAGCCCCCGTCAAAGGAACCTCGCCTGCTATGTTGTCATTGCAGCCACCATGGCAATCACTCTCGCGGTCCTTACTCCCTGGTCACTAGTCACGGGCAACGCCCGACACCAGCCCGGGACTACAGCAACCGTCGCAAGTCCACAAGGATCGTCCAGAAATTGCGAAGGGGGGCCAGAGAAAGCGACCGCAGCGGGCTGTGTTTTTGACGTTGTGACTGCAAGATGAACACCCCCAGAGTGTTTCAACGCGGAGTTGTCCAAGAATGCGTCGGCGTCCATAAAACATCCAATCTGCTACCGGTGGCCCAGCTTTACGGACCCTCTATCGGACACAGAAGACCCTTGGGTACTACAAAACTACGACGAAGGGTGGGCGTACACCGACTACCACGTAGTGCATTGCCGCTATGTACTGCAGTTGGCGGCAGAGGCAGCTGGGCGGTGGGCACATGGCGAAACCAACTTCCTACTCAATAGTTTGTCTGCCGACCCGTATCACACGGATCACTGCATGTGGGTGCTCAAAAGTCAGGAGGAGAACAAATACCGCCCTTCAGCATCCTATGATCCAGTCAAAACGGGTGTAACATGTATTAGTGTCAAGGACAGATATTGACATGAATATCAACAAGAAAGGCCTTGCTTGCTATTAGTGCTTTCGTACCTTGGGATGCTGTGATTGTCGATGAAATCAGCCTTTGGATTTATGTAAAAGTCCAACTAAGATGACCACTACAGACGTATCTCAATTTGGGCAGAGGGGGTTACCTCCATAGCAACTAATGTTTTGGTGTTTATTTTGTGAAGACAGCTGTTCAATGGTCTCACCAGCTGAGTCATGGCATACATCCGGAATGTGGTGAAACTCCAAAATCACCGGAGGTTTTTAGAGTTCATTCATGCCTTTTTGTTTCCCACCCTGGGAGCGAGGGATGCCTGCCATCTCTTTGATAAGAACAGCAGCACCACAGAAAGTCTTCAGGCTGTATATAAGCCATCGCCAACGACCCATCAATGTACCCAACTTTCCAATCCAAGGCACGCCATGATCAGTAATGGAGCTTGTCGAAATCCATGAGCCTGGAAAAGAAGACAAGATGTTGGGTACACCAACAATACGTAGAAGGAGCCGCCTAGAGCTCTTTGTTCTATCGTGCGCGCCAGTAGGGTGGGTAGAGCCAGTGCTGAGTCCCAGTCGGCTTCCAATTCTAACATGCAGGAAGGTTGCAACTTGTTTGGAGCACGATTTTCTCCCGCGTTACAGTAGGCGTCGTTTATCCTGCCTTTCTCGTCTTACCCGCTTGTTGACACTGCGCTAGCCATATTTACTTTCGATGAGTGTCTCGAAGCCCATGACCTCGCTTGCTTGGATTGCGAATCCAGTCTGTGGCATGATAGTCCAGCCACTCGTAGTCGCATTCAGCGATCGCATGGGCGTGTCAAGAAAGGGGCTCATCATGCTTGGAGCTCTTGCATCAAGCGTGTCGCTTCTCGGTCTAGCGCTAGCCGACCCCTTCTCTATCGCCTTTGCTGGCGTCTTTAACATAGACTCCGACCACCAAGGCCTGCGAACTACCCTTTTCCAGATATTCGCTTTTGCATGGATCTGGTTGCTGAGCGTATCAGTGCAGCCCTTGCAAGCCGCCAGTCGGGCCATTGTCGTGGAGTCTTGCCCAGACCATCAGCAGGCACAGGCTGCTGCTTGGGTAGGAAGAGCTACCGCGGGCAGCAACGTCGTAGGATACGCACTCGGTGCACTTCCGTTCGCCGATCTTCTTTATACAAGACGTTGGAAATCGTTCCAGCTATTGTGCGTCATCACCGCCGTTACTCTAGTGCCACTTGCGTGCGTTACATGTTACTTTTCACCGAGAACAAGGCGCCCGGCCATTCATCATGTAAACACCCATAGCAGCAATTGCTATCACCTGATGAAGCTCATTATGGATGAGTACCAAAGGAGCTCATTCGTGGTTCATCGAGTGTTTCACGTACAGTTTCTCTCATGGCTTGGATGGTTCCCAGTAATGTACTATCAGACCCAGTAAGCAAGAATCCTCTGCATTGGAACATAGAGTACGACTGCCAGACTGCTCACATAATACTGTTTACGCTTTACAGATACCTTTTTGAGATGTATGTCAAGGTCGAAGACGAGCGGCCGGGTGTTCTTAGGTCTTTACGACATCCCGAAGCTATGGAGGATAGTCGGCGCTATGCATCTCTTGGGGTCTTCTGTTTTGCCGTCGTTTCTCTTCTGGCCAACCTTGCCTTTCCGTTTCTTGCTCGCAGCCGGAACTACGATCTCATGGCAGACCCCCACCATGTCGCTAACAACAAACTGAAGAGATCACACGACGCATCCTTACTGACGTTTTGGGCCTTCGGTCACCTTGCGTTTGCGGCATCTACGCTGGCCACCTTTTTTGCACAAACCAGTACTCAAGGGTTCATTCTGATTTCGTCTCTCGGAATTCCATGGGCACTGACGAACTGGATACCGCACGCAATCGTAGGTAGAGAGGTGACGAAGAGGGATGGTAGTGCTGCCATCTTAACGGGAGTCCATAACTCGTTCATTTCCGCCCCTCAAATACTGTCAGCTCTCATTTGCTCGATCATGCTGGCTGTAAATAAGAAATTTGTGGACGGAAATGGGGTGGTGCTTTTGCTGCGCATGAGCGGGTTTCTGTCTCTGGTGGCGGCCAGCCTTACCCTGCGCTTGAGATACGTAGTACAGTACGGAGAACGAGCCGTGTGAATATGATAGATGCCCTAAAGAAGCGGAAGGACTTATAGCCGAAGATTGGGCTTCAGTCTTTGGCCTTGATGTGTTTCCGTTATGCTTGCTTGCTCCTGACCGTCCCAAATAAGATTCTTGGGAACAGGCTTTCGCAGTGCTTTCATAGGTCATGGAAGCCATCTTGGATGGTTTGAATTGTCATGTTTTTGTCTCCATTCGCTTGTAAAGTCATGCAATAAGTAGAAGCATGCCGAACCAAATGTTGTCTAGCAGAGTTAAACTAAGAGTCGAAGTATTCTAGTCTGAAGAAGCACGATGACGCCTCTTTACATGATCTCGAAGATTGTCCTCTCGGCTGAAGATCCTGTCGCAGTGCACACAGAGTATCGCCGGGTTGTGTTTTTGCTCATGCCTAAGCCTATCCTTCTTCAAAGAAAACCCTACCGACATTCTGCTGTTTTTAGCGCTTTTGGAGGACGCTTCAGACATCTGACATCCTGCTATTCGGCAAAAGAATCGTTTACTATGCTGTCTGTAATGCTTCGCAAGATCGCAGCGTCGAACGAATAAAACTTTTGACGAGCAGCCCGGGAATGAGCAACCCATAGGGTATTGGAGTTCGCCGCTCGTAAATGACAGCCGGCGAGCCCCTTTCGTATTTTCACACGCTGGATTTTCGAAAACGTAATCGGAGGCAGATGTGTATGCTGGGGAGATTCGGATAGGTTGGTCCTCGGAGGATACGCGCTGATCAAATGGCAACCCCCATCCCAGTTCATCCGCCGGATCCAACCCTAACATCATTGACTCCTCTGCGAGGGATGTTCGTGATGCAATATCTATAGTTGAGCCGAGCCTATCATCTTCTGGAGCCACTGGTAGTGTACCGCTGGCGAAGGAGCCGTTGGGACTAAACGCATCGATCTCCCCAGCGACGTCCAGGCCCGCAAGAAAGGAAGTTGCAAGATGAGATTCGGTATGAAAGTCTTGCGTTCCGCTGGACTCCAGAGGAAATGTCCTTGAATCATCCATGAAACTGCTGAGCGAGAAGTCTATTTCTGGTCTGGCACCTGCTTCGAGGAACGTCGCCTCACTCTGCACACCTTGAATGGATTGGTTTTGGCTGGCAAACGGTATCAGGTCGCAGGGATCAAACCTCGAACCGACGCCGACGTTGGAATTTGCGGTAGGTGAATCCTTCCCGAGATCCTGCGAGAGGGCTTAGAAGTCATCCCAGACTCAAACACAGTGAGTAGTTTAACCCTTACCCAAAGTGAGTTCTGGCAGTATACGCGGGACGCGTCTAGATCCCATAGCCATGACTTTGTGCGAGGACAATGACGCGAGACGTCCATAGCTTGGCTTGTGAGGTCTGCAAAGTTCAGGAAATAAGGAGGGTCGAAAGGATGTCCAACAGATGAGGTTAGAGACTGAAATCTGTAGTTGATCGCCGGTGACCAATCATAGCCATGTTCCTCTGTCATCGAATGGCGACAGGAGCGCCAGCAGCAACATCGGGAGCAATGAGATGCTGGGTCGCACATTCTGGGATGCGTATGGGCAAGTACAAGCCATTCATCTCGTTGAATCATCAGGTTGGGTTAAGATAGCTTTTGTAGGTACACGCTCGGAAACTTCCTGATTCATGAAGTGCGAACCTTGCATAAAGTCCATGGATATAGTTACCCTCGTGTGAAACCAAGCTAGTTGCGTATGCAGAAAAGCTTTGAGTTAACTCGTGATTATTCTAGCATTCGATTCTTCTGGAAGGTTGATGCTGTGATTACAGATGATAGCTTTGTGCTGGCTGAGAGCTGCTCCCTTTTGGCGAAAACAAGACTCCACGTCATGCGATTAGGCCGCCACAGCTGTTAGTGCAAATCTGCAATGCCGGACCAGATATCCTCCCTAACTCCCCTCACTTGAGATGTAAGCAGTGACCCTCGACAGCCATACAATGAAAGCAAAGATTCATCATGCTTATCAAGGGTAACGCAGCTCAAGCCCAAACTTTCGCATACTCCATAGCCATTGGGGGAAATAGTGTACATCTGCACATCGTCGGTCCGAATGTCTTCACGCGGGGACTAGTCCAAGGTTCACAGTTTGCCGACGGAAGAGTCCGTCGAAAGGTCAATAGCCGTGTGGTAATGTAAAGATGAGACGGCTGTGTTCTAATGTTGATGCTTGACTCTTGGTGCTATGTGTAGTTGGTGCGCTCATTAGAATACATACTCTATCTCTCGTATTGAAAGCAGGCTTCTCATCATCTGGAATCAGGCTGATGTAACCCGATGTTGGTATCACAGTTTGCCCGCATGTGTGAAAACGCCTTTGGACAATGTGAGATGGCGTATTAGTCTATTACTTGTGATGTTTAACGAGTGGAAACAAGGCGGCCATACGGGCCTCCAGCTGCGGGCCGCCCTAAAAGACGGGACGGCCAACTGTCGGGCCCGTAAAAATGCCGAATGCCGTTGGTCGGCCATGAACGTCCGTATGCCCCGAAGTTCGGGCTGCTGCAAGGGGCCGGCCCGTGTCAGAAGTACAGGCAGCTGGTCTATTCCAGCATCCACGCATGTTTCCTGCTCCTTCTGCACAGCTCTATCTGTGCTGATGAAACGTCCGTATTCCATCATCAACCGCGTTATGTACAGAATCATGTCGTTCTTTCTCAGGACCGTCTTGGCCATTCGGCACCTGAATTCGCAATGGCTCTGGCTTGTGTATCGTGGCCCTCAAGGCGCAAGGACTCAGTTGCTGCCTGGCCAGAAGACAAAGCTGGTACCCCAAGGTAGTACTCTGCAATATTCCGGATACTTTGAAACTTGTCATCAAGGGGTACAAAATCCTTCCAAGGGATAAGTCTAGAGCCGTGCCACTCGCCGTATATCGTCGCCTTGATGGGAACTGAGTTGGATAATAGAAATGTTCGAAATCGTGCTAAAGTACTTCCCGTTCAGTGTCAGGTTCAAACAATAAGCCCGGGAAGGACTCCACTGCTCACCGCTGTATCCATTGCCGTCAACGTCTATCAGGTACTTGTGACTTGGTAATGCTTGTAAGCTGGTAATGGATAGCGGCTGGAAGTTGAGGTCGAGATAGTCGTAGCCGGAATCGGTTGAGAAGGTGAAATTCTTTTCAACACATCCAAATGCATAAAGCCTAACGTCTATGTATTTCTGGATGTAGGCTGAAGAAAGCACCGATGCTGCATTGGCATTCCACAAATTTCGCTGGGCAGGGCTCAAATGACTGCTCGGTTCGCCCTTTCTCAAAGATGAATTCAATCCTGCAACAAGTATATGTCGAGAAAACTTCTTCCAATCAGATTGGTCAACCTGGCCGCCGCTGTTGCCACCTCACTAGAATATTATATCAGTTTTTGAATGGTATCCGGCGAGAAATATGACGCCGGCTCACTCCAGTACATGGTGGAGGGAACTCTAATCACTTGGTTCACTGACCTAATCATCTGGACATAAAAATATGGGAGCCAAGTCTGTAGTTGCGAGTTCGGGGTATTGAGGAGCAGCAAAGCTTCCGTGAGCTTCAGGAAAACAGGGCTGGTTACAGATGCTTTTCGAGAGAGCGAAATCATGGGTAACATCCAGAGACTCGATTCTTGAAAGGGCTTTCCGTTCCTATTCATCGTTACTGAACGTATTCATCGGACTTTTAGGTGGGCAAGACCCCCTAATCATAGTTTGAGGGCTGGCTGTACCCAAACATGATTAAAACCGGGACGGTGAGGGTCATGTTTGACTTTTACCATTAGCTTGAGAAAGATTCGATTGTCTTGGTGCTTCCATGAGCTGATGTTGCCGTCTTCCTGCCTTCCGCCGTATGGGATAAATATTCTTGGGGTGATCATTTGATTCACAGGGAGAACCAATTTTGGTAAGAAATCCATGCCCAGCTTGGCAACCTGACTAAACATCCCATCAAACTCGGCGCAGAACTGCTCTCTATCACAGCCATTTTCAAAATCATCCATTGTGAATTCTGAAAATGCCAATGTCGAGAGAGCCCGCGTTCTCAACAATACCCTCAATCTGAGATTGAAAACGCTCAGGCGACACTCCCTAAGAAAAACACCCAGGTCTTTGTGAATTGGGTCCCAAAGCTGCTCAATGATGACTGCATCTAGCTGTTGGGCAAGCCTCTGCCAACGAACAAATCCCTGTGGTGGAGCTCTGCCACGTCTGGCTCCGCATGCTGCTACGGCAGTAGAGCAGAGCCTAGTCTCTGAATAGAGGAGATCTTCAAATTCGCGACGTGCGTTGAAATTCAAAGTTTCAATGGGATGCCCATCAAGTTTTGACTGATAATTGGGCAATACTGAAGCCAAAAGAACCCGTATAACCACGAGGAAGACGATGGCTGAGCTGCGCACAGCTCTGCAGCATGCCAAGGTCGAGCAACTTGAGAACAATGTCAAAATATGACTATCAGCACGCCGTTCAAGGTACCACGTTACTGAATATTTTCCCAGTTGGAACTAGTAAAGTCCTGTTTCAACAGGACTTCAAATACGGCAGTGTAGATGCGGCCACTGACGAGCACTGAGGCGATCAGGGTCTGGACTGAAAAGCATGCAGTGCTGAAAATCCGGGGCTTTCCCGATCATCTTTGAAATCCAAATCCCCTGTTTCTCTCCCCAATGCTCACGTTGGATTCTTGCAGGGGACTGATTTAGGCGCCTGTAGACCTCATTGTGTGGTCAAGGCAGTGCATGAAGTGTGGTAATACATTGATTAAATTGGTGAGACTCTACTACTCTGGCCCTGAACAATCGGATCAAATCAAAGTCTCGAAAAGAGTCGTAAAGGGCAGGTTCAGAAATTGCGGGTTGGAGATGGCTTGATCTAGCTTCGTGTTGTGCGGAGCGAGGTGGCCCTGCTGGCGGAAGCGACCGCTGGGAACGATCGATGCGGACCTGGGAGACAGACTCATTGTCTTAAGACCAGAGCGGCAGTCCGGCCCGTACTTTTGCTTCACTTGCTTGAGGCCATTCCGACGACATACAAAAGTTCTCTCGAACTCCAATTGGAGTTGAACCACTAGAGATCTCTATCGTGTTATAAATAGCGTTTCGAAACTATCTAGAATACTCCAACCGTGTCTGGAATCTTAGGCAGAGTTTTGTTGTAAGGTTGTTCAGCAATCTGCAGTCAATCGGGTCCTCCACTGGCGAATCAAACTTCAATAGAAGGGCACTCTTCAGCGATAGAAGAGCCATGAATGAGTCGACCATGATTCCCTTTTCTTCTCGTTTCCCGTCTAAAATTCTCCGAGGAAAGAATGTGCTCTTTGTAGGCTCCGGATCTAGGCAAGACTCAATATGGCACGTCTTTGCGGGTAGGGGTCTATCGATATCCCGATAAATGGATAGTAGAGTCAGGTACCAGAATTTGCTATGGCTCTCCTCACGTACTATGAGACTTCGAGATAGTCTGTTCAGAGCATCAAGAGGCTGCTAGTGACTCCACACGCTATCCTTGCAGGTTTCCAGGGTAGCAAGATGCACCACCCTGGCCTCACAAGAGCAATCATTTTCGTTAAGACTTGCAACTGAGTCCGTGTCAGATCGGTCTGTTTCAACTGTGGGAGAGTTGCAGACGTCAAATTTGAACCCTCGATCTTCGATCAGTGGTGGAGAGCCTTTTTGAGCTTGGTAGAAAGGCCATGTGTCTGGTGGAAAGAGACGCTTTTCTTCATCGTCACTTAACTGTCAACTCTATTGTTTCTGAATTGGCAAGAATAAATCTCTTAGTTGTGGTGAACATACCATCTCCAGGAAGACAGGCAGCATTGTTGCCTGCACGCTCACGATACGTCGGAGCACAGTCATCGTGGACCGAGAACAGAGCTTCTGAGGAAATGGATTCCATGTCCGATTCGTCGCTCCAAACTGGGTTTTTTTTTTGCGGAAATCTTGACAAGATATTATTCTCTTGGATAGGACTGCATATGCCATCGGACCCAGTGGACGCCAGTTGGGATTCTCTTATGTGGCTAGAAACGTTCGGGATTTTTTGATAATAACGTCGGGCACCCACTTTTCGCCCACCCCCCCATTTCGCCCACCCATAAATGAGGCTATCCCCATCATAACCACCAAGTTCAATTAACTATTGACTTCGTCTAGATGCCACCACAATACAGCTTTCAGCTTCACTAGGTAAATCAGACTCGCTGGATTCATCCGTGATACCCTCTTTTTCGCCAGCCTCAATTTGAGCCTTCTGGATGTCCTTGATATTGGCGAACTTGGTGTTTGGGTCGATCTGGACTGTCCTTCTTTTCCTTGCTGCATTATTGGTGACTTGGGCCTGCAGGAGCTCAAGATTATGCTGGGCAGTTGCCAGCTTATAGGACTGCTCGCTGAAGCCTTTTTTCACCTTTATGAAAAGGAGGCGTTGAGTACTAGCATCATTATCCAGCTCTGTGAATAGCTTCAACTGGCCAGCCAGATCCTTCATCTTCCTTGGCGTCGACCATGCCACTGCAGACGATACAGAAGCCCATCCTTCAGCTCCCCTGCCTTCCTTGACTTCCTCCTTGCCTCCAGACTGCCCTTTGCAGGTCTGATGAGATGATGCTGATGGTGTTGGTGTTGATGGGAGCAGCAGACGACTCATAAGGGGCTTTGCCATAGAAACAGGCCATAGTCCAGTCCATTTCCACCCACTTTTAATGTTCTGGATCGTCATCCCTGCCAGGGCAGCCTTATAATAACAGCCTAGGAAGTTCCTCTTGCCTACAACAGTAGAGTCATTCCAATGACTAAGGTATCCAAGCTCCTTCCTATAGGCTGCCTTTAATGGGCCAAAGACTGACTGATCAAGTGGCTGGAGGACATGGGAGGTATGTGGTGGTAAGAACAATAGATGGATGTTGTTTATATAGCAGAGCCACATAAAGTCCGTCGTTGTATGGCTCCCATGCCCATCCAAGACCAGCAGTCTAACCTCCTCCTTGCCCTGAGGGACAGTCTGAGGGATGAAGACCTTCTGCAGCCATTCAACTGCAGTGGCATCTGTTGTCCATCCATTCTCTGTTGCTGTAAACTGCCAGCCTTCATAAGGGCCAAGATCCAAAGGAAACCACTGCTGCTGGACTGTTATACCCTTATATATAATGAGGGGATGCAGTCTGTGGCCCAGGGCAGAGATGCATTCAATAATAGATACCCATGCCCTTGATCCAGGCTGTTTCTTGCGAACAGACTTCGTCTCAGACATGCCCAGCACCAGCCCATTAGATCCTTGCCCCTCAAGGATACCAGTCTCATCCATGTTGTATCTGTTGGCTGGTTTAATGCTGATGATCTCTGGCATGGCGAGATGCTTGAACCAGTCCCTGATGACCTCAGTAGATGCCCCATTAACACGTCTAGAATCGATAGGGCGACTTCTCTGGACCTTGACTGAAGGATTCCTATTCAGAAAGGCTGTTATCCAACCTTTCCCTATAGGCTCTGTATCCCCCATAGCATGGAGGATCCTCTCTGCGAATAGCTTCACTTGCAGATGGGTTGGAGCAACACCAAGGGCATGCTGAATGCGAATCCATTCAGCCAACTTAGCCTCCTGACCTATAGAGAGTCTCTGATGGTCAGCAAAGGCAAGTTGCCTTGGTTGGCAGCCCTTGATGCGACTGCGAAGTGTTGAACGTGGCACACCCCATTCGATTGATGCTTTCCGGAGGGACTGCCCATTGGCGACTGCTTCCAAGGCCTGATTGACCTCATACTCGGTATATGCGCTCATAAGGGCAAGAAAAAGGTATGCTGAAAAAATGAAGCCATTCGGATAAAAACTGTAAATGTTGTGATGGTTAGAAAAAGGAGGAGGTTGGAGGTTAGGTGTGCTGATGAGGGATTTATGGGTGGGCGAAATGGGGGGGTGGGCGAAAAGTGGGTGCCCGACGTTACCCAGCGTTCTCTTTGTGGACCCGACGGTTGGGATATAAGTACACTGACGCCCCGTTTGAGAACAATTTGCGCATCTCGGCTTGGTATGTGAGCATGTTGCTTTGCGTCGATAGCACTGGTCGCAAGCTATGAGCGCAGGTATGAGGGGCGTTGCATTGAAGAGTTTGTCAGTGCTATGTGCTCGCTTGGAAGATGTCCCTAACTGTGAATCTTCCGCCTTGCTGCTTGACTGTGCCTCGTACATTTCTATCTAGATCGTGCCGAGGTTTGACGGCTGACTTGATACCCTTTTTTGGCCTTTTGATTGTTGATTGAAACCTGTAAACCGAGGACCGTCTTATTTGAGTAACGCAAGTTACACAAAAAAGATAAGGCGCACTGGGTTATGGGACTGAAACATGTTTTTGATAGAGGATGAACTCCTTCGAAGCTGAAGTCCAATAGTGCTCTGAGCTACCCACGAAAATTTCCGAGTGCTTATGCTAAGCTTTCAAAGAGCTAGTCATGTAGTAACAGTTACCTTCGTCAATATAAAAGTTACTTTTTCAGGCCACCAACCACCTGCGAACCCGCCTGATTTGTTTTGGTAATTAATACGATAGAAGAAGACAAACATGGATCTCAAGATCTGTCGACATCCTAATATCTGAACTAACTGATTGAGAGGCATCAAAAGCTGGCCCTATTACTACTCATTGGGGTAATCGTCATAAAAATAGAGTCATGGAATTAGATAGACTTTGGTAGCTACTATCCAATTCGTATCCAGCGTACTCGGTGTCACTTGAACAAGAAAACAGAATTGACGCACCAGTCTCTTTTCTCGCTCTGCTTTCGTGCCGTAGTACTTTCGGACCACGCGAACAAACTATTGACACGACAACGAGATTCTTGTGTGGAGCATCGAATGACGAGGCTTACTCTGAAACGGAGACTGAGTCAAGTCAAAAAAGTCTTCGTACGGCAGCTAGCGATGCTCTGGTGGTGAGCCAACTCGAGTCTGCTTGCATTATCGCAGCTTGTTCTGTTGGAAAGAGTCGGACACGTGAGCAGAGGATTTTATGGGAGGCTTCCTCGACGCTTTTACATCTCCCACATGCTTTGTCCTCAAGCGCAGAGACAGCTGGCTATGACAGCACTTTGCCAGAATATTGGAGTGCTGGAGTGCTATGCTCGAGGGATATGTGATAAATTCAAGAGCTGGTCCAGCCGTAGTGAAAATGGACTGGTGGCGGAAGTTTCATAGAGTTTCTCAACGATATAGGTGGACCAGAAGAGCTGATGGTAACTTGATGATCGCTTCAGACGCACTGGATTCTGATCCTGGTTCACTATCCTTAAATCTTTTATGAAAAAATGCAATCCAGCCTTATAAGAAGACTTGATTCATCCCTGCAGCTGAGATGCTCACTCTACCCTTATGCGCTACAGAGCATAATGAAACTGTCGAAGCCATTCTCAAACTACAACACTACATCACCACATCCTCTTGGCTCTGACTCAAAGCACGATACCTGCGTAACCGTCGTGGTAAAAACTCCGAGCATTAGGTTCTCGGGCATTGTATTGAAACTTAGGCCCCCCTTCCCGACATGATCCCAAGGCTTATTTTTGCTTGCGCATGCATCTAGCTTGATGATGGCGTTTATGGCCGGATCACACTCTTTGTTAACTACTTAACAAACTGCAGGCAAGGAATGAAAATTGCATGTGTTACCGACATTCCTTCCGTTCTTTCTATATGTTGCTGGTTCTCCGATACCATTAACTTCACTGCTTCACCAGTCAAGGCCTTCCAGAAAACCTCGCAACCTTGCTCCAGTTGGCACGGTCTAAGGATATTGCCGAACCCCGCGCCTCATGGCATCGATCCACGGAAGCAAGCCATTCTTACGGCATCCAGACAACACAGCGGATGCAGGCATCAGATCCTCCTGCAAGCGACATGGCTCGCCTATCCGAGCATCTTTCTTCTCTCACATGCTACTATTTCTTGCCACGTCGTTGGGCTGGCTCTTAGCCATGCTTATCACTTCAACACCCGCACTTCCACCAACGGAACGAACGACATCTTTAGCCAAGTCTCCAAGATTAAATGTGACAAGCACCAGACGGCAGCTCACCTGTGGCAACTCGACCGAGGAGGCCGTCGCATTGGGCTGCAAGTTTGATGCCTCGCTTGGCGGCTGGTTGGCAGCTCCTTGCTACGATCAAGCTTGGGTCGACGATTATCTCTCTGACGGCAGCGGAACTGCATATGCAGACAAGAACCTAACGCAGGTCATGACCCATTCAGAAGTTCTGGAAAGAGGGTTATATTGGTCCTCGTTCCGAGATCACATCAACCACTGTGTGGCTGGTTGGAGGCGACAGTCGCAAGCCTTCTTCGAGGATCGCCCAGCGCTTGACAGCTCGATTATCAGTGTCACGCATGCCTCGCATTGCGCGCAACTCCTTATGGATACTGCCTTGGGTATACAGCGCAGGGGTCCTACTGAGAATGTGATCGGATATTTCGAATGCTGGGTTCGTGATTGAAGAGGGCTGTTTTCTAAGCAGTTGGATGTTGGTCTTATCTTTTGAAAGTCTTGTTTGTGTAGCAATATTTTTGTCAGACTTTGGTTTCCATGAGGCACTCTGTGAGAACGGCATGACTTCTAGTTTCAACTACGACCCTGGTTAGGGTTTCCAACGAGTCACAATGTTCCGGCGAATTCTACTTGGCTGGTGAGGTTTGAACCGTTACCTTGTAACATCAAGAAGATAATCTTGGGGGATGACAATCGGCTCTGTAATTCTGTCTTTGTCCTCGCTCCGTACTGGGGTAGTAAATTCTTGAGCTCGCCGATGTCCAACCCCCTCCAGCGTGTCAGTGTTTTCTATCAAGTGTTTGGTCTCAGTGTTTTACACAGCATCCCAGCGTGCGGTATATTGGGTGAGGATACCTTTGTAAGCCACAAAATCGCAGCACAGCAATTGTGGACCCATTTTTGCGACATTCATCGCAGGCAGTGAGGTGAGACGATGGCAGTAAGTGAAGCGGAGAGGAAGCTGTTTGGGCCGGCATGAATCGAGGTCGTCTTTGGTGACAGATAGAACGACCATTCCGCGATCTGAGTACAAAGTAAAGAAGCCGCAGACACATTTTGCGAAGAAAAGGCTGTGTGATGAGACATGAATGAGGCAACTGAGTCATGAGATAGGAAAATACCGATCGAAATATCCGGGGGTGAAGTTTGGAGCGGAAACAACCGCATTGGAGGCCTAGGAAAGCTACTTATTTACTATCTGAGCTCTGACGCACTCATATCAAATCCAGTAGGACCCGTCGGAGATTCTCGTGGAACTCGTTCTCCCAATGCCAGGTCCAAGACCGAAGGCATGAGTTGGAATAGTGACATTGACCGACGTTTTTTCAACCCCCTCTCAGCCTACGATAAAAGGCCAACACTTGTACAAAGAACAGATACTGCGTTAGACAACCTGCGACAACCAGATTCTAAGAGAACTATTTTATAAGCTTCTTGACCTAAATATTTTACTGAGTTCAACCCAGCCCAGTGGCACTGTCAAGATGAAGGTCTCTTACAGCATCATTACCACTCTCGTCGGGTATACCCTTGTTTACGGGGTGAGGAGCTCCCATATCCCTGACAGGTGATAGGTTGAAGCTGACGTATGCATTCCTAACTTTCCATTGTCAACGTTCGGCAGGCTGATGGGATCAACTACGAATCCATCAGTCCTGCTACTGATGAGCAGGACAACAAAGCCTGGGCAGAATACATCTATCTCATGACCAGGTTGCGAGGAGCGCGGGAGATAGAGTCGAATTAGCAGCCACAGTGGTCTAAAAGGCGGTTCGGCGAGCGAGGCCTGCACTTTTCTACTCAGATTAGGGGGTCAGAAATCTAGGAAGGACGGCTTAGATTCAGTCTTTACTCAATAGTAATAGTACCAACAAGTGCGGTGGTAGACTTGCTCCGTATTTTCGGCCCACCAGGGCCCCCCGGTTCCCCCGTACTTCCGACGTGTGTAATCCGGCTGAGTGGCCGGTCATCCATAGTCTCGGTCGCCCAGTGGGACGTACGATATTCCAGCCCCCGACGGTTTACGCCGGCGCTACTCGTCAAGTGTCTCGACCCGGCAATTTAATCAAGTCCTTGGCGAAGGTAATAGCCAGAAGTTCAAGGTCAACGGGGGATCAAAAAGACCGTGTCAGAAGAAAGGTGTCCGCTGCAGCAGCCATAGCAAGGACCTTGTAAGTACGCCCTAAATCTACATCTTGTGGAGCCTCTGCTTCTTGGGTTGTCACGGGTGTCGATGCATCTGTTTTTACGTGTTGATCTCCTCCTCACAGGGATTTCTGTGCGTTTGATCCAGAAGGTTCCCTCGTAGCCCTGCAGGTGGGCATAGATGAGAGCAAGTTCTCGATCGATCCATCACTTGGACGGCGGCGGGCGAGTGTTTTGTTGTTAGCCCGAAGTCGTGCCGATCCATCTCTTCATTTAACCCATGCATGATGCACTTCACCTTGACCAAACACCTTGTCTGTTGCGCTATTCCTCAGCGTTTGTTCCAAGCATCGATCACCACCCAAACTCCCGTCTTGTGTTTGTTCTCTCTGCCATCTGCTCTCTGTTTTCAGCGACATGTTCCCTCGCACGAGGTCCCTGACGTCCGGCCCCCGCCTGGCGAGGTCACTCTCGACCGCGCGGGGTTCCTTATCGGGGCTCAAGATCAACGCGGCTCGGCTCCAGGAGACGATTCATGATACGTGCCAGTGGGGTGCAGCCCATCGCTACGGCAAGTAGGTGCTCATTTCTTTAAACCAGATCCTTTTGGCCGAGAAAAGTAACACACGCCATTTCTTGTGGTTTAATTAGCGGACCGACGGAAACGGGCATGGCCCGCCTCGCGCTGTCCGACGACGACGCCCGCGTGAGACGCTGGCTGGCCGAGGAGGTGGCGGGTCTCGGCTGCGAGCTCTCGGTTGACGAGATGGGCAACATGTTTGCGAAGAAGAAGGGCGCCCTGGGGTCGCCGGCGCCGATGACGGCCATGGGCAGCCACCTCGACACGCAGCCCCGCGGCGGGCGGTACGACGGCATCCTGGGCGTGCTCGCCGCCGTCGAGGCGATGCGGACGATGAAGGACAGCGGCTTCGAGACGCAGTTGGACGTCGGCATCGTCAACTGGACCAAGTGAGTTGAGCAATGCGCGGCGACGCTGACGGATGTGGTTGCGTGCGTCGATGAGAGTGAACCTGGGAACTGCTGACTGACCGTCTGACTGGTTACGGCCCGCCGCAGCGAGGAGGGCGCCCGCTTCCCCAAGTCGATGATGTCGTCCGGCGTCTGGGCGGGCGAGATCTCGCGCGAAAAGGCCTGGGGCCTGGCCGACATCTTCGACCCCTCCGTCACGGTGAAGGCGGAACTGGAGAGGCACGGCTACGTCGGGCCCCTGGCCTGCTCGAGCGACGAAGGCGCGGGCGGCTACCCCCTGGGCGCGCATTTCGAGTTGCACATCGAGCAGGGCCCCCTCCTGGAGGAGAGCGGCAAGAGACTCGGCGTCGTGCAGGGCGCGCAGGCGTACCGGTGGTACACCGTCACCGTTACGGGCCGCGACGCGCACACGGGCACGACGCCGCTGAAGTCGCGCAGGGACCCGGTGCTCGCGGCCTCCAAGATGATCGCGGTGTCGAACGGCATCGCCAAGGGGCTCGGCGCGCTGGCGTCGACGGGGGTCATCAAGATCCCGGCCAGCTCGTCGACCAACACCATCGTCTCCGAGGTCGTCTTCACCCTCGACATCCGACACCCCGAGGACGCGGTCGTCGACGAGGTCCAGCAGCGGTGCCTCGAGGCCTTTGGGAGGATCGCCGGGGAGGACGGCCGCGGCGTCGAGATGCGGTGCACGCTCGACACCGACTCGCCCGCGGTCAGGTTTGACGGGGAGTGCATCCGGGCCGTGGAGGACGCGGCCAACGGCCTCGTCGGACCGGACGGGTGGCTGCCGCTGACGAGCGGCGCCGGGCATGACAGCGTCTACACGAGCAAGCGGTGTCCGACCACGATGATCTTCGTGCCCTGCAAGGACGGCGTGAGCCACCACCCGGAGGAGTACTGCAGCCCGGAGGACTGGTGAGTTCACATGCAACGCAGTTAGCGGGCGCACGAGTGTTCTTGAGGTGCATGCATGATCTGACGATTGATAGCGCCACTGGTACCCAAGCCCTGCTCGAAGCTGTCATCGGGTACGACCGACTGAGAGCAAGCCGGAGCTGAGATGAGTGAGACTCGACGAAATCATGAATGATACGATTCGTTGGAGGCCCGTTTTCGATGTGTATGTCTTGAGATATCCCTCGAATGTCGTCTTACAGGTCATACGGTGTCGGTGTCATTCCAGTGAGCTGCTGTGAACTTGGCCACAGTGAATGAGTGTCCCTAAGTGCACCCTGCTTCTGTCTATTTTCCCTGGCCTTCTTTTTTCCCTGTTCAAAAAAATAAAACAAAATACTAAATTATTATCTTGATCAATCATTTGATTTCTCAGCACGCCCTTCGTGTTCATGCCCAAACCGCGCCCTGCTGCGCGTTGATCTCACAGCGTTTCTGGCAGGCCGATCCCTCATGATGTCAGACACCCAGAGGAGCCCCTCCCACCCCTTCCAGTGTCGATAGGTGAGCTACAACAGCGCTGAAGGGCCATCCCGGGCCAGACCTCGGGGGTACCCCGCGTCTCCCCTCTGCCACCTCTGCCGGGGAGGGGGCGTAAGCACACTCCAACAGCGTATCATTAGGGTGAATTAGTAAGAATGTGGCTTGTACCTTGTGCTGTGACGCCATACGCACGTCCAGGTGTCGTCCAAATAAGGGCGCGTTCGTATGAGCATGAGCATAAAACATGGCGAGTCCTGCTCCAGATGCTGAAGTAGTGATTTACATGTCGAAGAACGGATCATCACGCCCGGCGGGAACACACTCAAGCCACATATCGATTCCCCCATTGAATTGACAAAGGACTATTCAGCTCTCTCACACACGTCAGCGGCGCAAACACAAAGCTGAACAACACCCCCCACCCCCCCTCCTTTCTCACAATCACAATCACAATGGCATCCCCAATCAAGCCCTTCAAGATCGAGGTTCCCGACTCCAAGATCCAGGAGCTGCACGCCAAGCTCGACATCGCCACGTTCCCGCCACAGTTCGCCCTCACCGAGAGCTGGGACTACGGCACCCCCGTCTCCGAGGTCAAGAGGCTCGCCGAGCGCTGGCGCAACGGCTTCGACTGGCGCGCCGCCGAGGCCCGGCTGAACGAGCTGCCCCAGTTCACGACGACCGTCGCCGTTGACGGCTTCGGCGACCTCGACATCCACTTCCTGCACCAGAAGAGCAAGCACCCCGGGGCCGTCCCCTTGATCTTCGTCCATGGCTGTGAGTAGACATGTCCATGTCCATGTCCATGTCTCGTGTGCCCGGGACACCAGGGGAACCATATCAACGAGCTGACTTTTTTCCTCCTTGCCCCCAAATCCAGGGCCTGGCAGCTTTCTGGAGGTCCTCAAGATCTTGCCCCTGTTGACGACAGAGAAGAACGGGCTCTCGTTTGATGTTGTCGCGCCTTCGCTTCCCAACTTTGGCTTCTCGGATGGTCCGGTGAAGCCAGGTTTCCGCATGCCACAGTACGCTGAGGTCATGCACAAGATCATGTTGAAGCTCGGCTATAACCAATACGGTCAGTACATCTCCTGCTCTCCCACATCCAAAGAAGAAGAAAAAGCATGCTATGCTGTTTCTTGACGTAGAACTGACAACTACCCAGTGACACAAGGAGGTGACTGGGGCTTCGGCATCACCCGGTTCATGGGTCTCCAGTACCCCGACCACGTCCTGGCCTCGCACATCAACATGGTCTCGGCCTTCCCGCCGTCCCCGCTCAAGAACCCGTGGCAGTACATCAAGAGCCTGTTCCCGTACACGGAGAAGGAGAGGAAGGGCATCGAGCGCAGCCAGTGGTTCGCCAAGGAGGGCTACGGCTACAACATCGAGCAGAGCACCAGGCCCTCGACGCTGGGCCTCGCGTGGGCCGACTCCCCCGTCGCGCTGCTCTCGTGGATCCTGGAGAAGCTGCACGACTGGACCGACGGCTACCCGTGGACCGACGACGAGACCCTCACGTGGATCTCCGTCTACCAGTTCTCCCGGGCCGGGCCCGAGGCCAGCGCGCGCATCTACTACGAGGTGGCGCACCCGAAGCGGCCGACGGAGCACATCACCTGGGTGCCGCGCGTCAAGCTGGGCCTGTCCATCTTCCCCATGGATCTATCCGTACCGCCGCTGAGCCACGCCAAGACGCTAGGCCCCGTCGTCTTCGCCGTCACGCACGGCGACGGGGGCCACTTTGCCGCGCACGAGAGGCCGGAAGTCCTCGTCAAGGATCTGAGGGACATGTTCAGCAAGGGCGGCGGCGCGCACGACGTGGCCGTGAAGCTGTCGAAGCAGAGCATCTCGGCCAAGCTGTGAAACGGGGGTGGGTTTCCAGATGGCCAGTAGTGAACAGAATCACAACAAAGTTCCATATGTAACTACACATATACAAAAGATGACAAGATGCATGGCTGGCAGCTGCACATGGTGACAGGGGAGCCAACGGGGGGAGGGGGGGTGACATTGAGACAATTCGAGGTTTCAACTCCATCTACAAATTGTAATTGATACAAATGCCACAGGCAGTTTATGTTGATTCAGTGCGCCACACCTTTCTTCATCACTACCTTACGTCAAAAGCAACTTGGCTTCAAGCAGCGATGGCGCGCGGCGCTAGCTATGTCTCGGTTTGAGACCCGGGAAGGGGATAGAATTCGGTATTATTAGCCCAACCCCTACTAGCAAAAGAGGCGTCCAAGCTAAGATCATCACCGATCGATGGTCACTCGTTTTTTCAACAGTTCCATTCAGAAAAACAAAACAGACGGCGGCATATGCTGATGAAGTCACGGAACCGAAAAGGGAGGGGAAAGGGTGTTGGACGGCACCGGAACCTCCACATTCCCCCGACGTCTGCGGCTTGCTCCTAGGGTATGCCGTGTGGTAACCATGAGAAAAGGAGGTCTCACCATCGGTCCATCGCTCGCGCGCGCGCGGGGGGAGAAACCGCTGACGCAGGACGCCGTCTGTCCCGTATCACCGGCGGGTCATCGCAGCCGCATCGAGTTAAAAAAGAAAGCCACACGGCCGATGAGCGATACCGTATCAGAGCAAGACGCGACGACCGACCCCGGGAGGTTTGGGTTTTGTATCACTCACTGTTTTCTTTTCCAAATGTCCCCCCCCCCCGTTCTCGTAAGGCTTGCCGCTACGGTCCTAGACCATACGATCCTACGCGCTACCTAGTTTCCCATCCCGTGGACGGACCAAAGCCTACAAAGTCTTCATCTCTCTCTCCTTAAAAAAAGGGATCGGTTGGTTCTCTCTCTTTTGTTTCCCTTTTTTCCTAAGAACTTGTATTTTTATTACAAAAGTCCAAAAAAAGAGAGAGAGAAAAGGCCAAGAAGAGAGATCTTCAACCATGTCCACGACTGACAAGCCCCGCGGCGGCGTTGACCACTCCCATGGCCACCACCACGAGCTCCCGAGGCCGCACCTCAGCGCCATGGGAGGCCACCTGGTCGCGGCGTCGGGCGAGTTCGTCGGCACCTTCTTCTTCCTCTTCTTCGGCTACGCCGGCCAGATCATGGTCGTCCTCCAGGGCGCCGACGCGGCCCCGGACGGCTCGCTCAGCAGCCAGGGCGTCGTCTTCATCGCCCTGACCTACGGCTTCTCCCTCCTCGTCAACGTCTGGACCTTCTACCGCGTCAGCGGTGGACTGTTCAATCCCGCGGTAAGGAGGGTTTTTCTTTTTCTTCTTCTTTTGTTTTTGGTTTCTTTTCCGGCATGGAGATAAAACAGCACGTAAAAAACCTATTCGCTAACCTCTTTTGCGTGATCTAGGTCTCTCTAGGTCTGTCCCTCGGCGGTCAGCTGCCCTGGATGCGCTCCCTCTTCCTCATCCCGGCACAGCTGCTGGCTTCCATGTGCGCCGGCGGGCTGGTCGAGGCAATGTTCCCCGGCAACATCTCGCAGGCCAACTCCCTGCTCGGATCGCGCACCTCGGTCGTCCAGGGTCTCTTCCTCGAGATGTTCTTCACCGCCCAGCTCGTCATCGTCGTCTTCATGCTCGCCGTCGAGAAGTCCCGCGACACGTTCCTCGCGCCCATCGGCATCGGCCTCGCCCTCTTTATGATCATGATTCCCGGTAAGCACACACACACACACACCTCTTCCAATGTTTCCGGGCGTCGGATGGCCGTGTGAGGGAGGCTAATGAACGGCGTTCCAGGCACGTTTGCCACGGGCGGGTCGCTCAACCCGGCTCGCAGCTTTGGATGCGCCGTGGCCGGGAAACAGTTCCCCAACTACCATTGGATCTACTGGCTGGGTCCGGCCATGGGAGGCGCCCTGGCCGCGGCGTATTATCGTTTCGTGAAATGGGCACACTATGAGGAGGCCAACCCGGGCCAAGACTTGCCTGTGGACCCGGAAGATCTAGCGGCCAACAGAGTCCCCGGGCTGCCCGGCTTGATGCCTCATCATCATGAGGTGTAGGGTACTCGGGGCGGACTAATAAAGGAAAATTCATGTGGATTGTATGAGATATCTGTGATGGGGGAGAGAACAACTTGTTTGAGTAGGCATTGGAGGCAGTTTGGATTTCAAACACGAAAAGGAAAGGTAGCGAGTTATGATCTGACACATTATTGAGTATGCCCGAGTCTTGTGTCTCTCCTTCACTTTTGCATTAGAAGGTTATCGACGTTCCCTGGTCATTGTTTCTCTACTCTTCAAATCGGCTTTACTCTGTCAGCAGTGATTTTTATATCATCCGGTATTCCCCTGGGTCGTAAGATAGCATACATCCTTCATGATATGAACGGCATGATCAGTGCAATTCCGTCTGATATAGTTCTCGTGTAACTCACCAGCTCTATTAGGATTTGATGCTGTTTGTAATCGCGATGAAAAACTTCCTACCACGGTAGAGTGAGTGGCTGGAATTTGGTTGATAATGGCGTTCACTCCTTGATCTTCAAATCCGCCTCAATCGTGAAGTTGGCGAGACCACAAGGATCAAGGAGTGAACATTTTATTTTGCTTTCGTTTTACCCCAGCCAGTTCTGCTTTGGCTTGTTAACGGCTTGTAGCCATAGCGAGGCCACGCGAAAGCAGCAATATGGCATCTTCACTTTCCAAGACATTCTTAACACATCCTCCGAGTAGAAGAAGAAGCCGGGCGCCTCAGTAAAACCATAAACATATCCAGAGCTGACTGAGATTTCAGTGCTAGGTTCTGAAATGATTGGTCTGGATGATCACTACGCTGCGGCGCGTAGTTATCCTCAACAACAGACGCTGCTTGGGGGATCGACGTCTGGCCGTGCTGCTTCCCCAGCTATGTATGATTCCAGCTTTTTCAACTACGCAGACGGGCCCTGGCAAGGCCAACGATTTGCTCAAGACCCTTCAGGCTTACGGCAACCATCAGACATGCTGTGCCGTGGCTATGAAGCTTCGCACGCGATTGTCGCCAAGGGTCGTTTGGTGCGCTGGCTGAATGACTCCATGGAGTTTCAGGAAACAAGCTGCCGCACAGCGAAGTTCATCGTCACTTGAAGCTCTAATTCAATGAATAGTAACTCCAAGCGCTCAATTAGTATCAGTGGATTTAGCTTAAAAAAGCCTCCAAGCCCCATTCTCCGTCGTCTATGCCTAGTGTCATCATCGCCATCACTCATACGTCTCGTTTTTCTTTTTCATTTCCCTTATCCGCCTCATTCGTTTCAAGCGCAAGACCGTTTTGAATTTTTCGTAGAGACCTCTCTGGTCCGTCATTCATAAAAAAAGAGCCATCAGACATGCTCCTCCTCGTCTTCCTCGTCGTGGGTGTCGTCCCGCCTGGCGTCGCGCTCATACTCGTCATCTCGATGCTGGTCCTGCTCGGCATCGTCGTCGTCGTGGCCATCGACAGAGTCGGGACCTATCGTCGTTGGTGTTTTGGTTCGTCGCTGCTCCCACGTCTTTCTGGCGGTGTTGATGCTGCTGCCGTCGGGGTCGAGAGGGATGCTCGCCGCCTCGTCTGGGTGGAGCGTGGAAATGCCGCGCGACGGCCGCGTCAGCGTCCGCAGCGTCGACTCTTGACCGGGAGACGTGATCCAGTTTATGACGAGTGCAGAGAAACAGACTGGGTGGGATGCGTTAGCGAAAGAAGTGTCGAGGAGAGAACGGCTTGCTCTCACTGTCAGTGTTGCAGCACAGCAAGCAAAGCCATGCTACTTCGCCGTTTAGGGCCATGAGAACCGTGAGGTTTCTTTCGTGGGGGTGTTAGTTTCGTTCAACAGGACCATGGAGATAAGCTACATACGTTACGCTGCTCAAAAGTGTGCAGCATGACCCGATGAAAGTACGGATGACGAGTTTCCGCAGTCTTATGTTTGGCGGAGCGCGCGGTATTCGTCTATTTCGCCAGTCCAATGTCCACGGCTTCCAGAAGTTGTACTTGACGGAGTGGAGGCCTTTTGAATCCGATTAGCGTCATCTCTGGCGTCCACGCGTGGACACGATGATTGATGTGTGACTTACTCAATAGTGGCAGCAGAAACAAAATAGTAAGATAAACCTGACGGACGGATCAGGTCGTGGTCGCTACACCAGCCGAGAGGGCACTCACATTCACGGCCGCGTCGAACGAAATGAGCGGCAGCAGCACCGGTTGTTCCATTCCGATGATGCAGATGCCGTTTTCGAAATGTGTAATTCGGCTATGCCAAAGGTTCAGTGCGATTTACACCCCACCGTAGCAAACTGAGCCTTACAAGATAAAGTTCATGATGACGATGAGCACAAACACTCCTGTTACGGGGTCAGCAGTGGAAGCAGTCGTGAGCTGGCGTGAGGACCCATACCGAGCATGCCAAACGAGTTGGTAAGGTAAAGCTTCGACTTCAGGCGGCTTTTTCTCGTTTGGCGAATGATGTGCTATCATGACTGTGAGAAAACCGCAAACGAATTATATCCTTACGGCAGTTGGACACTTACAGCCCGGTCCACCATGAAGAGGTAGATGAACTTCATGCCTCACAGTTAGCCTCGGTCGTATGAAGCAGATATCGCGTGATTCACGACTCAAACGTACCAACTGAATTCCAACAGTCAGTAAGCTCCATTCAATGATTGAGGTGTTCGTCTAGCGTACCTTTGTTGTGACATATGCCCCCAGGCAGAAGAGAGTGGCCGCGGAGCATGTGTGGAAATTGAGGTCGGCCCCAAATCCAAATTGGAGGATGGAAGTACCGAAGACAAACAAAAAGGAAAAGAAGTAGATCAATATCACGACTTGGACAGTTAGCAAACCCAGTCGTCGACCCAGGTGGGTTATCACTTACGCCACATGGTCCAGGGCAGTATCCTCCAGTCCTTGACTGACAGCCATCGCATTACTACGTTCGTAGGTCAGCACAACAGGGGGGAAGGCCCACTGCGGTCCGCCGAGCGCGTCGAGGGAATAACTGACTGAAGAGAGTAGCGATTAAACAGGCCGATATCATGGCGACGATGATGCTGACGACCTTCCCGGCGAGGGGCTCCGGCGAATGGTTGATACTCGCGCGGCGCGCCACGGCCGCGACGACGGCGCCCGACAGCTCCATGGCTCCAGCTCCCGCGTGCTGTCGCAGATTGCTATTGGGGCCCCATCAAGACCGATCGTGTTCGACCTGCTAGCCTCGGAGACGCCGACGCGAGTTATCGGGGGATGCAAGGTAAGGGGGGCAAGGTAAGGGGGGTGATGCGGGACAACAAGGCGAGGAGGTGGCCCGCGATGGGGGTGTTTCGAGGCCCCTTTGACCGACGACGGATTGGAAGTGGTCGATGCTCGACGATTCGGTTCTTGAACGAGCGTGGAGAGGGAGAGTAACAGGCTCCTTTGGGAGTTGATCAAGGCGGGAACGGGGTGGGTGGGGAGGGTGACGGAGAGAATACTATGGCTCGACGCGGGGGGGGGCGGAAGGGCATCGAGGGACGATGATGGCATTGTTTGGGAAACTTTGTCCCATCAAGACGAGAGCAGTCGGAACTCGCTCACTCCCGTACCCCAATCCCGTCGTTGTATCGTCAAGACGGAGAAGAAACAGGGACTTCCGCGCTCACACATACACACACACACACACACACACACACACACACACACACACACAAACTCGCACATCTACAATGTAGGACGCACGTGGCACGCTGGTGCCGTGCGGCGGTTTGCGTGGCATGTCCAAGCGGCGATGAAGGATTCCAACCCAAATCCCAACGAATAGAGTTCTGGTCAAACGCGCCATGCAACGGGTTGATGGTGGCATGGCAACCCTCACCGACCATCCTGACTCATGTTGTGCATGTTTCCCCTCCCCCTTCCACCACCTTCCCGATGATGGGCTGTGACGGGTTTTCGGCTTGCCGTCATAGCTTTTCGCAGCTTTCGCGCTCGTTCGGGCCTCTCACGGGCGCACATGACAGATAGAGGGATTCGGCCTTCCTTCTTGAGCATCTCCGTCTCAAGGGGACGGGGTGGCGGGTGGCGGAGAACGGAGGGCGCAGCCATGTGATACGACCATAGGTCCGATCATATGGAATGAGCGTTCCCTTACCCGGGATGTTTTCTGTCCCTTCATGGTAGTCTGTGTGGACTGAAAGTCCGACGACTGTCTGTCTGTCTTTTGAACATGTAAACAAGGTGACTGGTATCCGGCCGCCTGTCCTGTTCGGCGTCGTTCGGAAACGGAAATCTGCGACAAAGCCAGTACCCTGTCTACCCTGTCCATGAGAGACCTTCGAGAGCCACTGGCATGGCTATCGGAGAGTATCCGCAGTGCATTTTGAAAGATGTGTTAAGAATAGTATCCAATCCATGCGGCGGATGTCAGTCTCAAGATATGTCCGGGCTGTCTTTTTATCAAAGTCGATCCTTCTCACCTGGGTGATTTGTATTTTAAGAAGCTCCCCGTCGACTTCAAAGTGGAATGTCTGTTCATTGTAACACTTCTTGTGCTCACGACTTTGCCAACGTAACACCCTCACCGAGAATCTCGAATCTCCAGTCAACCGTCACCGAAGATGTAAAGCGCCCATCACTTCTCGCCTTTACCCCCCGCAGCCCCGTAGGCCGAGAACATGGGAACTGGCCACGTTCCTGGTTACAAGAAGGCGTTTGTAAAGACAAAAGGAGGCTTCGTCTGCTGCTCCCCGAATCGCATGACGCCAGTTGACGTCGGCATGAGATTTCTTTACACTTTGTTGGCATGGTTAGGGATCAGTCAGCCGTGGAGGGGCATTGGCAACGATTCGTCGGAAGCAATGATTCAACAAGGTCCACTGAATAAGATTTAGGTACGGTTCGTGGTGTGCCGACGATGACATCGGGATGCTGTGGGCGAGCCTGGTTCGAACATGGGTCGCCCAAGTTGACCCCGTGCCAAGCTTTCGGACAATTGAGAGTCATGGCAGACAATAAAGTGTTGTTGGACGATGATAGAGAGCGTTGGAATTAGTCCGACAGACACATCAAACTTGAATGCAGTAATATGGGCCTAAGATCCTTGGTTCTGGTGTCTCTTGCCATCTCTCAACTGATTCTATGTCTGTGTCCGGAAACTGTCATGTGAAAGTACCTGGGCATATTGGGGGTGACTCGCGCCAAATTGAGGGCCTTCGCTTGGCAGTTTAACTCTGTGCAAGCAGCCTTGGCAGATAATGATTTCAAATATCGTGTGCTATTAAAGCAAGGGTCAAATCAGCAGCCATCCAAGTTGACATGCCTTCTGCGGTCAACTTTGAGACAGAACGTGTTGTCTCGGGATATGACAGCGGCACAGAGACTCACCGGTGCTCCCGTACGAGAAAACGTAGCTGGGTCTTGTCAAGATTTATGTTGTAGCTTCCGTGGTTTGGTGGACAAGCAAGTTTGTTTACAATAGCAACACGAATACACAAACGAATAAAGCGAACATGTGGTCCCTCTCTCCCTCACCTCAACTCAAGCGGCTGATCACTGTTTTCTACTTCATGAATTCCATCTCGCGGAGGTGCTCACGCCACACGCCGACGGGATCCAAGCCTCCCACGGTCATGTCCTTCACGCCGCCGTCCTTGACGCCATACAAATACGGCTTCTCGTCGGCATAGCACGCCGTCTCCGCCTTGTCGGGCAGCGTCCCGTCGAGGATGTACGCCCTGGCGATCGCGTCGGTGCACCGCGACGTGTCCCTCGACGAGTGCCCGTAGCCGTGGTGCGCGATCAGCCTGGCGTTGTCGCGCCCCATCTCCGCCAGAAGCCGGCGGCCGTTGCGCAGCGGCGTCGCCGGGTCGTGCGTCTCCGCGATGAGGAGCACCGGGTTCCGGAGCGCGTGGTCGAGGCCGCCGCGGTAGACGCCGGCGGGCTCGGGCCAGTACTTTGTGAAGTGCTGGCACGGGAACACGTCGTAGAAGCGCGAGTTGCCCGAGAGCCAGGACGTGGCCGTCATGTTGGCCCAGAGGGACCCCCACCAGTCGAGGCCGTCTGGGGGAAGGGGCGCGTCGTAGGAGTCGCCGCAGATGACGAGAAAGCCGAGCTCGTCTGACGAGGGCCGCTTGTTGGGCGTGGCTGGCAGGGCCGGGTCGTATTCCCAGGCGGCGTTCTCGAGGAACGCCGCGGCGAGCGTCGAGTTGCCTTGTTCCAGGTCGGACAGCATCCTCGCGAGGGCCGGCCAGGTCTGGGCGTTGTACATGGCGCTGTAGATGGCGGCGGTGAGCACCGAGTACGTCACGAGCGACGGGCCGCTCTCCTGCGTGTATCCGGCGATGGGACGGTCGACGAGCGACGAGAGAAACGACCTCAGCCGACGGTCCAGCTGCTTGAGGGTGACGGGCTCCTTTCCGTCTCTGGGCTCCGCCAACGCGCAGTGGTCCGGCCCGGCGTTGATGCACTCGCCGAGGAAGCCGTCGTGCCACGCATCCGTCGCGTTGTCGAGAGCCGTCCATCCGAAGCCGCCGAGCAGGCGGTGATCGCGCACGTACTCGGTCCCGTCGAGGATCATGCGGCCGACGCTGTCGGGGAACAGGTTCGCGTACGTCTGGCCGATGCCGGTCCCGTAGCTGACGAGATAGCCCGTCAGCTCGTCCTCGCCGAGGGCCTTCCTGATCTCCTCCAGGTCGCGGGCGACCATTCCCGTGCCGACGAAGCGGCCGAGGTCCCCGTGGGTCTCCCAGCAGGCCTTGAAAATCGCGTCGTTCATGGCGTCCGCGATGTTGAGCTGGCGCTCCGGGTCGGATACCTCCAGGTACTGCCCGGTGATGAGCGACCAGTGGTCCCGGTCGACGTCGTAGGGAAAGCAGGCCACGGCCGGCTGGGTGATGTTGACCCCCCTCGGATCCCAGCCAAGGACATCAAAGGTGCCGTTGCTGAGGCGCTTGGAGACCTGCTCCGAGACCCTCCAGACGTAGGACGTTCCGCTGCCGCCTGGGCCGCCGGGTTCGACGACGATGGTCCGCTGGCTCTTGCCGCCCGGGGGCGGGTTCTTGTAGCCGTCGACAGGTGCGCCCACGCGGGCCAATCCGGAGACCTGATACTTCGTGATGGCCAGCCGGACGATTCGGTCGTCCGACTTGTTGGTGTAGTCTAGGGGTACCTCCAGGTAGCCGCAGAGGTAGATGCCGCGGTCGGAGTAAGGATCGGCGGCAGCCCGCTCGACGGAAACCGTCTTGTTCCCCCAGCTCCAATGAGACGGGTCCGGGTCGAAGAGCCCCGCCCAGGTCTGCTCGGGGTGAGGGTCGTCGAGCGGCGGCGGGACCGAGGCGTTCGTGCAGGGGATCAGACGGAAGGGGTCCTTGGGAAGAGGAAACCGGCCGAAGGGAGAGTCATTGCTTTGGCTGTGGCTTTTGTGACGCCCCAACCCGAGGATTTGAGGCGCGTGCAAGTAGATGTTGCCGAAGCTGAGCAAAATGAGCACGCCGATAATCGCCAGATCCGTGCCAAGTCTTGAGCGCCGAGGCCGAAACGGAGGCGTCGGCGGCGGCGGCGGCAGCGGCGGACGTATCGTCGAATGGTCTACGTTCCCCATGGTTACCCGTGTGTTCAATCAAGACAGACAAGACTTCGAGGAATTGGATGTTGTGGTAGGAAGGAAGAGAATTCCCGCTGCGCTTGTGGTGACGGCAGCACAGCCAGGTAACCCGTTCGTTTCCCAGTCCGTCCTGGCTTTCTTAGGGAAGACACGCGTGAGTGAGTGGCAGTGAGACGGCCGCTGCCTGGCCTGGTGATTCCGGGAGGGGTTTGAATCCTGCGAGGTTGGTGCACTTTCACCTTCCCAGGCTGGGCGAGGGGGGGGATCTATCGGCCGAGATGCCCCCACTTCTCTCGCCGAAATCGGCTCCGGGCTCCGGCTCCGGCCGGGAGAAGACCCCGAAATCACGGCTGTGGCGGCACGTTACGCGACATTGACGGATTCCAGATCGGCCCATTTCATAGATGATGACAAAAGGAGGATTCTATACCCTGTTTGATCGAATATGAAGAAGGGGAAAAAAGAATACGAGAGGTTGGAGGGGGAAAAACGCTCATAATGGGTAGTAACAACCAAAAAAACAATCAAGCCTCCGTCTTGCGATCCTGCGTGAACGGTCCTTCTTTTGAGTCCTTCCCCGTCGAGTCGCCCTTCCCAAAGGGCTTCGTCTCGCTCGAGTCCAGGTCCACGCTCGCCCTCCATCCCATCCACCAGCGGCCGCTGAACAGCTCCTCCATCCTCTCCATCGGGATTCCCTTGGTCTCGGGCGCCCAGAGGCCGAGGAGGACGAGCCCGCCGGCGCAGATGCACGCCCAGAAGACGTAGGCGCCCCAGATGTCGAGGCTGACGAACATGTTGGGCGTCACGCGCACGACGGCGAACTGGAAGAACCAGTGCAGCGCCATGTTGGTCGCGTAGCAGACGCTGCGGATGCGCGTCGGGTAGATCTCGGTGCCGTACAGGTACTGCACGGTGCACAGGCCGATGGACCAGCCGACGGCGTAGACGAAGACGGAGGCGATGGCGGCGTCGGACGCCGGCTTGTTGCCGCCGTCGATCCACACGGCCATGTACACGGCCATGTACACGTGGGTGACGCACTGCAGGAACAGGCCGGCGATGAAGCACCGCCGGCGGCCAAAGACGTCGACGAGGCCCCAGGTGAAGACCATGGTGAAGACGAGCTTGACGGCGCCGTACGCGCCGCTCGTGATGAGCGACGTGTTGTCGCCGACGACGCCGGCGTACCGGAAGATCTCGGGGATGTAGTACGTGATGCCGTTGCCGCCGGACCACTGCGCGACGGTCTGCATGGCGGCGCCGAGGAGGAACCGCGTGCGGTAGGTGGGGATGGTGGCGATGTCCCTGACGATGGACCAGGTGGACGCGTCGGCGAGGATCTGCTGCCGGTTGCGGATCTGCTCGTGGATCTCGTCGTACTCGAGCGCGAGGGCCTGGTCGCCCGGGTCGGCGTGCCGGAGCTTCGCCAGCACGGCGAGGGCCTCGTCGCCGCGGTCCCGGGACGCGAGCCAGCGCGGGGTGTCGTCGAGGAAGAAGGACGCGACGAAGGCCAGGCCGACGGGGATGAGCGGGATGGCGATGACGAGGCGGTACTGCATCCTCGTCGCGGCCAGCGTCGCGTTGGCGGCGTAGTTGATGAAGAAGCCTGGGCAAGTCAGCGTGATGACGCTCTAAGAAACAACACTCTCCCTCTCCCCCTCTCCCCCTCCCCCATGGCCCGGCGCTTGTAGAATATTTTGGACTCACCTATTGTCAGGAACGACAGCAGGACAACCATGTAGATGCTCACGACCATGCCGCGCGACTTGGCCGGGGCGATCTCGGACAGGTACAGAGGGGCGACGACGGTGAGGCCGCCGGCGCCGATGCCGCCCCAGATGCGGGCGAAGAGCATCAGGCCGAGGATGCCGGACGCGAAGACCTGCATGAGGGCGCCCGCCATCCACACGGCGACGAACAGCTGCCAGGCCCTCAGCCGGCCGAGCCGGTCGTTAACGGCGAGCGCGAGGAGGGAGCCGAAGGCGGCGCCGAGGACGCCGAACGACGAGATGTTGGCCTTACGGTCCGCCAGGCCGGACGGGTTGCCCTCCCAGTCGCTCGGGAGGAGGCCGAAGTCCCGCTTGAAGGAGTTCAGGCCCGTCGACGCGCTAAAGCCGCCTTCATCGTAACCTGCAAGGGGGAGAAACAGAGAGGAGCTAGTCAGTTTACGAGAGTTCCCAGGTGGAGTATTTTCTTCTTCTTTTTTTTTTTCCTTTCTAAAAAAACAAAAGGGACATGACGGATGGCTCCTTCGTTAGGGCTCCTTTTGGAATAGACGGATGGGATGGACTGACAGCCGTTGACCGACTATAGATAGATAACGCAGGGTGTGTGTGTGTGTGTGTGCGCGCGCATAGACTTGAGACTTACCCTTGGGGATAGACCCGCACGAGATAACAATGATTGTCAGTAGGTAGTAGGGGTTGAGATGGACCATTTTGCGGTCGTCAAGGTGAGAGTTGCCTTTCCTCCGTTGGTTGCGGGCGCAGAGTTGGGAATTTTGAAAAAAGTTTTTTTTTCCCTTTTTTTCCCTTTTCTTCCCGTTGTCGGCCCCCTTATTTTGCGACACGCAATCTCTGACAAGAGTCACACCACACGCAACCCGTCGCCCCGAGCTTTTCTTTCTCTCGCCCGTCGGTCGTTCTTAGTCTTCTTCTTATTCTGCTTCCCTCGCCCGTACGGAAAACCGTCGCTCAAGCTTCGCGGGGGAGGGGTGAGGGAGAGGGAGAGGGGGGGGAGGGGACCGCAATCACTCTCCGGGGTAAGACGGATACAGACAGACAGGCTCGCTCACGTTCTCTCCAGACTTTTGAGAGGGGAGGGGCTCGGTTCGTGGTTCAACCCCACGATTTCGTCGTTCGGCGGTCGATCGCGCGGGAGGAGGAGGAGGAGATCTTGTGCAGGCGAGTGGGGGAATTGGGGGGTTCACCGTTCAGAGTACACATCGGACGTTGGCCGAACTGAGAGGAGAAAGTGAGGAGGACTCTGGAAGGGGGTGAAAGAAGAGCCTGGAGAGAGGTTTCTTAGTAAGGCATATCCACCTTCACTCGGGAGTTGCGTTCATCCAGTCCCAGTCCCAGTCTCCCCAGTCTCTTCCCCTCGTGCTGTATGTGTAAGTGCCGGGCTGGCCAACAGGCAAGGCTCTCGAAGGACCCGGGGGGGGGGGGGGGGTTGCACAAGTATCTTGCAGCGTCGAGACGGCAGCAGAGTGACTTACTTGGCTTCAGCATCACACTCACGGTATTCCCGGATCGCTTCCAGCCCAAGTCCTCGGGGTCCAGGGTCCTAGGGGCCGTGTCACCCGTGTGCGCCACTCACTCACAGGCCGCTACAGCAGAAACTGACTTCTCACTCTCACTGCTCTGTACCTCTGTACGCTCACCCTCACTCTCACTCTCACTCTCACTGGTCAATCTCAGTCTCATCGCTCACTCCGTTCTGCCAGCTCTCATCCTCTCGGCCAACTTCCGAACCGGCCTCACGCAGCCCGCGCCCTGACTCGTGGCGAACAGCACAACAATGGTGACGACCCTCTCTCTCTCTCTCTCTCACTCACTTTCTCTCTCTGTTACTCTCGCACATTACACCGCGCCTAGAGTGAGCCCGGGACGCCGCCGCCGCATCCCAATGGCCCGAGTCCCTGGACGTCAATCATCCCTCCCTCCACTCCACCACTCAACAACAACCCGCTGCTGGCCGTCCGTCGGCCATGTTCCATACCTAGGGTGGTGTGTTCTGAAAATAGTTCCATGTCATGTATGCGTAGTTAGTAGTTACACCACACACACACACACACACAAACCGCTCACCACCAAAAGCCGCAACCGAACTTTCAACCTCCCCCGGGTTCAAAGGCTGGCTGTGCTCGCTACCTTGATCATCGGCCATCCTCCGAGCCCACGAAGGCCCAAAACTCTTGACTAGCCGGCCTGCATCTCTGCTCTTTCTCTCTCTTTCCTAAAACCCTTCACCACTTAAACCTCCACTACCGTTCCTACTACAAGGTCTCACTTGTTGCATATACCTGCGGATCTACGGATAGAGTCTTCCCTCTTCGAGGATGCTGCAACTCAATGATCCACACAATGACCCGGGCCTTTGGTGGGTTCTCCTCAAGCGCGATGGGCCGGCGTCCATATGTGCAGGCGCACCGCCGCCGCCATCGCACCGCTCCAATGTCGTCGTCTCTGCTGCCCGTCGTTGCGGATAACAGAAACCCCGTCTCGTCGGTCTTGTCGTCGGTTTGTTCTCGCGAGGAGAAGGATTCATCCCTTCCACACTCTTCCAGCAACCGGCCGACCAACGTCCATCTCCACCACCACCACCATCTTCTCCCACGTCGACTCATAGAGCCTCGACAACGACCTCCACCACCACCACCGCCGCAAGCCCGCCTCTTTTCCACGGCAGGGTCCTTTTCCGCTCCCCTTACACATAGGACGACCCTCGATATGCTTCACGAAAGACCCATGCCTCCGTCACACCCCTCCATCACCTCCTTCTCCTCCTCCTCCTCATCATCATCCTCCTCGTCGCCCTCTTCCTCCTCCCTCCCTCATCAACTTCAGGCCGTCATGGCTCTTCTACAACCTTTCCTCACCCCGACGTCGACCAGACACGACGACAAGCTCTCACACAGGGTCGTCACCAACGCACGGCGGAAGTTGACTCTGCCGGAGCGGATCCCCCGTGGCGCGTGGGACTCACACATGCACGTCGTCGACCCTGCCGCATATCCCTTGGCGAAGGATGCCGTATACTGCCCCAAGACGCACCGGCTCGACCACGCCCTCTCGTTCGAGTCGTCCGTCGGCATCGACAACATCGTCCTCGTCCAGCCCTCCATCTACGGCTACGACAACACGTGCCTACTCGACGCCCTGCGTGCCCTCGGCCCCCGCCGCGGCCGGGCCGTCGTGGCCTTCGAACCGGGCAGCCTGTCCGAGAGCACCCGCAGGGAGTGGCACAAGCTCGGTGTAAGAGGCGTGCGCATCAACCTGTCCTCCGTCGGCAAGTCCCTCGACGCCCGGGAGCTCCGTGAGCTGCTGCACCGCTACGCCCGCGACTGTAAGCCCCTGGACTGGGTCATCCAGCTGTACATGCCCATGTCCATGATCGAGCTGCTGGAGCCCGTCGTCCCGACGCTCGGCGTCCGCGTCTGCATCGACCACCTCGGCCACCCGTGCGTCAAGGACATGCCGTCGGAGGACCCGTACGACATGCCGGGCTTCGCTTCCCTGGCGAAGCTGCTGCGGGCTGGCAACACGTACGTCAAGCTGTCGGCGCCGTACCGTCTGAGCACCCGGGCCGACCACAGCGACCTGGAGCCCATCGCGCGGGAGGTCCTGCGTCTACGGGGCAGGGACCGCGTCATATTCGCGACGGACTGGCCGCACACCCGGTTCGAGGGGCTGGACATCCGGCCGTGGATGGAGACGGTCCTCGACTGGTGCGGCAAGGACGACGTCCTGACCGACAGGCTGTTCAGGGGCAACGCGGAGGACCTGTGGAATGCCCGGTGTGAGAGATGACGCATCTCAACGGCGACGACACTGGGCTTATTCGTGTTGGTGTAAAGCGTTGCATGCCTCCCATTCTTCTTGTCTTTAGCATAGCAAGCGCTGCCTGTATTTTTGTCTTTTTCCCTTTTTCTTCTTCTCTTCTCATTGCAGAGAAACACTTGCGTTGGTCTCGGCCGACGCATTTTCACGATTTACGACTACCAAAGAACTTAGAAACGAACAATAATACCACGAGCCCCCGATTGTCTCTGATTTCTCTTCCTGTCGATCTGCCTGTTAGTGAGTGTATAATGCCACAACACACGTGTCATTGCGGAGCTCACTGGGCAGCTAGCACGGCTTGGTATGTGGTGCCCGTCTCGGCTTCGGACCGAAAACCCATCACCTTGGGTCCTAGGACTCTCTGCGACCTGGCTCACTGGTCCAAGCTCTCCGGGTCTCTCGGTCAGAGACCGAACGAAATAGAGGTTGCGCGCGCATCTTTACGGGCACTGCTGTTGATGACCCATGCCCATGGCCTCTACGACGATCGCTTGCAATGGAAACCGGGTCGATGGTGCTTGGCGTCCTGTGTGGCCGTTGACATGTAACGTGTAGGGAACATCCCATATTCAGTCGGGAGGCATGTGTCTAGCCTATAACCCTGCATGTAAGTACAGGTAATCATTCAGAAAGAGAGGCTGTCGAGCTATGGGGCAGCGCAGAAACTTTCAACTTCAAGATAAGCTTTGGCCCGTGTCAGTTTGACTTTTTCTTATACCTCAGACTTTTCCCTTCCCGTGAGTGTAACCCTGTAGTACTTTAGATCTCTTGGCTCGGGATACACATCCTTCCCGCACACACACACACACACACACGCACACACAAAAAGAAGAAGAAAAGAGTTGGGTACTCAAACGACCTTCCAAGTCGAGGTTGAACTGTGTAAACAACAACGTTTGATTCACACAGTTCGCGGCTACCAATTACATTAAGCATCGTCAGGCATGTGCTGACGCCAGTAGTGCCAGCGTTGAGCGGCTGGGTCTGGACATTGGTCGTGAACACATCTTGAGCCCCAACTCGCCCAAACGGCAACTCGCGGCTCGCTGCTCGACCTCAGAGAAGACCAGCCCGAGCTTTGTGCCACCAAGCGGGTGGGCCAGATCCGGATGCCGCGGGTGCAATGTGTGTGATGGGTCCCCCACAGCGACGGGCGAGCAGATCCGCGGCGGGGGGAAAGGGTTGTCAGACTTGCATACTCGCGGAGCTGGCCACGCTGGGCTGGGAGACGAGGGGGCGGTCTGCGTGCTGCGGGACAGACTCAGAGCAGCAGCGGACAACGGACTAATCCGGGCGGAGTTTGTCGGTGGTAAGGTTTTTACGCAGTTCCCGGAGAAGTTTAGGTGATGACCAACAGCGTCGTCCCCCTCATCGTGGCAAGACGCTTTGGGAATTCCGCGGTATTATCTGGTCTTCAGCGGGAGGCACACGGCAGCGACGGCAACGACGGCCTGTAGTGGGACTCGGACGATGGCTCCGACAACGTTTATGCTCTTTTCGAGGAGAACCAACCGGCACGGAATCAAAGAAGGGCGGGCTGGGGAACCGACTACCTGTTCGACAAGATTTAACGGTGGATGACCCCGAGCTCTCCATCCGGGGGAACCTCGTGTCTTCAAGATTCATATCCCATGTGCGCCAATCTAACCCCACACATAGAATCCCGCGGGGAGGCTTGCTTCTTTACCAAGAAATGGCTTAAGATCCCCAGGTTTCCAGCCAAACAACCGCCCCCCCCCCCGGTCGACTTCCGCCTTCCGGGTTCCGGCCACCGTCCGTAGGGGAAACAATTCAACAGTCCTCGCTCGAGAACGGTCGAATGAGGAAATCGGAGCCTCTGCACTCCCAAAGCCGCATATGCTATATTCGTTTCCCTTGTTAGATGGTGGGAAACAAGCCTGCTTTTGGCTCTGCGCAACGTAGTTTGATGGGTTTTTGGCTCACAGCTTCCCCCGGAGTACGGAATCATTTGCGGGGAAGCGCTCATCTAACTATTGAATCCGGGGGAATGATGTCGATCCCAAAGACTGACAAGAGATTGTCGAGAAAGCCGTCATGACAATAAGTACGGGCAGACGACTCTCGTAGCGCTCCTTTGGTGGTCTTTACACTCCGGCCACCACTAATTTCCACCAGACTCGAACACAACAGCTTCCAAACAGTACAAAGTAGAGACCATTCAAACATGCGTACCGAAACCGCCCTGCTCCTCCTCCCCGCGGCCCTCGCGCAGACCCTGTGCCCCCTTACGCCCTGCAGCGCCGTCCACGTCCTCCTCGTCCGCGGCACGAACGAGCCGTACCCGGGCCTGCAGCAGCCCATCGCCGAGGCCGTCTGCGCGGGCTGGGACTGCACATGGGCCAGCGTCGAGTACCCGGCCGTCTTCCGCCCGAGCTACTGCGCCTCGGTCGAGGGCGGCGTCGCCAACACGCTCAGGGCGGTGACCGACTACGCCACGCGGTGCCCGGACTCCCGGATCGTGCTGTCCGGGTTCTCGCAAGGCGGGCAAGTCGTTGGGGACCTGTTGGGCGGCGGCGGCGGCGAGTTTGTGTCGCAGGACTGCGTGCAAGAGGCAAACGAGGGGATCTCGCCGGAGGCGTTTCCGGGCAACCGCAGTAAGGATTGACTACTTACTAACCACCACACGGAGTCGTGATGAGACTTTTTTTTTTAATTGTTCCGGGTTGCTGATGTAATTGTGATTTATAACAGTTGCCGCTGCGCTGATCTGGGGCTCTCCCAGACACGTTGCCAACCAGAGCTACAACCTGCTCGTCGGGGCCCGTCTGCAATCCGTAAGCACGCCTATCCAGCCATGCACGTTGATGGGATGGGACGGACGGCCTGGATGCTAACGACCGAGTCAGGGATTCCCGAGAGAAGGCGCCCAGCTCGCGTCTCTGAACCGGTGGTCTTCGATTCTGCGCGACTACTGCAACTTTGACGATCCCGCGTGCGCCCAGGGGACCAGCTGGGACGCGCACGAGAACTACGGGCTGAAGTACGCCGAGGATGCGGCCCAGTTTGTGCGGTTCAAGTCATGTTAGATTATTACAGAGAGTCTAGAGTGAATAGGTGCATACTGAGGAAGTTGTTAATAGTCAGCAACTAAAACACTAAAAGAACCAACTAAACACAACTACTTACATACCATTTCTAAGACTATAATTAAGTATAATAAGTAGAAAGGAAAAGCGAAATGTAGCTCTTAAAGCCTAGATAGAGTACTATAGATAGATATAGATATGTATGTAAATCCTAAGGACTCTATTGAAAGAAAGAAAGAAGAGAAAAAATGGCAAAAGAGAATGCCCTCTCACGGGATTGAACCGTGGACCTTCGCATGTTGTGCAAGAGTACGAGTGCGACGCTCTACCACTGAGCCAAAGGGGCTACTATGAGATATCAAATTGGGCAATCCTGGCCATTATGATGCCAACCAAACTGGCTCACTCGGACAAGTGTTTCTCCCGGCAGTCAACTGGCCACGATATGTCAAGTTGCAAAGCTAGTCAGTCTCCTTTAGAGTCCCCGTTTCACAACTAAAGGCCCAACATCATCACAATCTAGCTCTCGGTGAACTTCCAGTACTCTCCTCCCCCTGCCCCTAACCTCAACTAGCAAACATCTCGGCTCAAGTCCGCGACGACACAACCTCGGCCATCCCCCGTGCCGGCAAGCCGGGGTTTCCATCAGGCGCATCCCACCATCCATCCATCCATCTAGCACGTCGAGAAACTTCCCCAGCCCCAGCAGCTATATCCGCTGACGGGCATCGGTCCAACAAGTCAGTGTGCCCCCCACCTTCACTCGCGATATACCTCATGCTGTACAGAGTACTCTGTACGGATAGTATTCCCCCCCCATCCCCCTTCTACATACCCTCTTTTAGTTGATCGCCCTAGTCTCTCGTTACAGCGAGACTTACAGCGAGAGGTTGCGAAAACCCGCAACCCTTCGGCCTATTAGTCCGCCGTGCAATTTCGCTAACGACTCTGACAAGCAGGGATTTCCACAAAAAAAATGCCTGTTCGGTGTCGTCATGACCCTGATCAGGAAACAAGTAGGAGAGAGGAATGAAGAAATGTGGTCACCCAGGACCCTGACGCTCGGTAAACGTGCCGCCGCCTATCAAACATCGGATCACCCATCCGAGCCCGTCCCTCGCTTGTCCGTCCCCCCTCCTTCGGACCCTGGCCGCGAACATCTGATCCGACAACACAAGACGAGAGGAACCACTACAACTGGTTGTTCCGCACCAAAGGACAGGACGGACCAGACGACCACCCAGACAACCAGACCAGCCGCGGCCCCTTCGGCGCGCTCCATGGGACCATCATAGGCTTAACCCACATCCCGGCAGACACCAACGGTCCCGCTCACCGTCCTCAGTGCCCCGGCCCTTCGGTCCTCCGGTCACGATGATAACCCGAAACCCATCCCATCCCATCCATCCATCCCTTCCGTTCCTCCGTTCCCCCGTGATCCATCATCTCCTTACCGCTATTGACACATGCCAGCGCGCGTCCTCGGTCCCTCCTCCATCGCGCATGTAACCTCCGGATGCATCTGCATATACGCACTAGCCTCCCCCCCTCCCCCTCCCCAGGTTTTCCAAGAACAAAAGTCCAGATTCTCCTCCGTCTCCTCCTGGCCTGCCATGGCCTGTCATGGCCTATCACACCAGGCCCTCTCCGGACTACTCTTAGTTTCGCCCTGAAGTCTCGGCCTACGATGCAGATTCACATCGGGCACCGGAAGTTGACCGAGTTGCTTGCAAGGGCCCTGAGAACAAATCGCCGAACCGGACGGGATGACGATGATGATGATGATGACGATGATGTATCAACCGCCCCCCCCTCCCCCTCCCCAGAACTCACCGGCGCCAAATCAACCCCCGTTTCGTGATCGGGCCGGCGGCGTATTAAGTGGAGGACGCGCCGAGCCGCCGAGCAACACAGCCCTTCCCAAGACTCTCGACTCACAGACACCAAAAACGGAAAACCCCCAAGAGCGAGATGAACGACGGAAAAGCGGTTGCCACGGAGGTTTCCCCTTTTCTCCTCTTCACCTGCTGTCGGCGGCACGACGGTGAAACAGGACAGGCTCGACGATGCGGACGATGCCCGAGGCGGGAAAAAGCATTCTCCCTCCCCCCCCCGCCACGCAACACAGCGAAGAGAGTTCCAAACGCGATTCCCAAGGCCTCGGAACATGCCCGAGTGAGGGGTGGTGGGAGTTCCTCTGCTTATGTCCCTCTCCGTCTCTTGTGCTTGTCTCTATCTCGTCCCTTGGAGACCCCAGGGCCGCGGTCGCTCTCCGGGCCTCTCGGCGGGCGTGAAGTAAGAGGCGAAGCAAGGAGGCGTGATATGGGGCGGGCGCCGGTGCGGTCTTATGTGGGAACGCGACGTATATCATCTCGAAACCTCCGCGGCGAGCAACGGCAAAGCCAGCCAGACGCCCAAGCTCCGTGAAAAAAAAAGTCTCCACGTCAACAAACCCCTCCCCCCAAAAAGGGCAAAGCAAGCATCCCCTCTGTGCCGACAGACACCGAGGTTACCAGGAGCTTAACAACACCTAGATACCAAGACGAGACCAGGCCGCAAGACAAGACCGCGAGGGAAACACACCCCACCCCACAGCATCAGCATGGAACAGTCCGGTGTCTTAACCAAGATCGTAGCGGGCGGTGTTGCGGGGGTTTCAGAAACGCTCGTTACCGTGAGTCCACTCCTACCCTCCCTCCCCCTGGGTCTCTCATCTCATCATCGTTCGTTTCTTCTCCTCGAAAATATGGAACATCTCATCCCACATGTCATGTCGTTTTGGGATGGTTGGACGCCACATGGTCCATGCCATATGGGGCACAAGCCGTACAACAATGGTTCTACGCAGTAAATCATGTCGTAATTCTCTCTAACGAAAAGCTTTGAACGCTACACCAGTACCCGGCAGAGTTCGTCAAGACGCGCCGCCAGCTGCACTTCACCTCCTCCTCCTCCAACGGCGCGGCGGCGGCGACGGGTGCGACGCCCAACCCGCCCGGCTCGCTGTCCATCCTCCGCGATACAGTCGCCCGCTCCGGCGTGAGGGGGGTCTACTCGGGCGTCCAGGCCCTCGCGGCATCCAATGCGGCAAAGTCCGGCATCCGGTTCCTCGCCTTCGAGTCCACGCGCAGCCGACTCGATGCTCTCGCCGGCCGGACCTCGGTCCCGGAAAACGGCCATCAACGGCAGCCGCGCGCCGCGTGGGTCAACGTCGTGAGCGGCCTCGCCGCCGGCGTGGCGGAGAGCATCGCCGTCGTCACGCCCGGCGAGGCCATCAAGACCAAGATGATCCACGACGCGTCCTCGGACGGGGTCGGCGGCGGGCGATTCGCGGGCCGCGGGCTCCTTGGCGCCGTCGGCATGCTGGTCCGCGAGGAAGGCCTGCGGGGCCTGTGGCGCGGGCTGACGCCGGTGCTGTGCAAGCAGGGCACCAACAGCGCCGTGCGGTTCACGACGTTCGCAATGCTCCAGGAGCGCGTCGCCGTGTGGTGGCCCGCGCTGGATGGGAGCGTGGGCAGTACGCTCGTCTTGGGCGGCATTAGCGGCGTCTTCACTGTGTAAGAAGAGCCAGGATTTTCCCGGGGGAGGAAGGAAGCGGCTATCGGGTTCGCGGTCGCTGACTTTTGTGTCGTCGATGTTAGGTATGCGTCAATGCCGTTTGACAACATCAAGACGAGGATGCAGAGCGTCAACGCGCGATACAAGGGGATGCTGGACTGCGCCGCGCAGACCCTTCGCGAGGACGGCGTGCTGGCGTTTTGGCGAGGCACGTCGCCGAGATTGGTCCGGCTGACTGTAAGTTTGTAAAAAAAGAATTCCGGGAGAGATGACATCTCCCCCCCCCCTCCCTCCTCCCCTCAGCTGGCTGGCTAACCGCGACGGGCATCAGCTCTCGAGCGGCATCACGTTCACGGTATATGATCAGGTGGTGCGCTTGATCAAGTCGGCCCAGGCAGACCGCGACGCCACTGACCTACAGCGCGTCTAACAAAGACTTGACGCCGGGGAGTGGATGCTGATGCTGATGCTGCTGCTGCTTCGAACGGCGTCCTGCGGTGGTGGATGCTATTCATCTATGGCGCCGACCCGGACGCTCAACGGCTCTATGGACGACATGGTCTGGAATACCTGCGGGTCGATGGCGAAGGCCTCCGGGCCGAGTGTGTCGACGAAGGGGAAATTGTAGATCTGCTCGGGCGAACTGGTCGCCTCGGGGCCCGGCGGCATGGATGTGGGCGGCACGTTGGCCGGCCGGGGCTGCGGGATGCCATAGGTCGCCATGGGCGGGATCGCGTCCGTCTTGGGTAGGCCGAGGGCGCCGACGTCGATGCCCAGGCTGACGAGCTCGCGGACGATGAGGTTCAGGGCGCTGCTGATGACTGTGGGAAACGTATCAGTTGAGTGGTTTGCTGGCCGAGCAATACGGCGGACTTCATCTTCTCTTTCCTCACTCACCTGGGTTGATGCGCTTGACGGACGCGAGGATGCGGGCGCAGTACTCCAGCCGACGCAGCGCCTGGGTGTCGTCGACGCTGGACTGGACTTGGAGCAGGAAAATGGAGGCGGAGATGTACACGCTGTACGAGAGGGAGAGGACGCAGTGGCTGATGCCGAAGGATCGGCAGAACAGGTCGAAGATGGCGATGATGCCCGTCGCAGACGTCACGCACTCGCCAAGATACCTCTGTACCGGCTGCAAGTTCTCCCCGACCCTGCTCCGCTGTGAAAGCATGGGGCGGTAGAGGAGGATCTTGAAAGTGCGGTAGAGTACGCTAATCAAAGATGTCAGATATGAAAGAGAGAGAGAGAGAGAGAGAGAGTGTGTGTGTGTGTGTGTACGTGTCGTAAACCACACCATAGACACACGGCAGGGGAAAGCGCTTACTTCAACGTGATGATGTGGGAGGGCGGCGCCAACGCGGGGAGCGACGCGGGCTCCATCTTGAGGTGAGGAGGCAGGTCGTCCCACCACTGGCGCAGGGCGACCTCTTGCTTGGCGAGACAGTCCTGCATCTCGGCCTGGCTGTTGGGGCGTACGGGGTCGTACATGTGGACGAGGATCTCGTTGAAGACAATCGAGAGGCGGCACATCTGCATGAAGCAGGACGTCGAGTGGGCCGCGGACGGGGGGTACTTCCAGCCGCCCTCGGGGACGACGCCGAACGGGGTCCACGATTCGTTCTCGGACGAGTCGTCGACTGTCCGGTGGTGTTAGCCTGCGCAGGGAAAAAGAATAGTACCGGACACAGCGAGACTAGGACTCACACATGATCTGGGGCGGCGACACGGACGTCTGCTGGAGCGACGGCGAGCGCCCGAGGTAGAGACTGATCATCTTGTCCCAGAAGTAGCAGCTCCAGAACAGCCGGTGGCGGATCTCGACGTCCTCGTCCGTCAGCTGCACCGAGCCGGGGTATCTCTGGCCGTCAACGCAGATGCCGAGGTGGTCGATGATGCGGAAGGCCAGGCCGCTGTACGTCCACGCCTGCGCGCTGTTGCCGACGCTGCACTCCTGCGCGCTGAGCAGCAGCAAGGTCTGGACCGTCGGGATGGAGCAGATGCCCTGGCTGAGCTCCTCGAAGACCATGCTGCGGGCATGTTTGCCGAAGAGCGCGCCGCCGTCGTAGAACTCGTCCAGCTTCTCCTTTGTTGCAGGGTCACTGCGGCCCCAGCGGATCGAGTGTGACAACACTGCGTTCATCAGGGTATGGGAGTAGTATGGTCCCAGCGTCTGCATGTCGCCTGGTAAAGAAAGGTCAGTGTGCCCTGTGACGGGGAGCCGGGCCGACGAGGTTGCTTACGGGTGAAGGCAGGTCTGTAGATGAAGTTGAAAAGGGGCTGGATCCAACACCAGTGGACGTTTAACAAGTATTGGAATGGTTCCTAGGCCAGGGGGGGAAAATGTCAGTCAGTCCCGTTCATAGGGGGCAACAATTTGGGCGGTACGTACTGGGATATCAGACATGTTCTCGAGCGCCCTCTGCTGCCATGCGTTGGCAACCAGCCTCTCGCGCCTCTGCATGGCCTGGTTCGACGTCGACTGCTGATCCCTCGCCCCCGAAGGCCGGTCGCCCGGCAGCTGGAAGAAACTGGTGGAGCCATGGTAGGTGATGGCGCCCTTGTCGTCGACCTTGAGGCCCTTGAAGCTCTCGCTCACCGACTCCTCGTCCTGGGATTCAAAGTGGTGAGAGTCGGTCATGGGCGACTGGCCCGCCGACGGCCCGATGCTGGGCGACGACGTCCGGGAAGGCTCTGACGGCCCGTGGCCATGCGCCTTTGCGGCGGCGAGCTGAGCCTCGAGCTCCTTGATGCGGTGCTCCAAGCGCGACGTGTACGACAGGGTCGGGTTGCTGTTGGCGAAAGTCAACACAACTGGACTGTCACACAGTGACATAGTCGACCCCGGGCCAGGGTGAGGGAGAGTACTGGTACTCACAGCTTATAGACGCACTCATCGGCTCGGGCGGCGCAACGATTGCAGGTCGGCTGTTCTCCGCCGCATTTGACCTGCCGAGTTCCGGATCAGCCACAGTCCCGTCCACCCCTCCTCCAAATGTCGGAAGCCGTCCGAGATATCCGTTTCCCACCCGGATGGACCAAGCCCGCCCTTTCCTCCCCCGCAACGCAATATCGATGACCAGGCTCGGTGTCACCCTAGGCAGGATTATCAAACACGACGGGCGGCGCGCCGTTGTCTGCCAGTTGACGGACGATGCAGGGGGGCACGTCGCGGGGGGATTTTGTGTGGCGCTGCCGCGGGGAATGCGGGAAATGAGGCGCACGGGGAAGGGGAAAGTGAAAGAGACGGACGGGATAGGACGTACCTTGCGCCGACGGCACGGCTCGCATGAGAAGGCGCTCTTCTTGATAGCCCTCGTCGAGGACATGGTGATCTACCATGGGTTGTCTTTGTCTTTGTGTCTCTTTTGCTGTCTCTTGTCTCGCCTCTTTCTGTCTGCGTCTCGCTCGTCTCCCGAAGTTGATGCGGGACAGAAAAGGATGTCGAACTCAGCCTTGTTTGGTGGAGACAGGGAGAGAAAAAAAAAAAGATAAAAGAAAAAAAAAAAAAGGCAAAGCGAAATCGGCCAATGTGCGACCCTTTTGCCGCCCTATGTTGCCCGCGGTTGAGCTGTTGTTGGTGGTGGTGGTGGTGGTGGTGGTGGCAGTAGTGGTGGCAGCAGTGGTTTTGGCACTTGCGTGACAGGCTTTCGGCCAGGTCGGGGAAGGATCGGGAACCGCGGGACGGACTGCCTGGACCCACTTAATGTTCTCCAGCGCTTCTTCTTTCCTTCTCTCTTTCTCTCTTTCTCTCTTTCTCTGCCCAAATTTTGGGATGTTTTGGCGCTAACTGGTCAACTGTGACGCGCCTGAGACGTGCCATGATCGAATGGGACCCCACCACGATAGCGATATGACCAATCGCGGACCAAGTAGAAGACCCGTCAGATCCACTCCTGCCTGTTCGTCAGCGGCTTTCCCCGATGCGTCCCTCCGACAAATACCCCATCTCGGTGAATGTGGGGCGCTGACCGACCGGCTCTTCCACTGCAAAGGTGTGCAAGTCCACACCGAGATGAGGTAATCCCAGTCTTAGTCACCCTCACTCTCATGCGATGCTCCAGCACGCATTCTCATTCTCATTCTCATGCTCACTCAACTCATGCTTACACTCATGCTGAATCTCACAACAGCTCATCATGTTGCCATGCTTTCATTCATCACACTGACAGACTCCATTAAGGGGCATTCCAAACCTTAACACGTACCCAGCATTCGCCATCCTCTCATTCATTTCACCCCAATCACGATGGGCGAGGATGCCAGCCATCTGGGCACGCCGAGGCGACTGCGCCGCGCAGCCGCAGGATTCTCCCGATTGAGATTGGTCTCATGATAGCAGTCCCCTGGACAGTGGTGGTGCGAAGCCGAATATGGATCTGCTGCATATAATCCTCTCAACCCCATTCCCGTCTCGCTTTCAACTGTGCCTCATTCCCGTCTCCATATCCTCTCAGCGGAACTACTGATATCCCATACGCTTCGAAGCCGCCGTCTTTGGTGGCGGTGTTCGTGGTTGCTCCGACCGGAAGACGCAGCAGTCTCGACATGAACGCGCCGACGACAACCTCGACCTCGGCAGCCTCCCTCCCGCGCGTCACGCCGTCGCTGAACTGCCGCTACCCATTGGACAAGTTCGATGCCGACGCCAAACGCATCTGCGGCGATGTCTACGCGACTTCCTCAACCGGGTGTCCCACGGGCTACACCGTGGCATGTCTCCGTATGAGCAGCGGCAGCGAGTCGTCCTTCACCCCGACGGGCAGCGCATTCCCGGCCAATCCCAACCTCCCCGTCACGACCATAATCGCAACAAACTATATCAACCTGTTCTGCTGTCCCGAGTGAGTCTTTTCTCCCTCCCTCCCTCCCTCCCTACCCCCCGCCCCTTCTTACAAAACAGTTGAGCTCGCGACCTATGCAGTCGCACTCACACTACTCCCTCACGCAACTAATCCTTCCCAGCACGATCCCCTGGGTTTGCGAAGGAGTCATTGCGACCGGCTGCAGCTTCTTCGCCTTGTCTGATAGGGTCTTCAACATGGGCGGGACGATGGAAGCGTACCCCGTGACGTCGGGGAAGCTATTGCGCGGCTACGCCGTCACCCTCTCCCAGGCAGCCATCACGTCGAGGGAGGTCATAGAGCGGAACGTCCTGCACAATTCGAGGATATTGGAAGTCGTCACACAGACGACCACCGTCGCCGAGGAGTCCACGACGGTGTGGTGCGGCCTGCCCTCCTGCGCGGACTTGACCAGCAACATCTATCTCACCAGAGTGAGCATGCAGACCGATACGCCCGAGCCGTTCGTCCTACTGCCGCCGCCGCACATGGGGAGGCTCGGGACGCTGGGGTCCGTTGCCGTGTCGGGCTTCATCGCGGTAATCGTATTGGCGGCGTCGCTGCTCATCTCGTGGGCGATGCTGTATCGCAAGCGCACACGACGACAGGTACAGGTCCGGTAAGGATTTGGGGGGGGGGGAGCAATTGCACAGTCGGTACAGTGTCGGCGGCGGATGGACGGACGAGAGAGCGAGCACATGAACGGGGAGCGAGGCGTGTGTCTATACGGAACATTTCAGTATTTCTTGATTAATGGTATCTTTTGCGTATGGGTATCTCTCATGCCATGCCGGGGTGTTTTTTGTCTTTTTTTGAAAATCAACAAGGGGAGCGTGGGGAGGGGAGGGGGGAGAGCCGCCGATGTTGTATATCCCTCAAAAACCACGGCCCCCCCCTCCGCTCTCTTCCCCTTTCCAAACTCCAGTCCTTTCAACGCCGTGCCGAATGGCTCCGTATTACGGGGTATTTCTTGGTACAGTCTTCACCATGGAAGAAGAAAATTGCAAGGGAATAAGGGTTGAGCGCCGGCGAGTTACACCTGCACCATGGCCTCGTTATTGTACCGGGTCCTGTCGTGGCTGAACTCGAACCACGCGCGGGCGATAAGCCCAAACTCGGACATCCTGTGAAACCGTTAGTCTTTTGTTTTTGAGAGGAAGAGAGACAGAGAAATGAAATGAAATGAGATGAGAACGCACATGATGAGGCCCAGCAGGAATGCCAGGGCCGCCTCGTACTGGATGTACGGGTATGCGTAGTAGCCGTTGGACTTCTTGGACTCGATCTGGATGACGAGGAGGACCCAGCAGATGGTCGTCCCCATGGCGAAGCACAGCTCCATGCCGAAATGGACATGCTTCGGGATGCCGCCGCGGTACGGCTCCCTCTTGCGCCATATCACGGCCGTGAGGGACCATATCAACATCAAGAAAGACTGGCAGGGGGGGTGGGTATTCTGTCAGCAACCACTTCATCATACGCCACATGCATACAGATAGACGCATCCATCCTTCCTCTCATCATGCACTTACAATGGGGACGGTCAGCCACATGGTGTAAAAGATGGGGTCGGCCGGGCTCGTCGAGTCGTTGAGGTACTTGCCGCGGCGCGAGACGTAGATGTTGATGTTGAGGAACATGACGACCAGCGGCACGATGATGGCGATCTGCCGCAGGACGTAGTACATGTAGGTGAGGCGCCGCCTCTTGCGGGCGAAGGTGTCGTCCGCCGTAACGGCCGGCGAGCATTCGCTGCGGGGCCGGCCGGGCTGGCCGTACCAGTGCCGCGCCGACGACGCCGACGAAGACGCGGCGTCGTCGGCGTTGTTGCTGTCGGGCGTGTAGTAGATTTGCGTGTTGCTGTGGCCTTGGGCGTACATCTGGCCCCCCGGCGGGTGGTGATATCCCTGGCTGTAAGGCGGCGCTGAGTAGCCCTGATGGCTGTATGCGCCGTTGTGGAGGGACATGGCGGCGGCGTCGGTGGCGGCGTCGACGATGTAAAGTGTGTGTGTTTGTGTGTGTGTGTGTGTGTGTGTGAAATCCTCCCTCTTCTCAACTTGTTTTTTTTCTCCCCCTCTTATCCTTTCTCTCTGTTAAACCTGTTCTTTTGCTTCTTCCAGGCTGCCTTTCCAAGATCGATTATCTTTGACAGAAAACTAGTGTTTCTCCACAACACATCAACACCAGCTGCCGCTTATTAACGGAGGTCCAGGTCCCCAGGCAGCGGGAAGGCTTTAATATATGGGGGATGTCCAGGGTAGCTTGGAAGTAAATAAATAAATAAAAACGGTCCAGAAGAAAACCACAAAAGGCCAGGATGTGTGTAAGTGTGTGGTATGGTACTGTGTGGTGTGTGGTGCGGTGCAGAATTGTTCAGTGTTGGTGGGGGGTGTGAGATGGGCTCGGTCAGAGTGCAGAAGCCCCCATGACGTTCCGGGCGCGAACTTGGGCGACCTTTTAGGGGAAACCAGCCGGATGTGCGTCAAGAGTGAAAGCGGGAGCGAGAGCAAGTCGTGAGGGAAGCCCAGAGACGCCGAGCATGGAGCTCTGATTGCGCCTGACCATTTCTCCCGTTTCCCAAGAAAAACCGAGAAGGAATTAGAAAACTAAAATAAAATAAAAACTCAAACAAGGAGAGAAGGGAAAAAGGTGCAGGAGGGATGGAATGGCGGCGGGTGGGTGATGGGGCGGACCAGGAGAAAAGGGAAGAGGAAGAAAAAAAAAAGAGGCCCAGCTGTAATTGTACACTGGGCATCTGGGCAAGCCTCTGGGCAAAGCCTGGGCACGAGCGCACAACAGAGACTGTGTGAGAGGTACAAAAGTCTGGGCATTTCTCATCCTACCTACACTACGAGAAAGAGACCAAGTGAATGAGTAAGTGAGTGAGCGAGTGAGTGAGCGAGTGAGAGAGAAAGAGGTCTCAAACGCTGCTTGCCAAGAGGCGCTATCAGCTCACTGACTCCAAAATGGGCCACAGAGACAACCTTGGCCCGCCTAGGCTTGTAGGGGAAGGGGGGGGCAGCGCAGCGGTACGGTTTGTCTGTGTTATTCTTGGCGGGCTTGGGAGTCTTGGGGGGGGGAGAGAGGGACTTTGGGTTCACGGCTAGCCAAGGCCAAGAACCTCCCCCCTCAAGCGAATGATGGAACGGCGGCGAGCAACATGTCGGAGGACGACAATCGGTGTCAGGGCATGCAGCATGCCTCTTGGGCGCCTTTCAGGAAGGGAGGGAGGGAGGAGAGAGGAGAGAGGAGAGAGGAGACAGGGCTCAGGTGGCATCGCGGTCTTCGTTGCAAACACACTGCCACATTGCCAACGCATGCCGAGCAGCACAACAGACAAGGCCGGGCAGGAAGGACATCATGTCGTTTGGCCTGCATACTTGAGAGTGAGAGGCATTCGTAGAAAAAGGAATGGATGCAGACGGATACGCTTGGGACAGGGGACACAACAGTGCTGCCAAACCCCCCCGCCAAGGGGACTGCGGCGTGCCGCCCCAATAAGCCATTGCATTGCCTGTGTCACAAGAACAGACTTTTCCCCCAAGACTTTTCGGTGAACAGAGAGAACGCCGCGCTGCACTGCACTGCACTGAGGTGCGCTGCGCTGGCCCAGCCCTCTGGGCGGTTGCTAGAGCGTTCTTGGGGGGGCGAAGCAGCAGCATTCCCTCGGATGGCGGTGCCGTCTCGGTGGCGGCAGAAGCAACTGTTATTTGCTGCCAGCTGCACCACGTTCTAGAGAGCGAGAGAGAGAGAGAGTCTTGAGTTTCGATGGTTTGCGGGCCAAGGGGACATGGCATTCTCCTGTCTCGCCGGGGTTTCTGAATGCCATGCCATTCGGCATTGCGCCCTGCCTAGACTCCTGGACTCGGCATACCTCAGCATTGGTCCCCCCCCCCCCCCCCCCCCCCCGGTTGTCCCAGATGATTCATTTCCGTTGTGTTTCCGTTGCGTCGTCGACAATTGGCAGATCCCTTCTGCGTCGTCCTCGAGTGAGTGTAGTTGAGTCTTGGGTGTGCGTGCGTGCGTATGTGCGATGTCCGGGGGTGGGTGTGGGTGTGGGTGTGGGCGACACAATGGGACACGAAAAGACATGACAAGGGGGGAGATTACCATTTGGTAACTTATTCTCTCTCTCACGGGAGCCGGATCGTCGAGGCTCTGGGCAGGAACTTTTGGAGGCGTCGCTGGGCAGTTTACCCCTTCGTCTCATCTTCTCTAAACTTGTTCCTCATCGTCCGTCCTTCTCTCGTCTTCACGCTCTTGATCCTTCATCTCCCTCGCTTGCAAACCCTCTCGAAAGACCATCAGGGACTTATTCCCCACCCCCGGCCGGCCAACCGTGTGCAGCAAGTACCGAGACATGCCCCTTGGTCTGTTTGCAGCAACGTTACGGGGGGGCGGGAGTGGTCCAGCTTCCTTATCTCTCCAGGCCAGGTACACATTTACAACAAACGGGCGTCGTCTCTGTCAGAATGCCAGCGGCCACGAGAGACAAGATACATGGAGCAGGAAAGCGAGTTCGTTTTCGAATCTCGGACGATGCCGAGCAAGGACCCTAAATCCTCCCTTCTTTGCCGCTTGTCACTGTCACAGACCACCCCCCCAGAAGTAAATCATTTCAGGGTCCAGGTCCAAAGATGGGATCATTTCCCATGCCCAGACTTTTGTTTTTGCCGAACGTCGACGCCTTTTTCGTCTTCCGCCCTTTGCTTTGCTCGGCTATTTCTCTCTCTCTCTGTCCTCTCTCTCTCTCTCTCTCTCTCTCTCTCTGCCCATGGTCAGGGATCGATCACTTCCAAAGGCGCCGACGGTGGTAGCACATCACCGCTGGGCGGCTCGCCAAGCAAACCGCCATGAAGCGAAGCGAGTCAATCAGTTCCGTCCGTCAAGCGTTCGATGTTTTCTCTTGTCAAATCGCTGATCTCGACAATCGCGCGCCCCGATGACGAACATGGCCACCTCCCCCCCCCCAAAAAGGAACGTCGAGATTGGCCCCCAATCCCACCACATCACGTTCACCCACTCACTCAATACCAAGACCCATTGACTCGGGCCTCCGCCCGCTAGACGAGGCTCTTGGGAGGGTTCACCTTGCCCCGTGATTCACAATGCGGAGGAGAACTGGCCAATTGGCGGCCCTGAGCTTGGTGTTCCGGGCTCGACAGCCCGCTCGTACGACTCTGCTCCCCCCCTCCCCTCCCAAGACTTTCTCACAAGAGTCCAAATGTTCCAGGTGGTGATGGTGATGTCCTCGTCGCTGGGCACGCCGCCAGATAAGCCCCCGTCTCGAAACCAACCGTAGTTAACACACCTAAATCCAAACAAATCCGCCCCCCCCCCCCCCCTCCTCTCGGTTGCACCCGCACCCGGTCGCTTTCTGTTTGCTCTCGTCTCGCCCAGAGCATTGGCACCGCTTCGGCCAAGGCCTTGTCCTGACTGACCCTTGCTATGCAAACGAGAAACGACATAATGAAAGGGGGGGGGAGAGGAAAGATCACAAAAACTGCGAATGGCCCAGCGGCATGTGCACGAATCGCCGCGGCCGAGTCGGCCACATGGCGCCTTGGCGTTGGAGGCGCGTCTCGTACATCTTGGAGACTGCGGTCCAAAGGACCCCCCCCCCCCCCTCTCGACATCGATGGGGGCTTGGCATCACAAGAGACGAGCCGAGTCGGAGATTTCCGTACCTCATCATCGGGTCCCGTCCCTGGGGATTCGTGTCTCTCTTCCCAGGACGGACGGACGGGTCGGTGTCTCTATGGTTGCGGGCGGTTCTGAGCAACGAGATGGTGAGACACTGACGATGACTTGGATGCGGGAGACCCTCCATCCTCAAGAGACCTTGTTGTTTTTCTCCTAGACTTCTTCCCTCGATCAACGCGCTCCCCCCCCCCCCCCCCAAGTGGATTAAACTCTACGGCTATCTGCGGCACCCAATGTATATTGGAATGCCCCCTCCCTGGATAACCCACAGCGACTCTTCCAGAACGAGTGGGAGGAGAAGAGCCTAAAAGCCCTCCACATTCTCTTGATCCCCACTGACGCTTCGATCACACGTAGAACGGGCAACTCTTACCGACACTCTATTCAGAGAACCGACGTCTTCGGATATTATACGAGATTTACCAATTGTCAAACTCTCTCTCTCTCTCTCTCTCTCTCGATCCGTGGGCACATGGTACCGTTTCGGAGAAGAGCTAGCTCACGGGCGTTAGTACAAGACTCAGGTATTTTTTTGTCACCATCGTTCAATGTGAAGAGGCCGATTACCCAAACACACGTCTTGAAGTTGGTCTTCGTGGTCGATCTTCGATGTCCGTCTCGCCGGAGAGACCGCATCTGCTGGAAGCCTCTTTCTCGTGGCCGTGACCACCAGCACGATGCCGGTGTGCATGTAGGAACGCATGGCCGGCAGAGACCAGAAGGGGTTCAACGGGGGCTAATCTGCCGGTTCAGCCCGATGGTGTCGATGCCGGCGCCTGACAACGATCTCGGCCGGCATGGCAGTGCCGAAGACCGCCTTCGGTAACGGCCCGCCCGCTCGACTATCGCATGTGGAAGTGATTTCGTAGGATCCGGTGTTCTGGAACAGATGGCTGGCGAGGGTTTCCTTGTCCACGGCCAGCAGTTCTTCACTGCCCCGTCGTCGGCAATGGACCCAGGGCAACGGATATGAGCGAGCATAGATACGATGACTGCGGGAGTGGTTCCAGGGTAACTCGTGCGAGACATTTTGAGCACGATTATTAATTACACCTGCAAACTGACAGTGATCAACAGTGCATTTCCGAATCCAACCACCATAGTCATGCACTCAAGATGTGTTCAAAAGCCTCGCACACCCGTGAGGCTATGTTCCAGTGCCTTCTCCCCCGTTACCCTTTCTCATTGGCGTGGTGACAGGTGAGGGGGAATCGGCTCGTCTAGGACACTTTCGTGTGTTGGTGTGTCGTCTTCGCAGCATTTGACCTTGCACCAGAAGCACTGGAATCAACCAAGACAACCGTGGATAGATAGTTAGTACTCGACTCATTGTCGGCCATGCCGCAACATCCAACACCGCCCGGGATCCCAACCCTTAGCAACATAACTCGAGATACTGCAAAGCGTTGCGACCTGAGAATCCACCATTTCCGCCGAGCGATTGACACACATCCTCGCGGCTAGAAGTCTTAACCCAATGTGCTGCCAATTGAGAGCTTCCCTCTCTTTTAGGGGGGTTCACCCACCAGTATGGCATTGACATCAGCATCGGCCGCGCAGGTTGGAGGTCTTGAGACGAAAGGCATGCTATGTATTCAATTGCGACGTCTCGTCGCCTCCGAGGGGAATTCCGAGTTGACAATGCTCATCACATGAGCATTTGGTTGTCATGGCTCCTGGCTACCGACGACAATATTCGACACTTAATGCCAAGAAGAGACTGGGCCTTGCTCATCCCTGCCCGCAACAAGGCGGCTCTGCTGTTCTTTGTTCATCTGGCGCTCTCTTGTTGTCAAACCCTATTGTACTGTATGTACTCCAACATGTTTTGATAACGGTCTTGCCAACCTCCATATTGATGCTTTTTTTGTTGTTGTTGTTGTTTTCCAACCTCGCCGTCGCCCCCTGCTTTCTTATTATCAACGCCCCGTCGCGTCGAACTACGCGGTCCATCCAGCCCATTGACGTCAGCCAACCGGCCTGAATGCCGACGGGGGCCTTGGTAGGGACCAGAGCTGACGCACGCAGTGGAGTCCTCCGTCGGTCCAACACTGCCGTGAGGCCTGAACGACTGAAAAAGGACTCTTACTTGGTTGTCCGGAACTGGGTGTTCGTCTCTCAAAACTCTGGGTCTTGGGCTCCTCTTTGCATCCAGATTTAGTTCTGCGCATCCAGTTCTGCGTATCCAGTTCTTTGCATATCCATCTTTTAACCTTGTTGCCCGCCCACACACAGACAGACAGTAAGACGCCGGTTCGGTTCGTCTCATCTCTTAGCAACTCCGACTGGTACTCTATATACACTAGCTCACGCTCGCCCTCTCACTATCCTCACCCGGTGATAACAAGCCGTTCTCTCTCTCTCTCTCTCTCACACACACACACTCTCTCTCCGTCACCCTCTTCGCCTCGCCACCCATGGGATCCTGCTGCTCGACCTCGGACAACTCGTCCCAGCACGAACTCGACCAACAACCCCGCCCCGCGCAGCCGCCGCCCTCCAACATGCCGCCCGCCCGCGACCACGTCGTCAGCCTCGACAAGAAATGGGCCTACCACGCCGTCGACGGCTACGAGCTCAACAACAACACCTGGGGCCTCGAGAGCGCCACCTCGGGCTCCCAGCGCACCCACTACGACGGGCCCAGCCCGCCCGGCGCCTCCGGGGCCGTCGGCATCGCGTGGTCGACCGACTGGGAGTGGCAGGGCGGCGAGCACAACGTCAAGTCGTACGTCTACGGCGCGCGCCAGTTCGAGCGCCGCCTGCTGAGCGACATCCGCGCGCTGCCGACCGAGGCCGAGTGGCACTACAGCACGTGGGATGTGCGCGCCAACGTCGCCTACGACATCTTTACGGACCCCGACAAGGACCACGCCAACAGCAGCGGCGAGTTCGAGGTCATGATCTGGTGAGTCGGGACGACACACACACACACACACACACACACAAGCTGGTGTTTGGTTTCCATACCTGCTGTTGCTTGGCTAACCCGTACAAAAACAAAAAGGCTGGCGAAGCTCGGCGGCGTATGGCCCATCAGCGAGTCCAAGGCGCCCATCGCCCACGTCGACATCTGCGGCCACCAGTGGGAGGTGCACTTTGGCTACAACCACGGCGGCGCCATGAAGGTGTACAGCTTCCTGCCGGTCAACGGCCCGATCCAGCACTTCAGCGCCGACGTGAAGCAGTTCTTCGACTTTTTGAGCCACCAGTTCCAGTTCCCGCAGCACAACCAGTACATGCTGGGTGAGTTGTTCCCCCCCTCTCATTGATTTACAAGTCATCGGCCACAAGGAACGCCTTGCTGACGACGTGTGATGTAGTCTACCAGCTCGGCACCGAGGCGTTCACCGGCGGCCCCGCCGAGTTCGTGGTGCCCAAGTTCATTGCCGACGTCGTCTGAGGATGAGTCGCGCGTGTGTGGTGTGTTTGCGTGTGTGCAGTGTGCAATGCGTTGCTTCATGATACCATAGAGGAACGGTTAGACGGGTAAGTCTTTTATTAGCGCGATTGCTCTCAGAAACTTCTATAGTCTATAGTGGTAATAATACACATTGTTAATACAGCACGAGGGGAGGGGAGAGGAGATGGGTCCAGCATCGGCCTCGGGGGACCTCGTCATGACGCGATGCAGTGATCCACGCCGGCGGTCAACAGCAACTTGGCATACTGCTGGTGCAGGAACACGGCAACGCCCCCCAGCGGCGCAGCCTTGCCCTCGCTCACCCCGTCGAGGACGAGAGACTGGAGAGCGAACCTCGCGACGCGGGTCTGCGGGTCGAGCTCCGTCGTGAGATTGCAGATGGTGTCCAACTCGCGTGGTCCGTCCGGAGCGACTCTCGGGGAGAGGCCGCCGCGGAGCATGAGAGAGCCGGGGGACTTGTCGACGACGATGAAGTCGTCGGCGAGGATTGTGCCTGCAGAGGTGAGTTGAGACACGTACTATGCGACGATGTGTGTAAGAGAGGAGATAGGGCGAGGGAACCCACCGACTTGATATGTGCTCCTCAGCAGGTCTTCTTTTCCCCAGAGGTCACCTGCGTTGGCCTCGTTCTTGCGAGCCATCTCCAAGATTTTCCGTTGGGCGTTGAATCCTACCGCAGATCAGCAAAGGGCGCATGTGCATCTCAACGTCTGCGCGGGCTCACCATATCTGCCCCAGACGCCCGCCGAGTACGTCTCCACGAGTCTCGATCCGCCGTCCAGCGCATCCTCCAGCAGGTCCGGCCTGATGTCGTCGAACGGGACGGTCCGGACGTAGGAGTCGTGGAAGACGGGGTTGCCCCTTGGGTTCACCGTCTTCAGGAAGGGGTGCTGGAAAACGGGATCCGTGGCCGGGGAGAACCCGTCGTCGAAGACACACCGCCGCGTCCAGAAGTAGAAGCCGGTGGGGACCGCGACCGCGGTGCCGGCGGCGAGCTTGGAGAGCGTCGCCAACCTCGCACGTGAGAACAGGGATGCCATTATAGAGAGAGGGAGAGACAGAGACAGAGAGAGAGAGAGAGAGAGATCTGACTGATGCTGATTGGATGAATCCAAGGCCTCGAGAAGGAATTAAGTTTAACAGAAGGGCTGGACGAGGACATGCCGGTATAAAAAGGGGGACCAGTTCCCAAGGCCCTCGGTATGTACGCGGATAGAGGGCCGACGGGGTTTTCCGGTCAGACCCGATGCACAATCATCTCGGAAATGGCGTACTTTTGAGAATAACCACGGAAGAACACAGAAAAGGGAAAAGAGCCTGTGGACAAAGAAAAGGAAAAGTGGAGATACAATGAGCAAAACCTCCTGGGCGAGGATCGCGTCTTCGGCCTTCGGCTTTGTGAGCGCGTCGAGGGCCGACTAGCCCAAGAAAAGGGGCTCCACCTTCCGACGCCCACAGTTCCACCCGGCCTCCGAGGCTTCCGAGGACTCCCGGCCGAGTCCATATACGTTGCCGGCTTCTGCGTGGCTCGCTTTGGAGAACCATAAGCCAGAGAGGGCTTGAAAGTTCGTCTTCTTCCTGGAGAAGACCTTGTTCGCCCGTATAGTTCATCTTGCTGCTTGACATAGGAGCATGTGTCCCCTCTTGGCACAACGTCGCCCGGGGAAAAGACTACGTGCTTAAGGACGTAAACCCATACTGCGAGATCATCTATATCCAGTCTCGGCGGCGTCTGGATGTGAGAAATGACGCCGTCCCTGCCTGAGGTGCACAAGCGACGAAATCGTGCCAGGGCTGGGTTTCAACGTGGGATGACGGCTGAAAACCGGCACGTTGCAGACTTGATTGACCGGCGGCCCAACGATTCACATTGCCCTGCTATCATCCCGAGCAGTGGGTGATGCGAATGTGAACGACCACTTTCTTCGTCTTTTCAGGCACGCGAGTCTCTTTTGGACGCGTTGTTGGCCTCCCAAGAAAACAAGACATGGTTCGAAATAGAACTCTGGGAGCCTCGTTGGCCGCATCAGGCTGTGCACTTTTTGTGTGTTGCCTCGTTGAGGCTTTGCAGGGGAACAGCAGCGCTTAATCATTGCTAGACGACGATTAGAGCATCGACATGTGGTTACACGGCAGGTAATAGATGAGAGAAGATGTTCAGCTTACCCAAACAGGCTCAATGCGCCACACTCTCCTACCACACCCTCAGGATCGGGGCAAATGTGCAGTTTTCATGCCTCTTCGGGGGGAGGCGTCTGACGGCTGCCTACATATCTTTCAGCCATAGACGCATCTCGTCTCGCCTTCGAAGTCAAGCCGCAGGTAAATTCAGCCTACAGCCCGAAATGAGGTTTCCAAAGGGCGAGTAACACGAACCGCAAATATAAGAGTGACACACACCTGGCTGGTATTGACCACCGGCTCGGAAGCACACATACCTATACACCTATATGTCGACAAGCAGGGAACCAGCACCGTTGCAATATAGCACTTGGCGACCTTTTACTTCTCTCTCTCTCTCTCTCTCTCTCGCGGCCGTCATCGTAAACAGGCTGTGAACCGGCCTTTTCACTGCGATGGACTTGAACGGGCGCGACCAATCACAGGAAGACATTGACGCGACGCTGGGGGAGCTCTTGAGCAATTTCTCGTCGGCTGCTAGCGGTGATGACGACGCGAGTTGGTACTCTCAATGCACAGGAAGGGTGAAGGCCAAGTGGGAGGAGGGAAATAGCAGCGAGACAAACGATATCCGATCGCACATCAGAAACCAAATCGTGGTGGACATTCAGGGCAAACGGTTCGACAGCTCGATGACTGCCAAGGACATTGGGAACGCCTGGGGGATAAGCATCGGGCTATGTAAGGAATACTGCGGCCGTGACAAACTTAACATGGTAAGCAGACCACGCCACGCACTCGCCTACCTGAGTCTCGCCTCGTCTCCTGGCCAAGGCAGGCTGATTTTCTGACACGACACAACACAGGTCACCAGCTTCAACCGTCTCGCCGCCGGGTCCACGAGCTACCTGCTCCCGTGGCTCGCGCTCACGGCCCAGCTGCCGTACGAGACGGGGAGCACGGAGACCGACATCATGAGCGTCTGCGTCGGCCTCGGGAGCCCGATGCTCATGACCTTCTCCCTGATGATGACGATCCTGAACAAGCGGTGGATCCGGAAGCGGTTCCGCGACCTCGCCGGCAGCTGCGAGGGCGACGGCTTCACCCAGATGCGGGTCCGGCTCAAGAGCGCGCGCGTCATCGCCGAGGAGGCCCGGCAGGTGCCGACGCGGCTCTCGCAGAGGCACGCCTGGCTCGCGCGGCTGGTCATGCTGGACGCGAACACGGCGTGGTGGAGGGCGGCGTCGGAGAGCCTGAGGTCGACCCGTCGCGGGGCGACCCTGTCTCTCTACGCGCAGCTGTCGGTCGCCGCCATTGCTTGGGTTCTCACTGCCATCGGCTCGCTCAAGACCAAGGTCGGCGATACCGAAGAAGCCTTGGTTCTGTCCTCCGGATCCCTATGGATATGGCTGGTATGCACACATTCCCCTCCTCCGTGTTTCGATATCAGCAGTACTGGCTCAGCAACACTAACGTGGACTCTCTTCCTAGGTTCCCGTCATCATAGGTTGGGTCTTGGTAGGGACTCAAGACAAGGAAGACACAATGCGAGTAGCCCTCGCCAACGCGAACAAAACCATCAACATCAGGAACGAGGAGACGGGCATCGAAGTCGTCAGCGACAGGAAGAGCGCTCTGCTGACGGACCCGGACACGCGATGCGTCAACGTGTCGCCGGCGACCTCGAAGGCCGCGCACAACACCAAGCCCAGAATGAACCTGCGCATCTTCGACGTCGCCGGCTTCCAGCGGCAGCAGGGCCCCGTCTTCAACTATGCCCGATCCATCACCTGGCTCAACTTCGCCGACCGGCTGTACATGGCCTTCGAGGCCGCGACCGACAGGATGAAGGAACACGAGAACCTCTCGTCCCAGCCCGACGACACGCGGGACGCTCGCGTCAAGATCTCCGCCGACTGCGGCCTCGTGACCGACTACTGCGACCACGGCGACGCCGCCCGGAGCCCGCCGGCCGCTGTTCCCGATGCCTCCGCGTCGACCTCGACGAATAATGACACGGATAGCAGCCGGCAGCAGCTCCTGGGCGCGGAAGCGCCCCCCGGGCACGAGCTGGTCGAGTACCCGAGCCTCGAAGAGATGTCTCCCGCTGCGATGTCGACCTTTTGGCGGCACGCCGCCTTCTCGGCGGCCGTGGCGCTCGCTCTGCAATGGGGCACGACGGGCTGGGCCATCTACATGTCCTACGAGACCGTGGTCAAGGGGCTGGGGTGCCGGTCGGGCAGCTACGTCATCTACGGCCTGCTCGCGTCCGCCTCGTGCGCCGCGATGCTCGTCTCGGCCTGGCTCTCGCACTCGACGATGCGCGGGTACCAGGGGGAGCTGAACACGACCGGTTTCCTCACGTCGCACGGCGCGACGCGGCTGCGCGGGGCGGCGGCGGTCACGGCGCGCCTCGCCGGCCAGTTCCTCCTCGTCGGCAACACGGTGTGGCTTCTGCTCATCTCCATCTTCGAGCTCATAGGCTTCTTCGACAGCTGCTACTGCGCCGGGACGCAGCTGAGCAAGGGGCTCGACCACGGCTGGATCCTCCTGTTCAAGGGCGCCGACTACCTCAAGTCGGACGCGCAGGCGGCCTGGGGGACGGGTATCGGCATGGGCTTCTTAACCATCTTCTTGGCGGTGATGATTTTTTACCTGGCGTCTCGGCAGAAGCATGAATAATCTCGGGACGCACGCGCCACGGACGAGATTACCTTACTGATCAAATCTCGCGGTGGAGGGGGACAGTCTTGCATGCGAACTGGGATATTGGTCGTAGCGAACAAAGTATATTCTGTTCGGGGAGGTTGGCACGTGTGCTACATCTTCCCAATGAGAAAGCTTAAGCGGTTCTCACGTCTTTCTTCTGTACCTTTGTTCGTATTGGGGTTATGATGCTAGCAACTAACTTATAAGCCACAACTGCAACCGTAGGTCCACTTTTGCCCCCCCATCATCACATGTTGTAAACCAACAAGATAGAGACACAGACTTTGTTATCTAGCGCAAGTTGTGTTGCATGGTAGGTTTGGTGCCCAGAAGTGGTTAATTAGAGAGACTCTGAGCTTATGGAAGTCGGATGAGGATAACACGTCTTCAAGGTTCCAAGCTTGGCTCAGGCTTTTTGTATGGGTTCGAACTCGTAGTAGACATGGTTCCAGCCCTTCCCGTCCCTTTCTATGTCATATTCCACCTTGACCCGAACGAGGTCCTTTTTGATCTTGAAGTCTTCGACGGCGCCCCGGATAGCGGAGGAGAAGATGGTCGCTCCAAGCGCCTTCCAACAAGCTGTGCGTCCCGAGTCTGTTTCCTTGTTGGACACTTCGAAGGGGGTGTTGGGGCTCAACCCCATTCCGGCGCGGCATTCCTCCAATGCATCCAGCATGTTCTTGTTCCGGATCTGGTAGCCCAGCACCACCTTCAGCTCCGACGGCTGGAGGCCCGTCATGGTCCAGCACTCCTTGAGGATCTGACGCATCTTCAGCCTCGGCTTCACCTTGTCGTGTTCGTTCATGGCCCTAATGACCGTGAGGCGCTTGGACTGTTTGTTGACCAGGAGGGAGGTGACGGGCATGATTTCGCCCAGTTCATTCAGCTCCTGGTAGCCCTCGGAGAAGACGCTGAACGCCCATCGGTCGCCGGCATCGTTCGTCTCGGACAGAACAGAATAGGCCGGGTTGTCCTTGAAACTTGTGTCAACTGCATAGCCATGAACGAAATTGTTTGCCCAGGCCACCTACAGCGAAAGGGTCGGCGGGCTCGGCGCTGATCTAAGCGTGTGGTGGTCAGCAATTTGATTGTTCGCAAGTTGGTGTGAACCCAACTCAGGGGTTTGCCGAACTCACAATGCTGACAAGCAGGCAAAATGCCAACAGAGCCGCCGAGGAATAACGTGAAAACATTATAGAAGGAAAAAACAACAAAAAACGTCCGTGTCTTGGAGACAATCAAACGGAATTACGGTTGAACAAGGACTTAGCTTGTGTGAGTTGGATAGTAATCACCGGCCTCCCGGAGGCTTATATTGCTCCTATACACATGACGGGCGAGTCATTAATGACGGACGGAAATGCCGACGGCATGTCATACGTCGCAGATCGAAATACGGCGAGATAGAGTCGAACCGACGCAAAATCGAGGGGTTAAATGAGTCGTGCTCATGCCGTGCGGGAGCAGGGGCAGCCCAGTTCCCCAAACCATGCCGATCTTAGTTGACGAGCGTAGTCTATATCACACCCGCCTTCGGCCTCTTCCGTTTCTTGAGTGGAATGGGATGAACGGGAAAGTCTAATATACATTAAATGGAGACTGCTGATGTCGTGCATACTGTCAGTACCCAGATAACCAGAGCCCAGAACCATGGAACAAAGAGGCCATGGCGAGGAAAGATAGTACTCACCAACTTAAAAAACAACGAAAACTATAATTGGCAGTGTTATGATAACCTATAGTGAGTAAATGCGGTAAGAGGAGACTGCTGCGGCCGGTTATAGTCTAAGATTAGCAACAAAGCACTCGAGATCCCTAACGGTTTAATTTCCAGACTTCCATCCGGTGTCTTCCAGCCTTCCATCCGGTCTCTTCCAGAAAGCATATATTGCAACGGGCCAGTCCGCAAAATGCAACCCTCTGGACCTTCACTCCGGTATCCCACTCCGATCACTCTTTTTTACTGCCGGCTGTGTTCACTCGCTCATACACGCCGACCATGTTGCGCCAATCGCTGTTTTCGCTCCTTTCCCTCGGCCTGGCCACCCTCGCATCCGGCGGTGTCCTCGCCCCGCGTGGTGAAGACGTCGCGGTCGACAACAAGTGGAAGAACCACGATGACGTGGCTCGCTTCCAGCAAGCGCCGTCGTCGGACAAACTGCGCGGCGAACTCCAATTACTGTTCAAGCCTTACCTGAACGTTCCGGGCGGTTGTTTCCCTTACGCTGCCGTCGATAAAGATGGGTACCATGGGTAAGTGGACGGTCGAACCCCCCCCCCCCCCCCCCCACCCCATACTGCCAGCCGGGTTACGACTAACACAGGTGGTCCAACAGCTCTGGACTTCGTCCGACGGGCGATAAAAGCGGCGACTGTCGTCACTGGGATAGAGGTCAAGTCTACTCCAGGGTGGGATTCTTGAACGGCAACACCGAAGGCAATAACGGCCGCACCGCCGTGCTCTACTCTTGGTATCTGCCCAAGGTACAAGAAAAACCCGAAACACACAGGCACTACTACCTGACTGTCGTCGTCTGGCTCCACACGAACAAGTGCGGCGCCGAAGCCGGCGAATATGAAATCGCCGGCGTCAGCTACTCCAATGGCCGCGATTCCTTCGACACGGCCTCGAACCGGCAGACCAAATACACCAGCTCGGAAGGCGGCATTGGCGCCGTCAACACTCACCCCCTCGTCGGCTACAACGGCGGGGTCAACGTGTTTCCCTGGGACGACGAATCCAAGTGGCCCATCACGCCCCCGCTGGTCAGTTGGGACATGCTGCCGAGGGCCGCTCTGGACCAGTTCAACGGCATCCAATACGAACACGCCCGCTGCCCCTTTTCGGACGCCAACTTCCAAGCGACCATCGACGCTGCGTACAACGAGGCCATGTATGCCGATCTGGGACCCGGGCCGGCCGGTGATTGCGGACCGAATCCTCTGGACCCTGGAGTGGCCCCTGAGCCGGCGCCTTTGCCGGAGCCGGAGCCTGAGCCCACCGATCCCACCGACCCCACCGATCCGCCCACCGATCCCACCGATCCCACTGATCCTACTGATCCGGGCTCTGATCCCACCGATCCCACTGATCCTACCGACCCCACTGATCCTTCAGAGCCGGAGCCATTTGAGGATAACCCGGAGCTGCCGGAGAATTCTGAATTCCCAGTCCGAATGGCATAATGACGCCAATGTTTAATCAAACTGGAGATCAAGAACGGTATTTCAGCTTGTCATAGAGTGTCGCATAGTGCTGAAGATAGATAATTTCATTGTAATCTCTGTAACATGCTGTCAGTGATACACAGACAAGTCTTGGTGATGCCGCAGTCCAGAGTGACCGTGACCTCCGGTACCATGCCACGATTTCGCCGCCCTTTGTCGACCTGACTGTCGTCGAAAAGAGTTGGGCGAATTTCGACACAGGGAGAATAGTGTCACGAGTTAGAGCACACAGTAAGGCATAGGCGAATAGGGGAGAAAGATGGTTATTCTAGATAAAGTGAAGAGAATAACATGTGGTCTGGTTATATACATCTGACCACGTGAAATGGCACGTGAGGGAACTGATTGGCGGAGCTCTGATATACGAGGGTATTCCTGTGATAAATAGACCGACGATCAGAACGAGTCGAGGCTGTCAAAAAAACTGCCCGGCTAATCGCGCAGAAGAACTGCCTTCGAGGCACGTCGTTTACAAAAACGAAAGGTCCCTCGCTACCTTTCTGCATGTAACATCGAAAGCCGGCAGAAACTCACAAAGAACGCCCGTCGCCAGGGGAGGGGGGTTCATCTCTGTCTCGCGGGGATGTCATTATCGAAAAACCTCTCATCGTCGCTGGCGTACACGATGCCTTCCTCGTAGCAATCATAATTCCTTGGGGGGAGTTGGTGCTTGCACTGAACCCTCGCCACAGCCGAATGCACTCGTGGCCGGGGATAACCCCCCGGGAGCCCCGCCACATGCGTTGTCCAGAATTCGTGTTCCGCTTCCATGGACAAGAACTTCTTGTAGAACTTCGCATGGAGTACGTGCTCCGGGAAGGGTGGCTCTCCAGCCCCTCCGACGTGGACATACCGCATGAGGTGCTTGTCCGTGAACGCGTAGGAGAGAAAGCCGGGATCGTTCAGGTGGATGCGGCCGTCGGGGTCCATAACCCTCGTGGGGACCAACCGTTGGGTGTTCGGGAACGCCTGGAACAGACGCTTCAGCTCTCGCGTCACCCGCGACACGGCTGCGTCGTCCCGCGGATTCGGCTGCCAGTCGAAGAAATCGCACTCCCACACGTGGATCTGTTTGAACGGCTTCCAAGCCGCCGGCACTTGGTCGAGAAAGAGAGAGAGCCCGAAGTTCATCCTCATGTCCAGCAGCAAAGAGTCCGTCGTAAGGTCGCAGTACACCGTTCTCGTGTCGGCGGGGTTGTCAGTCCTCGGAATCGCGTCGAGGTGCTTGGCGGCGACCTGGCGCGACTCCCTGCAGACCTGAAAGGCGACGGGTACCGGAACGCAAATCTCCAACGTTTGGCCGACGCGGTCGGGAATGGGGCGCGAATCCTTCAACAGGTGCATCTGGTGAGTCGGCAGGGTGAATTGCCAAATCATCGTCCTGAGCTCGAGTGGCAGCGCGTGGCTCCATCCCGTTGACTGACTCTGATGTAGGGGCCTAGACTCTGAAGACGTCATTGCGAGAGAAGAGGGCCGAGTATGCGGTGTCTCTCGAATGGGGTGGTGTAGAATGTGATAAGGGGATGTTTTGGCGGTCCGGGTGAAGGGGAGACGAAGATGAAGCAGATGACCACGAGGAAGCAGAGCTGACGGTGCGGGGTCAGTACCGGAGGATTAGGCACCAGGTAATACGGATAACCGACTCTGGAGGATTCTGGACATTCATGTCAGCACGAACGGATTCATCATTATGTTCAAGCAAAAGCCCCACACGGTCCCACTAAGGTCAGGCCCGAAGCCCGAAGCCTCCCGGCCGCTCCGGACCGGCGACCCAAACGGCCCAGGTAATCGGCGACAACCAGAGCGGAGCACCCCGTACTTTGCACATATCATTAGCACCTTAAAATGTATTCTACGACATTGTTTTCAGCTCCCAAGAATGGCCTTGAACTATCGTGTGCTGTCTCCGGACACCTGTGAGATGATCCGCATAGGCCTTTGAGTCTCAAGTGTGTGGGTGTAAACACCTTGTTCAGCAGTCCTTCTGTGATGTATTGCATACGGTGATAGAGGAATTCAACGTTTTCATTTTGTTGGAGCCACTGAGTTGTAGACTACTTCTTGTCCAGGCCAAGTGACTTTGCCAGATTCTCAATCGAAGTTATCAGCTAATTCTGGCTTCTCTCGCGTCTTCCAGCCCCCTTAGGAACTAACACTCAATCATGGAAATCCCACTTCGAGTCCTCAGGAGCACGTAAAAGCTTATTGCTAGGACATGTAGCTAGCTCAGGAGATAAACTTGAGAGGAGGACTCAAGGGAAGCCGGCACGACGCAAAGTCTCTAGACAACAACCCATTTACAAAAGCGCGACCCAAAGTGGAAATGGACCAAAACAAACCCGTCATCTGCACTGTTCCTCTTCAGAGCAAGAGGACTCTGTTACAAGGTTAGAACTCTGAACTATCATCTCAATACGGAACTTCAAACATACTACTACTGGGTTTGAACGTAAATGTCAGAAGAGCCGCTGCTCTGGTAACCCTCGGTGGCCACGATCTGGTAGTAATGCTGGCCCAGGTTCAACCCGTACCTGGCCCAGGCGTTGAAGTGGTTCTGCATGTTGACGGAGCCTCCGACACGCTTCGAGGTGCGCACCGACCAATACTGCTGAAAGGTCCTTATGCCGTCGATCGACGGCTGGTTGGTTCGGGTCGAGACGTAGATGTTGTAGGTCCCGCCGTCCGACGTGACGGTGCCCTTGAACTGGCCTCCGCTGCCGGGGTTGTATGTTCCGTACGATTCGACCACGTAGTACTCGACGAGCGGGTTGCGGGTCCAGCCATACACGGCCAGGTAGCCGTTTCCGCTGGGGTTGAAGGAACCGCCGTAGTTGATGGTTCTGTGACGGGATAAGCGAGTACTCCGCTGGTGCATCGTCTCACGAGAAGCTTTCTTACCGGCCAGTGCCTGGGTTCCATCCCTTGCCGCCGACAAAGTTGCCGACGTTGGTCCAGCTCACCTGGTACCGGCTACCCGCGCCCATGGTGTACGTGACCCGGCCGCCTCCATCGGACCACCAGGAGTAGAAGTAGCCGTTATGGGTGCCCTCGGAGTTGGGCGTGACCTGGCGCTTCTCAAGAAGCTCGGTTGAGTTCCCATCGGTTTGCTCGTCGAGGAAGTCGAAGGGGCGAGCGAGCACAGAAGCGGCCGCCGCCGTCGCAAGGAGAATGTATTTCAAGGAGACCATGGTAATGAGAAGGGGGTTTTCACAGTGATTTCGTTTATCAGAGATCTGATGCCGTGTTCCGAAATGCCATTTTCATGAAGATGCCGCGAATTATATAGGCATTTGCCCCTTCAGCTGCCCCAAAAGAGTCAAAGCTGCCTTTGTCGCCACGCTCACGAGGGTCTCGTACATGGCCTGGGAATGCGAAGGGGGAATTTAGGCTATACCCTAGCTGCTTTACAGGCTAATGCCAATGAGAGAGATCCAATACAACGTACGTAAATCCAGAATCTTGGCTGCTACTGATGGCGAAACATCTTTCGGCTAAATTCATAGCACGACACCTATAACAGTCTCTCTATAACCATACTTACAACCATTGGTCGGAGAAGTCCATAGCGCTGCTCTGCGTGGTGACCTGTGTGATATAAGACATACGACACCGTTGGCGCGTGGTCAGCCATAAGTGCAGCCTCGGAAGTGTTTCCTGAACGGTCATGTAGCACTCCGATATGATCTCCTCTTTTACTGACGACGTACTACTGGTGGAGACATGCTAAGCCGTAAACCGAGTCTATACTGCTCGGGCGGCTGGATAAAAATCTACCACCACCTGATGATGGCATCGAATGAGGTGCTGACCAACTCTGACTTCTGAGGCATCTTCATACCTCCTAAAAGATCAACTGATTGTCGCGGCCATGTAACTAAATATGACGTGAAAAGAAGAGAACCGCCGACCTGAGTAATATTAAGTGCTGATGATGACCTGAACCACTACACAAGCAAAACCTTTCCCGCGATGCTCCGCAACCATTATGAAATGAAGCTTCAAACCGTTCTCGTTCAAAAGGTAGCAATGATCCTGTCTGCCATAGCGGGTAGCGTTTCTGCCACAACATCCATCTCTCCAAAGATGTCAGGTAACGCCTCTCCCTCCAGGGCGGAGCAGTATGCCGCCTTGAATCTACACAAGGTTAGTCGGTATTGGTGCGCATCGCAAAGGGGCCACCCGCGGGGACTACATACCCCACAGTCTTTGCCGTTGACGCATCCCACAGATGCGCTGCCGCAAACCAGGGTGTGCTCCCGCCGGCGGATAGCTTCTTCAGGATAGGGGTGTACGCCTCGGGGGTCGGCTTCGCCAGCCCAGCCGAGTCGCACGAGAGCAGGTTCTCAACGGGCATGTCGACCCCTCCCCGGGAAAAGTAGCCTCCCACGCGGGCAATGTCCCCGGCCGTGAAGCACCAGACGGTGAAGCCGGCATCGCGGAGCTTGCCGATGCACTCGGCGGCCCCCTCTCGCAGCTGCAGCTTCTTCCACTCGCCAATCAGGTAGTCCACATCCTCGTCGCTCGCGAACGCGCGCGGCTCCTCGACGCCGGCGTAGTGCAAGCACCGGTAAAACAGGGACGAGAAGACCTTGTAGAAGACGACGTAGCGGCCGGACATGGAGAGATAGGTGTACTCGCGCTCGGCCACCTCGAGCCAGCAGCATCCGAGGAGCTTGGGCTGGATGCCCCGGGCTCGGAGCTTCTCGCCAAGACGTTCGTCGATGGCCTCGAAGAGGTGCTCGTATGTGACGAGCGTGCCGACGACGTCAAAGACAACATTCTTGGGGGTGGCCATGGCGAAGGAGTAAGTAGGGTGAGGGTCGCCTCAGAACGACGCAAAAAAGAAGTAGGGGTTAATAGGATGGTGACACGACGCAAGGGTGCTTTGTGATACCTGCTGATCCCAAGCTATTCGAACCAACAAAATGTATCTTTTTTAAATAGGAGGCTTATCGCTCCTGATGCAAGCTTGCGCCTTTTTGATTCACTCCCTCATGTCTCTCCCCCGCACTTGGACCCAAATGCCGGGGGACAGGGGGCGTGAGTTTCCGGCGCCGTTGCCGGCTTCCTATCGGCAAAAGCGCTTTCCGCCGCTTGGCTCTCTCGGCAACGTTATCGGTACCAGCAATCCATCCGTCCAGATAGGAAAGCTGATGCTGCGTTGCATTTGAAGGTAGAAGGCCGGCCCGGTGCGTGTCCACGTGATCTGCTGTCTATACACCGATCCCTAAGAAACAGATACATCGACTGAAAGGGCATTTGTTTGTCCTGCAAATTAAACTCTCTATTCGAGACGAGTTGAGCTGCGAAAGAATCCGGGCTGATAGTTCAAACATGGTTGGGCATGCATGTCCTTGTCATATGTACTCAATTGCTAGTGATTGATTCCTTGAAAACTGTTCTCTATGAATATTCCGGTAGTGGAGTTAGGAGAGTGAGTTAACAGAGGCAGTGTTTATCCAGTATCTGCAAGATAAATATGTTTCTTGTTGGGCCTACTGCAGCTAAAGTCGAAACCACAGATTGACTTGGGATACTGGTTTACGTTCATCATGCACCCAACACACCACGCTGAAGTCTTCAAAAGCCATGTGCTGGATTATCCTTGCATGGAACTTGAATTGACCACGATTAGCGTTCTAACCCAACACTATACCGTTCAGTAGATTACTCTCGGGTATCTGCTTCACTCACCGGAACCGGCATAAGGTGCCGGCAGCTGACGCTGTCTCCGGCTTGGGTTCGTTGCCGGGCATTGATTGTTATCATGTCAGCCTGAGATAAGAGATGCACGCGGCGGGCGGAGCCCCTATGTGTGTCGTAAGCTTATCGAACGCAGCTCTGGACAGAAAGATAAGGCATGTATGCATGTGGCAACTGAAGAAACTCGTTGGAGTTCCTGGTCGCACCACTCGTCTTGGGCTGGGGCTTACGACAAAGTCATTTACAAGATTTGGTTGGTCGGCTTCAGTGCTAGCAACTGTCAACTATTCAAGAGACTATTGAGCCATAGAACGAAAGCATGACATACGGGACTGAAGATAAAACTAAAAGGGTCCGGACAATATCCCAATGTAATTTAATATGTCTCGCAAGTGTTTCAACCCGCCATTCAGTGTTGTGTTACTCCGAGCAGGTTGCTCATGAGACTTGTTTTAGTTTTGGTCAGGTTCTTCTACCAACAGGAACGCCATAAAACTGTGCAGGTTTCGTGATGTTGTCTCTCAGATGAGTGCATTGATGTTCAGCAGTAGGAGCACTGCAAGCCGCAGAAACCTTTTTGCGGTAAACACGCCCTGTGTCGCATTGCATATGAATTTCCAGTGTTGCTAAGCTTGACTCCGTTGTCTCCTACATACCACCTGCTGCTAATAGCATCAACAACCAGACTACCCGATCTTACCTGATGATGTTTCTCTTTCACACTTTGGATATCTTATCTATGGCAGAAGGCCGAGCAGTACAACTATCTCGGATTCTACCTGCAAGCCAACACGATCAAATCTACAGTTTCGCCCCCGGCCCCTGATAGGCCGCCTTCCAGCTTTCGAGTACTGTGTTCTTGGAACTGTCTAACCTTGCCTGTGTGGCCTCGTAGATCTTTGGGATGCCCGTGTCCTGATAACTCTGCTGCTCCGTAATCATTGACGCCAATCCCTTGGCCGACAGGAAGATCTGCGGCATGCCGTGTCCGTTGAACCCAGCGATGATGAACTGGTTCTGTCTCCCGGGGACGACGCCGATGTGCGGCAGACCGTCGGACGAGTATCCCATAACTGGCGCAATGTTAGTCTCCCGCCATCAATCTCAAAGCCGAGCTTGGGGAGGAGGGGTGCTTTGACTCACTCCCGGTCCACACCTTGGACGTGTACGCGCCGCTGTCCTCCCACCCGTGGAACACGCGCTGCATGTACCCATCAAAGTGCGTCTTGGCAGACTCGATCAGCTGGTCGTCGTTGACGTTGTTGTACCACGCCGGCAAGTCGTGATAGTACGCCGACCGCGCGCCCCCGACGACGATGCTCCCGTCCAGCTTCGGGATCAGGTACTCGTACTCGGTGTCGGACCAGCGGACGATGTACGAGTTGGGCAGCAGGGGCGCGGGGCGTTTGCCGGGCGTGATGTGGCTGCAGATCCCGCGCACGGGCACGATCTTGTCGACGAACTCGGGGAGCAGCGACGAGGTGTAGCCGTTGGTTGCGTACACGATCTTGGCGGCGCGGACCTTGCCCCGCGGCGTGGTCAGCGTCAGGTAGCCGTCCTCGTCGGGGGTCTGGGTCACCGCCTCGACGGGGGTATGGGTCTGCAGGTTGACGCCGGCGCCGACGGCTTTGGATAAGAGGGAGAGGATGAGCTTGTACGGGAACAGGTGGCCCGCGGTGTAAGAGAGGCAGCCCTTGACTCCTTTCACTCCGGACAGCTAGATATGGTTTAGCATCACGACACGATGCGTCCGACGGCTCGACGTACTTGTTCCGCCTCAGCGCCCTCGGCAAAGTACACGTCCTTCATGACAGAAACGCCGTTCTTTCTGAGCATCTCAACTCCAGATCTCATGCGGTGGCAGATGGCGTCGGACATCAAGGCGTCGACAGCACGGGTGAGTACGAAGTCGCAATCGATCCCCTCCGCCTCAATCACCTTCTTCACCTCCGGCAGGTTCCTTGCCTCAAACTCGGCGCACTCGGTCGCAGCCTCGATGCCGTGTGTGGCGACGAGACTCGACGGCCGACTGTACGGGTCAGGCTTGATGTGGCCGCCTGTATCGAGAGTCGTCGTCCATAGTCAGAAAACAGCGGGGTCATCGAGAGAGCCGGTCGGGCGTTACGTACCATTGCGTCCGGTTGCCCCGGAACATGCTTGTCGGGCTTCAATAATCGCGATCTTCGGAGGCGAAACCCCGCGAGAACGGCATTGATCGAGGATGTGGTACACCGTTGCGACCCCCGCATAACCGGAACCAATAACGGCGATATCGACCTGGCTTGGAAGCTCGGGGGTCGACCGATGATCGTCCAAAGGGTGCGGGGTTGCCCTCCAGAAGGAGGTCGTGGAGTTGGGGACGGGGAGAGGGGAAGGGGGCATGGTGGCGTAGAGTGGCTGACTGGCTAAATTCCCCGAGATCAAACAAGGGCGTTAGTAGATGTTATCGGGGGTTGTCTTTCGTAGAACGTGCCGCCGAGGCCGCCGTTAATAAAAAGGTCAACATGCTCGTCTCAGTCGAGATCTCGTCGAGATGAATGACGCTTATGTAAGCGCCGGGGCGGGAAACCATTTCCAGCCCGCGGCGATCGGACTTCAAGATAGGAGAGGAATAGGTAGCAGCAATGGGCCGAATAGTTTGAGGGCCGGCCCGGTTACTTGTGGCAAAGGTACGGTGGATAAGTCTGCTAACATGTGTCCAGACTCCGGCCGGATGGGTTTCATCCCAGTGCATGAGCAGAAAGGGAGGAGGGAGAGCAAGCAGCTCACAACCGGCCCGGTCACGTAGATATCGACTGGACACTAATTCACACTCTGGTGAGTTCTCCCACCCTTCCTCCATACGGATCTCACAGCTTATCTGTGTAACTGGGGAAAGTTGGAGATAACCCGGGGAACGCTGGTCCGTGATAGCCAAGATAAGACCCCGGTCTGTTGGACTCGGAGCAAGGTTGTGACGATAAGCGGAGTCAACCCAGACACAACAAGCCAGCCTCAATTCACTGGTTGGTTGTTACTGAAGGGCCCTCGTCATCGGTGCAGACTGCTCAAAGAGCCCCCGGTGACCATGAACCATGGGGGAATGAGCCAATGATAGATTTGCGACTGTTGATGAACACAATTATATACAAGTCGATGCCGGTTGGCCCTCTTCGTCAACCCAGAACCTCGCTTCCTGACCCGCATCGAAACATTTTGTCCTGGAACATGGAGCCCTCAAAAGCAAAATACGACAACGAAGTCCATGAAACGACTGACAATGCCGCTGGTACCAGCTATGTGTACGACGGAGGCCTCGTCGACGAGGTTGACGAAGCCTACCTTCGTGCTCCGAAGTCCACAAGATTCTACAGAGGTGTTCTGTTCCAGATGATCCTCTTTGGGGCGTAGGTTCAGATGCCTGTGGCCATCTATGTATGGCCATGCTTGTGGATGTATCCAATTCTAAAAGTGAACAGCCTTTCCTTCGTGGGCCCTGCCATGTCCGATGCCATCTCCAACCTGGGAGGTGGCGGCCTCTCGACGCCGTACCTGGCGAACATGGCAACCGCACTCAGCTACATGGCCGGGTGCATGATTACGGTCTTTGGCGGGCCGTTGATCAACAAGTTCGGCATCAAATGGTCTTGCATGATCGCCGCCGTATCCATGCCTCTGGCTGGTTCCGCCTACTACGTGAGCGCAAAGTATCACGTGGATTGGTATCTTCTTTTCGCAAGGGTATTTGATGGGTCGCGCAAATCTGGGAGCTCCTAATCGCTTACATTCACGCAGCTGCTTGGGGGGTTCACCTCCGGGTTCCTGTACGTGGCCGAGACTGCTGCCATGCTGTCGTACCCAGAGCCCAACGACAGAGGGTTCTACTTGGGTAAGAATTCCCCGTTCCATATGTTGGGGTTTGTGCTAACAAGCTGATCAAACAGGTATTTGGTCTGCCATGCGCAACTCGGGCAGCGTCATTGGAGGTGCCATCAACTTTTCCAACAACTACTCACGAGCGAACGCGGGAGGCATTGCATGGTCTACCTACCTGATATTCATTGGCTTCGGTGAGTGACATTGCGCCATCCTCGCTCCAGTTGTTCAAATCTCTGACCGAGGACACGACAGAATGCACCGGTGTGATTTGGGCAATCATCCTGTCTCCCACCAGACGTGTGCGGCGTCGCAATGGCAGCAAGATCCCCATGCCAAGCAACATCAGCTGGAAGAAAGAGCTCATTGCCCTCTGGAGACACCTGCAGCGGAGAAAGGTAAGCGTGATGCCATCGAGACCTTTTGGAAGTTTTAAAGATAGCTAACAATGAAAAAATTAGACGTGGCTTGTTTCTATCCCCGCGTTCTACTCGTTCTTCTTCGGCGGAACCATGGGTACCTACCTCTCCCTGCACTTCTCTGTTCGGGCGCGCGCGTTGTCGTCGTTGATTACTCGTGAGTGCTATCTTGACAACAGTGCCGGCTTGTGATCTGACATGCTCCCTCCAGCGAGCCTTACCATTGTCATGGTCATTGCTTACGGGAAACTGCTGGACACTTCCCGTTGGTCGCAAGCCAAGCGGGCGTGGATCTCCTTCGTCTTCTGGGTCATTCCACAGGCGGCCTGCTTCATTTGGATCGGCATAGAGTACAGCAAATTTGGAGGAGGCAAGACGGAAGAAGCTCTCGACTACGCGCTGTATGTTGCCCCCCCCTCTCCATGATCTAATGACGTGCGAACCAGCTGACACGTTCGCTCCCAAAGACACACCAGGAGATGGGCGGAAGCCTACCTCCCCTATCTCGTCATGTTCTCCACCGGTTACTGGACTCAGCTGTCCCTGTACTGGATTCTCGGGACGTTCTCCACGGATGTAGGGTCATCCTCTCGCTCGGGCGGTCTGTTCCGCGCCTTCGAAACGGCCGGCCAGGCTGTCTCCTACGCCCTCAACTCCAAGACTGGTGCCGACCCGAGAATCCCATTCTACATCAACGCTGCGATTCTGGTCGTTACGATACCGTGCATGGTGTTCCTCATCAGACTCGTCCCTGAGGTGCCTGCCACCACAGACATAGATGCAGCGGATGTCGTTGCTGATGAAGATGCATCGGACCCAGATAGGAAGTAGTTCCGATATGGTTTGGGGTTTGTTGCTGTTGTGTGATTTTCTCAACCAAGCCCCCAGAATAAAGAGCGTCCGGGGACTCAGGTTCCTTTTTCCGGTTTCTGTCTTGGGCGTGTGTGTTTCCAAGCGTCTTTTGTGTGTACGCTTTCCACTGTTGCTCCAGTACTGAATGGGTGTAGAAATTGCTTTTGACACAGAGATACTCGTGTGACAAGATTATAACAACGATCAATATTGCAATTGCACTGAGTCCGAATGCATGATTCGACAGATTCAAGACATGTGTCCACAATCTATACTCACAGATACGTTAAGCCAACCTACTGTGATGGCTCGTTTGTTACATCAAATGAAACAGTAAGCAGGATGTAAGGTATGCGTACTAATTTCGCATTTCGTTGTCTGTCATGAGCTCTGTGCTGAAGTGTGGGTGGCAGTTATCGTTTCGATTGTGATGTGCTGGAAGAGGGAGGGAAAGGAGCTAGGGAATGGTTTAGTGTAGTTAGAGATGGAAATTCAAAGACTAATCATCAACATGTTTGCCGCCAATTGAATACTGACGGGTCCCGCTCAGTTCCGAGTGAACCGATTTAGAGTGAGCAAGAAGAATGCCCTTGACTATCCTTCAATTAAGTTAAGTAGATGAAGTGACTTTGATCCAACTCTGTCGAGGGACAAGGCTAGAAACAGGCGTGCTAATTGTTCATTCACCCTGGAATGCACCAAAAATGTCAAAAACATACAACACCAGGTATTCGCTGGTCGTCACCGACCCAACTACTAATCCGGCCCTCATTGGCTTATCTATGGGAGAGCGGACGGGATCCCGAGTTTTCCAATGGGTATGGTCGTATGTGACGTTGAAAATCTTTCAGAATGGTTATATTGCTAAGCTCATTTCCTACACCTCATGGCATTGATACCTGACCAGCGTCACTGTGCACCTCTCTCGCTTCGCAGCGATAGGTGTGCTTAATATTAGGCAATCCAGCTTGACTCTACAGCTTACTAGGTTTATCTAAACCTAATTGAGCTTTAGGTGGAGGACCATCTGTTCCTGGTTCAAGGGATAGTAGTAGTTTAGGAGGTAGTAGTTCAGGTCGGGAAGTTTCTGTAAAAACAAGTTTCTCCAGGAAGAATTCTTCTACAAAATCATTTTCTTTACTTAAGCCATTTATCCTCGTTGATTAAATCCTCGAAATTGACCGAGAAGAGTTACTAAAAATGCCTACTACATTTTATCAATCAGAAGTTTTGTACTTACAATTTAGTTTTCATCTAGGCGGAATGTCAAAACTCAAGAAAAGCTAAAGAGTTCATTGCGTACTAAACCAGGTCTACAGAATATCTAAATCAGGAGGGAGGATTAGACACTAATATGTAACGACAACGCTGCAGTCGGTGCTGTTGATTCGATGCAATACCCTAACCCCAACCCTAAGCTGGACTGTACATCCTAGATCTCGCCGACATTGTTACGAGAGCGGGTTTTTGGCGGACTGAGCACATAGGAAAGCTAAGACTTAGAGTAAACATACAGCTTCTTGAGTCTATAAAAACTTTCTGCATGTTTGATCGTACTTCAATGGCTAAAAGTGAAGAGGGAACCTTAGTTTTCGGATCCGATGTTTCAATTTGCCTAACCCCAGAGATACCTCGTGCACTAGAGCCGATGCTTACGCACACCAAAGTAAGAATGTTCTTTCCAGCACTCAAGAACATGCAACGCACGCCTGTAATGCCCCTCACAATCGCAGTGATGGTTCGTCTGGCGTGTCTCGGTTTGTGGATAGATGGTCACCATTACGTCAGCAGTGTCGTTGGATTTGGCTTGGGAGCGCCGAGAGTTATCCGGGGTGGTCCGCCCCAATGAAATGGTTATCTACGGAGATACATAGCAGTACAATATGGGTACATGGCGTCGAGGGTGTAAGCACAGTGTGCCGACTCTGTCGATCTCCTTCACTTGAACTTGCCTGAACAACTGCACGTCAGGACGTATCTGGAGGTTGATAGGGCTCATCACCCCCCTTCCGGCTTAGCCTTCATTATATGGGTGAGCATGTCTTAGATGCCTGGGCATCTCTGAAACACTTCCTGAGGCCTGTGGATCGTTTTCGGGACTGGGGCTCTGAGTTCACTCTTAGATTCCAACCCATTCGTCATCTGTAGGTCTTTTAATCACGCAGCACGACCTCTTTCTCCTTCTCAGGCCTCGGAACGTGCTTCGGAACGAATACCAAATAGCATCTAGCTGACCGTCGTTCGAGGTAAAATGGATGCTTTTTGCCCCCTGGGAATCAGGCAACAGGTGGAATCGGAGTCTGGAAACGAATTCCACGAGTGGTGCAAGTAAGCACTGGTGTTAAAAAAAATGTCTATATACAACGAGATCCAAGGATTCCTTGAATGTATAGGCACAAAGAAGATTAAAAGCCATTCGATAGCAACAGCTGCGCGCTGGAGGGGGAGGAGAGGGAGAAGCACCGTTGACACCTCCCCGCCACATGTTCCCCACCCCAAAACGTTCAGCTTCCAACGCATACCGACCGCAGCAAAAAACGCTCAGTGCAGACAAAGCTACGGCGGGCTCGCTCACAGACACTGCGAGTACCACTGGTTGGTCTTGGTGCAGGTCAGTCCGGCGGCGCAGGCAGTCGCGCCGGTGTACCCGCTTCCACCGCACTGCGCCCACCTGCCGAGGGTGACACCGGACTCGGCGGCGTCTGAGTCCTCGGCATCGGATTGCTCAACGGGGGCGGGGGCGGGGGTGACGGCGGGAGCAGAAGTCGCGACGGGTGCCGAAGTGGGGCTCGCGGCGGCGTTTTCCTTGACGATCGGCGCGGCGGATGCGGAGGCGGATGCGGATGCGGAAGCGGAGGCGGCGGCGCCCGAGTTCGAGGTCGTCGACTTGGTCCAGCCGCGGTTCTTGGAGAGCTCGTACCACCAGTTGCGGTACATCCAGCCGTCGAACTCGGTGATCTCCATCGAGGCGCCCGCGAGCATGATGAACTTGTTCTGGCCGGTCGGCGTCCAGTCTGTGGTTTCCGTTTGTCAGTTTGGCTATCCGAACGAAGTGTGTGTGCACGCGCGCGCGCGCTGGGCGTATCATACCATAGACTTGAATCGCACGGGTTAGCAATCGTTCTTCCGCAATATAGCGTCAGGCATCGAAGAGGGGGTGTAACTCACAATCATCCAGACCAAACGAGTGGCCCTGCGCGAGGCATCAATCAATCGTCAGCACTTTCACTCCGCCTCCGCCCTCGACCACCGTTCCAGTAACTCACCATCTCGTGCAGAAGGATATGGACGTTCTCCGAGTCGATGTTGTTCAGCAGATACTCCCGCCCGATCTGCTGCCCCCAGTACGACCCGAACCCGCCCTCGAGCCCGTCCGTCAGCCACAGCGACTGGTCAAAGTGCCGGCCCTCGCCCGCCTCGCAGCCGCTAAAGTCCCCGTCGACGTGTGCCGAGCGCTCGCAGCCGACGGCGCACGCGGGCACGCCGTCCGGGTCCTTGTAGGTCGTGTAGACGTCGATGCCGTCCGTGGACCCCTGCAACAGCGCCGCGTCGCGGACGGCCCAGCCGACGACGTTGACGTCGACGTTGGTGTAGGGGAACCCGTCGAAGCCGTAGGCCCACTTGAACCACTTCTGGTACTGCGCCGCGTAGACGCTGGCGATCTTGGTGCGCTGCGCCGCGGTGACCGGGGCGGTCGAGTCCCAGCGGACGCAGATGTTGAGGGAGCCGTTGTTGGCGACGACCTGGTCCCAGCCCCAGCCCTTGTAGCTCTCGATGCTGCCGTCGTACGTCTTCTCGCAGTGGTCCCAGACCTCGGCGAGCGGCGCCGCGAGCGCGGCGGGCGGGTTCCAGCCGGACTGGCGCTTGACGGGGCGGTTGCGGCGCTGCGGGCCGACGACGGCGGGGGACTGGCCCTCGAGGGCCTTCCAGACGGAGCCGTCGAGGTCGGACTTGGCGGAGGTCGGGACCAGGGCCAGGGCCGAGGTGGCCGCGAGGGCGAGGAGGGTCGCCGTCGAGCTGAAGGACGGCATGTTTGGACTTTTGTTGTCGGGATTGGTGGAAATGAGTGTGTTTGTTTGTACAGCGAACGATAGTCAAAAACAAATGCAGCGTCTAACAGACAATGAATGTGAAAGCTTTTCGACTCAGAACATGAACCAGTCAAATTCCGTAAAAAGCTGCACTTCCGAGTAAACGAATGAATAAAGTGAGTACGAAAGAAGCTAGACAGGACTCAAAGAACCAAGACAGAAGCGTGAGTGCAATCGACTCCCACCACGACGTATAAGTAGCACGCTCAGTCGTGCTCGCATGCCGCATCCACACGTGGAATAGGGGGGGGGGGGGGGGCGAGTCCAGACCAACGGACACGAACAATTCCATCATCCGATTCCTCTCCCACTCCACAGCATCGAATCCCCTGCGTGTTTCTCACCTGCGCCAGGGTTCCGGGTTTCTGGAAAAGAAGGTGATGACTTCACCGCCAACGGACTTGGGCTCGGATTCTCCAACCAGAAGAGCCTTGCTGACGCCCCCCTCCTCCTCTCCCCTCCCCAGTTCATAAGGTGGGCAAACAAGTACCAAGATTGCAGGACGACCGCTTCCTCGCGGCTGCGGCTAGCGAGCTCGTTTAGAGGGACCATCAGCAGACTGCATGTCCGCATGTCCGCAAGTCCGCAGGGGAAAATCGTCCTGGTCGTCGGGGATATATTCGAAGCCAAGGCGCTAGCCGGCAGAATCTCTTCCCCAGTCTAGCCTTCTCGACCCCTATGGGCCTGAATGTGGAAAGTCTCGCCTTTGAGATTGCGATCCTGTTTCCCGCCCGGAGGAAGAGGCTCTTTTCGAGTTCGAGCCCCGTGTGCTCGGGCCGTTTACCGGGTGGGTTTCCGGTACACCCCGGAGGAACTGCTACAAAAGCAAAAGAAAAGCTAGGAACTATAAAAAATTGCAAGTGAAAGAGAATAAATAAAACCGAAGAAACGGACATGCAGTTTCCTGGAGACATCGACACTGAGGCTATTGTAACAAGATTTCAACATGGAACGGGGGGGGGGGGTCCTGTAGAAAATAAACAACCCCTGTCTCCAAACCTCGGCAAATAAGAGGAGAAGGAAAGGGTTATCCACGTCTCCAGGGAGAAATGACATTTGCGTCGTAATACAAGGGGACGGAGAAGATATGACTGAAAACGGATGTTATGGCAGAGATGGGGTAGACACTGGCGAGGATTTCCTCAACAACTCCTATGGGCGTAGCGCGGCACCTCAACTCCATCGCGGCAGACGGACGGTTCAGAGTAAAAAGAGGTCCAAAGTAAGATTAAGCTTGGGTGGATAAGATTTGATCTTCATTTCGCGACCGCTTTACGTACTACCTTATTCAACCAAGAAGATGACTTCGATCCCCTGCAAACCCCCCCTTGCCAAACGTCATGTTCCCATCCCCGCAAATGATAAAATTAAACCCTCCTTAAGACTCCCGTAAACTCGGACGCTGCGAATGTCCAACTCTCAAAGGTTCTCCCACTTGTCGTTGATCCCCTTTCAGCGTCAAGACTCAAGAGAATAGTCACCATAGCCTTCCCTCCCTCAGTCCTTGACCAGCCACACGCAGACGACGGGCTTCTGCCCCGGCAAGCCCGTGCGGCCCGCGTCCCATCCAATGTCGGCGATGCTCTTCTTCATCATGTCCTTGTCGTCGCCGGCGAAGCACAGGCCCTTGTACCACTTGCCGTTGCCCGCCTGCACGATCTCGAAGCACTTGTTCTTCTTGGGGTTCGGGTTCAGCGCGCCGAAGCCCTTGAGCACCTCGGCCAGCGTCGTGTTGACGGGCACGTGGAACGCCGCGAAGGGCACGCGCGCGTTGGCCGGCAGCTGCCACGGCGGGGTTGACGTCCGGAACACGTGGATCTTGGTGTGCGCCGCCGGGAAGAAGTAGTTGTAGCCGGGCTCGCAGCCCGTGCCGCCCGTCGAGTTGCCGAGGTGCGCCGCCGGGTTGCGCGGGTCGAGCGTCGGGAGGCCCTGGGCCGCACGTGCCCCGTAAGAGGCCTGACCGCCCGGTTGGAGTGGGTAAGTGTTGTAGCCACCGGCATGTTGCGGGTTGGGCCACATGTACGCCGTCGAGCCCGGATACGGCGCTGGGGGTCCGTACGAGGCGGCGTAAGGGTACTGGTAGTAGTTGCCGTAGCCTCCGGCAGGCGGAATGTAGGCCTCGCCGTAGCGCGGCATCGGTACGCCGTTGTTCGGGCTGAAGAGAGGGCGGCGGGGATCCATGTCATGGCCGTTGACGGGGTTAGACATGTTCAGGTTGGTTTTGTGGTTGTTTTCGAGTGTGAGTATGTGTGCATGAGTGTGTGAGTGTGTGTCTGTAAGGTTGACGGGCAGTTCACGTGGACGCGTCTGTCTTCAGAGGCGAAGAGGGTTCGGCTGCCAAGTGTTCACCCAGTTACCTAGTTGGTGGTTATATTCTGTCACCCAGTGGCCGGGGACGGGTCCTGCGAGCGCCGGGTTCCAGAGTTGCTGGCCGTGAGGATGATGGTGATATGGGTATCTTGGAGCGTATGCTTGATCTCTTGGACGGTGGGTGCTGTGGGCAAGGTTGAGACTGCGGGCAAATTGATCGTTGAGGTCGTTGTTGGATGCTGAATCTGGGAGAAAAGTCAGCAACAAGGATTGAAGAGCATGTTTAAATAAGACGCAAGAGGTCAGCCCGGCAGTTGCCTCGTAGTGAATGACGGCGGGCGACTGGGGGTGACTCACCGACGTCCGGCTCGGATGATGCGACTGATGGAGTGTCTTGACGACGGCGCGGATCGGGCTGGAAGGCAAAGATCTCTGTGCTCCAGACGATGTTGTTGTGCTGGTCGTAAAAGGTGCCGACGATGAGGTAGCCCCAGAACGGAGGGTCGCGCGAGCAGTGCCAGTACTGGGCGATGATGAGCTTTGTTGCCGGGTACGGGAGGTGTTCCGGCTCCTCGTCCGTGTTAGAAGAGCTGTAAGAAGCCACGGTGACTGTGAGTCGGTGACGGGTTCTAGACTGGGGTCTGAACTGGGGATAGATAACAAAGACGATGCGAGTTTGCTTACAGCGACGTGTTTGGATTGTGCCGACTTAGAGTCAAGATGAGCTCCAGGGACAGTTGTATAAATAGTGAAAACCAAAGTCGATGTGAGATGTGTTGGGGAAGAAGAGCTGGCCCATTCATCTGGGCGTTATTTATGTGGGCGTTTGCCAGAGGTTATTTACGAAGGGATGATTCAGTCAGTCGGTGACTGTCACATCGTCAAATTTCAGACCAAGAATCCGCGCAAGCCCGTTGTCGTTGAATCACGATACGTAGAGTGTGACAATCGGTCGTCTGGCCACCCGCTCAAGCAGTCATCAAGGCGAAAAGAGTTGAGACGAGAATGAAGCCTGTATTGGCTCGGCAGTGAATCAAGGCCATGTTGAGGACGTAAACGCGCGGCCGTGAGAGGCGGGCAGTGAGATTCGGCTTGTTAAGCTGTCCATCTTCGCATGAAACCCCAAGCAATTCTTTTCAGGCGAGAAATTGCTGACTCTTCTACCACTGATGTGTGCAGTTGCGGCTGGTGTAAGTCGTCGGCATCTGGCTGCTCAAGAGACAAATCCTCTTCCTTTTCCTTTCCTCTTCCATTTATTTCCCTTTCCAGAAACCACAGCTAATCCCTGTTATGCAAGCGCAGAGTCATGGTTATGTCATCTGTAAAAAGTAAAGTCCACTTGCGCAGATTTCATCATTTGCCGGCGTGCGTCGAGTGGATACTTCGATCCACCCCTTAAAGACAGCCCAAACCTGCCATGTCCCTTTCAGAAGCGCAGCATCATGGTATTGGGGGAATCATCTTCGTAAGCTCGTGTCATATGTCGAGCTGGAAAACGCCCGGAAGCGGCTGCTGTGTGGTAGCCATGCTTGCTCGTCGCTAGGGATGCTTCGAATGTGGAGTCGCCGTCATCATGCAGGCACTCGTGGGTTATCGGCGCTTATCTCGACCTTGAGACTCCAGGCTCCCCGGCACATCCGTCGTGGTCCCGTCCAGTCGTGTGCCACTCCGCACCGACAATACCGAGCTCGTTAATGTGTTGCAAATGCTGGCTGAGCACTTCCGGTTGGTGACTCTTTCACCGGTCAGGGGTATCGCGAAGTATTGTCTCCCTCCCAAGCCCATGTCGCAATGGTCATGCATCGTGATGTTTTCGTCGGGCAAAGGGTATCTCATCAGTCTTCCACCCCGATGTCCTCTTGGACGACGCGCACGCCGCCGGCCTTGATAGCGGCGGCTCCCTTGACCGAGTTCTTGAGCTGCTCAACCTCTTGCCTCACCATCTTGCGGCGCTCGACCTCGGTGACGAGGCCCTTGAGGTAGACCTCGGCCTGGACGGTGGCGCTGTACGACATGGCGGTCCAGCTCCAGGCGTTGCGGCGCTCGGCGTCGGCGCCAGCGGCGAGCAGGGTGCGCAGGACGAGCAGGTTGCCGTTGCTGCTGGCGAAGTGCAGGGCCGTGTTGCCGTCGAGGTCGGCGCGCTGGACTGCCTCCTGGGCGCCGTGGGGCACGTAGGTCAGCAGGATCTGCAGGACCGTGTCGTGGCCGCCGCGGCTGGCCTCCATGATGGCGTCGCGCCAGCGTACATCGCGGCGCAGGATGGCGTCAGGGGTGCGCTCGCAGAGGAAGTGGACGACGTCCGTGTGGCCGGCGTTGGCGGCGAGCATCAAAGCCGTCTGATGGTGCTCGTTGAGGGCCGGTTCGGGGGATTCGTGGCCGAGGTCGACGAGGACCTGGCAGATGGCGAGGTGGCCGAGCGAGGCGGCAAGGTGGAGGTTCGAGTTGGAGAGGCCCTCGGGCGAGCTGTCGGGGTTGTGGAGGAGGCGCGGGTGGGATTTGAGGATGCGCTTAACGAGGAGGGCATCGTTGGCCGTGATGGCGCGTCGCACGCGAAGAGAGGGTTCGATCCTGGAGGAGGGAAGAGACGACCGTCAGCTGGATTGCGTCACTGGGGGAGGTGGTTTGCAGGCGAACCTACATGATGAAAGCTGGGTGTGTGAGCAGCGGTGGCGGCGGCGGCGGCGGCGGCGGCGTCGTCGTGACTGAACAATCTAGCGAAAGTGTTGACGTCGAGCGATGGCGGAGGTCGTCAGCGGCATCGCAGGCTACTGGTGCCGAGGTCGAAAGAGAATGTGTGAAGCGAGCGACGAGGGCGTGTTCAGGAGGTGACGGAAGAAAGGAGGAGAAAGGTGGTGGAGGTAGTAGAGGAGAAGGAGGAGGAGGAGGAGGTGGAACGAGTTTAGGGGCCGGTGACAGACAGAAGCGCCGGATTTAGTGCATCAAGCCTGGAAGCTCCCTGGAAGCGGAAAGGAGCAACAGGGATAAGATGAGATGCGCAAGGGGGGGAATGAAGTCCCGACGTCGTATTGACATTGGCGGGGAAAGGGCGATATGGGGCTTATCTGCATCGCCCCGCTGAGCGATTATGTAGTGGCTTGGTTTGTCCCTTTTCCTGTTTATTTCGTTATGTACGCTACTTTGTTGCCGCCTCTTTTTCACTTATTAGTGAGTGCTGATCAGTACTCTCTCTGTATTGTTTCCTTATTCACCAGAATCACCAATCGTCATCAATCCACATCTTGCATCAATCTCGCCTTTTCGCGGCATCTTGTCCCGGCCTCGGTTTCGGTACACCAACTCGGGCAAGTCAATTGAGTTTACCCCGTCTAATTATCTGAGACACAAGGTTTGGAGTCTTCCCTGCAGACAGACCAGACCGTCCGATCACAATTCATATGTACCTGGAGGTATACGCAGCGAGGGGTGTTCATCCAGCTAGCCGAGCGAACATGTCGCCACATGGAATCTAATACAGGCAACCTAATTCTAAACTGTCAGCCGTTCTAACAGCTTTCATCGAATATTTAATTGGGGTCTTCCCCCGGCCGAAATTCGGGGCGCGACGTAGCTCTATCGTTCGTGTTGCCCTCGACGTCAACATCGTCATCATCACCGTTGCCATCACCACCATTAGCAGAACTGCAGGTCGGATCAAGGCACGCACAGACTCAAAAGACAGTCGCTTCGTTCTATTCTTCTACTTCGCTCGCTCACTCACATCACGTCTCCGAATTTTACCACTACGCCGAGGCGCATACGGTGTGGCCACGGGGCTGCAGCGTCGACACTACAATATCGACGTACATCACACCCGGACTTGTTTTCACAAACATCTTCCATGGACCTGATCTATCATGCACAAGTGTCTATATGCCATGTTGCCTATACCATAGTACAGGCTAGGGAAAGCAGCGCACATTTGGCACCACTATGTGAAGCCTTCACAGTCTTGTGGAATGCTTGGACTTCTCGGCGTTGTTGGCCATCTGCTGGGACCACTTGGCCAGCAGCTCCTCAAAAACGTCCTTGTCCTTCTCCTGGCTGACGTCGAGCGGCTCCTTGTCCTGGCCCACGAGGCGCATCCTGTCGGGTTGTCAGCTTGTTCTGTACAGGGGGGATTTCCTCCCACCCACGATTCGACAACTCTGCCGGGGGCCCTACAGAGAGAGAGGGAGGGGGGTGATGAATAAAAAAAAAAAAAAAAAACTTACTGCGTGCTGGCCAGCGAGTTTGTCAGTACAAAATTGTCCTCGCCGAGCAGCGTCTCGATGGCGCTCTTGGCCGTGCCCTCGAGCAGGATCCGCGGCAGGTCGAACTCGTTGCACACCGGCCGCGCCAGCCCGATGCCGTGCACCGTCTCGAGCGCCCTCACCATGGCCGCCGTCGTGCGCAGCCCGCCCGTGACGTACACTTTGGTCTTGTCGAGCGCGGGGATGATGGCCTCGGCGAAGTCGAGGAAGAAGGCCTCGCGCCGCCTCGTCGACTCGCGCTTGTGCTGGAACGCGAGGTTCTGGTACGTGCCGCCCGACAGCTCGACAAAGTCGAAGCCGCGGCCCTCGAGCGTCGCGCACAGCGCCCGGCAGTCGTCGGTGCTGAAGCCGCCGTCCTGGAACTCGACGCTGTTGACCTTGATGCCGAGGCTGAAGCCCGGGTCCGCCACGCGCTCGCGGATGGCGTCGGCCACCTCGACGATGATGCGCGCCCGGTTGGCGAGCGACCCGCCGTACTCGTCCGTCCGCTTGTTGGTCGCCGGCGAGAGGAACTGCGCGAGGAGGTAGCCGCTGTGTGGCGCGTCAGTCACCATCTCTCTCACTCTCTGGTTTCTTCCTCTCTGGCTCCGGAGGAGCTCTGTACTCGACAACCTCCCCACTCCCCTCCCCTCCCCTCTCCTCTTCGGAAGAAAAGACCTCGCCAATGGAACCCTAGACTCACTGTGCGCCGTGCAGCTCGACTCCGTCAAAGCCCGCCCTATGCACGTACTCGGCGGCGTGCGCGAAGCCGTCCACAACCCTCTTGATGTCCGCCTTGTCCATGGCGCGCGGTTTGCCAAACGTCATGCCCATGACCTCGCCCTCGATCTGCACGTCGCTCGCCGAGATGGGGTGCGGGTTGATGTTGGCGGTGACCTGGCGGCCGGGGTGGCTCAGCTGCGCGAGGACGAGGCTGCCGTGCCTCTTGGCGGCCTCGGCGAGCTTTCGGAAGCTCTCGAAGCGCTCGCCCTCGAAGGGCGCGCCGGGCGGGATGATGGGGTTGCCGGCGGCCTGGAGCTGGTCGTAGTCGAGCATGACGTTGCCCGAGAGGATGACGCCGAAGCCGCCCTCGCCCCAGCGGCGGTAGACGTTGATGAGTTCGGGCGTCGGCACGCCGCGGTTCTCGGGGTGCGCAGCGTCCCATGTCGCCAGGCGCTCCGACATGGACGCCTTCAGGAAGCGGTTTTTGGCCGTTCTGCCCGAGAAGGCAAAGTGGAGAGGCTGCGCGAGCGGCGTAGGGTCCGCATCCTCGGCGGCGAATCTCCTGGGCGCCATATTCTGTGTGTGTGCAATGTATGTACGTGAGGTTCAACGTCTGGAAAGTCTAAAGCAAACAATGTCTAGATAGCGGATAAACTGGCGTTGTGCGTAAGTTCCAAAAGGGCAAAAAAAGTCTATCACCTCTCTCAAGGTGGGAAGACGGGAGACGCATCTCTTTTGTACACATCGCCAGATAAACCCACTCCCATCCTTGTCTGGGAGACCCCAGCGAAGCAAAACCCGACGACCAGGGATGTTGAAACAGTCGATTGACGGCGACCGCTCACCATGAAAATGGCATTAGACGATACCCCCCTGTTGGAATGTGAACATTCACGATCATTCGAAATATTCGCCGGCAGACACCTTATCTGCTTGCCTGCCTGCCTGCCTGCCCGGCTGCCAACTCTACGGACGCAAAAGGTCAGACCGCTGACATTACCTACTGCTGTTCAAGCTGGATCCGGCCACTCCGACAGCACCGTTGGCCCATCTGCTCTTCTAGCATATCCCTCTTCCCTTTGTCAGACCTCAGTAACAACGAACGGACCATTGCTTCTTCAGATTAATGTCCAGCCGAGAGGCTATTTTCGATGCCGGTGGGATCCCTCCCACCTTGCAGCCAGCACCCAGTCGGGGGGATCCACCACCGTTTTCTAGGCTCCCGGGCTTCTCGCAGATGGCGTCTTCGAGTACCGCAACTCGGGCTCAGACAGGCGAAGGATTGGACTGCCGAGGCAGCTAGTCTTGCGCGTGCGGGGAAACCAGAAGCCGAGGGAAGCTTGTTGTCCAAAACCCCGCTGGCGGCCGGGGAGCGAGCGACCCGTCGGGTTTCCCATCCGGCGTCAATCCGCTGTCTCCATCTCCACGGACCGGGCCGGCGTCATTCGGAGGTTCCGTTGCCCCGGCTTCTGTCTCGGACGGTTATTATAAATATGACAAGAACATTAAATCCGTCCCCGGCCGAGAAGCGTGGGGGAAGTGATGGGTAGTGGCTCTGGACCGTCATGTCGATCGCTGCTGCATGACTCGGTCCAGCCCGTTGTTAGCCATGACACGATTGCGGTGTGGACAGTAAAGTAAGTAGGTGTCTAAAGCGGCAAAACACAACAGCATATTGTCAAAAAAGATCGTCGTTACTGAGCTACTTTGTCTCCCTGATTGATAGATACTCTATCTAGGACAAACAGAGAGAGACTTAACTAATCAAACGGATCTGAGGACAAAAGCAAAAGAACTGCGCCGAGGGGGAATCGAACCCCCGGCTCCCCGACGCTGCTGGATGGCAACGGAGAATTTTACCACTAAACCATCGGCGCTGGATGATGAGATCCGTCAAGAGGATCCGCTGATGCTGACTCAGGCGCAGAAACATCCCAAGATGCTCAACTGCGCCTTACTTCTGAACTTGATTCCACAACTGGATCTGCCACCCGGAGATGATCCATTGGAAAGGGATAGATACATTAGGCTTTAGTTGCCATTCATCACAACCCACAACGTGGTGTCTGCAACTCAGTCTCACCTGTGGAACACATTCCTACTTTCAAAGGAATGCGGCGTCAAGATAAGGCTCTTGCCCCTGAATGCTTGATACTGCTGACTGAGACAAGGATGGGTCCGATGATCGATCTAGAACATTTCGCGGCTTCCGGGTTCCCGATCTAGTTTGACTCAGCTACGCGTGTAAGCGTGGAAGTACACAATGCAGCAGCAAAGACCTAAGAGCTGTGTCGTGCCTCTGTTTCTTGCATTCTGTGTGCTACACATCTACCCCTCCACTGGTCGTCAAGACGAGCCAATAGCTTATCTCAGTAAACTTGGCATGATGAGTCGCAGAAGTCGGGCCTAGCGCAATACAGCCTTGGGAATACCTGCATGATCACGATGCTGATTCGCTGCACCGCGTGGTGTGGTGGAACAATCCCTGCTTCTGCCGCTGGGTTCGAATGGTTCGCCTCCGGCCAACGACCAACTATGAACGAGGCTACGCGCCGGCCTTTGTTGGAATATACCCCCGGCGGCCTCCTTTCTCAGCTCACCTATCTCTTTCCTCGTCAGAGGTAACTGAAGTCACAAACAACCACAAGGTTGTGAGAGGTTCAACCCAAGTCTGCCAGGCAGACCCAAAAGACTCTCCCAAGGTCGACACCGCCGACATGGCCAGCCGGCCCCAGCCCCGCATCCTCTGCCTGGACGGCGGCGGCATCCGCGGGCTCGCCGAGATCCGCATCCTGAAGGAGCTGATGCTCCAAGTCCGGCTGCAGAACTCCCTAGATTTCACTCCCGAGCCGGCGCAGTGCTTCGACTACATCTGCGGCACGAGCACGGGCGGTCTCGTCGCCGTGCTCATCGGCCGCCTGGGCAAGACGATGGACGAGTGCGAGGCCCTGTTCAGGGACCTCGGCGCCAAGATCTTTTCGGGCGGCTCGTCGTGGAGGACGGCGAGGCTCGTCCTCAAGGGCTCACAGCACAACAGGGAAGGGCTGGCGGACGTCATCCGCAGCCAGGCCGGGCAAGAAACCCTCCACGAGGCAGATGCGTCTGCCGGTGGCCACGTCCCGGTATGTCGTGGACCAACACCCACACCCCCTCCCCCCAAACCACCATGGTGTTTCTTGTCTTTGTCTGACTAATAATATTCTTCCAGGTCGCCGTCGTGTCCGTGTCGAAAACCACTGGAGATGAATACCTCTTCCGGAGCTACGGCGTCCGGGCCGCCAGCGAGGCCTGCTCCGTCGTCGACGCCTGCCTGGCCACCTCCGCCGCGACCACATTCTTCCCCTCCATCACGATCGACGGCATCGAGTACGTCGACGGGGCCTTTGGGAAGAACAACCCCAGCGGCGTCGTTCTGAGGGAGCTCGAGTCCGTCGAGTCCCCGATGCGGTTGGCCAACGCCGTCGCGGAGGTCGGATGCTTCGTGTCAGTCGGCGCAGGTCGCCCGACGTTTGATCGAGAGAGCGACTCGTTCAAGTCCAAAATCACGCCTAAAGGGATCACGTCCATCACGGACGCCGCTAAAATCTGCGTCAAGATCGCGACCAATTGCCACAGGGAGCATCTGGACGTGGAGTACAGGTACGCACATCACAAACAACACATTCACGTCGCGCGCGATTCGTGGTTCTCAAGTCTCTTTCTGACACTCGCTTGCCAGGTTCAAGAACGCTGGAAGGGCGGACATCTATCACCGGTTCGACGTCGACAGGGGCTTGGAGTCGGTGGAACTGAACGAAGCAGACGAGAATGCATTGAAGCACATTGCGGCGGTCACAAAGGCCTATCTCAAGAGCCAGCAGAGCAGTCTGGAGCAATGTGCGCTGATGATCAACCCGAGACCGAGTATGTAAAGACCGGCCCCCGACTGTCTGTGTTCGCGGTGAGGGCAGCCGTTTAGAGATCGGCTAGTTCAATCTAATCGTCTTTTTCAAGATTCTTTCTCGAGTACACCTCCCGTGTTGATGTTGTCCACCATGCCAATGGCCACCGAGTCCTTCTACGGCCGCGACGCCGAGCTCAGGGAGATGAAGGCAGCTCTTGACCCTTCTAAGCCTGGTCGAAAAAGCCTTTTGATATACGGAATGGGCGGTTCCGGAAAGACGCAGCTCACGCTTCGCCACATACGACAGGAGGGGAATCGATACTCCGCCGTCATCTGGATCAACGGCTCGACTAAAGAACACGCCCAACGCTCATTCTCAGAAGCTGCCGGGTACATCACTTCGAGCTGGCCGCGGGACCTGCCCACTCCCTACGCCGGCTCGGACGATTTGCTTCTGGTGTCTGCGAGGCTGCGCTCAACCCTTCTCACCAACTGGCTCCTGGTCATCGACAGCGCCGACAACCCGGAGCAGGGGCAGTTGTCGAGCTTTATACCCACGTGCCCGCACGGTTCTGTTCTCATCACCAGCACCCGGCTTCTGAAATTGAATGGCTTCAAGCCGGACAGGCCGATGAGCATGAATGGCCTCGATCCCCAGAGCTCGCAAGATCTCTTGGTAGAGATGAGTGGCCGGGATGAAGACGACAACGATGGTGAGTGGGATCATCACATGCTCGGCATCAACTGCTCACCACTGACGCTGGGTTAGATCGCATGATTGCGCGGGAAATCGGCAAAGAGTTGAGCGGCATGCCGCTGGCAGTGGAGCAAGCCGGCGCCCTCATCCGTGACGGAGAGTTTTCCTTTGCCGACTTCCTCGCCGCTTACAAGACGGAGTACACAAGACTGATGGAGAATCTTACGCCATCCGACGAGAGCCGTGTCTTCACCACCATCCTAGACATGACGTACCGCTCCGTCGAGAAGAATCCTCAATACCTCGCACTTCTCAACCTCATCGGCGTACTCGGCCCGTGGCAGATCCCGCTCAACCTTCTGGAGGGCTTCAGCTTCGCCGGCACTGATAGCTCTGACCGGCTGAGCGACGACATCAAGGCTCTTCAGTCACTCCTAGGCCACCCAAACTTCCTCCGGGCAGCACTTCGGCGCCTCGCAACTCTCTGCGTGATTACCCTCAGAGAGGAAGCCGGGTCTGTCGTTGGCGTCATGATTCATAGAGTCATGTGTCAGTGGTGTTTGAAAAAGGTCACAGAGGCAGGAAAACAAGACCTGATACTGCAGGCAGCCTACGGTCTCGCAAGGGGCATCCGCTGTCCCTCGTCCGTCATGTATGTCTCTCCTCTGCCTCGAACTCTACTCACTAGATACTGACAGACTACAACTTAGACATGCTCTCGAACTGGCTAGGGATGACCAAACCAAAGAGCGTAAGCTTGCGGCTCCGCTCTCGTACTGCCTCGACCTCCTGCACTCGCGCGTTCCCAGGGATGACCTTGATCTGTCGCACGGGCGTCTTCGCGACGCCTACGCCACCATCGTCACTCAGGCCGCCTGGGTCAACCTCAGCATAGGCTCTGTAGAGAAGTCCAAGGGGTACTTCCTTGCCGCCGTCGAGTACGACACGCTGAGAAACAACGAACTGGACCGCCAGTGGCCGGCCGACGAGACATCTCTCGTCATGCTCTGGGGGTTGGCTTCAGCGTACCACCGATCCGGCGATCTCAAAGAGGCCGAGGAGACTTTTGGAACGGCTGTCGAGTTGTCCAAATCCCTACACGGCGACGAAGGCGAAGAAACGCGTGCTCTATCGACTCGCTACGTCCATGTCTCAAAGAGGAAGGGCGTCATGTCGAGACATCACCAGTCGGCAGTGGTAGCATCGGCGAGTGCCAAACGTGCTCCATTCCACTTGCCCGGAGAAAATAGTCAAGACTCGACAGAGTGTGATGGGAGATCTGCACCGGCTGGTCCAGTACCCTCGTCTGCGAGTCTGGATGAACGGCGTGCCACATTATTGGAATCTCACGACGCGGACCTGCAGGATTTGAAAGTCAAACTCTCGCATTTCAATTTGGCAGAACAAAACCTCTTGTGGAATCTTTGCACCGTGTATGACTCGACAACTCAGACAAGACTGGCAATAACCGATCTGGTCAAGGTGGTTGATGTCGAAAACGATGTCCTGACGAACGTCGAGATGCTGCTTCTCGGGGGCGCCGACATCGAGTCCGAGGACACTGATCAGCTGTATTCTGGATCCGCCACACCTCTCACACATGCGGTCGTGACAGGAAACGAGCCGTTAGTGCAGTTCCTTCTGGACAAGGGCGCAGAAATAGAGGCAAGTGGCACTTCTGGGGACACGCCTCTGATTCTGGCAGTGGAGACCGAGCACGAAGGCATGGTTCATCTCCTGATCAAAAATGGGGTCGAGAAAGACGCCATCAATGTGGACGGCGACACAGCTCTTATGGCGGCTTGCGCTCGACAATTGGACACCCTGGTTCAGATATTGTTGGACCATGGAGCCAACCCGAACAACAGGCTCAACAACGGGCGCACGGCTCTCATGGCAGCGTGCGCTGAAGGGTCGAACGCCATGGTTCAGATGTTGTTAAACCACGGAGCCAAACCGAACGTGAAGGCCAACCGTGGCGTTACGGCTCTCATGGTAGCTTGCGAAAAAGGGTCGAACGTCATAGTTGAGATCTTGTTAAACCACGGAGCCAAACCGAACATGAAGGCCAACCGTGGCGTTACGGCTCTCATGGTAGCTTGCGAAAAAGGGTCGAACGTCATAGTTCAGATCTTGTTAAACCACGGAGCCAAACCGAACATGAAGGCCAAACGTGGCGTTACGGCTCTCATGGTAGCTTGCGCTGAAGGATCGGACGCCATGGTTCAGATGTTGCTGGACCACGGAGCTGACCCGAACGCGAAAACCAATAGTGGTAATACGGCTCTCATGGATATGGCGGTGATAGGACAGCAAACTAAGATCCGGACGCTTCTGTACGGCGGCGCAGACGTGAATGTGGCTAACGACGACGGAAAAACTGCCCTTATGATGGCTGCTCGAAGTGGCCACGCAGAATCTGTCGCTCTGCTACTGAAGAATGACGCAGAAGCCGAGGCCGTCAATAACGACGGTGAGACGGCGCTGATTGTTGCCGTTCGGGGAGGCGATAGGGAGGCGGTCGGGACGCTTCTACGGAACGGTGCGGATATCGAGGCGACGACCAAAGATGGCGACACTGCGTTTGACCTGGCTTCTGATGAGATGTATGAGTTCATGGAGCGGGTACTGTTGGGTGTCGGGGTCTCACAGGAGTCGTCTTCCTGATGCTTTCAGGCTGAATAGTCAACATACGTCGTTCTTGGTCGGATAACTTAGCAAGTTAAGGCAGGCTATTCGAGTGTTTAAAATATATTCTGTGCTGGACGTAAAGGTATTAATACGGGATAAACTATCTCGATGAAATTATACAGAGCATAAAGAATAAGAAAGATAAGAACGAGTAAAATGACATCTACACAAATGGAATGGCTCTTGCTTCCACCAACAACTGGCAACCAGATACCCGACATCATTACGGGGGGGACGAAAGCACACGACTAGCAGACCTTCTGTTTCTTCTGCCACGATTCGTAAAACGAACGGCACGCCTCTTCGGCCGAGCGGTACTTCAGCCCCAGCTGCTCGACACTCCGGCTATTGTCCACCCTGAAGGGAATCCCGACGTTGGCGTCCGTCCACTTCTTGGTGATGCCGATGAACGGCCCCGCCATGTAGACCATCAACTTGGGCAGATTCCGACCGGGCAGGGCTCTGGGGTTCCGATGAACTGGCCTCACCAGGTCCGCCATCTCCAACAGGCTGACGGTGCGGTCGCCCGAGACGATGTACCGCCCCGTCGCCGACACGTCCTCCCCGGCCATGACGTGCGCCTCGGCCACGTCCCTGACATCGACCAGCGGCCACGAGAGGTCGGCGCAGCCCATGCGGTTGTCGCCGCGGAACAGGGCCTCGAGCATGAAGTGGCTCCCGGACACGGACTCGGGCGTGAGCGAGGGGCCGAGTACCATGCCCGGGTTGAGGACCACAAGGGACCACCGGTCCTGCAGCCCCTGCATCGTCCACGCCTCTCGCTCGGCGATCATCTTGGAGTACGCGTACGGCGAATAGCTCACGCTGCTGGTCATGTTCCAGCAGGACTCGGTGAGGGTGTCATTGTCCTCTTTGAGGACGTCGGCGTTGTCCCCATACATTGCGGCCACTAGGTACGTGCGTGTCAGACTGGCTGGGCCAGGCGGCCGGTTGTAACAAGGGGGAGGGGAGCACGAGACGGCTCACCTGAAGATGTCAAGACAACACGCTTGACACTCTCGACTTTGTTGGCGGACTCCAGGACAGACTTGGTGCCCTGAAGAGCCGGCTCGACGCAGTCCTTCAGTCCGTCCTTGATCTGCTGAGGCACCAGGAACGGCGAGGCGATGTGGTACACCACCTCGCAGCCCTCCATGGCCTTGCGGAAAGACCCGTTCTTGAAGAGGTCGGCCTCGAACAGGGACAGACTATTTGGGTACTGCGACTGCAGGTCCAGCAGCGGCTTGCACTTGGCGGTGTTCTCCAGGCTGCGGACCGTGGCGTGGACGCGGTGGCCGCGTTCGAGGAGCAGCTTGACGACGTACAGGCCAATGAAGCCGGTGCCGCCGGTAACGAGCGACTTGGTCATGTTGAGGGTGGGGTTGATGTGGCAGATGGGGAGTCTTGTGGGTGGATGTGTGAGGTGAACAAGCGTCTGGATCAACCTACGACTCAGGGAGGGGGCAAGGGAGATGCCGCTCTTTATGATGTCTTTTCCTCCATCCAAGTGACTCGAGCTGTATGCTTGGGGGTAGAAAGAAGCAGCTTTGTCATACAAAAACGGCGCGAGCTTATATGACACGCGCGTTGACCACCATGGTTGTGGCGTTGCCGAAGAGACAATGCACACCCATGAAGATCCCGGTAGAGTTTGCGCGGCGCGTTTGTTGTGGACGGAGAACAAGACCAGTGTCTGATGCCGCCATGTAATCGCGGGTTGGCCTTGCGGAGCTAAAGATAGCCGTTACCTCCGCCATGATGGCGACCGGAGGGGATATGAAAGGCGCAAGGCTTTTGTCGGAGCGTCCGCCGGCGGGGGAGTTCTAGACTCGGCAATCTTGGCTCAATGTTGCGCCGATTACTGATGATGCGCACGGTTGTGGTTGTCACGTTACGCAGACATTCTCTAATTCTCATCACTGTCTTCGCTTGCACCTCTAATACATGCGGCCATTGTTAGCATACTGACAGGATAGATCTTCCCCCAGGTTCACAGCGAGCGGTCTGGAAAGTGATATCCGATGACAGAGCCAGCGGTGAAGCTTTAACTCTCGACAAATGTCAACGTTGGAAAGGGAAGGGGAAAGGGAGTGACGGAGCGGACCAAGAAACTTCATCGCAGTATAAAACGACAACTTTGATCAACACCGCTCTGAAATGAATTCAGCACAGTTGTTTTCAAGCGAGAAACTATCCGGAAGATTACACCGGGCGCGTCTAGGAGAAAGCTTGTTGTGGTAACAGAAACTCTGATTAAGCTAGTTGGCTCTCTGTCCGACTAAAGAGGCGCCGGACCCGAGACTCGGCGCCTCTGACTCGGCATTCCTCCGATTACTGATGCTCACGGCCGCTATTCTGACCTCGCCGGACCCCAATTCCCCCGAAATCGCAGCAGACTAACTTCTAGGACCTCGTTGATATGTCAGCCTCCAAAAAAAAGGGGCCGAGAGGCAATATCGGTTTGATTTGAGCACAATGGAGCGCTATATGCATTTTCCCACATTGATATGGTAATCAGCGGACAGGATCGAAGGCCAAGGAAAGAATCGACTGCGTTGCTGATCTGGGTAGGCGATGCTATATCTAGAGTGTCTCTGCAACCAGAACCGGCTCTATAAAAGCCAAATCCTTAGTTCCGATTAAGCCTTCAATACTGTTCAGCACAGTTTCCTCTACAAAAACACTAATCGAAACCTTGTACCATCGTCTCATCCTGACTAATATATCCAAGATGAAGTTCGTCTCGACATTCCTGTTTGCTGCGGCAGCCACAGCCTTGGCCACTCCTGGGTAACGTCACCCGCCTTTATGCACGTCAACTGTAAAGTCTAACCATCCGTCCAGCAAGCTTCTCGGGACTTCCGATCTCCGGCAGAACGCTTCCGGCGCCGGGTGTAGCCAGAACGCAGGCCAGCTGCTCCAAACGGCGCCGACCAGATACGTCTCGGTCAACGGCACCAAGCTGGCCTACCGCCGCCTCGGGAAACAGGCCTCCGGGCCGCCACTTCTTTTCCTCACGCACTTCCGCGGGAGCATGGACGTGCTCGACCCGGAGCTCGTCAACGCCATCGCCGAGAACCGCGAGGTGATTCTGTTCGACAACGCCGGCGTCGGCCACAGCGACGGCGTCGTGCCAGACTCGATCAGCGCCATGGCGGCCACGACCCTGGGCTTCCTCGCCGAGATTGACGTCCCCAGGGCTGACATCCTGGGTTTCTCGATGGGCGGCATGGTCGCGCAGTACATCGGCATGGAACATCCTGAAGTGGCGAACAAGCTGGTGCTCGCTGGCATCCGTCCGGGGTACGGCCCCGACGTGGTCTCGACGCCGCCAGACGCCGCATCCGGACCTGGAGGCGAGCCCGACAGGCAGCCGACGGAAGAGTACAACCTCGGAATCTTCTTCTACCCGTCCGAGACCAGCAGGGCCGCCGGACACTCGTGGTGGAACAGGATCTACGAGCGCCGCGTCCCGGACGAGGAGAGGAAGGACTTCCTCGTCGGGGATGGCGTCGCCGCGCAGCTGGCTGCCATAACGGCCTTCGCCTCGGATCCCGAGATGTACGCCCGGCTCGCCAACATCACCGCCCCGGTGCTGGTGACCAGCGGCCACGACGATCTCTTGATGGGGACGGCCAACAGCTTCGTCTTGCAGCAGCACTTGCCCGACGCGCGGCTGCACGTGTATCCCGATTCGGCCCACGCTCACCTGTTCCAGTTCCCGCTGGACTATGCCGCGCAGCTGGAGCTCTTCCTGCGAGGTTGAGATGCCGAAACGTTGTGGACCAGGAGCTTGCTCGCCTGGAAGGACGATATTCTGTCGTTCGACCGGTCTGCAAGACTTCAGTTTTTTCCTGCTGCATTGCTATCTGTGCATTAGAGCATCTGATAGGCATTTTGCATACTTTCAGGTGATAGAAGGTGGTGATGGGGGCCCAGGCACTTCAACATAACATAGGAGTGGCGTTGAAGGACAAGGCCGGAACTGTACATTAAAACTTGCGCATGTTGGATAGACTAGTAGCATTCGATAGCATTCAGTCTTGGCGGCTTCTGATATTTTTAGTTGACGTCATCTCTCTATGTCGATTAATCTAGAACAGTAAGACTGGGTTACACAGTCAAGAGGCCGTTCTCGGCCAGATTCGGGGACCATCTCGATCTTTGTCAGACGTGCTGCTCGACCATGACAACTTGTAAAGTTCAGAAAGCAGCAGTCCACCCGTCATAAACCACAAGACGCCGAATCAGGGATCGACGGGAGTCGACGATTGCATCCGTCGAGCCAACATGCCGTCGGTGCTTGCGGCAGCCTCCGGAATGCCTCTTCCCCCATCGCATTTGCTTGGGGAGCCAGCTGTTCTCATCTCGTCCTGCATACCGACCGCATCACAACCGGATGCGTACAGCAGCAGTCCGCATCCCGCGACAACCTGTCCCACGCAAACTTCTAAACACGATTCCTCCCCAGCCCCTCGTCGCATTGTGTTTTAAAGACCTAATCTCCCTAGAATTCCCAAGGAACCTCAGACAGGCATGCAACACCCATTCCAACGCAGATCCCAGCCAGCACGCACACACAGCACAAACGCACACAGCACGCACACAGCACCACACACACGCGCACATACCAAAAGGCAATGCTCCCGCCAAAAGCAAAGTTCGTCCGCGAGATCGAGCGCGGACGGCACGACAAGACCGCCCGTCCGTTCCCCGCGCCGAAGCCCCACTGTACCTTCGGCTCGCCCCCGCCCCCGGACACGACCTACTTCGCCCGCGTCCTCCGCCGCTGTCGACACGACGACCACAATGACGACTCCTACCCTTACGCGCCGACGTTGCCCATCTACGAAAAGGAGTCCGACACCGCGAGCCTCTTCACGGTGCGCCGCGGGGGCGTCTACACGGAACGCCGGGGTTCCCGGGGTTACGCCGGCTCCGGGAGGTGGAGCCTCAGCAGTTACGGGTCCTTCGACGTCGCCAGGTACCGTCGAGACCTCGCGGCGGCGACGGCGAGGCGGCGGCGGTGGTTAACTTTTCTCGCGTTCGCGCTCGCGGGGCTGGTCCTCATCTTCGGGGCGGGCGTCCTGGCGTTTGTCCTCATGTCGGTCCCGAGAGGGGAATGATCCTTTCAGGGGCCCTGGAGGGTGGGTTGCGGAGGGCTTTTCTTCTTCTTTTCTTTTCCTTCTTATAGCGGACTGGGAGGGTGTTACGGGTAATAAAAGTTTTCTCACGGGTTAATTGCTGCTTCCACGTCTTCGATTTCATACAAGTTGGCCTCGTTTACATACCTGACCACTCGCGCGTCTCGGGTATTTATACGTTGAACTCTGTTCTGCAGCTCCATGCAATATTATATCAACTGTGAGATTTAAGCATAGTCGAAATGCCTATTTTGTGATGTCGTATGACCAGTTGTAGCCAAGGCTTGGTATTCATGCCGAACAACTGTGACGGGTACGGTAGTCCTGGATTCCAAATTGGCTCTATACCAAAACGACCACCGCCTAACCACATTTCAAGAATGTCTGAGAATCATTTCGATGAGGATCAAGATATCTGACCCGAGTAAACGAAGTTTCGGCATTTTCCTTTAGGACTATGCTGCCGACTGAGTTACACCCTCCGTCGCAAATCGCCAAAAGCGCGACGTCTCGGACTGTCTACTCGAAGCTTGCGATGTCGAGAGCTGGTGCCGTGAAAGCGACCACTCGTTTATCGACTTTTGCCTAGATGCGGTAAGCTTCTGCAGCGGATTGCCGTAACAATCCAGCAGTCTAGTAGTTTGTGAACAAGATCCTACGTTCGGGAGGGCCTAAGTTAAATTTAGTCATGATTGTCCTGTAACAAACTCCGCAAAAGCGTCTGGTTGGGATGGCGGGAGAGGGTAGTAACAGGATAGGACGGACAACATACTTCAGGGTGTAGCAAATAAGTACAAAGCACAATACCATAACAGCACCTAAGGTGGACAGTACAACAAGAGTGAACCTCAAGTTCAAAAACTGGCCGCCAGCAGCCCATAGGTACATGCAGCCAAGGAGAAAGCAAGGTTTATTCTAGACCCCAGTGATAGTAGCGGGGGTAGTCTAGGAAGTAGATGGGGAGGACGACAATACAGCCGCTTTTGTCAACGCAAAGACGGAAGCCATAGCATCGACAACAAGCAGTGGAAAGACGAGAGGCACTAGTCGCATAGTCTTGGCACTAGACCAAAGAAGCAGTGCAAGGACAAGGCTGGCAAGGATGAGAATGGCGGGCACGGTACGGCGAGAGGTGGGCATCGTCTGTTGTTGACGCTGACATTGTTGCTGCTGTTGTCGTTGTCGTTGTACAATAAAGTAGGGCGAGCTGGATCAGCCGGGAAAGCCACCCCAGTGAGGTAGCAACTCGACGATGGTGTCAATTTCTACGTAATAATCGACCTCGCAGTCTTCGGACTACCTTACGAGTCTTGTCTAGAACCACGACCACATAAGAGCGAGCAGCGACAGGTGGGCGACCAGGACGGCAAGGTTAGCAACTAGCCACAGTTTCTCGTTGTTTCTCAGAGCAGACGACAATAGTCTGTGCGATGGCCCGGCGGTTTAGTCGAATTGGAATGCACACAGGTCATTGCAATAGTCGGCAATGAGGGCATAAGTCATGACGACCTGCCGTACCCGGGATATTGGTCGATCGACCGCAACAACTCCTTTCATGATGCCATAGTCGAATGCTTTGGCGCACCCACAACAGTCGACTCACAAAAGCTCTCGAGAGGAACAAGACCAGATACCTTTCCCAGACTGCACGTTTTTGCAGTCATACTTCCGAGTCATATTTAAAGGCTCGTTTGTACCTCTTGACTCTCAGTCAACGAACACGGCATCACACGAGGGGGGAACAATAAAGTTGGATGTGGAGCATCACATTTTTACTAAGGTACGTTATCAAGGCGGTCCCTCTTAAGGTCGCACAGGTACACAATATGAAGAAAAACACGGTAAAAAAACACAGTATAAGTGTTATGCCCAACACTAAACACATCATAAGGTTTCTTCAGAAACTCAGTATCATGGAGGCTTCCAAGCCCATAACCACCCTATTAACCAACCTTGCATCCAGGTAGCTGGCTTCCTAAGCTTGTTAGCAAGTTCGTTTGCGAATTTACAGCTAAATTAAGGGCAGAAAGGAACGGCAGAGAGGAACGTACAATCATGACCCTGATAGGTACACTGGGGTATATCAAGATCTGAAGAATGCCTCTAGCAACAGTCAGTATATCTTCCTTAAGGCGTAGTAAGTAAAGGAAGAGAGTACAGACCAATTTTGCAATGTATCGCCCACCCATTCTCATGAACCATTATCCGGCACGCAAGTTCACACAAGACGGCTAAATCTAAACTTACAACCCTTAATCAGCTAACCATAGATTAAAACAAGTGACTTCCCTACTAAGAACTCACCGAAAATGTCTACTCCTCAAATCACCATCCTCTTCAGCAGTTACAACCCCTATAGAGCATTAGCTTTGACGGACGTACAATGAAACAATGGACATACGTTAGTCGGCTTCTTGTCCTATACCCCGAACGAGCTGGATGCCAACGTCCAACAAGCTCAGCGACTGGTGCCGACAGCCAAGAGGCTAGGCCTTTATAGGCTGCCTATACAGAGCCTGCTTATGGGCTCTAGGTCCCTGACGGATCTAGAAGCGGCAGCTAGTAAAGAGTTTTTAGCACATACAGTCGGGATAGGCTTCCAGGGGACATGCAAACCTCTGTTGGTATTTGCAGCGGAGCTGTTCCTACTTGAAGAACTGGGTCCTCGAGACCAGATCCGCGACGCTGCAACTGTGTTCAGAGTGATCCTCAACACGCTCGACTTGGGGTACGGCTTAACGAGAGAGCTACGCGAAGAGATCGACGGTTTGCTAAACGATGTACCACATTAGCTTCTTTTCGTACGTTGTTCGATAGCGAAAGACTTACAGGCGGCAGGTCAATTTCATCAAGGACGTCCTGTGCGCCCTAACGATAGTGACAATGGTCATGTAATGGGTGGCTTGTCTCAGCGAAGTCAGCAAGGTTAGTTACTACAAACATGACAATGGTCAAACAAGCCAACTCACTGGTGCCAGGGTTGGCGGGCAAGGATGGTCATAGGAGCAAGGCAGCCAGCTGGTCAGTTAGCAGACATATCACAGACACATATCGAAGGGGACGAGGGGTGACTTACACCATGAATGTAACCACAGTCCCTAAGAACACTATGTCCCTTCGAAAATGGAGTCATATTTCTTCGACGGACCGATAAGGAGGTGCTGGTTCGTCCACTCAAACTGTTCGAGGCCGAAGTGGCGGATCGCCCACTCGGTGACGACGTGGGCGTGGTCGGTGAGAAGGGTAGTGAGATCGTTGTAGGGTTTGCGGTTGGGTTTGACGGGCTTGGTGAAAGTCTTGCCACGCTTCTTATACGTCTTGCCGAGCTTGTCGCGGATCCCGGCACGTTTCTTGAAGTTGGTCGGGTCGGGCTTGTTGAGGTTCTTGTTGAAAAGAGGCAGATGGACCCTGGCCTCGGCCAGGGAGGGACATTTGTACAGGAGGTGGGATACCGTATGTACACCTGTGCCGCATGGGCACATGTCGGTCTCGGACAACTATGAGAGATGGTTAGATTGGATGCCGACATCGAGGTGAGATGGAAGATAATGTCATGTAAGTCTGGCAACGATTGGATAGATCACACAGCTCGGGGGATACGTCCATGTCCAACGTTGTTAGAAATCTTATGGGAGAGACAGAAACATGAATGACACCATCAAGCAATGGCTAGAAAAGGACGAAGAAACAGAAACCTGGGGACAGGGGATACACAATGAAAGGGATCAAAGGAAAGAAAGCGAAAGCTCGACCTACTTTAACTTGTTTCAAGAACGAGTTGAGGCCAATGACTCCAGTTCGGCACTGGATCAAGATGGTGCTCTGGGCCTTCTTCAAGCCTTCATAACATTCGAGGTTTTCCTTGCGCCATTCACCCTTGGCTGCGACAGGACGGACGTTGAAAAGGGTGCGGGACGCTTTGTTGCGCCGGTTGAGGTATTGGTCCCACAGCATGCCGCTCATGGTGGACGCCTGACGCTCGGCGTAGTCGTTGATGTACTCGTTGCGGCTCTTTCTATTGCCCCATATCTCTGCCGCGGGAACTGGGAATTTGACGTGGTAAAGCTCAGCCCTGATGGTCACAAGAAAGGCTTCGGCGAGGTCATACGCCTTCTTGTAGGGGTGGGCGTCGAAGACGGCGGTGGAGCGCATGCCGGGGTACAGCTGCTGCTGGGATTCCATGAGCCTTTTGTGCTCCTGGGTATTGAGGGTGCGTAGGCGGTGGGACATGGCGATGCGTTGGAGGTAGATGGCGATGGGGTCGATGTGAAGCTCTTTGTGGAGGACCATTGATGCGGTCTGGCGAAAGGCCCCGGAGATCTGGCGCAAACAGAAGTTCTGAAGAACTTGGAGCTTGTGGACGAGCTTCTGCCTTATCTGAAGATGACTTCCGCAGCCTTCGAAATGGACGAACCAGACCGGGGCGGCGTAGGCGATGATCGTTCGGACGCTGGTGTAATAGAGACGCCGCATGTCGATGAGCGTCACGCCCCAGGTCGATCCGCTGATGCGGTTGTAGCAGCTCATCTTTGCGCGCACCCGGGCCTCGATCTATTGTTGTTTTGAGAAATGATTAGCTTGAGGGCCCTTCGATGGTGTTGGCTTTTCATTGGGAGCCTCGACTTACATGAGCAATGTGTGCATCCCAGCTGAGCCGGTGGTCCACGAGAAGGCCAAGAATGCGAAGGTGCGTAAGCCGTTTATCTTCTACGCCGTTTTCGTCCGCGGGATCCCTCTCCTCGGGCACCAGGTTGTTTTTCTTGGTCAGTCCAACGATGGCGGGCATATCGTCAGGGTAGTCGGAGGTGGTTCTGGATCGCCGGAAGTGCATAACCTGGTACTTGGACGGATCGAAACGGATGCCGATGGGGCCGGCCCAGCCCATCACCACATCATGCCACTTGGTCAAGATCTCGCAGTTGGTCTTGTAGCTCGGGGAGGTAACGAGGATGTAGGTGTCATCGACGTACGACATGGCAATGACGATGTCGATGGCGGGGTTTTCCTGCTTGAACTTCTCCAGCATAGGGCTCGTGAAGAAGACGAAGAGAATGGGGGACAACGGGCTGCCCTGGGGGATGCCGATGTTGACCCAGAAGTCGTCGGAGACGAAGCCGGGGAAGTGGACGCGGCTTCTCCGAGCAGAGAGGAAAGACCTCACGTAGTGAATGATCCAGGCAGGGATGCCCTTGTCGGCCAAGATCCTGAGGAGCTCCTGACACCTGACGTGGTCATAGGCGCCGGCGATGTCGAGGCTCAAAAGGGTACAGAGCCACTTGAAAATCTCCTGAGCTTTCTTGAATCCCGGATGGATGAAACTCTTGTAGATGGGGGTCAAGAGGTACTCGAGAGCCTTGGTGGTGCATCGGCGGGCGGCGCCGAACTGGGTGCCGGGGAGCAAATTATGCTTCATGGCCAGTTGCTGAAGGCAGTCGGCCATGAGCCGTTCCAAGACCTTGCCAATGCAAGAGAGAAGGGCGACAGGTCGCCAACTCTTGGGTAGAGAGTAGTCCGACCTGGCGGGTTTCTTCAACGCGACGATTTTGCTGGTTTTGAATTCGTCCGGATGATAGGACAGCCGGGCACAAGCGTTCATCAGATGTACGAGGTACGGGATCAAGGGTGCTTTCGCATACTTGATGGCATCGCTCGGGACACCGTCCGGGCCGCATCCCTTGCCGTATTCAAGCCCCCGGCAGACCTTGGACACCTCATCCTCGTCGAAGATGGGGGACGAGTCGTGCTCGGCACGCCCCGTCGGGAGATTGGGCAATGGCAAAGGGTCCGGACGACCACCTGTGCTTGTCTCGGGCCAGATGGATTGTCGAAAACAGACGGCGTTCTCGGCATCGTCTCGGCACAAAGAGCCGTCTGGCTTCTTCAACCGCGGCATGTGTGTCGTCTCTCGGCTGCCACACCACTTGAGACTGCTTCGCCATCGCCCAGGGTCTCACGGCGGTACGATTGGCCGCGATCTCGCGCCATTCCCGAGTCTTTTCCGTGCGGATGTGATACGAGGTGCTGCGGAACGCCGCGTTATACTTGATCCAGAGTTTGCCGTGTCTCCGACCCCTTCGGCGGCAACCCCTGAAAGCCCGTAGAGCACTCTCTTCCTTTGCTCGACTCTTGTCGATCTCGGAAGAGGAAGGCGGCTTGAAGGCAGGACGATGTGGTTTTCGGAGTACTTTCGCAACGTGCTTCTTGATAGTGTCCTTGAGCGCCCCGAGAAGGTCTTGGACATAGACGTCAATGTCGGCTGTTGTATTCATCTCGGAGCGGGCGACATGCTTCAAGAGATCAGACGCCGTTTCTTCGAACTTGTCCTGGTTGCATTTTTTCCAAAGAAGACGTTCGCCCAGATCTCGCCTAGGTCCAACCTTGAAGACACTCCGTACCACACGGTGGTCGGTGTGCTCAAAGATGCGCAGCGGAGTAATTGCACAGTCGTCGAGCCGGTCTCCCTTCAGATGCGAGCCAGCAAACACCAGATCTATGGTGGAAGAGGAATGGGTGCCGTTTTGGTAGGTGATGGTTCCTGGGGGCAAAACACATTCCATGCCAGCCGCGTCAGTCTGTTGGAGCATACACTTAGCAGCAGCATGTTCGTACTTGACTTTTCAACCGCCCCAGCGCTTGTGATGGAGGTTGAAGTCGCCGAGTAGTATCGAGTTGCTATCGGTGGTTGGCGAGACCATGAGTTCGTCAAAGTTGAGTTGGCCAGTCGGGTTGTAAGCGTTGTGAATCATGACATCGCCGCACTGAGTGTTGAGTGTGAGGGTGGCGACGAGGTTTGAGTTCTTCCCTGTAGCGAACTCGACCTTCCAAGAGTTCAAATCGATCGACCGGTGAAGATAGAACGCTACGCGCCGAATTCTCGGCACAAGCTCCCCATCTTCGTCAAGCTCTTGGTCGACCATGTAGGCAGGCTCGTAAGCGCTCGAGTGCTTGTGTGAAAGGCTGGGCGGCACATCCTGGAGGGCGAGGACGTGTGGAGGCTTCAGCTTGGTACTAGCATTGCCCAAGATCTCATTCAGCCGAGCACCTGAGCCAGCAAGGTTGGCCTGCCAAATCACCAACTGATCGCCGTCAACTGGGGGACCGTTCAGGCGAGCATCACCCGAGCGGCCACCCTCAGAAGCGTGCTCTCGAGGCCGTTTCGCATGCTGTAACGTTAGATCGCGTGAAGCGTGCAAGAGATCATCGGTTCGCTTACCTGACGACCCCGTAGTGTAACTTTCACCGGGCCAACCCTATTTGTCCTTGTGTGACGGACTGGCCGCCTTCCGTTTCCATGTGTTTTCGGACGTATCGAAGCGACTGGTGCTGGATGATCTGGAACAAGCGATGACTGGAAGGGGAACAATCAGCTCAGAAACGCTTTTTTCAGACGCAAATTGATCAACCTACGCGACTCGAACCGCCAGAATTCATTGACAAATTGCAAAACCAAGCTCGAACAGAGACAATCGTCAGGCAGGGAAAGAGTATAGTGAAGCCATAGTTTGAATTATGTCGGATAAAGAGTAAAATAAAACACTCATGGTTGAGGGATCAGTCAATGTTATAAAGCCACAATGTAGGTCGCTTGAATTCAAAACAACAAGTAACCAGACAATAGCGGAGAGACTAAGACACTGAGATGCCTCAAGACGGACATTTTCAAATGCAGAAAGTGGCCATCCGGGGCCTGGAATCCCAAACTGCGAATATCAACAAACACCAAAACCCCCGATTCCACAGGGGTCAGTGTCGCCTCCTTTTTTTTTTTTTTTTTTTTTTTTTGCCTACCAGAAGTTAAAGTTGCGGACACAAGGTACATAGGGAGGAGTCGTCTCTTGCAGGTTAGAAGTACCTACGCAAGACTATCTCTAGTGAACAGATAGAGATTGGCGGCTTAGGAAACCCCTCACGAGACTACTGAGATACATGACAATACTGAGGAAACACGACAAGAAAACACAGTGTGTGGTTTGTTCAACGACACAAAGGTGTCCGAAATCACACACGATTGAGGGGGCTATGCACCTCCTTTTTTCTTCTTTTCTTTTCTTCTTCTACCATGTTGCGAGTCTGTGAGAATGATTAATGGACGGATAAACTTTTGTTTGCTCCATAGCCAAGCCGGCTCGTATTCAGGCTGAGGAAGCAAACATTGCTATTGCCGTCGGTTCAGCACCGCATTGAGCGTCTTCCGCGAGATCGTCGCATCCAGCCCGGGAAACCTGCATACAAGGTGCGTTATCATCTGCAAACAACTCATCATCACAAGCCCATGAGCCCATTATACCCTGTTAGTGACGAGTAGATCTTGGAGATCAAAGTGGTAGTTTACACAAGACGATAGCATCTGAGGTTGTACCTCGTTCCTCCAGTCTTTCCCTCCGTTAGCCCTACTGGTGTCTTCTTGCAATGATGGGTACCGTGATATACCTTGGTTGTCCCAGGGCGCTGCCATGGCTACATCACCTGGTTATGATTCGGAGCAGAGTTCAAGCTTGTTGGACACATAAACACTTTCCACTGAGTGAGCCGAGTTTCATGCAAGCGAACACACCGCCCGAACAGCAAACGGGGTGCATCTAATCACGCACAGTACGAAGAATGACACGGTCTCTTGTTGCTGGCTTGTATTATTGTTGTGTCTGGAAGAGCAAACGAGGTACTGCCTTGGCCCCGTCTCTCTGCGGCCTCACCAAGGACTGCCCTTGGCTTCGTACCTGTGTGAGATCAGATCGAGTCAGTGTATGACTGGGCCGCGTATATGTATCAATTACCCTTCAATCTGGACGGTGCAGACGCCCTCTGTGTCGTAGGCCTTTCAATCCATAGTCTCGGGGTCTTTGCCATTTCCCTTCCTTTAGTTGTTGCCTCAGCGACATATTGTTCCTCGAGGGTTTGTGATCCTTCTTTTCGACTGCGTCGGCCTAGGGCAGCCATCATTTTGGTTCAGTAGTCACTCCAACCAACATTACCAGCCACTCCCAACGAGAGACGAAACTCCAAATCAGACAGACGATCATTTTTTCAAGGCAAGTTGTCTTTGATTGTCAAAAGACACGAAACTCCCATCTTTGTGTATCTATTGAAAAGCTGAGCTGTTGTCGAGCTAATGCTACATACAAACTAGGTGCGGCCCTTCACACCATGCAACAAGGAGCTGCGGAAAGACCTTACGGAGGTTGGCCTGTCACTCTTGGAAGTCAGCCCTCAAACGAGAACACTTTTCTTCCCTGTGCTCGGCCTATTCCTAGTGGTGGGGCTTCTCATGGATCTGATGCGGCCATGGCATCATACAGGTCGACGTCTCCCAATGCGTTGCAAGGCCACCAACAACCTCGGCCAACTCAGTCGAGACAACTTATTTCCCCTTCTCGCTTGCTTCCACTTCCAAACTCAACTCTACCCGTGCCCAACCTGCAAAATGCTGCTACATGGCAAGGTATAGCGAGCAACAGCAGGTCATACAGACTACAGCCATCGTCGCAGGGCACCGTCACACACCACGGCTTCACGAATTCTCAGTCAACCCCAAGCCCAGTGGGCGGGCATTTGGCACCCCAGCAAACTCAATGCTCTCCTTCACAATACTCGGGAAGATCATCCCATGTTCCTATTCCCAGACATCGTCATATCTTGCCGAACATCCAACAACCTTCTCTGCCTCGCCCAGTAGTCCCATCGAACCATCTCCCAGGCCAAAATCATCAACATCCTCATGGCTCTGGAATGTCCACGTCCGGCCAGCCGAGCACGCCTGTAAACCATCAGCGCATTTGGAGTACTTTCGCCACGCCTGTTGAGCAGCTCTCTCTTGTTTTCGAAACCGCAATCTCAGGTCGACCAAGGACGGCTGTCAACCAACAACACCACGCGTCACTCTCTGCCACGCCCATTCCACCGTGCCGTCGTGTTTCTGGAACAACCAGCCCTGTGCAACCAAGTACATGTGTCGGCCAGGAACGTCCTCTTAGTCCCTACGCCACGCCCTTCACGCCTTCATTGCAGCCGGTTTCGAGTGAGCATGGGGACCACCCCATGAGCCCTGTCTTGAAACCTGCCGAAAAAGCTGCTCCAAAGCGTGCTTTAAAGTCAACAAGCCTGTCTCAAGACACCATAGCAGGAATTCGAGCCTATTTAACCCCCGCTTCAACGACATCAACCGCCAGTTGATCTCCATTGTACGATCCCAAGCCAAGACGGAGTCAAGTAGTAGATCGGACCAGATCCCCAAGCCCGATTTTGCTCTACGAATGAAGATAGAGCCGAGCTCCGCCTGCAGGAAACTCGACCGATCCCGAAGCGACTTGGCTGCCGCCGTTGAGAAGGATGTGCCCGCTGCCCGCGATTGTTTCGGGGGCGTGCTGTCTTTCGAGGTCGTGAACAACAACTGCGTATGGTTTGCTTTTGAGACGTTGCAGAAAATGCAGGCCTATAGCCCGGACCCTATCTTGCTGCAAGCCGTTCTGGGGACAGAGGTCGCCAGGTTCCACATTATGAGGGAGAAACCTCATGTTGAGATCCGCATTGCGGGTACCCGGGCTCCAAACCGTCTGCGTGTTGACGAGTCCGTCTTCGCAAAACTCGGCATTAACAAAGGCTCCTACACGGTCAAGACCAAATCCAACCGGATCTGCGCCGAGTTCGATAGCGCAGAGGACGCTTGGAAGGTGATTGAGTGGTACGAGAAGAACCCGAGTGGATTCGTCTGGAATTACTGCACTGCCAGACCTAAGTAAGTCACGCCTGACCCAGTACTTTCTTGTGGATTTTGGAAGCTGATTGTATGGATTCTGCAGAGCAATCGATGTCCGAGCCTTCCCTGTGTACTGCGCAACTTGTTCCGGGCCAGGACACATGAAGGAGGCGTGTAAGACGCCTGATACTCCCTTCTGCGGCAAATGTGCTGGACCGCACACCTCCTGGCCCAAGTGCAGCGTGGAGAAGGAAAGATGCCGCACGTGTATCCTGGAAGGCTTGCCGGAAAGCGCTGCTAGCCATGCGGTGTGGTCTGGCAAATGCCAGGCCAAGGCTCGGCTGGATATGCTGCATGAGTGTTCCAAGTTCGACGACATCTTACCCGACTGGGTGAATTTTGAGCGTATGGCTGCTCTCAAGAGGAAACAAGCTGAGGCTATTGCCAAGAGCTCCGCATCAGGGGGCGATACCGAGCCTGTTGACGATACCTTGGTCATGGAACGGAACCCGCTTGAGACAGCAAGGACTCCCGCTCACGCGAACTTGGAACCCATGACTGGCATCCGACGTGGCACTTCAACAACAGTCCGTCACGACAACGACGAAGCACGGCTTCTGGTCGCCAGAACGACAGATGACCGAATGGGCATTCATCGCGGGGACATCGCGTCAGCCGATCAACCCATTGTGGTTGAACGTGAGGATGAATCAGTCTCTTGCATGGAAGGCTGGGTTCCGCCTTCTCCAGACGGAACCAGGGAACCGGCATTAAGCACTAGACTGACACCGTCGACCAAGACAGACTCCATCCGGCAGAGTCCACAGCCGCCCGCAACCCTCGATGTCGACGCCCACGACGTTGCTCATCCCGAAGGTGCTTCGACGAGAACCGGTACATCACGGCCGGGTCGCAAGCAACCGACTACTTCTCAAGACAGTGATGCCACGACGATGAAGCAACCCGCTATGGCGCTGGAAACGACCGATGCCGGCACGGGCGATGCTTCACGTGCCAGTTGTTCATCGGGAGGGCCCAGAGTGGACGGCCGTAGGGTGGCCCTATCATCGTTGTCATGTAACGTCGGTCCATCGAAGAAACCCTCCAAGAAGCGACAGCGTAATCCGAATAAACCCAGCGCCACGGAACGATCGAAAGTGCTCCGTCGCGACACAAACGGCACGCGGTCGGCTGCTTCGGTTCCCCGCACGACTGGCACATCACCGGGCGCCGCGCTCGCGTTTCCATTGCCCAACGTACAGTCCTCGATCTCTGCCTCCGACCCGGCAACGAGGATCGAAGGATCATCTTCGATAGGCCGTCAGCAGGCCCGTACGGCGTCCCCAGAGGTGCCCGTCAGGATAGAATCGCCGATCCTGGAACTCTATGACGGCAGACCGTTGACCCATGTCGTCAACCAAAACCCGCATACGGGAGAGATCACAGAGTAATTGGGTCTTTTTCTACTGCCATCCCAGCCACCTCTCACCTCCTCTTCATTTTCCTCTATCTGGATCTAGTTGAATTGACAATCTGGGACAGGGAAACTTGGCCTTGGAAACCTCTAAGGGACATGCCGCTTTTTATGGGACATGAATCTCCGCTCCTTGAGGGCAAGGATAGCGAGACGGTGGCGAAGGTGTTCTTCCCCGGGAGTAGAAAGTTTTGGGGTGGCCCTCAGCGGCACAAAGAGGCCTGAGGTGTGTGCTGGCTGTTTGTCGATGACTTGCAACCCCGACCAGGGACGACTTTGAGAGAAGTGGATGGAAGATGTAATGCGAGTCTCTCGTGGCCGGGTTTTGGCAAGCTTCCTTGGAAACTTACCGTTGGGAAGGTCTTTGATACCTGACCTCGTTCTGTTTAGTAAACAGATACTTTACGATGCATTATTGTTCAAATGGACGAAAACGTTGACACAAATCTTGTGAATTCTTTAGTCTGCAAGTTGCTTTGCCGTTGCTGAAGTTCTCTGTCGATGGAGGCAAGCAACCAGCACTTTTCATTCGCAGCTTAGATATCCAATGAAGCCATACATTGAAGCTGTATCTTTACTTCTTTCTCTTTTTTCTGCTATTGATGTGTTCCGCTACGTGTCTGCCTTCTAAGCGGGGATTGTGTGGAGGGGGTCATATAGGTCGAGCTGTGATAATCAATCCGGTTTCTGTGATCCCGAAGCCTTGCGTGATACGGCTCAGAGCTCCGCGGCGAGAAACTCGATTCTATTTGGTCAAGTCAACCTTTTTGCTGTCAAATGGACGGTTTGCTTCATTACATTCGTAGCTGAGAACGACCTCTGGGGCTTTGATGATGCCCTCAGCCAAGAACCAGATGCTAGTTACAACCCAAAACCGTCCAAATTTGAAGAACTCGTCATCGGTCGAAGATTTTCTCTTTGCAGGGGGGGCACTCTGGGACCCCCGCCGTTCAGCACCACTGGCCAAAGAAACGCCGCCATTCCCCATGGGTTCTGTTGCCCGGCCGGATGGTGAAGTGATGAAAATTCTCCTTCAAAAGGTCCATCCAGCTTGGCAATGGCGGCTCGGTGTTCCAGAACAAGGGGTCATGCTCGCGCCATTTTCGCGTCCAGTTATCCTCGTTCCAGTGGTGGTGCTCGATGCGAAGCTTCTCCGCATCCATTGGCTCGCCAGCGTCGAAGTTGCAGCGGACGATCGAGTTCCCGGAAGCCATGTCTTTCATGGCTTGTGGTAAGGCCTCGAAAAAGTAGCAGACCCTGCAATCTCCCTCCCAACTTCGTCTCGAAACCGAAGTAAGTCCGGGGATTCTGCCTTGATCGACGGACATCGTCCAGGCCTCTTGCCACGCCACATCTCGCTGGACGATGGACTGGAAAATTCGAGAGGTGAGCTGCGGGACAGGATCGCCGTCCAGGAGCAGCGAGTAGGATGAGGCCGGCATGCCCGCAGGAACAAGTTCGTGAGCTTCCACGATCCAAGGGGCGACGTTCCGGGTAACCACACAAGAATTGAGGGATTCCATGCCTGGCTGTGTTGATTCCTCTCGAAGCTGGTATCGCTGGCGCGGTGTCTCTTTTAAGAGACCCGGCTGGAAGACATTTCTCCAGAGGTTGACTCGGCGCTCGACGTGGAAGAGTGGGTTTTCTTTGCATAATGGAATAAGGCCATAGCCGTGCGATTCCGGATACGCGAGGGCTTCCCTGTCCTCGAGCAGAACAAGCCTGCGCAGGTGTCTGCGTATGGTATCCGGCAGAGACTGGACAAAGTAGATTGCCGCTGCCGCTGCGGAAAAGCGCCACTCCGAACCGTCGTGACGGCTCATCGTTGGTTCGCAATCAGCGTCGTTGAGCACCATGAGTTGGAGCTGCTGCATGTCGTAGCGCGAGGGAATAATCCATGGATCGATGGAACAGCGTGCTATACAGAGTGCGTGCATGTCGCTAACGTAATGCCCGATTGAAGGGGAATACACTCCTATTTCTCTGATAGCCCGTTTGTCGAAGGAGTATGTGACATCCAACACGTCTTGGATGAATCGACGGAACACAGACGGTGCTTCTCCATATGGTCCGCGGGCAAGGGGTGGCAGGGAGCCCCGCGCCCTCAAGGCATCCAACAGAGGGGTGAACTGCGGGTACATATCTCGAAGTTCGTCGTAGGCTTCTTGAGTAATGTACTTGCCCATTTTTGCAACCAATTTTTGTCTCAAATTGTTTACACAGTGAAGCAGGAAATCAAATTTACTGGCGAGATCCCGCAGGCCAGGGTTGCCGGAGAGGGTCGAGAAGGTGATGGTGTTGACGCGCAGAGCAAGGCCATGCATCTCCCTAGCCACAAGGCTGCAGGTAAATAGCAGTGCCATACAAATGGGCTTGCCATCGGCCTGCTTCAATTTGCCCTCGATGAAGCCGTTGGTATCGCAAATGTAGCCGCCATCAACAGCCACGTAGGCGTGATAGATGACGCTGCGCAGCTCGGGGGGGAGGTCGAGGAAGCTAACCATGTCGTCGTCGGCTTGGATTCGGCACGAGTAGAGGTGGCGGGTTGCGACTGAGATGTTGTGGAGTTTTGTGTGAATGTCAGTGTCAGTGTGGTGATGGTGATGATGATGATGTGTGACAGGTAGGCAAAGAGGGGGAGATCCCGGATCAACCGCCACGTTTTATGTCTCTTGAGCAGTGCACGGGCCATTGAGGCCAATCGGAGACGAAAAATGCCCACAACACAAAAAGCATGCATCCTCAAGGTGTTACAGCAAACAGTAGTAACTGCTGGTTAAAGTTCGTGATAAAAGGGTGGCTTGTTCGCCAATGAATCAGCCCGTGAGTTTGGGGCCCATCAAGGTCAAGTGTATCCCCTCGAGCGCCAGAAGGCTACATACAACCTACGAAGTTCGATTTGTTTTGGTTGATCAATGAGAAAGGTCTGTCTGTACAAGCAAGGAAGGCCCTTTAAGTCCCGCGAGTCATGAGAATCCAAGTCCGGCCTTTTCAGAATCATTTTTCTCGATTCCGTCCGGCAATCTGTTCAACATGGTGGACACACTCACGCGGGGCTTGAAAGTTCACATTAGTCGGTGATGTGAAGACTTGCATGCTTGATTGGATTTGCCATCTTGGCGTATATGCTGCATTCGGGAATCGGAGTCTGCCTCTCTTTTAACCGAGGAATCCCAGTTCGGCCAACTCCTCTTCATAGTCAGACCAGGTTTGGCTTCCATTATCCTCGATTTCCTCCACTGGATCGTCGTGGACGTTTTCTTTCAAGATATCCCTCCAGCTTGGCAGTGGCGGTTCGGTCTCCCAACACATTATGTCGCGCTCGTACCATTTCTCTATCCACGTGCCCCAGGTCCAGTTTCGGTGCTCGAAAACGAGTCTCGTCGGGTCCAACGGTGGTTCGCCAATGTCGAAATTGAAGCGCACAATCGAGTTGCCGGATGAAATGTCCTTCATTGCTTGCGGCAGCCCCTTCCAGGCGAATTCGCCCTTGTCCTCTGCTGGATGAAATTGACGCTTGGTGCCATAGTCTGGAAACCCACCCTTTTCGATGACTTCCGACATTGCCGATTGCCAACAGAGATCCCGTTGGACGACCGACTGAAATATACGGGTGCAAAGCTGTGGAAGGGGGTTGCCGTCCAGAAGCAGAGAAAAGGATGATGCAGGCATGCCCGCCGGGGCAAGTGCCAAAGCTTCCATGATCCAGGGGGCAACACTAGCAGTAATCAGGGAGGAGTCGAGGGAGTTTTTGTCTTGTCTGACGAGCCGTTCATACTGGTGCTGCGGCGTTTGAATTGGGAACGTTGAACTCCGAAATTCATGAAAAGCGTTGTTCCAGAGGCTCACCCGTCGCTCGATGCGAAGGAGGGGATTCTCCTTGCAGAACGGAATGAGCCCGAGACCATGACATTCCTGAAATGGGACAGCTTGCTTGTTCTCAAGGAGAACAAGCTTGCGTAGGTGACAACGAACAGTGCTAGGGAGAGATTTGAGGAAGTGGATCGCCGATGCTGCTGCAGAGAAGCGCCGTTCCGAACGGTCTGCTTCCTTCTTCACAGGGCGTGGAAATATCGGGGGCAAACCAGTGAAGCCGTAGGCGAAGATGCTGAGCTCGTCCATTTCGTCAGGCGAAATAATATTCCAGGGCTCGAGGCTAGCCTCATATGAAGTGAGCGTTGAAGCGAGCCTTTCCAGGCCGCCGAAGCCCTCAAAACGACGAAAACATGGTTCATACGTTTCAAAATGATGTAGGCCGCTCGATGCAGTCACCTCCATCATGTCTTTCAAGAATTGTCTGACAGCAGACGCCGGTTCCCCGTATGGTCCGCCCATGGTGAATGACGGTATACGGCCCCCCCTGTGTAAGCGGTCCAATAGCATAGAGAAGTGTGGATGCAAAGCTTGAACTTTGGTGTATCTCTCCTTGGAAACCAACATTGTTATGGAATTAAGAGTTTCCCGCCGGTGATACATGACCTCGTACACAAGGCGGTCAAAACGTTGGGCGAGATACCGTAGGTCAGGATCGCCGCAGAGGGTCGAGAAGGTAATAGGGTTTACGCGCAGCGCAAGGCCGTGCATCTCCTTGGCCATGCGTTTGCAGGTGGAGATGAGCGCTATGCAGATGGGCTGGCCGTCGGCTTGCTTCAGCTTGCCTTTGATGAAGGCGTCGGTATCGCAAACATAGCCACCTTCGACAGCCACATAATCTCGGTAAATCATGTCGCGAATCTCGATGGGCAGGCGAAAAAAGCCAGCCATGGTGCCTTCAATTTGGTGGACAGCGGAGGCAGAGAGCTTGGGCGGGGTTTGATCGATGTTTGAGCGGAAGCAGTTGGTGTGTGGAAGTGCTGAGGATGGTGATGATTTGATGATGATCTGGTGTTGAAAGTGGTGGTGAAGTGGTGGTGAAGTGGTGGTGAAGTGGTGGTGAAAGTGGTGGTGAAGATGGGCGACAAGTAACGATGAGAATGATGATCAGACAGCGTCGGCGATGAATTTGATGAGTGATGATGACGATGATGATGTTGATGATGATAATGATAACGATGACGAGTGATGATGATGATAATGACATACGACAACAGCGGTTGGAGAAGATGAATGAGAAGAGGGGGGGATCTAAGCATGACTTTATAGAATTGGTCCACCTCACAGACCCTACTGAGGCCAATCGAAGATAAGGAACGTCGACGAGGCATCTGATAGCCGACATGGCAAAAGACATGTATCCCATCTCCTCCAACAGCTCTATTTCCCTCGGAATGGAGATACATGCATGTATCTAAAGGGGTAGCCAAGGAAGCCCCTCAGGAGACCCAACGGGCGTACCAAGAAGAAGGAAACGAAGAAGAGACCAGGGTGCGTAGCCAAGCCAAGCCGGATGGAAGCAAACATGCAGGGGGGCAGGAGGGGTAAGGTAAGGTCTATGGCCAACACTGAAAACAGCTTCTTGTTTCCATGGTCACTGAGAAAGGCAGTATCGTGAAAGAAAGAAGAACTATCAGCAGAGACTACAGTAGCGAGTGTCATACCCGCCTGGGTTTCAAACTTGCACCGAGGTGCGCGTCCCACGGCGGCATCAAACCCTAATGGCTGAGTACCTAGGAAGTGGCAGAATCTACCCAAGCTGGCTACATTTTTGCACTGCTTTGTTCGTCCCGGTCTGCAAGAGGTCGAATCAATTTCTTGACACACATCCGGACGCGGGTCACGGAGTGCGACGTTGACGAAGTAGTATCCGTAGAGGGCATCCGAATTCTTCATGGGCGTGCTCACGCCGCCCTGCGCCCCGCCGACTCCGACGCCAGCCTCCTCAGCTCCTCGACCGCCTCGGCCTCCCTCCCCTCCGGCATGAACAGGTGGTCGTGGAAGTAGCCGCTGACGGGGTTGACGCCCATGCCCTTGGCCGCGAGCCGCGTGGCGACAACGGCCATGAACCCGACCGCCTCGAGGCTCGAGTGCACGTCGAGCGTGATCATGCGCGACGGGAACGCGTACGCCCACCCGCGCGCCTCGGCCGTCTGGAGCGTCGTGACGAGCGTCGTGCCCTCGGATTCGCGGAAGAGGAGCTGCACGTCGGCGAGGGGCGGCAGCTCGGCGCCCGGGGCGAGGGTTACGAAGACGTAGGTGTCCGGGTGGAGGACGGTCATGAGCGTCGACAGGAGGGTTTGGAGGGACGTCTCGCCGGTGGGGGCGGCCATTGCGATGGTGGGGGGGGGGGTTTTGACGGTTTTTTGTTTGTGTTTATATAAAAGAGTTGGTTGGTGGTGTCTGAGCGTAGATGAGCTCTGGGACGTGCGATATATGACGATGCTGGCGATGATGATGGTGATGGTGATGTTGATGGTGATGGATGGCGCCGTGCTACACTGCCACCAATCCGAGGGCCATGGCAGACTATTAAATGCCCGTAGCCCTATGGAGTCTTGTCAACTTTAGGGCGTCGTCAATCGACAAAAACGAGAGGGGGGATAGCGGGGGCTTTGTTAGTCAGTCTTTCCTCCCATTCCCACATGTGCACCATCATCAACCCTGCGTCGTTGGGGGTGACTGCCGGCGGGATGCAAGGACTCACATGAGATGAAAGGTAGATCACAGCCATCGCACTCCAAGACAACTGAAACCTAATGGGTGATGTATCAATCAGAACTTCGAAACTTTGGACCAGTCACGTCCAACACTAGCGTGACCATTCACAAGGGAGTTCGAACTCTTCCATCACCCAAATGGGAACACATGCGGTTTCAAGAGATGCAAAGCCCTGTGATTTACATTCTAACGCCTCCAAAAAATCTGCCGAACTAACAAAAGGAAGAAGGGCCGTCATGATGACGACGTAAACGATCGAACAACGCACCTAGACGCCATCCACCACCTACCCAAGTGTATCCAGACTGTGGACAAATACATATATGTCGACTTCACGCTTCACGCATCAACCTCATCCTCGTCCAAGAACCCTAAGCCGCTGTCGTACCTCCTCTTCTTCCGCCCCGACGACCGCCTCGCCAGGTCCCCGGCAAGCAGCCGCCCCCTCTTCGCCCCGGTCTCCGCTCCACACTCGGCTCCGGTAATCGGCCCCACCTCTCCGTCCCCGCCCTCCGTCGACCCCGGCCCCAGGAACTCCCTGCTCATGCCGACGACCCGTTCCAGCTCGCCCCTCATCTCCTCGATGACCCGCTTCGCCGCCTCCCTCTCGCGCACCATCTCGCCCTCCAACCCTCTCTTCTCGACCCTCAGGTCCTTGATCCCCTCGTGCGCCGCCCGCAACCTCTCGTTCACCCGCTCGACCTCCTCCCTCAGCTCCGTGACCCGCGCGTCCCGCACCGCGAGCGCCGCGCCGCCCCGTCGCGTCACCTCGCCCACCTCCTTCGTCCTCGCCGCCTCCGCCTCCTCGAGCCGCCCGCGCAGCGACCGGCCCAGCGCCGTCGCGTCCGATAGCTTCGCCTCCAGCTTCGCGATCGCGTCCTCCTTGGCCCGCAACACCCGCCGCCCGACCTCGACCTGCGCGTCCCGCGTCGCCATCGCGTCGCGGTTCTCGGCCTCCATCCGCCCGACGACGCCCTCCAGCTCCCCGAGGTCGCGCACGTACCCGGCCACCGCGCCCTTGAGCCGCTCGACGCCGATCTCGAGCTCTGCGACGCGCTCCGTCCGCGCCCCGAGGGCCTCCCGCGCCCGCTGCAGCTCTCCCTCGAGCTCGCCCATGGCTGCAACACGCGCGCCGAGCTGCTGCCGCAGCGACAGCTCGAGCTCGTGGTACTCGTCGATGGACGCCTCGTCCTCCCGGGCGCGCCGGGCGAGGTCCCGCAGCCGCGTCAGGAGGAGGTCGAGGACCTCGCCGCCGTGCGAGGACAGAGGGAGCGTGATCTCGCCGGGCGTGAGGTACTCGAGCTCCAGGCGGGCGGTGCGCAGCGCCGAGGCGAGGGAGGCGATGACCTCGGACGCGTCGGCGCCGGGGAAGCCCAGCGCGCCGAGGGACGCGTCGAGGTCGACGAGGGCCGCCGTGCGGTCCGAGACCGTGCGGAGGAGGGCGGCGACTTGCGACTCGATCGTCGCCAAGGGGTCGGCTGAGGTTTCGAGCGGCGTCACCGACGAGAGCTTCTCCGATAGACGGTCGGTGAGGGCGGAGTAGGACTCGAGGGTGCCCGTGAGCTTCGAGACCTCGAGGCGCAGCGACGCCACGTCCTCGTCGAGCCGCCGCTTCTCCGGGTCCGGGAGGTCGGCCTGCACGCCGGCGTCCGACAGCGGGTGGGCTTCCCCCGCCCTCTTGCGAGACGAGGGCGTCGACGGCCCCGCGGCGACGGGGCTCGTGAGCGGCGGCGTCAGGAAGGACGACCGCACCCGCGAGGGCGTGCTGCAGACGATATCCGCCATCGTCGCGTCGCCGAAGACGGTCTCGTCGCCGATCTGCACGACCCCGCGGTCCCCGCACACGGACTCGGCCTCGACGGTGTCCGTCTCCATGAAGTCGTCGGCGAAGGGGTCCCGCGCCGCGAGCGTCCAGTCGAAGCAGTTCCGCCCCTCCTCCCTCGCCGCGGGAGACCTGTCCTCCAGCCGGGCGCGCAGGGACTCGACCTCCTGCTCGAGGGCCCAGATGCGCTCGGTGTCGAGGACGACGGTGGCGTTCTGCAGCTCGTAGATCTCGGCGTCCTTCTGGCGGAGGTCGCGGCGCAGGCGCTCGACCTCGGCCTGGGCGTCCTTGGCGGCGCGGCGGCGCTCGGAGGCAATGGCGTTCATCTCCTCGCTGAGCCCGTTGCGGCGGATGCGTCGCTGGACGCGGCCCGAGAGGACCTGGCGGAGGGGCAGGAAGTGGACCTCGCCGCTGGCGGGTAGGTCCGTCGTCGGGCGCGGGGCGGCGCCGCCGCTTGCTGAGGGCGTGGTGGAGCGACGGCGGGAGCTGGATGGCGTGTGGCGGCCGAGAGACGCGCGGTTGATCATGGGTGTGAGGCCGGTGGAGGAGGAGGAGGCGCGGGTGGTTGTGCGTGGTGTCGAGGCGGAGGGTCCTGGGTCCGAGAAGCGTACTCGGCGCTTCGGGGTCTTCTTATGGGCGGCTTGTGATGCCACGGGGGGCGGCGGTGGTGGTTGTGTTGACGAAGCCGCGGTGGCAGTCGTCCCAGGCAAGCTCCGACGTGTGCGCCGCAGCGCGATGGGGAGGTCGTCGTTGGGCATCGTGAAGGAGCCGGATGTCCTCGACAACAAAGTCGGTAGTGATTGAGGACAAGAGAAGACAAGAGAAGATCCACGAGGGAAGATCACTGGCCGTAGTGTCAAGCGAAAAGACGCAAGATTTAAAGTAAGTTCGCTGAATCCCTGGCTTCCTGACTGTGTTCTGTTCCAGCGCCAACATATATGTTTTGTTTGTTAATCCACGCTCTCCCCCCCTCTTGTCGGCAGAGAGTTGTTGATATGTCTCTTGTTTACTCATTTCCTATTCGAGACTAGTCATTACCGGTCCCCTGCCGGACCCCACACCGGCCCCGCCCGGCCGGGGATCCGTCCAGGCGCGTCGACCAATCGTTTCCGGCGCCGGCGCGGTCTCCCCAAACAAGAACCGACCCGAGTTCCCGCGACGCTCGTCACGGTTTGAACGCGCCCTTGACTTGACGGAGGACGCGATGATTGGTTGCGCAGGCCGATGCATTGAACGAAGGGTGAGGATGGTTCCTACACAGCAACGTCTTTAGGGTAGGTTAGGTAGGGTAGAGGGATGCACTGATTGTCTCCGTGCCTCCCTTGCTTAGGTTCATCGACTTGGAGAACAATGTGAATGCGCATCTAAGCTGCTGAAGACACGCGTTGTTGTTTTCCCGATCCATCCCTCCATCGCACCCAACGACACCCCCTGTCCGCGTCGTTGAATGCCACCCACCCTGCATCTCGGCCCGCCTCTGCATCTTGGGGAGGGTTCCCCCCCCCTCCATCCCTCGCTTCTCATCTCGCAGCCCCCACACTACAACATTCCACACGCACCACCGAATATTCCCACCCGGCAATCATAATCCCTTGGCCCGCCGATCATTTCAACAATTCACATGGTCTGGTGGTGTAGTTGGTTATCACGTCAGTCTAACATCTTGTCGACTCACCTCGATGAGCTGAGCACACTGAAGGTCTCCGGTTCAAGTCCGGGCTAGATCATCCCTGGGCGATTGGTTTAGTGGTATAATGACCGCTTAGCATGCGGTAGGTCCAGGGTTCGATTCCCTGATCGTCCATCTTTTGGTGTTTACGCTGTTGAACATTTTTTTCCCGAGTACCCAACCAACCCACCACACACGTTCTTGAATGGAATGGATTTTTTGGTGTTGGTTGACTCTGCAGTACCATTTTCTGAAAGAGTTTCGGCATTGTTAGGAGCATAACAATCAAGTGATTGACTACTAAGGACAATTCGCCCTTCTACTAGCGACTGCGGATAAAGTGATCGCTCGCTGGGTCGCAATTCATACATCAACTGCAATAGCCCACTTCACTCCACGTCAACCCAACAAAAAGCCGTGGTTGCATCATCAAACCAGGGTATCTATCACGAGCTCCTCCGGCCTCACCGATTCTGCGTGATCCACTCGTCCACGATCCCGCGGTAGTCCACCGGCGTGTAGCTCTCAAACAGCTCGGCCCACACGCCGGCCTTGCGCCGCGTCTCCACCCCGACATCGCCGAGCAGCATGTCCCAATACGGCAACTGGTCGAACACGAGGTCCGGATAGCACCGCCCGTGCCCGTACGGCGCCCGGTGCTGCGCCCACCGCTGGAACACCGCCGTCTCCTCAAACACCCGCCCGGCCCGCCTGTCAGCCTCGAGCGCCGCCACCCGGCCCTCAAAGTACGCCAGCATCCACAGGCACTGCGCCTCGAGCCGCATCACGTTGGCCAGGTTGCTAAAGGCCCCGATGAACACGAGCGACCGGTCGTCGCGCGCCGTGAGCCCGGGCGGCGCGATGCCCCGGTACAGCCGCCACGGCGTGTGCTGCACCTCGCCCGAGGCTCCCGCGTGGAACGGCCGCGGCTTCGACGACGTCGGGCTCTGGAACGGCCCGTCCAGGAGGCGCGGAAACCGCGAGCCGACGACGGCGTCCGCTTTGGCGTCTGCGTCGGCCCAGAAGGCCGTCTGCTTGGGGCCCAGGGACGTCGTCGGGATGCCGAGGTCCGAGTGCAGCGACGCGGGCTCGAAGTCGATGGTCGGCTTCGAGGAGAAGCCCGTCGACGCGACCAGCAAGTCGGCGGCGAAGGTCGTGCCGTCGCCGAGGTGGACTCGGTGATCCGAGAGGTGGTCGACGTCCTCGCGGTGGATCTGCACCGTGCCGTTGCGGACGTACTCGAAGAAGTCGTCGTCAAAGCTGAGGATGCCAGACGCGGTGCCGTACCTGCACATCGTCATCTCGGTTAGCCATGAAACTTGACGCCCAGCACTGATCGACTGGCTCTTTTTTATTTTTTTTATTTTTTATGCACAAAATGAAAGATGGAATACTAACCAGAACTGGTTCTGCTCGGGCTGCAGCACCTTGGTCCTTTCGTCCGTCTGGTACCCGCAGTCGTTGATGGTGTCGTGCCGGATCAGCCCCCAGAAGGCCCGGCTGACGACCCTCCCGACGGCGCTCTCGTGCAGGAACCGGCGCACGCACTCGAGGCCGGAGAAGTCCGGGAACAGCCACGGCGACATGAAGGCGCAGATGCGCCGCGTGACGAGCCGCTCGCGCCACACCTTGAAGGGGCCGAGCTGCGTGAACCCGGGCGCCACCCACACGGGCCCGCGCCCGGAGCGGCGGATCACCCAGCGGACCTTGTGGCCCGTCGACGCCGCCAGGTGGACGGCGTCGTAGGCGGACTTGCTGCCGCCGAGAACCGCCACCGTCGTGATGTCCGGGGACGCGAAGAGGTCGGCGCGGGGGCCGAGGTCCGACGAGTGGATGATGGGCGCCGCGAAGGTCCCGGACCCGGCGAAGTCGGGCACGTGGGGGACGGTGAGGACGCCCGTCGCGACGATGAGGCGGGCGCAGGTTATGGTCCTCGCCACGCCGTCCTTCTCCTCGACTTCGACCCTCCACTCGCCGCCGTCCTCGGGGCGCGTGACGCGGATGACGCGCGTGTTCAGCCGGATCTTGTCCCAGACGCCAAAGTGCTTGGCGTACTCGGTCAGGTACTCGTGCATCACCCAGCCGGGCACGTGCTGGTACATCTTGAGCCCGAACCGCTCGTAGTCCATGGGGAAGTCGGAGAAGTCGATGCCCGTGACGAAGTTGTTGGTCTTGAGGTTCGGGTAGATGGTCTCCTTGGACCAGACGCCGCCGACGGACGGGCGGCCGTCGACGATGAGCATCTCGGCCGCCGGGTCGTGCTGGAGCAGCGTCTTGGCGGCGCAGAGGCCGCTGGGCCCGGCGCCGATGATGAGGGTCGCGATGGTAGGCGCCATGGCGTGCGAGGTGCGATCCACGGGTGATTGATCTGTCTCTCGAGGTGTTGCGATGGAGAGATGAGAGAATAGGGGGTGGGAGGGGAGGGGAGTGGTGAGATTTTAAACCCAACCCGTGCCACACGTTTTCAACGCAGTCTCTGCCCAATAGGGACAAACTCCTGCGGTAGAGCAACGGCTTTCCGCCCGCCGTTCCTTGTGAGATTCCACTCATTCTGAGCTCTGCCGATGGAGAGCCGGATTGAGGTATCGCTCATCAGCCCTGCCCGCAGAGAAGATCAAACCCTCGGCCCAGAGAGGCGTCCGCAAGCGGATGAGAGCTGAGATTGCGGGTCCATCCCTCCATTTGCTTCAGCCGTCGTCGTACACATAACAAATCAAGCTTCCCGGCCACGCGCCACTGACACTAGGAGACGCCGCGGTCTTCGAGCTAGTTTAGTGGACCAGCCTGCTGGACGCACAGCTCGGCAATGCGGACTAGGAGCTTGGCTTCGTGATCAACGGCGAGGAGAACGGAGGTGCCAGATTTGCGGTTCCAGACCCCTCTGGCGGCGACGCTAGCCCAGCGTCCCACGAGTCTGGGCTCCATTCGTTGCGTCCAATGCTGGTCTGCTAATTAGGGAGTCAAGTAAGTAAGCGTGGCGTTCCTGAGCATTTAGCATTGGACCTTGGGACGACCGGCCCCTCCACCTCCCTTGCCGCCCCTTCATCTTTGGACTGGGTCCGGATGTCTCATCCTGCGAGTTGGACGGCTAAAGTGTTTGGTGGTCTCTAATACAGTGTGACAGCGTCTGGTCATCACAGATGAAACTCACACGCGTCCTCTCCATTCCACTTCCACCCGAGGGTGGTACGGAGGCTGAACTTGGCAGTGGTAATCTTTTGTAGGGTTTCTTTCAAACAGTGGACTCCTCTTCATACAATCTGGCATGGTCGCCAAGAGCATCTTCACGTGGCCAGACGCACGTTCGGCAGCGTAGCGTCTCCTAGGGCTGAGGAAGTCCCAACGCCATGGGCCCGAAGGATCGGTTCTCGGCACGTCCGCGGCGAAAGGATCGCATGGTCGAACCTGGAACAGCCACTGCCCTTGCCGACATGTTGCTGTTGCACGTGTGTGATAGTTCTCTTCGCATGGAGCGCGCCACGTGTTGCGGCGGCAGCATTGGTTTGATAACACGAATTGTGTGGTTGGCCGTGTTCGAGACCGGGCCATGTTTCGATCGTCGAGGACGGGTGGCGAGACTTCGTGCTGAACACGCACTAAACAACGTCTTGTGAGCAGCAATCAACAACTAGAGCACATCGAATGGTTTGATTTAAAGCGAAGAGCGGCTGGTACGTGATCTGTACGTGGCATTGCGGCTGAGCAAAGGGTCAGCATGGTCGGGATCTGGTGAGAGACTATGTGATGAGACCAGTCAGCACAGGCCTGCGCTGACTTTGTGGGAACTGGGGCAGCTTTTGTGTGGTTTCATGACGGAAGCTGCCGTAATCCAGGTTCTGCACGAATTAATGGCTGCTAGTAGCAATCGGATTCACCGAGGATCTTGGAATCTACACGTCTTGGTCAAGCTGACATGGGTATCATTAATCAGCCTTGGATTTAGAATGTGATCCAAGGCCAGAGGTCCACTCTTCTCACTCAAAACACAAACACAAACTCCTCATTCTCCAGATCCGTCAAGTTGTCAAAGGCCCTCGCGCCCACGTCCTCCTGCGCATTCTCCTCGCCAGCCGCGGCCATCTCGTGGCCCTCTTCCCCGGCCTGCCGCCCCGCCGCCGCCGCCGCCTGGTCCCGCTGCATCTTCTCGGCCTCGACGGCGGAGTACAAGCTGGTGTCGAGTATGACGGCGCTCTTTCCCATCGCGACTCGGCGTCTGCTGTGTGACCGGTTGAGGAATGCGAGGTACAGACTCGTCGCCGCCACCAGGACGACGATGACGCAGTACAACGCGAGGTTGGACGTCAGGCCGCGCGTGTACCTGGGCGCCTCAGCCGGTTTGTAGAGGAGCGGGCCGATGACGTTGCCGACGGACTGGCCGACGAAGAGGAACGCCGACGTGCACTTCCGCTTCGTGTCACCGGCCGTGTTGGCGGCGGACCAAGAGTAGATGAGGGGCGCTGTGGATACGTGTTAGTCGGGGGTGCGAGAAGAAGGCAGATAGAGGTGGGGGGACTCACTGATTCCTGGGTAGACAGAGATGAGGTAGTATCCCGTCAAACGAGCAGCTTGTTGGCCCGCGGTGGGAAGAACCATCAACATGACGCATCCGGCAATAGGAGGGATGCAGAGCCCGGCGATGACGGGCCCTTTCTTGTGGATCTTTGTTGCTATCCAGGAACCTCCGACTGTGGAGACGAGTTGAACGAACCCGAAGGGGATGTTAAAGAGGATCGTCTGGAACGAGTCGAAGCCGAAGGACTTGACGATGAGGGGACCAAAAGTGGAAATGCCACCAGAGGGGATGCTACCAGGGTGTTATTAGTTGAAGGTTTTGTGGCGTGTCGGTAGACGGGAAGGGGTCGGCAAGCTTACGAGATGGAAAAGACCAGGGCGAACCAGAACCAGGTCTTGATATCCAGCAAACTCTCCTTCAAGTGATCCCAGCGCCACTCGCGTGACATGACGCCCTGCTGGTTCATACGGAGCCGCTCGATGGCGATGAGCTTGTCGTGGTCGTTGAGGAACTTGGCCTCCACGGGGGAGTCGGGCATGTACAGGAACATAACGGCGGAGAAGACAACCGTGATGATACCGAAGAACATGAAGATGATCTGCGCGGTGTTAGTGTTGGTGATGCCTGGTGGTGATACGAGACAGCGGGGAGAATCGGACCTGGTACTCCTTGAGGGGCGACGAGATGTGGCCGAGACCGTACGTGATGAGGCTGCCGAACTGCAAAGTGGCAGAGTGAGCATGGGCGAGAAAGTCAAAAGTTCAGCGGTCGATACACACCATGTTGGTGAAGCCGTTCATGGCATACCAGTAGCTGATCCGCAGCGTCTGCTCCCGCCTCCGCCACCACATCTGCGTGATCGCGACGAACGACGGCGCGACGCTCGCCTCGAAGACGCCGAGGAAGAAGCGCGCGGCCAGCAGGCCGCCAAAGTTGTGGGCGGCGGCCATGCACGACAGCGTGATGCCCCAGAAGGCGACCATGGCGCTCGTGAACTTGCCGATGGGCAGCTTCACGAGCAGCCAGGCGAGCGGGAACTGCATGACGAGCTGGGCCAGGTAGACGACGGAGCCGAGCCAGCTGTACTGGTCGCCGACGAGGCCCGTGTCGCGGATGAGGCCGAAGACGGAGGCGTAGGCGAGGGTGGACTTGTCGATGCCCTGCAAAAAGTAGACGAAGAGCATCAGGGGGAGGATGACGAGGTCGATGCGGCGCAGGACGCGGGCGTCGTCGGCCGGCGTGACGGCCACGCGGTCCTCGGGCGAGGCGCCCGACTTGCCGAGCAGCTCTGCGGCGGCATCGCGGCGGTGGTTGGCCGGGTGGGCGGGAGCGTGCTCGACCTGGTCGACGGGCGTCTTGTTGGGGTCCTCGGCGGCGGGCATGATGACTTGTTTTTTTTGGTGGCCTCGGACAAAAGGGGGGGGATGGGGGTTGTTTCTTGAGGCGGAACAGGCTCAGGACTCAGGTGGAAATCACTTCATCAGACCATGAGCCGATGGGAACCAAGGTCCAAGAGGGTGGAAGAGACGAGGGAAGGGCAGTCAAGATATGGGCGGCATCTTTCCAAAAGCACAGCGGCTGACGACCCTGGTTACGATTCAGTCGCCGAGGAGAAGTGGCAGGGGGCTGGTTCGTCTCATGGTGGTCATTGGTTTGTGCCTCGAAGCATTGGGACAGGGTTTTAGGGGGGGGCTCTGCCGGGGCCAAGTCGGCCAAGACAGCTAGGATGGGTGCCAACGAGCCTCCAAATGCTTGTTCTGAGTGACGATGAAACTGAGTTATCCCCGATTGGCTCGGTAAATGGGCGAGGCTCTGAGCAACATGCATGAAGCGGACGACTCTTCGAGGTCAGCCAACAACGAGTACATTGCCGGCCATAGTAGAGATTAAGGGCAATGCGATGATGTGATGTTGAAAATTAGAGGCCATAAAGGTCTGTTACATCTCTTCGAAATATCCATCGTTGGCCAGGTTGAGATTTCGTGCAAGGAATGTGTACGAACCCACAACATTGAGGGTGATTCACGGCTCGCCGTATCGCGACTCCATGGAGATTGGAAATGGACACATATCCCCCACATAGCGAAGCGGCTTCTCCGCGCGGGGAACTTTGGGGAGTTCTTGTTTTCGTGGAGGAAAGTGAGGAGAAAATCCCCAGACATTGGGGAGGATCATGGATGTGGGAAAGATGTGGAGGAAGAAGCGGAGGACCCGACCTTTGTTGGATGGATGAGGCAAAAGTGGAAGGATGATAGGACCAATAGGCCAGGGAAGCGTGACCCCAAGAGCCGGAAGATGACCGAAGTCCATCGTGACGAGCATCAAGAAGGGGAGCTTGCGACATGACGAACTGCACACATACGCATGTCCGTCGCAAATCCCGGCCTTCATTGCCCGTGAAATGCCGAATCTTGCCGGGACCGGCAGAATCGGGACATGGCACGTGACTCTGGCTTAGACTCAAAGTGGAGACACTACGAAAGGCTCTCTCCGATTCGTCCCCGTGCCCGTCCCCATACCCCGCAGCCCCATACTCCCCCGTAGCGGAGCGGCGGCTGATTACTCCTTTTAGGGCGGCGCCGCAGTCGGCCGCTAGCTGTTTTCGGGTCGGCCGCTAACCGCTTTTGTGTCGGCTTTTGACACGACACAACAAACACAAACGACGCAACAACACGGCAACTCGTCAACCTCCTCCACCCACGAGTCAAGATCCCGACCCCTATTGGTTCTTCCCATCGCTCGTGACAGCAGCCATCAGCCGTCTCCCCTGATTCCGTCCGGGGATGTGCATGTTGGGGCAGCTCTGGGGACGCCTCCTCTCCAATGAACGAGCCGGCGACCCGTGGAATCGAGGTCTCTCGGGACACCATTCGCACGAGTTCGGTGCAAGTCGAGAGTTTGCCAAGTCTACCCAGACTTTAGTAGCTCACGATGCCATCCTGCCGTAAGGCGACATCGGGCATGGCCTCGAATTCTTCACCTTCACCGGACCGATCTCCTGGCATCCGCTTCTCCTTATAAAACTCGCACGTAACCTCAAACACCCATTTCCAACCCCCGCCATACTTCCGTCAACTCCGCTCTGCACCAAGACCTCTCTCTCTGCCTCTGGGAGAACTAAAGACTTCGTCTCATCTTCCCACTCTCACGACTGAATTCTGGATAACCCCCCCCCCCCCCCACAACCAGTCCATAACCTCTCAAGATGCTTCTCCAAAGCGAGAAGATCCCCTCAAAGTACGCGCCCCAAGAGGCCAAGGGCGCTGCTTCAACTGCCTCGATCGAGCTGCAGTCCTCAGACGGCCAGACGGAGCCCTTCACATTCACATTCGAGGTCGTGCGGCCGACAGTCTTCCGCACCACCGTCACCTCCAAATCCCGTCCCATCCCCCCTTTCCCCAGCGCACACAAGCCCGTCACTGACTCGGCACCCACGGACGTCGAGGTCAAGACGTCAGAAAACACCCAGTCCTTCACCACATCTGCCGCCAAGGCCGTCGTCGAATGGTCCAACACCCCCATCGTCTCCCTCTATGCCGGCCACGATGACTCCGGCAAGCCCATCCACGCGGACCTGCCATTCCGCTCATACGCCGCCGACGGCCCCGGCATCGCCCACTACTCCGTCTACAAGAAGGGCACGCTCCACGTCGGCCTCGGCGAGAAGGCCGCGCCCATGGACCTTAGCGGCCGCGGTTTCCTCATCTCGGCGAGCGACACCTTTGGCTACGACGCCTACCGCACCGACCCGCTCTACAAGCACATCCCGCTGCTCATCAACGTCACCCCCGAGGGCGCCGTCGGCATCTTCTCCACCGCCCACTCGCGCTCGACCTGGTCCATCGGATCCGAGCTCGACGGCATGTGGGGCGCCTACAAGGTGCACCGACAGTCCCACGGCGGCCTCGAGGAGTACCTCATCGTCGGCAGGACCGTCGCCGACGTCGTGCGCTCGTACGCCGAGCTCGTCGGCTTCCCGCTGCGCGTGCCGCGCTACATGATGGGCTACATCGGCGGCGGCATGAAGTACAGCGCCATGGACGCCCCGCGCGCCCACGACGCCATCATGGGCTGGGTCAAGAACTGCGAGAAGCACGACATCCCCTTCTCGGCCTTCCAGATGAGCTCCGGGTACACCGTCGCCGAGAAGGAGCCCAAGACCCGCAACGTCTTCACGTGGAACTACCACCGCTTCCCGGACCCGCGCGCCTTCACGCGCGAGGCCCACGCCCACGGCGTCCGCCTCCTCGCCAACGTCAAGCCGTACGTGCTCGCCACTCACCCCGAGTACAAGAAGCTGTCCGCCGCCGGCGCCTTCTTCAAGGACCCCAACACGGGCGAGACCGCCGTGACGAGGCTCTGGAGCGCGGGCGGCGGCGAGAGCGGCGAGGGGAGCCACCTCGACTTCACCAGCAATGCGGGCTACCAGTGGTGGTACGACGGCGTTGTCGGGCTGAAGAAGGTCGGCATCGACGTCATGTGGAACGACAACAACGAGTACACCGTCCCCGACGACGACTGGCAGTGCGCCCTCGAGAAGACGGACCTTGTGCCGATCCCTGAGGGCCTCAGCAGGAAAGATGTCGGCATCTGGGGCCGCGCCATCCACACGGAGCTCATGGGCAAGGCGTCCCACGACGCCACCGTCGAGGGCAAGCCGGAAGAGCGCCCCTTTGTCCTCACGCGCAGCGCGACGGCCGGAACCATGAAGTACTGCGGCGCCTCGTGGAGCGGCGACAACGTCACTGCCTGGGAGTCCATGAGAGGCGGCAACTCGTTGGCCCTGAACGCCAGCTTTTCCCTTCTCCACGTAAGTCCATACCAATTCCGTTCTCCCCTATCTGGGATGAAGGTTGCAGGTGCTAACAGCAGCAGTGCTACGGCCACGACATCGGCGGCTTTGAAGGCCCCCAGCCCACCCCTGAGCACCTCGTCCGCTGGATCCAGCTCGGCGTGCACTCGCCGCGCTTCGCCATCAACTGCTTCAAGACGAGCGAGGAGGACAACCTCATCGGCGGCGTCATCGAGCCCTGGATGTACCCGACGGCCACGCCCATCATCCGCGCCACCATCAAGCGCCGCTACGAGCTGGTCCCCTACACCTACTCCCAGAACCTCCGTGCCCACCACACCGCCGTCCCGCCGCAGCGCTGGACCGGGTGGGGCTACGAGGCCGACCCGGAGGTGTGGACCAAGGAGATCAAGAACGGCGACACGCAGTACTGGTTCGGCGACGCCCTCGTCATCGGCGGCGTCTACGAGCCCGGCGCCGACACGGCGAGGGTGTACCTCCCCAAGAAGGGCGACGGCTCAGATTTCGGGTTCCTGAACACCAACGCGCCGTACGAGCACCTGGAGGCCGGCCGGTGGCACACGGTGCTCTCGCCGTGGTACACCTCCATCCCCGTCCTCGCGCGCGTCGGCGCCGCCGTCCCCGTCGGCAGGCCGCTCGACACGACGTCCCGCGCCGAGACGGATCCGGAGTTCCCGAACCAGGCCAAGGACGACTGGCGCGGCGTCGAGATCTTCCCGCCGCCCGCGTTGCGTGGTTCCGCTGCTGCGGCGGCGGCCGTCGGGGGCTCGGACGCCGAGTCCGGGGCCAACGACGTCAAGGGCGTCGTGTTCAAGGACAGCTGGTACGAGGATGACGGCATCAGCCGCGAGGTGGCGGCGGAGTACAAGTTCACGATCCGGTATGAGATTGTGGACGGGAGGATTTCTGTCGAGGTCAAGGGAGCTGTTACGGAGGGCTCCAGGGAAGGATGGAGTCCGTTGTGGCTCGAGAAGGGTGTCGATGTGGTCTTGCCGGTCGGCGAGGAGAGGAGTGTCATTACTCAGGGAGGCGAGGCCGTCGAAAAGACCTTGGATGCGAAGGGTCGGAGGGTATGGAACATCTCTGTTAGCGTTTAGGTGACGAGGTCGCCTGGAGTGGGCCAAGCTGTCATGTGTATATATAATTCGGGTTGGAGGGAGAACGTATTACGAGACTCATCAAAGAGCCGATGCCACGTTCAACAACTTATTCTCGCGACAGTCTACACCGCTTCCAGGACCTGCGAAACACGGATAACTAACTCACACTGAACACTTGGGGTTGGATTAGGCAGTCTTCGCAAGCCTCTCGCATGCCGCCCCCTTTATCCCGCATGCCGCATACACCCCGGTCTCGGTGGCGTCCGTCCTACATGCTGTCTTGGTCTAATCATTGGCCACCTGCCTTCGCGTAGTCTGCTGCGGTGAGCCCAGGTCACCCGCGCCCCTTCAAAAATATCATACTCCGCCGAGTGCTCAAGTATGTGACGTATGTCCAGGGCGGTATCTATCAAATGAGTTCGTGTTGAAACGGGAACACGAAATCGGCGCAGCAACAGCCACGTCCCTGCATCTTCTCGCTTAATTTCCAGTGTTCATATATCAGGACTCGAACCCTCCAGCTGGATCAGGCTGTCTTCCTAGATAGAAATCACTTCCATCTTCACCCAAACACTACCCTGAGTATTCATTTCAACACTGCGCCCGCAACGGAGCCATGCGCGTCCTCTTCTTATATTCCTGCCTTTACTGGCTTCTAGTACCAGCTTTGGCAGGTAGTCAGACGGCAGAGGACATCCAAAGAGTCATTCGAGAGCAGCACGGGGACTCGACGGCGCTCTCCAATATTTCGGCGGCATCGTGGGTAGCCTCCCCCGTCGTCCGGGGCAGCATCGACATCATCTGGACGTGCGTCGTCACCCTCGGCGCCTGCGTCTATACCGTCCTCCATCTCAACGTCCCTGCAAAGAACGGGCGCTACGCCGGACTCATCGACAAGCTACGATGGGTCGTCATCGCCATTCTTTTCCCGGAATATGTTCTCGTCATTGCAGCCTATCAACTCCGAGAAGCGCAGAACCTGAGGAAGGAGTTGCAAAAGCACTTGGACAACAACGCCTCTACGGTACGTCCGTCATTTTCATGCATCGACGCAAAGCGAAGGCAGCATCTCGACAGGCATACCATGATTGAAACGTTACTTACATGTGCGTGTACTAGTCGAAGCAGCTTGTCGAACTCGACTTTTGTTTCTTTGTGATTATGGGAGGTTACCAGGTTACCATCAAAGACATTCAACCGGGGCCAGAGTTCACGTATAACAGCAACTGTGAAGATATTCATCGGCTGTCCTCGGAAGGATTTCTGAGGCTGGTTGAACTGGGCGAAATCAACATCGAGACCGCGGTGAGGACGTCGCACTTGAAAGACAGGAGCAAGGCCAACATCATTCAAAAGGCGTTGGTTTTGATGCAAATCGGTTGGATGCTGCTCCAGTGTATCGCCAGAAAAGCCCAAGGACTCCCCATAACCCTCCTGGAGTTGCACACAATGGTCCATGTTGCTTGCGCCGCAGCGATGTACAGCTTCTGGTTCTCCGTAAGAGCTCACACTTCCTCTCTTGGCAATGTACCATTAATGTTCATTGTAAATGCAGAAGCCTTTGGATATCGGCTATCCAGAGATGCTGGACTCGGAGTCTGAAACGATGAGAGGCTTTCTGGCTCTTTCTGTGCAATCACAGCTTTGCAAGAAGAACGAAATCGAATTCACCATCCAGACACAGGAGCTCGAAAGCAACTCTACGCACCCTGGTAATCATAGCGCTGGTTCTCAACCCCGTGCGTCGAGTATTACTTTGTTGCCGAACGATCCTACACAAGAACCACACCTCACGGACGACGTCATGGACGACGAGAATGCAGTATCAATCCTGGAAATCGGACAATCTCTAAGCTGCGGTATCAGACTTCGCTCAGAAAAATCTGTGACTCCATCAAAGACCAAATTGAGGCTCACAGCCGAGGACAGAACCCGTTTGGAGCGGTCGACTCACTTCGTCAGAAGTCTGTCACGACCTGTGACCGAAACCCCGAGCAGCACACCTTTGCGCCTAAAATCTTACAGTCTATGTTTTTCAGAAAAGGGTAATAATGAGATTGGGCTGGATTACCGTCAAGAAGGCGTATCCATCTATAATTACTTGAGTCACTTCCACGATCTTGAATCTATGGGCGTCCTTTCGTCGGCGAATGACCGACCCATCATGGCGAAGACATCACCAATCAAGCCGAGCTTGATTGGAATTCTTTTGCCCTTTATCTATAGCGGCCTTCATTTGGTCGCCTGGAATTATGAGTTCCCAACAACAGCCGAGGGTATAATGTGGAAGGTTGCCTGCATAGTATCATGCAACCCCATCGGTTGGGTTCTTATCTTCATCATGGCCAGAATCATCGAATTCAAGATAGGGGATAAAGATGATTATGATGTTTTACTCCATGTCATCATCTATGTCATTCTTGAAATCGTCTTCGCAGCCTTCATTCTTCTGAAAGTCAGCGGGCGGGTTTTCCTGGCCGTCGAGTCTTTTGCGAGCATACGAAGACTTCCGATAGGCGCTTACTCTATGCCTGTATGGCTGCAGATGCTTCCTCATTTGTAGACCCGCAACACAATGTCGTCCGGTTAGGAAGTAGGAGGGAATACGGAGTTGCTTCGGGACCCAAGGTTCGAGTTTTTCGCAACGGGCTGGTTCTAGGTCATGGACAGTCACACTGCTCGTCTGATACCGTACAAGTCGTAGACTTAAACGGTGGGGTCTGCTGGTACTATACTCACAAACTCGTCACCCACACCCGACTTCGATTCTGGTCTCCTCTCCCACTCACTAAGAGGCCCTAGGTTCTTCATTCCAGTTTCTCGTCATGCAAAGATCGTCTCAGATATTTCTAGTCCCATGGCGGCGGCATCTCTGGATACCGAAAGGTGTGAACGAAGTAGAGAATGCCAATCCACTGGCTTCTTGAACAGATGTCAAGCTGGGGGACCGCTTGACACACATTCCTGGACCGGCAGGAGAACATAGACATTAGGCATACTGCTTGAATACGAGCCCGCAACGGGCCATATAGATGAAAAGCTACACATCTCGCAACTCTATGTGCCAGACATCTATACCTTCCTCAGCTTGACATAACACGACTTCGGAATCGTCGTAAGCCCATCCGTTGAAGCCCAACTGCCCAGCTCCGCACTCACCTCCCCAAGCTCGAAGCTCCAGATCACCAGGAACAGCACAGTCTTCATCTCCAGGTACGCCAGCCTGCGCCCGAAACACCCCCGTGGGCCGTACCCGAACGTCATGATCGGCCCCGCGTTCGTATCAAACACCTCCCTGCCCTCCGCGTCCTTCTTCAGCCACCTCTCCGGCACGAAGTCCTCGACGCTCTCCGCGTCCCACGTCCCGATCCTCCTCTGCGCGCTCTTCCCGCTCTCCGTGCGCTTTGTCTCGTCGACGGGGACCGCAGGATGCAGGTAGCCCGGCCCGTGGGCCAGGAACATGACCGTCGTGCCCTTTGGTATGGCGGTGCCGAGGATCTGCGTGTCGACGGTGGCCTCGCGGCTCATGATGGGGAGCGTCTTGCAGCAGCGGAGGATCTCCTCGATGACGGCGTCGAGGTAGGGGATCTGGGCCTTGAGGATCTCGGCGACGGGCGGCGGGCGGTCGGCAGAGGGGAAAGCTGCACGGATATCGGCTCGCAAGCGGGTCTGTACGGGCTGGTATCGAGTGAGGAACTTGATGCCCCATTGCGTTGCCGAAGAGGTCGTGTCGTGGCCGGCAATGAGATAGCCCAATAGCTGAGAGGATGTGGTCAGTATCCATCCAGTAACGATGCTGCACGTCATATAAAACATACCTCGTCTTTCACGGTGTCCGAGTAGTAATCTGGACTTCTCCCTTCCTTCTCTGCAATCGCCCTCTCCCTGATCATTATCTGGTCCATCGCACATCTCGGGGGCTCCCCGGCCTCCATCCTCTCCACTGCACTCCCCAGCTCCCGAGCCTCCATGACGGCTCTCGCGACGAAAGCTTCCTTCATCAGCCGCTCCCTCCGCAGCAGCCACAATTTCAAACGAGGGAGTGGCGCTCTCAGTATCCTACCGGCGCTTTCAGCCAATGCGGAGAGAGCCTTTGTGAGTGGCTCTGCCGCTAGGTTCTCAATCTTGACAGGTAGGTCTTCGTCGCCGGTCGTTGCAAGTGGCGTCGGAATGGACTCAAGGTGGGCGATGTTGCGCGCCGTGATGTTCTTGGTCGGGTCGGGGTTGAATGCGACGGACAGGATGATATCGAGGGCCGCGTTGTGAATGTCTCTACCAGCCTCAAAGGGCCTCCCGTTGCTGAGTCTGCTCTTCTGTGTCCAAAGCTCCACGAGTCGCATGGATTTATCATAGATCTCAGGCGCCGATACCTATCAATTCCCCCAGTCCCTGATTAGCTACTACGCTCTGTTCGGAATATGACGTTGTCGTTGAAGTAGGAAACACATCCTCCTCACCTCGTGCAGAAACCCCGGCGTCATCAGGTCCCTCGTCAGCTCCCGGTTCTTCTTGAACCTGGGGTCGTCATCCGCCATCACGATGCGATGGTTCGGGATCACGCCGAAAATGTTCTTGAAGTTGCTGGCTCGTTTGAACTCGGAAGTCCGCCGGGTGCAAATGTCCTGCGATTCGATGGGGTCGCCGCAGATGACGACCGGAGGCTTGAATGGGAAGATGAAGATCTGGGTGAGGGGGCTGTTGTGTCGGCGGACCAGGTCAACGAACCATTCCCGCCGTGATGGGGTGGATGAGATGTTCGGGATGTCGCCCAAGATCCTTTTCGCCGATTCATGATTGTATGGGATTCCCTTCAAGGGTTTCGGAAGAGCCGCTCTGTGAAGGACGTATAGCAAGAACACGGCGCCGGCGAGTATGGACGCCCAGTTGAGGAGTGCGCTCTTCAGGCCATCATGCAGCCCATATTCGGTTTGGTCCCCCATTTCGATATCTTGACCGCGGCTTGGAAGGATGGCGTCAAGTTTGTTCGGCACGATGACGGAAGGCAACAGAACAGAGGCATCGACAAAGGCGTCGTGTGCGCCTCCATGGGGAGCGCTTTGATATACTGGCCAGTCAATCCGGGGTTCTCGCTACATCATCGGAATCCTTGAGGCTTGGCTGGTGTCCTGCGTCCAGAACAGGCTTAGAGGGTCTCATCAAGGGCGTAAGCTGACTCTGCAAGAACCAGCTTTCAGGATGCTGGTGGCGTCCAAGGGATGATGGATAGACCAATAGCAAAAGAGGCATTTCAGCACTCGACTGTCCGAATTACCCGAGATAATTGGCAGTAAGCAATGCCGCCATCAGTGTTACAGCCAACCACCGGGTTTTCTTGAAAACGCCGGCAGTGGCAGGATTCCTGGGCTGTTCCATGTGGTCAGATTTTAGCGAGACCTTGGCGTAAGACCAGACATTTGACTGGTCTCAGTGTCGTGCATGAAGGGAACGGAATCACAAAACCAGTTTCTGATGGTGTCTTTCCCCTGTCTATTCTGATGATCATAGGTATATGTGTCTTCTCTGCTCATTGACACACCGATATTTGAGCTGGGAATAACGTGTCATGTGGATATGACTTGAGTAAAGCCGTCAGTCAAGACATGATAACCTTTTAATTAGAACGTCTCTATCTGATGTAGCACAGAAAAAGCATGATAGTTTTCAGTTGCCATCACGAAAAATCCTTGTCTCTGACCCTTTCAGCTCCGACTAGTCCTTAAGACGGTTGAGATCCTTCCTCGGCCACTCTGAGTCTTATTTTGCTGCTCGTATGAGGCTCCTAGATGCCACTACAACTCAGCAAGACCCGTCATTCGAATCCACCTTGCGATATATGTCCATTATATCAGTCAATCGTCCTTGCCAGACCAAGGTCATTGTCAACCCAATGTCCGATGGTTTCTTGACGACGGGGGCTAGGTGGTGGGTGAGACTGGAACAAAACCAAGGATATTAACGCTCGAGCTCAGAGTACTTAATTTAATCTTGACCAAAGCTCGCCTTGCTTCGAGTTACTTGGCCAGCCTAGGCGCGGCTTGCGGAAAGGAGTGCCTCGTCGCGGCAATCCTGTAGGTTAACTGCTGCATTATCTGGGTCAAGCTTCGTGACTGAGGGCAAGATTCGAAACATGACATATTTGTCACCATGGGAAAGTGGTTAAGGGTGTTGGGAAGCCCCTTGGCTATGTGCCTCCCCTTGAATATTAGACAAGGATATGTGGAAAGGATTACTCATATCACTCAAGATTCCCCCGAAGGGAATATTCATATTTGTTGCTGCGGGTTACGCCGTGCCGTTTCCGCTTACTGCGGCGACGAAATGGGCTTCTTGGACATGGTTTGCTTGAAGGCCTCGAACGCGACCTCGGGCTGGTACGCCGGAAGCTCGTGGCCGGCCTCATAGACCATCAGCCAGCTCAGGTTCTTGACGGTCTTGAACTCGCCCTTCTTCTTCCCGTCCATTTTGAAGTCCTTCATTTCCGCCTTCTCAAACTCCTCGCCTCCGACCTTCTTCACCACTTCGTAGTTACCGATGTAGTTGCAGATGAAGTCTACCCGAGGAAGGTTAGTGATGTTGCCATTAAAGAGGGTGAGGGTTTCGTTGCATGTGACTTACCGGCGTCACCAGCCCAAATGAGGACCTGGACATCTTTGTTTTTCACCTCCTGAAGCTTTTTGAGGAACGATCTTTGAGCTGCAAACCGTTTCAGCATTCACAATCTCCCAATCGAAACGGGGCCTGGGCCTTACCGTCACCGGTGGAAGTAAACTTGTCATAGGCCCCCTGAGGACACTCCTGGTACGACGACTTTGCGCCGATGGCTTTCACGACCTCGGGCTTCTGCAGGTACTTCGCGTACGTGTTGGGCGGGAACTTGTCGTCCTTGGCCCTGACGTCGTACACGTTGAAGGTCTTGACGGCCTCTATGGGGGCTTCCACGGCGTTGTAGCAAGTCGTATCGGCCGCCACGCAGGCCTCGTCCTGGCCCTCGATCTCCGTGCACTTGGCTATCGCCGGCTTGCAGTCCTTCTCATACAACTTGACGATCTCATCGTGCTTGCTCTGGTCGATGATCTTGTTGTACGTGTTGTTAACGGCGTACTCCAAGTAAGCGGGGTACTGGGCCTCTGCGCAACTCATAGTCAGTACCGCTGTCTCGGCCGTCGTCGTCAGTCGTTTGGGCGGGGGTCAGCTATGTTACCTGGGTCGATCCAGCCGTTGTTGATTCCAACGGCTACCAACTTGATCTTTTCGCCCTTGACCGTCCCCTTGTCAATGGCCTCGTTCTGGTCCTGGAAGTAGTCGGCAAACTCTGGGGCGTAGTGACCGCCGTACGACTCGGTGAACACACCGAAGTCGCGGTTCTTGTAGTCGGGGAACTGGGTATAGAAGGACTGCATCAGTGCCCAAACCTTGGGCGCGGCCTTGACTGTGCTGGTTGTATCGCTCGTGCCGTAGCTGAAACCGGCCCCGATCGGCTGGTCCACGTAGAGCTTTGATCGGAACAGTCAGCACGGGCAGAGCAGAGCTTGGAGACAAGCGGACGAGCGCGGCCGTGTTTGGGGTTTCGCGGGGCACATTGTGTTGTGAGGCACAACTCACCATGTTTGCAAAGTTGTTCCATGAGTTGGGATTCAAAGTCGGCTCCGCGCCGCCCCCTGTGCCGAACGTGCAGGGTCCGTTTTCCTGGAAGAGGCCGAGCATGGAGCTGCATCCAGGCCCGCCGTTCAGCCACAAGGCAAGGGGCGCCGTCTTCGCGTCCTTACGCGCTTCGAAGAACCAGAAGAACATGTTCTGGTCGGTTCCTGTAGCCTCTCGTCGTCAACATCTCTCAAGCTCACATGTGTGCGTGGTGATACGTGGGACGGCTTTCTCGCAGTGACTTACCGACGTCGAAGTAGCCCGAAAACTGCTTAACCCCTTGCGTCGTCTCGCAGATGCCCGAGTCCTGGACAAACCGGGTTCTAGAGTTCGTGGCTGCGTGTTCAAAGACGCTGTAATTGGTTCCCGCCTCTGACATCAAGCTGTACGACCTGTCGACTGCATAGCTTCTGGGCATGGCGAGCCCCGCAGCGACCGCGGCCAGGCACAAGGCGGCCGACGGAAAGAAAGAGACGCCCTTCATATTGGTTCCCAAACCCCAAGGAGGAAGAATAGAAACGCAAGAAGATGCTGGATAAGAAGGGAAAGGAAGACCTAGAGCGCCTCACGAAGCTGCGATAAGTGAGCGGCCGAGGAGCTGTATTTGAGCTTGGAACAAACGCGCGCCTCCAATCTGGTGAGGGTTGCGACGCGGGGTTCTCATACGGGTAAGCTGTATTGGCCGATCCTGGTGATGAGAGCTTGAATTATGGGCCCCATCGAGCCTCACTACAAAGCCTCGTGCCTCTCCGATCAACAGACTTCTTCTTATCCTGGTAGGTCGGTGCCGTGCAATCCGTATCGGCCAGGCATGGGGAGATATCCAGCGGTTACGATGGTCATCAAAGGGCAGATCCGGCATGACGATAATGTTTGTTTCCATGAGACATTGCCCCGAGGTTGCTAGAGTCGGACATATTGAGTAAGGCTCCCCGAGATAGCATCCTAGAGATCTATCGCGTAGTTCATCGCCCTAGAATTGAGAAATATAAGTTCCCTCGTGCTTAAGCATAGGGAAAATCCCACTCCTGGCTTCAACAGAGGGACCCGGGCACGCCAGGTCGAAGAGCCCTGAGTTTGGTGGTTGTGTTTCGTCTGTGTGTTCCGTCTGATGATTTAGAAACAAGAACAAAGTTGGGCAGTTGTTTCGTTTGCGAGCCAATCAGTCTACTCCTCCACGATGGAGACGACGATGGAGAGACATTAATAAGATAGGAATTCCAAAGGAGCTGGCCTTACAGACCGAGTGATTGGTTACAGTGAGCTGAGGCTGGACTGTCAGTTAGAGATGCCAGATGAAGTTCCGCAAGAAACATGTCTGGTTGAAAGTATGGCCCCTGATGAAGGTCACAATCGCGACATCTTATTCGCACAATGCCGACATCTCACGAGGCAGTCCGTGGTCCGTCTTCCATTTGGTACGCTCTGATTGGATACGCCATCATCGCAGAGAAACCAAGATGTCCGGCACATCACCATAAGGTAGTCAGCCTCGGACAACTTTTACCGACACAAAACTTGGGATAAACTCTCGCCGACATAGATCATTCTGTGCAAAAGGTTGATTTTTCAGGAAACCTTGGCAAGTAAGCGACAGATTGCAACGTTGGGCTGCCGAGTCCCTTGAGTTTGGTTTCGGAATCTCGACTTCCGTCCTTCGGCGTCGGCGCCTGACCGAATACGTTCTGCTGCAGTGTGGCACACCTTTGTCTTTGTCTTCGATGCTTCTACACTGAAGAGATGGAGGTGGAATGGAGTGACTGGTCGTCTAGACAGTCAAGTACTGTAAAGTATTAAGATTACTATTTAGATAGGTGTTTGTTTGCACCGTTTATTCGTGTCATTGTCTCCAACTGTACGTCTCATCTCAAACCTTGGATGGCTTTTCCTGCGTCATATGTGCCGGATCGCTCTTCGCGATGCTATTTCTCTCGCTTTCACTGTCGCCGATCACGCCATTGTTCTCCAATTCGGTGATCTTGGCAGTGTGCTCGCCTCTCCAGTCTGCGTCGTGTTAGCCAGGCAATTTTATATCATATGGGGAGGGGGGGTGCATCTAGGAACTTACGTCGTGACTTCCAGGCTGGGACCCCGGCTGCGAACATCTCATCAATCTCTTCGAGTGATTTCTTCGACATCTCTGGCATAAAGAACCAACCCCACACAAGGCCCAGGGCTGAGATGGACCCGTAGATCAGACCGACTCTTGAGCCGAGGTTGGCGGGCTCCTGGAGCAGGTAGGGCAAGGTAAATGTTGAGATGAAATTGCAGAGATTTGCCGTCAACCAAAAGAGCATGACGGACTTGTCTCGAAGAGTGATGTGCGGAATCTCGGTCTTGGTCAGTTGCAGACTGTATTCAACGTTAGCCGTGTTCAGCCCTGGTATTCTGCGAGGCAAGCTGAAGAAGATACTTACGGGCCTCCGAAGGAAACAAAGTGGAAAACCGGGTACATCATTGTCAAGGCGACAATCCCCTTGTTGATGTCCAACGTGGGATGGGCGATGGTGCCCAAGCCGCCCATGACCATGAGGACCGCCGTCTGCATGAAACCCATGTACAAGAATAGTCGACGTCGGCCGGCCTTGTCGATGATGAACATGAATGTTATTGCCGTAACGAGCAAAAGTGCTCTCTTGACCATGGTTGCCATGAAGGGGTCGATGACCTTCAAGCTCTTCAAGAAGATGGTGCCGTACAAGTTGGAGAAAGATGCGCCAGACAGCTGAGCCAGAGCTGAAGCAATCAGTCCGTTGCCAGTTCGGCGCTTTTAAAAAAAAAAAAAAAAGTCTCGTGTTAGCAGCCAAACGTCTTTCGAGTTATTCCATGAGAACGGCGGCTTACCAGGTTGGTTCCTTTCACCAAATCTTTCCACTTCCCCGTTGTTTCGCTGGTGTTGAGAGCCTCTTGAAGAAATTTTGCCTCCTTTTCGGCATCAAAATTCGGCATGGCCCCATACAAATAGTCCATGTTCTCAACCGCCTTTGCATAGTCTCCTTTTCGGAGCAGCCACCGAGGAGACTCCGGGATGAGGATCCAGAAGAACAGCGAGAAGGTCGGAAAAACGAGACCGATGCCCACTGGGATCTTCCAGCAGTTGTCGTTCGGGATCTTGCTGGTCAAATCGGTGATGATGGACGCGACGAAGGCCGCAAACACGCCGTTGACGCCGTAGATCGCCGTTAACGAACCGCGGACGGCGGCGGGAGCGATCTCGGCTTGGAACATGGGAATCAAGAACGCCTCCATGCCCACGTGGAAGTTGACGATCATTCGGCCGGCGAGGAGTTGATCGTAGGTTTTGGCCGTGAAGACGATGATGGTGCCCGCCATGCAGACGATGTTGGTGATGATGAAGACCAGCCTTCGGCCCCAGCGCTCACCGATCTGAGCACCGACGATTACGCCGACGGCGTAGACCAGGAGAGGGAACGAGTTCATGTAGGCCAGCTTGTTGGAGGTGAAGCCAAAGGCCTTCTTTTCGGGGATGAAGTCGCCGAACCTCTGTTCGAATGCTTTTTTGCCCAAACATCGTCAGTATCAGTTGCTCAGTCACCCCCCGCGTGTGAGAGGGAGGGATACTCACGTGTCATGGCCTGAATCGTATTGAGCGTTGAAGCTTCATATCCAAAGGTGAAGACGCTCATGCCGAAGACCAAGGTGACCATCAACAGGTTCGACGTGATGTGGCGCGTCACCTTGTAGTTGTGCCGGTGGAGGAAGTCGAGCATGATGGGCAGGCGGTTTTGAGGAGACGTCCAAAAGAAAGAAAATCTCAAGACCAGCTATCTTCTTCTTCTGCTTCTTGTATGGGCATCTATCTGCCCTCTACCCTCGTCTCACACGAATACAACACGGTCGATCGCACAACAAGGCAGGGAGCCTTTCTTTTATGGATTGACGGCGCGCCTACCGCTCTCCCTCATATAGGAGGCGAGACGGAAATGTCTGGACAAAGTGGGCTGCGCCAGGGCTCACGGACGATCATGGAAAACCCAACCCAGACCCTCAGACCTCGCACACTCGTCCATTGAGTCTTTGGATGGTCTCTGGGAGCGTCAACGCTTCCCGAGGGATCCCGTCGGGGCACACCGCGACCAGCCCAAGAGCGCTCTGTCCGCCAAGTGTTCAACAGAATCGTTTCAATTCGGGCCGTCATCCTGCTCGAAAGGCAAAACAGCATCCCTAATTCGCGTTCCATGAGATGGTCAGAAGACACTGGGCTTTTTCTCAACGTCGTCGAATCAACAATGGGACGCGCCGATGATTGCACGACATGGACCAGAAACCACCCACGATTGTTTCGTTTAAACTGGAGACTTGTCTGGCCTTCCCCCCCTTCGAGGCCCGCGAGACGCTGGCCTTGTGATGGTTCTGGGCCAAAGGGGACACAATCCTTCCCGAGTGACCTGCATGATTCAACTGATCACTTCCATGTAGATGCGATTTGACGGGTCCGGCCCGGATGTATCTCCACTAGTTATCGACCCTTGCTAGATACGCGGGGTACATTAGTACCGTCCGATCTATCTTCCCTTTGAGTTATGCCGAGAAACTTGTCTCCTGTGAAGACCAATTGCTTCACCGATTGGCCTGGGCCGACACTTCCATATGTGTGCCCAGCTGCAGTTAACGAGAACGATTTGTTCCGCCTTCAAAAAGGCTTTTACACCTGCGGTAAGGTCTAGAAAGTCAGAGTCGGGCTGCTGCAACTCTCTTAATTCTATGGCTACCTCGGTCTCGGAACGGCTGAAGCACTCTCTGTGCAACGTTGGAAGTATCCAAGGCCAACAACTAACACGGACAATGACTGAGTACACAGCCAAAGTGGCCAAACGCTCACACAACAATCATGGGATGGAATCAGCTACATCGGGAAACACGGCCGATGCAGAGTGTTGCAAACTCGCCGCCGCTTCCGTCTCAGGCCACTCTTCTCGGCCGACACGATTCTTTAAAAGTTGAGCTCTCGGCCACAATCTATCGCCCGATGGGCGACATCATCTGCCGAACGAGGTCGATCTGCACATCAAGAGCCTCACCTTTTCGACACCAATGTAATCTGACACCGAACCCGTGTGATTGCCATGCCCACGTTTGACGCATCGAAATTGAAATAGACGACTATGAAATGCGACTGGCAGGATTTGTAATATATACTGAACCGACGTTGTGCCGGAAGATCTCACACCCTCTTTCCTTTGTCATGCTGCATGCGGCCCGCGGGACGCCAACAATCTCCGGCCGGGACAAGAGGACATCCAGCAACACTACATCACAGCCTCGTCTCTAGTCAGATGCTGAACCTTGACGCCCACAGGGCATAGATCTCAGGAGTCTAATAATGTGTTTCAGCCTGCCCACTGGCTATTGGTGAAAGGGAGCCTTAACCTAGGTCAAAAAGGCGGGACGTGACGCTTTGGCCGACCGCGAAACATCTCCACGTTTCGATGTCAAGGAGGGGACTACCAAGCTTCGGGCAATAAGTGACCCTTTTTCCCCCCGTTTCTCATTAGCCAATGGATTGCGTTCCGAGGCCGCAGGTTGTTACAACTTGCAAGACCTCAGCGAGGTCTACCGCTACGAGGGTCGCCATTCTAGATGCCGAGAAATCTGTCATTGAACGGCAACAGATGTCGGGGTCAACACATAGAAGCTTGTCTCCCAACCTCCATACTCCTTTTCCCGCTTTTCATTTTGTCCGCTTTTCGGTTTCGGTACCGGGTCCGGTCAAGGCTGATAAGCATCTCCTCTTTGGTCTGAGGGAGGCGAATACCACCCCTTGGATGTTTCAATAACCTGGACTACAGGAACTCAATGAATGGGCTTTTTTCTTCTTTTTTTTCTGTTCCAGTTCGAGGCATCATGTCATCGCCCGTGTCAACGGGAGAGCTTCGGGGTCGTCTGTTGAGATTTGACAAGTGGTAGTAGCTGAGAGCTGTTCCAAGATTTCGGTTTATGGCTAGCAGATACATTGCCGACGGAGCCGAAAACACCACACAACAGACGGATTCAGTACTCCGTTAATGCGGAAACTCGATGGGTCTTTGCTCCAGAGACGCCACTATGGCGATCAGACTCGCTCTGCAGCGGGCACTAGGAATCGATACCCGTCCATTCCCGCCCCCGCGACAGACGAAACCGCATGGAAGTGGAACACATTACCACGAGGATGCCAAGGGTTCCTAGGCCAACTTTTGCAGATCTCAGCCGTCGAGCGAATGATACCCCGCGCGCAAACAAGCTGTTCGATCTCGCTCACAGCGCAAACGAGGGCTTGAATCAACAGGCTTTGACCCAGCAGGTTCAGGGGTTCCGACAGGGTTCTGCGGGAAGTCAACAATACCAAGCTTTGGAGAATTGACACCGCCAGCAATGACCGTCCTCAACTGTTGCATTTTTAAGAACCTGATAGTAACCCGCCCAATAGCCTCTCATTCTGCCCGTGGCTTGGTCCACGGGTCCCAAGTAGACACCTACTTTTGGGGTCTTCATCTTTTTCGACCAGTTTATGGTCTGCTTGACCGATAAGTGCGGAATAGGTTCATCATCGACTGCGTCGCCGAGACTTTTACATGTCCCACATCTAGCTTAGGTCAACTCAAAGGTTTAAGGCATCGAGAGAACCTTGAGTCAATTCACTTCGCGCTTCAGCCACGATACCAAGCCTCGAATTCCTAGAATTCAGCTCCCAATGTCATCGCTTTTCTGCAAGGCGTTGTTAAGTTTCGGTTGGTCAATGATGTGTGCCAAGATTGTCCGTATTGGCCGAAGGCGAATATTGACAGGCTAGGTTGAGGCTGTGTACTTATCATGAGATGATGGGGTTGGCAGTAATCGGATTATTCGTCTTGGCCGAGTTGGATCAATATGCCAGTGTTATGCCATGATGCTATTATGGCTGACGCTGGACGGTAAACTCCCGCCTTCAGATGATGGCCACTCCAACGACTCGCTTGCTCGATGCGAGGTTATTAAAATGACGGCTTGTCCTTACAGGGCGGGAGATTAAACCCAAAAAGAGAGGGGGATATACTTTGTGCGAAAGAACAGAAGAAGAGAAAGGCTGTCGCACGGTCTCTCACACCACTTCGAACAGAGATGTGTGTGTGTGTGTCTGGTCTCATCTCATGTGTGATACGCGAATGGCATGAGCGGCATCATTGACACCAACTCGAACTTTGACGTCATCCTCAGGAGAAGGACGGCGCAGCCATTTCCGGTCAATCAGTCTGAGAGCTTGGCAGGCTCGTTAAGCCCGGAGTCTTGAGTGAAGCCGAGCGCGTGAGTTGATGGTTTGGAGCGCCCAGTGCTTGGCCGTGATTGATGAAGAGTTCCGATTCGTCAATGTGCCACTGTTTGTTAGTTTCGGCCTAGCGGAGCAGATGATGTGCCTCTGAGCATTGGGTTTCTCCCCCTTTGCCAATGCTTGAGGCCGGTAGTGGTGAGGTTTGCACCTCCATCATTATGTCTCGGTGTTCGGCTTCACGGCTTTCACACGGGATTGCACGGGTGCTCGAGGAACGTCGCTGTGTGAGAGCTCATTGTAGACACCAAAGCGAGATTGTCCGGATGCTCCGTTCGTCATCTATTTGAGCCTGCTAGTCACATCTTGAGAGAATTTTCCAACGCACGAGTGGGCTCGAGGGCCGCAAGTCAAATCCTGAAGACGGACAGACGGAGGTATGGCTTACACTCACATTTCAAGGTCGAGGTCTACGGGCCCGCGCCTTTGGAGAACCACGTCTCCGGCCGCGAGAGAGACAGTTCGAGCAGCCGCCGCTGATTCCGCAAGTTCAGAAATGCAAAAGGGGCTGTTCAAAATTGATATCTAAGTGAGTTGCTCACCCGTGATCACCATGTCAGGGACATGAGAATATGTCACTATCTTCAGCATTACTAGAGATCTGCTCTTCTCTTGCTTTCCCTTCTCTGAACACCACCTCGTCGGTTTCGCTACCGCGACAGTCTTCATCTTCCTTGCTCTTGCCATCAAGTGCATTTCAGATAAAAGCTCAAACCCGAATCACAACAACTGCACGTCGCAGTATGGCATAATGTTGTTTTCCATCTCGGAACATCGCCTGTTGCCACCGAGACCTTGAAACCTTGTCTCTAATCCAAATCAGCCCTATTTTACTTAAGCATCGCATGCTCTAGAACATATATCTTCTTCTTTGTGTTTCATTGACCGCCATCCTTCATGCATAAAACCGCCGACGAGAACACACCGTCAGTTACCAACCATTCTGTTCTGCCACTCTGCGTCATGTGTTGAGCAACATGAGGCGTCGAAAAAAACGGTAGGCCTCATCATTTCCGAATTTCCTGATTCTCAGTTTGCCATTAGGAGTTACTCCTGCGTGTGTTAATTCTGTGATTCATGTTGATTTGGTGCTACAGTAATAACATGTTTGCTCGACCTGCCTCCTCTTTTCGCCTGCAAAGTACTACATCCTTGAGCTCCAACGTCAGAACGCGAACAAAAGCACGTTAGACAGAATCATGTAAACCAAACTAAGGTTTGACGTTTTTCCGAGATGCACAATTCCATGCGTGTCCCTAGCGGCAGCGGCAAGCATGAAAAACTGACACCACAGGCTGAGGATCCCACCCAGCACAAGGACACCTAAAAGGACAGCTTCTTTTATCTTCTTGGCTTCTGCCGATTTCTTCTTCTCTCTTTCCTCTCTGTCGATGCTCTCTTCGTCCTCCGACTGCTTCGAATCCGCGTTGAGGTTGCTGGCAAGGCCGAGGATGCCGGCGACAACGGCAATCCCCAAGAGCACGCCGAAGAGTATCAGGGTATCTCTGACTTCTCGCTGTTGTCGGACATCCGTGATCTGACTGCTATCAAAGACTTTTTTCGCAATACCGACAACGCTGTAGAACATGATGATGTAAACGAGCGAGAGGCCGAGCAATCCCAAAAACAGGGCACCTGTGCCTTCTGTGGTGCTTGTTGCCTTTTTCGAGGGGTCCGTGTCGTCTTCGGTCGATGGTTTCGTGTCTGTTCTCTGGATTCCTGGGACTCTGCTGGTGATGCTGTCTAGAAAGCCGGTCTTCTCTGATGCCGACACGATGGTGCTGCTTGTTGATGGCGTCGATCTGACAGAATCCAATGAATGGCACCGGGAACCGACATTTTCGTCCATCGTCTCGGCGGACTCTTCTGGTATTTTGCCCTTGTCTTGGTCCGTCTGTTCTTCCGCCGTCTTTGACTGCTCATGGCCGATGGGTGTTTTTCTCATCAGGCAAAGCGTGGGTCCGTAAATCATCACCGCAACCACGACTCGGCAGATGGTGATGATCTTCAGATCTCTACTCTCCATTCTGGGAACTTTGATTATTGCGCTCACTACGACGAAGACGATCCATGCTATGGCACCGAAGGGAATGAGAGTCGTGTGTTTGATTTCTCGGTTCGGATTGAGCGGGGTTTTGCCGTTCATCAAGGCAATCCAGATCCAAAGTCCGATGATGTTGCTGATCCACGCGACTGTGCCATAAGGGAGGAAGAAGTGAGCCAGGTCGCTATCGATTGAGAATGGACCGCCCATCGTCATGTTGCAGCTGACATGGCCACTCCTGTCGTCTAAGCAGATGGACCGGTACTTGTCTGTGGTGCAGACGGTGAGCAATGAGCCCAAGTAGTCAATGGAAGAGCAGTCCTCCATGTTGATCGTTTCGTGGAAATTGATGATAATGAGAAGCGAAGATGAAGAGACAATCAACAAGGTCAAGTGCAGAGGCTCGGGTTTTGGTGGGCAACGCCCCTTCATATGTGATGATGGTGCCAAGCGGAAGTCAAGAAAGCCTGCCGCCCGGTGGAAGAAGAGCGGCGGTACATGAGGCAGAATCTCACGGCTTCGGTGTGGCTAGTCAAGATCATACGCCCAGTGGCCAATACCATGCAGTCCATAGAAAACGCCCGGCTGTGCTGGGAGATCGACAACAAAGACAAGGACCAACCACCAATTGCAACCTGGCGAACGCCTAGACAGAACCGACCAAGACAAAAGATCATCCTTCACATCCAAATTTGCACATGCCCAGGCAGCTTGCCGGCCAAGCAAAGATGAGGCTTTGCAGTGCTCAGCATGATAAACTTGAAGTGCAGTACAATATTCGTTTATTTCTGCAAGATCGACTCCATGGCTCTCAATGATCCCATGAGGTGCTGCTACAAGACCCCCCTTTTGCGCCAAGGGGGTTTTGCAGCACCCGATTGGATGTGGCTGATTCCTGGACCATCAGTGAGTGCTTGAGACGAGGCTTGAGTAACAATTCTCGGTTATTTGACAGGTTGCATCATCACATGTGTTTCCAAGTTGAGTAGTCATCTCCTCTTCCTTCTCACTCATCAATCCGCTTGGGTTCGGTGATGAATCGACTGTCTCAAGCGACTCATCCTCATGGCATCGTCCTACTCTGTCTCGTGTCCCGTCTTTCTGGGCTTGTATGGCTGGTGGTTATCTCGCGTTAATCGAACTGTGGTCATCATGGGCGCCTTGTGGCCTACTCACCGAAGGCTTCGGGGGTGCGTCAATCCACGCCGATAGACGGTATTGCTGGTTGTCGGCGGCCGTCAGGCTCAGATCGTACTTCTGGTCCTTGAATCTGCTGAAGAAAAAGTTCATCGGGAATCCCGGGTCGAACGGCGATGCTTCATGGATGAGGTCGATGTCTTTCTTTGACAGCTCCACGCCAACGGCGTCCGGCATGGCCTCGACGTGGGCTAGGTTATTGACACCAACTATGGGGAAGACGTATGTTGACTGATGGAGCAAGTACGCAAGTGCCTAGACATGTGTTAGAGCGATCACTTCGACAATAGGTACTGTTCTCCTCGCTCCAATACCCTGGAGTTGTCACTTACAATGGCTTGGAGCGAAGTTCCTTTCTCCTTGGCTAAGCTTTCGAGCGTATTACAAAGGTCAATGGGGGAGTTCTCGTAGATGTTTGGCCGGGCATCGGGGTCCTTCTCCAACTTCTCCCTCTGCTCAGATGTCAAGAGCTGCCCGCCGCCAAGGCTTGCCCACGAGACGATGGCCATGCCCTGGTCCTCGCACATGGGGATGATTTCCGCCTCCATGTCGCGCAGAGCAACGTTCCATTTTCCTTGGTAGACGGAAAACGGGGTGAGCCCGTTGGCACGAGCATCTGTGTGAATGTCAGTATCGGTGGAGGCTCCCGGGGATGTGGGCACCGGGTTTTGCGATTCGACTCACAGGCATTTGCCTTGACCACGACCCAAGCCGGCGTGTCCGAAATTCCCAAGTAAAGAACCTCCTTTGCCATGACATGAGCATGAAGCCCCCTCATGACCTCCTCCACCGACGTCGTCCAGTCCCACCAGTGGACATAGAGAACGTCAATGTAATCCGTCCGCAGCTTCTTCAAACTGTCGCGGACCGAGATGTGCATGCTCTTGGCCGAGTTTCCGGTGAAGTTGCTCTGCAGCGGCTCCCTTTCGCGGTTGTACGCGCGGTATCCCGCCGTGTACTTCGTGGCGATGACCATCTGGTCCCGGACGCCGCGCTCCTCCATCCATTGTCCGATGAGCTTCTCCGAGTCCTCCGAGTTGTAGATGTTGGAGGTGTCGATGAAGTTGCCGCCAAGGGCGAAATAGGCGTCAAGCAGCTTGAAGGGGTCCTCGTTCTTGCCGAAGATGCTGCTCCAGGAATCGCCGATGCTGATGCCGCCCAGACAAATGGGCGAGACTTTGACGCCGGCGTTCGGGGACAGGGTGCGGTGCCAACCCAGGGCAGATTTGGGCTTGGGAGGGAACTCGAAGAACGACATGTTGAGTGTAGAAGAGTGTAAAGCTAGGGGTTTCACGAATGAGGCAGCTTGAAGAGAACGGATCATCAGCCGTGCATCACTGCCTCTTTATACACGACATTACACGAGACTGTTCCTACCAGCTTCTCTTACACAGCTTCTTCATGACGCAAATACGTGCTGCTCCGAGGAACACCGAGTCTCGAGCATCAACACCTCATTGGATCGCTCAATTCCTACGATCGTCCCCACACTCGATCTAGCCCCAAGCTGCAACTTGCTGACGTCCCGCACCAACCGTGCGGGTTGACAGCGGTCCTCCGTGATTCTGATTGGTTACAGTTGTGAAAGCACCCTGCTTAAATCCGTCTCATTCACGCTGACGAGGAATAGAGTTCGATTTGGAAAGTTCTTGGTTGAAGCCGGCCCAATGCGGATTTTGGAATCGATCTCCGGATCCGCCAGCCCATAGGCCGCGATTGCTCTTTAGTAGTAGGTCGTTTCTACCTGCCCAGCAGCAGAAGATGCCGAAGAACTAACAAGAATGACATACCTTACAAACGAGTGATCGAACGCAGCCGCAAATAGCTGTCCTTTGCCCAGCTTTGCGGGTTGATTCCCTGTATAAACATTGGCCATGTTCACCAATGTCGTGAGATCGAGACCGAGTAGGAAATAGCCCTCGTCCTTCGTACCATGTGAAAAATATTAGCCAAAATAGTTAGTATAATGTGCACAGAGCACTCCCTCCATCGTCGAGGCCTTGAAGTTTCTCGATACCGAATTTGAGCGACACTTGTACCTCAAAAACATTCTTGTCAATTCCTCTTCCGAGAAACGCTTGGTCACCAAGGCGGACATGAACGGCGCTTCCACCTACGATGCCGAGACCGCTGCCTACATTAATCCTATAGGAACAGTGCTTCTTAACGCTTACCTTCTCATAAAGTATGCTCCTACCTCGCCTATTGAACTGGATACTCCTCTATCCGACAGCAACGAGGATTACGAGCATCGCTTCCTGGAGGCAGCCGAAGCCGCAAACGCTATCGCCGGTTTCGAGATGGAAGACTAGTATTGAGCCTTAGTTATGTGCTACTTCGTCAATTATCGTCGCACAGGCCGTGGCCTTATCGCCCCCGAGTTGGCCCCGAGTGTCCCCAAGAGCTCCGACATTCCCCTCCTGGCACCTGTGTGTTTGATCACTTGGGAAGTAGATTTTCTAGGCGTATCAACTGCTCTGTACGGATTCCATGTTGGGCTCGATGCCAAGTTCCTCGATCTCTTGACGGCTATAAGTGACTTTTCCGAGAGGGGTTTTACTGAACTGAAATAGATTTAGGATGTCACAAACAGTCTTGGAAACCCCATCTGTGTATATTGCGCTGGCACATGGTTTCGCTGCATAGTTTCCGCGAGAAGTGATTCAAGGACCAAGTCATGACAAATCCCGAGACAGGGGCTCTAGACCCTTTTGCGACTTTGACACTTTGTTCAGTAGAGGAACGTCTCGAATCAGGTTCCAACGACGGTAAGCCACATGTGACTACTCTTCTGTTTCTTGCAACTGGCTGGAGGTTCTAGGAAGCGGCTATCGCGACACGCCACAGTGAAACTGAGCAAAACTAATCGTTCGCCGAACCGACGGGATTCTCTCAAACAGCTTTTCAAGCCGTGGGTCATGCAGTGAGACCGTGAAAGCGACAAAATAAATTTGTGCTTCTCGTCCCTTGATACGTTAATCAACCCTCGCGGAGTGTGGCTTCGCCGGTGTCTTAAACACTGGCAAGGAGCATAGTTACGGATGGCTGAGATTCATAAGAGCATTTACAAAATCCTCGGCGTCCCATTCGAGGACCTCGAATACCTCACCCAGCAGAATGCGATCCGGACAAATAGCAGCGGCCTTGCCTTGCAAGCGCAGTCTGCGAACCAGTATATTTCCTCTCACTCCCGTCGTCACAATGCTTCAATTACTGATATTCTGCTTCCAGAGAATTGTTCAGTTTCCTCGCGAACTAAGTGAACCCGCGCAGCATCGAGCCGAAATACGACCTTGTTAGCAAGCTGGTCGTGGATTAGCTCTCCGGCCCGGCCAAACCCGTCCAGATCGCCTTGTTCCTATTGGTCTCCAGGAATGCGACCATAGTGAACATGTTTACGGTCGTGAGTTGTGAGCATGGCATGAACACACTACAGTTTGGTCTGTTGGCTAACACAAAGACCAACCAGGCATAATCGAGCTCTTGCGCCACCCATCTCAGCTGGAGGATTTCGAATCAGACTCTTCCCGTACCCGGCATTCTTTGAGGAGCTCTGCAGGTATCCCGCCACGTCGGCAATGACGATGAAGCACGTGGCGAAAGAAGACATTGTGCTCGCCGGCAAAAGGTGGAATCATCCATCCACGATCACGACACTCTGAGATGGCATGCTAACCCGTTCGAACACGATAGAAAGGGGCTCAAGTTAGGCGATAGCGTCGTCGACTCGAATCAGTCCGGAATTCGGAACGAAGACGTCTTCGGCATGCACCGCGCCACGGATGTAAGCCACGGCTCTAAGCTTCGGCTTCGGACCGCACAGATGTAATTCTGAGCCACATGCGCAGGTGGAGCTGGAAGCTGTCTTTTTTAAGTTATTTTCTAACTACGTGTTCCCCGAAAAGTGGACGGATCACGCGTGAGTCCGCCGTGGAACGTATTTCGTGGGCACATCCTCAATGGAGCTGACAAACGAACAGCGACACTGTTCAAGATGCTCCCGAACCTCGGAATCTCCGTTCCCATTTCTGAGATCGAGTGCACCCCACTGCGGAGGGACATCGGGGTTATCCGGCTACCGGTAACATAGTAAGATCCAATAACCACGAGTCCATGTGAGGGGACTCAGATGGTGTTATAAAGAGACGGACGGTCATCGGCTTTCCGCTTTGTCCGAGACAATGGCTCTACTCATCCTATTCCGGAGGATGTTCGGGAAAGCGGGAGTAAGCTGAACACCGGGTGATATGGCTAGAGTTCGAAGGTTTCTGTTTGGGCATGATCACGTCCCCGTGGTGAAACAAACTAAGCTGCGTCTATAGTTCTTTCGTCAGAAATCATCCAATCTTGGAGCTTGCGGGACCGAGTTCGGCCAATATGCTTTCATGATCACGAAGATGTCCCAGCATCCGGTTTGTGGGGGAAAGCTATGAGAGTTGGATGTGATGAGGAGTATTAAAATGCATCCTACCTCTCAGACAAGGACTGACTGGAGGTAGACGTTGCGTTGAGTCTTAAAAACTGTGAAGACGTTCTGCATATCAAGTTGTAATCAAACAGAGACAAATAACTACCGCCATGCAAGTTGCAAGCAGCCCGATCGTGGTGGGAGACAAGAGCAAGGCGGCCCCGTGGTACTCGACCGAGGCCCGGATCTCTCCTGAGGCGCGCGAGATGCTCCAGGAGTACGCCGGAATCCCTCCGGAAGATGTCAAAGACCACGTCCTCACAACGGTTCGAACCCCTATTCCTACTTTGTGCATCACAACCAACGCTATATGAGAGTCTAACGCAAGCAAACACCCCGCAGCGCGATAAGATCTGGGACGTCTTCCCCTACCCTTGCATTGGCGAGTTCCACTTCCTCAACTTCAACCTCTCCCGACGGCCCGGCTATCCACACATGATCGCCAAGCTCCAGGACCCGGACGCGCGCCACCTCGAGATCGCGTGCTGCGTGGGCCAGGACCTCCGTAGGCTCGTCCACGACGGCGTTGACTCAGCCAAAACGGTCGCCATCGAGCTGGAGCAGGGCTACATTGACGCAGGCTACGAGCTCTTCCGCGACCGGGACACGCTCCGGACGCGCTTCGTCAACGCCGACATGCTCGACGACCGCAGCGCGGAACTCGACGCGCTCGAGGACTCGTTCGACACAGCGCACCTAGGTCTGTGCTTGCACCTGTGGAACAGGGAGGAGCAGATGGTCGTGCTGGGGCGCGTGATTCGATTACTGAAGCAGAAGCCCGGCGTGGTCATCTTGGGCAATGCGGCGGGACACGCGGACGGAATCGACGTGCCGGGCGTCGCGAACAAGCCAGCACTGAGGCACAACCAGGAGTCGTGGGAGAAGCTGTGGGCCGATATTTCAACGCAGACGGGGACCAAATGGAAATTGAAGACGGAGGTGTCTGACTACATTGGAACCAAGGGGTTTGAAGAGAGGCCGAGTTGGTGGGACAAGGACATGCGATTCCTTGGGTTCGAAGTCACGAGAGTAGAATAGAGGAACGGCGACAGACAGCACAAGCCGTACGCCGTAGAAAAACGATATGAGAACACACGAGTATCAAAAGATGAGGAGACAGTGTCATGAAGCATTTCCTTTGCTAACCTAGGGCCATGGCCCGATTCTCCTAGACGAACGTCATAAAGCCTAATCCGGTTCCCAAACCATGCCTGAAAGGAGAACTTTTTCATCCACTGCTCTTCATCGCCAACGCCAGACGCAACACCAACAGCAACCTCATGGAAGCAAACGCTTAAGCGGTGGTGGTCTTGGGGGTGTTGGGAACGATCTTCTTGCCGTCCTTGTTGTAGCGGACACGGGGAGGGGGAGCGCGGTTGCGGCGGCCCTCGACGGAACGAACACTGCGAGAGGGGGTCAGCATAAACAGTTTCATCACGATACCCACTACTCAGGATGGCCATCAACCACCACAGAGGGGAAGATAGCATCACTGAGCAGGGGCCGGGGCATATGGGAGCTTCGAGCGGCGCCAAGGTTCTTCTAAAGCGCCTGCGCGACAGTGTCTGGCCAGAAGCCATATCACTGTCGCGCAGTCGTCGCTCCCGCGGACGAACGTACCGGACAATCTTGCCGTGAATGGCGCAAGAGACACAGTACTGCAGCTTCAGGTACATCTTGGGCACGGTGTACTCCGCGAAGACGGAGGCGTCCGAGATATCACCTGTTTGAAAGTTAGTGAATGGATCATAGAAGACGAGGAAGGGGGTGGAGCATACGGATGGCAGCAGACTCGACCATGTTGCGGATGGTGAAGCGCTTGATCGCCTTGTCCTTGGGCGTGCATCGCGAGCAGTTGCTGCAGCGGATGGGCTTGACGTGGCCGCGGCCCTTCTTGTTGCGTCCGCTGTAAGAGGGTAGACAAGTCAGTAATCTTGTTCGGGCAGCGAGAGGGCCATCGCGCATCCTTCAGTCGCCGGCGATGTCGAGCCGTATCAGTTCACGCCGGTTCGCGGACCATCTTAGAAGGCGACGGCGGCAACGGCGACGACTGAGGAGCAACGGGGCGCTAGAGGGGCGAACGGAGGGGGCATCGTCGTACTTGTTCTTTCTCTTCTTGACCATTTTGGCGACGTCTGACTGTGTGTTAGTAGATCCGTGAAGGAGAAGAGAAAAGGAAGAGGATCTCGAAATTCGCGGGCAGACGTACTTGATCTTTTCTGGCTTGCTGAGTCAAAAAAAGAGGTTCCAGTTCGGTGGGTGCGCGCGGTTCAACAAGTCAATTGAGGGAGCAGCAGGGGGAGGAAAGGAGGGCTTGTCCAGGGCTGAGTGACGACTGTGTGTGGAGACTCGCCCAAAGAGCAAAAAAACGAGAAATTCCCACTCTGGCACTTTAGCCGAGAGCACGCGCAGGCGGGCAGGAGCACTCACTGCAGTGTGTTTCGCGCGCGACAGCGGCGCGCCGGCCTTTTTTTGCACTCACAACTCGAAATTCCAAAGTCCATTTCGACCAATCAGACAGTTGACAAATCACGTGCCCTCGCTAAATCCAGGTCAAGCCCCTCCAGCGACCCACCAGTCTCTGCCCCCCAGCGGCCTGGCAGTTTATCCCGTGCGCTGCGACCGAACGCCTTTTTAATTTTCTCATTCCCATCCAACCCAACCCATCTGAGGATCTGCTTAGGAAGGCAATAGACATATTGTCGAGGTACGTCTGAAGATGCTTCTGCTCCCTCTTTGTTAGGCCGATGTGCCTGTTATCCCTTTCTCGTATCCCCGGCAATTCGCTTCCGCATTTTTCATGTAGCCCTCGATCGGGTTTCGCGGCGCAATCGCGAAATCGAGAGCGTACGCGGGAGTCTGTCGAGGCGCAACCAGATTTTGTCAATCTCAAGCGAGTGTGCGTGCGAGGGCGTCGGCGACGTTGTAACATCCATCACCGCCGCCCGACCACGCCACCGCCGACATCGTCTCTCTTCCCCCTCCAGAATTGCCGGGTGCGGGATCGGGAAACACCGAGGGATCCAGACAGCATTCTTGCTATCTACCCCAACCCTTTCGGAGCCGTTTCTAACCCTTTGACAAGTAGGCAATCATGCAGATCTTCGTGAAGACCCTCACGGGTAAGACTATCACCCTTGAGGTGGAGTCTTCCGACACCATCGACAATGTCAAGTCCAAGATCCAGGACAAGGAGGGCATCCCCCCCGACCAGCAGCGCTTGATCTTCGCCGGCAAGCAGCTCGAGGACGGCCGCACCCTCTCCGACTACAACATCCAGAAGGAGTCCACCCTCCACCTGGTCCTGCGCCTGCGTGGTGGTATGGCCAAGAAGCGCAAGAAGAAGGTCTACACCACCCCCAAGAAGATCAAGCACAAGCGCAAGAAGACCAAGTTGGCCGTCCTCAAGTACTACAAGGTCGACTCCGATGGCAAGATTGAGCGTCTCCGCCGCGAGTGCCCCTCCGACACCGTACGTTTTGTCCCATTTAAACATCAAGTCCTACCTGGCAAATACACTAACCCTTCTTCCAGTGCGGTGCCGGTGTTTTCATGGCTGCCATGAACGACCGCCAGTACTGCGGCCGCTGCCACCTCACCTACGTCTTCGACAAGAAGGAATAAACTCCTTCCAACGGATTCGCGGGTCTTGATGGGAACGGAATGGAACACAAAAAATGACACTTTGGGGGGATTCGGTTCAGGGTTAGCATTCTAGTCGGCAGGAAGCCGCAACAAAAGGGGCGTTGATGTAGCATGCACGCATCACTTGGCTGGCAATGACGAAGCAAAATTTCACGACACTTGACCCTCCCACACTGTTCTCCTTGAAGCATTGACTTGTGACTCGACGAAGTATGCAGTTTGAAGATATTGTCGTACTTTTGACGATTCGAAGATGAAAAAAGCCCTTTGAACAGTTTGACAAAATCTTTTCTCCGCTATCTACTGTCCCTCAAACCCGTTCCGTAGGTTGTCATACCTCGACTCGGGATACGTAATGCAGTTGTCGCTCCGCGCCAACCCGTGTGGCCCACCCAGAGTGTGAACAACGTTCCCGATGAGAGACTCCGGGCCCGGCTTGTCGGCGCTGCTCTCCCACCACATGGCCCCTCCGAGGCCCCATCCCCTGACGTACTCGGCCTTCCTCCGCGCCATGTGCACCGTGTCGTACGTCACCATTTTCCTCTGCCCGGCGTCGTACGAGTAGCTCGCGCCCGTCTCCTCGTCGTGGTACTCCTGGGACCCCGGCAGCGGCAGCACCTTGTAGTCGAACACGCCGTTCTCCCAGCTGCCCTCGCCGACGCCCGAGTAGGGCGTGCCGGGCCCGTCCGTGTTCTCAAAGGCGCGGCCGTAGAGAGGCATGCCCAGCACGATCTTGTCGGGCGCGACGCCGTGGGCCGTGTAGTGGGCCAGCGCGGCGGCGGTGCTGAAGGGCGTCGAGCGCGGGTTTGCCTGGCACGGCTGCAGGTTCGCCTGGTGGCCGGCGACGCTGTCCCACGAGCCGGCGTAATCGTAGGCCATGAGGTTCCAGAAGTCGAGCAGGGCGTCCATGGCGGGCAGGTCGAGCTTCTGGTAGTTCTGGGCGCCGGCGGGGCAGGCGACGGTGAGCTCGAAGTGGTACCACTCGGGCAGCGTCGAGGCGTACTGGTCCATGGCAGAGCGCACGGCCTGCAGGAGAGCGACGAAGTCGGAGGCTTCTTGGGGGGTCTGCGGGTACTCCCAATCGATGTCGATACTGTTCTTTACGTCAGTAGTCCGTCGCATATAGCGGAGGAGGGGGGCAAGCGGTTCAGTTATAAAGGTCTAACGTACCCGTCGAAACCGAGGTTCTTGATGAGGTCAACACAGCTGCGCGCAAAGGTCTCGCGGCCCTCGGGCGTGCTTGCAGGGCCCTTGAAGTTGGACGAGTAGGTCCAGCCGCCGACGGACAGCAGGACCTTCAAATTGCGGTTGCGGCGCTTCAGCAAGTTGAGCTGCTTCAGGCAGCCGTACAGGTTCGTGCCGGCATCGTTCCAGCTGTCGCCCTCCCAGTGGATGTCCGTGTCGGCCCAGCCATCGGTGAGGTGGACCTCGCCCGAGTCGGCGCGGACGTTGGCGAAGGCGTAGAGGATGTGGGTGAGGTTCTCGACGGGGAGGTCCTGTGGACGGTGTTTGCGGGCGTAGATTGCCCTGCAGGTTGTGTTAGTCGGGGTGGTTCTGGACATCTCGGGCGGGGGCGTAAGAGAGAGCTTGGGTCAACGACGTACCAATTGACGAAGTAGGCCACCGACCGGAAGCCTTGACCTGGACCGCCACCCATGGTGCCTGTATCTGTGTCTGTGACGTTGGCCTTGAAGAAGGGGATGGATAGACGGGTGAAGAGGTCTGTGTAGGTATGCGTCAGAAAGAGTGTGGCCAGAAGGACGATAGCAGATGTGACGATGGTTGTCGAGCGTGCAAGATGCATACGGGTGGATTCCGCGATGCCAAGCTGTCACGGAGGGAAAAGTATGGATTGTGGAAAAGGGAAGCTGGCTAGCTAGAGGGAGGATGAGTGTTCTTATTGCTAATAAGGGCTGTGCTGTCCGTCTGTCTGTCTGTCTGTTTGTTTCCTCGAAGCCCAGTCAATGCCCGGCAACACGCAAGACAGGCCAAGGGACCTTGGGTGGTGAATGTTGCAGGACCCGGAACCTGGAAGACCACTTTAGAGGGAGAGCCCCGCGATGAACGAATGGGGGCAGCCACAGATGCGTAGGTACGAGTGCAACACTGCCCCTCCGCTCCCCTCGCCCCCCTCTGTGAACTGTTAGCTGGGCTGCCGTGTGGATTTATTGGTGAGCTTGGAGCTCGATGCGGCGCAAGTTGTCGTCAGCCCCTTGGTGACTTACAAGATTCATAGCTGGCAGGCCCCCTCTCTCCTGCGCCTGGCACTGGGCGGCGGGCAGACACTGTTGCAACTGGCCAGGTACGCGTGGCGAGGACGGGTGATCGGCAGGGCACAAGTACCAAGCCTGCGCAATCGCACCGCAGCGACGCGGAGACAGAGTGTGTCTGTACATGGATCGAAACAGAGACACAAAGTACCAAGTATACCTACGCTACGCTTCCGAGCGTTGGTAACCTCCCGCCTCCCCGTCTCCCCGTTTCCCCGTCCACGGGTGGCTGGTGCTTATGTAAGACGAAGAGAGACAGGTTGGCGGCAAAGGCACATGAAAGCCTTGCTACCTTTCGACATGTTGCATGTGGGGAGAGACCCAGCACGTGCCCACCTGGCCGTTGGGCTGACCTGAGCACCGGCACTTCCGCGCACAGCGTCTTCGTTGCCACAGGCCCATCGGACACTCGGAGACGGTGACAGACCGCCGTCCCGCGGAGAACATGGGACGAAAGAAATTAACAAAAAATAAAAATGTTGAGAGCCCGCGCAGACTCCATGGTTCTTCTGGACCCCTGGTTTTAGGGTTATGCGGACAAACACACCAGCCAGTCTTGAAAACCAGTCGTTTGCCCAATGTGTCGTTTGCCCAATGTGTCGTACCGTCAAAGATTACAATCGCGACGATGCATTCAATTGAGAATTCAGGCTTTTGCGCAGTTTAGTCGCGATGCAGTACCGAGGCAGACCGTTGCGTCAGACGGTTAATCAGTCAGGTAGTCAGTCAGTCAGTCAGTTGGTTGGTGGCCCAAGTAGTTAGTTATTGAGTCGTGTCAGGGAACCGTTTCCATCCAGTCTCCGATCCCTTCACATGCGTTCCAAATAGACAGAGCTGCAGTTGGTTGCAAGCCTTGAATCGTTGCATCGGGAACGTCCAGAATTGCCAACTACGAATTGAGTTGAGAAAAGGAATCGAGAAACACGCGTGATCGTCTGGCCGGCTTTCCTTATTCTCTGCAATAGTGCAACAGTCGTCCTTTAATCAAAAGGAAAAACAATCCTTCCCCAGCAACTGGATCATTGGCGGCCACTGGTCGGTTAGACAGGAAGAGGGAGGACACCGCCCTGTGAGATTCTAACAGGGATGCTGCAGCCCCTAAAAGACAGAATGCAGTAAAGTCCAGCGGCCAGCAGTGCCAGCAGGAGGTCATCCGCGTATCGTCCACCAACGCGATTCGTTCGCCCGTCTCGGGCCCGGTTGGTGCGAATCACGCAAAAAGCCTCCCCCCATCATCCATGGACGACGGGTCTTTAAATTGTTCACTGAGCTTATCCACTCTGATTCCGCCCTCTGTATCCGTCGTACCTTAGTACCTACCTACCCTAAGTAGGTACCCAGGTAGGTAGGTAGGTTGGTACTGTACTGTGCCGGCCGGGGGGGAAATTGGTTCACAAGAAAAAAAACCCCGACAACCGCCTCTTTAGACTACCGCTTCCTCCTGAAGATCCGGCTGCCCGCCCTTTTTCAATCTCCCTCTCCCTCCTCCTTCTCTCTCGGAGTTTTCCTTTCCTTTTTTTCTTATTCCCACCTCATGCTCGACAGGTCTTGACCGACTCTTGTCCGTGTCTTGTCTACCTCTATCGGCTCTCCAACGCGAAAAGGCGCACGCCATTGTCTGGTTGTCTTCCAACCCTCAACAAACCTCTACACCAAGAAACCCCCCCCCTTTTATTTCCCTCCTCCATCTGTCGGGCGTCCCGCGTCTCCCGCCGCTCCCGTCGCGACAATGACCGCTCCCGAATCCCCCATGGCACAGTCGTCTGCCATCCCGGCCTCGGCTAGCAACAAGGACCAGATGGCGGCAACGCGCCGGCGCAGAAAGTCGAGCGTGCGAGGCCACGGCCACACTCACGATCCCACGGCGCGCCAGTCCTCCAACAAGCAGGACCAGCTCGACATGCTCTCCAAGCGCAGCCGTGCCCGCGCCATCCTGCGCCGCTGCAAGCACATCGCCGTCAAGCACACTTGGACCACCCCGCTCGTCCTCATCCTCGCCTTCCTCTCCATCTACGCCGTCAACCCGACCGAGTCCAACATCGTCCACCACTTCATCTTTCTCTCCTACAAGGTGCCCCAGCAGGGTCTGGACGCCGTTGCCGGCAATGCTGCCGCCGACCCCGACGCGCCCGCGCAGTATGGCAAGGGTCTCTGGGATATCGCCTTTGTCTGCTTCTACGCCACCGTCCTGTCCTTCACGCGCGAGTTCATCATGCAGGAGCTCCTCCGCCCGCTGGCCAAGTTCTACGGCATCCGCTCCCGCGGCAAGCAGCTGCGCTTCATGGAGCAGGCCTACACCGCCATCTACTTTGGCATCCTCGGCCCCTTTGGCCTGTATGTCATGAGCCGCACCCCGGTGTGGTACTTCAACACCACCGGCATGTACGAGTCATTCCCGCACAAGACCCACGAGGCTGTCGTCAAGTTCTACTACCTGTTCGAGGCCGCCTATTGGGCCCAGCAGGCCCTCGTCATGCTCCTCGGCCTCGAGAAGCCGCGCAAGGACTACTACGAGCTCGTGGCCCACCACATCGTCACCCTGTCGCTCATCGGTCTGAGCTACCGCTTTCACTTCACCTACATGGGCATTGCCGTCTACCTGACCCACGATATCAGTGATTTTTTCATGGCTGTAAGTTGGCTCGCTCGGTGAAAACGCGTTGTTTCTTTTCCCAAGCCCCGGACGCTGACCAAACCCTCCACCTTGAATAGATGTCCAAGTCCCTCAATTACATCGACAGCCCAATCACCGGGCCGTGGTACTGCCTCTCGCTGGCCTCGTGGATCTACCTCCGCCACGTCATCAACCTCAAGATCCTCTGGTCCATCCTCACCGAGTTTTCTACCGTCGGCCCCTATGAGCTCAACTGGGAGACGCAGCAGTACAAGTGCTGGATCTCCAAGACCATCACATTCGGTCTGCTCGGCCTCCTGCAGTCCCTCAACCTCTTCTGGCTCTTCTTCCTCGTCCGCATCGGCTACCGCTTTGTCTTCCACGACGTTAAGCAGGACGACCGGTCCGAGGCCGAGGACTCCGAGGCCGAGCCCATGGAGACGATTGACGAGCTTTCCAAGGTCGATGCCGCGCCGATTGTTACCGGCGAGGCCGCTCACGCTGCGCAGGCTGTTGTGAACGGTGTCGCCAAGGCTGCTGGTGGCGGCGTCGCGTCACGGACCCGGAGCCGACGCGCCGCGTAAAAGGGCGTTGCGGAGTGGCATTTCGTCCGATCAATCTGTAGTGGCCCCGATCTGATCTGTGAGCTCGTTGGAGCTCGATATTTGTACATGTAGTATATTTAATAATGCCTAATGTGTAATGACCATGAAACATGCTGAACATTTCTTTTCGAATTCAATTCACGTGAAATTCTGCTCGTTCAAGCTGGACACTTGGATGCATGGAGCCAACAGGTTGGGGGCTTGGGATCATGATGTCATGAGACGTTAGACTGAAAGACAGCCTAGTACGTCCGCCGAATGCCGGAAGCGATGGGACGAACGATGCCGAGTCCGGTTTAACGACCTGTTCAAATTGTCGGAGGGGCCGGGAGGCATGCGGGCTACGACAATGTCATATGATGATTCTGATGATTCTTTCGGTTGCTTTTGAGTGATCCGGGGCCTCCGAGTTTGCCGACGCCGTTGCTTCTGATAGGTCGGTGCGCTTGTGGCTGTTGTGGTTGTGTCGTACTCGCGATGATGACCACCCTCTTCCAACCCGACCGCTTCAGATGGGGTATTGGGGATCAGAAATCGGCTATTATTGAGTTTTGCAAATGAATTGAATTCAAGTTTTTGTATTGCATGGAGTGTTCAAAACGGTGCTTTGACAACTGGATGTGAGCTTGAGTGTCTCTGGTACGTTTTAAGATCGGTATCAAGACATGATTGAAAATCCGCAGCATCACCAGACCATATTGTAAAGACACAAAATCAACATGAATCGATTCCTTATAGTCTCGAAATAGACTTGATGCCATTTTTCTTTCTTCGGATAGTGTCTTGTCACTTGAGGGCTGGTAGGGTTTTTGCTCACTTACACCTCTGTGAGGGCTGTTCTAGGCACAGTCAAAGGTAGCATGAGCGGCTTAGTACATCAGATAGCTTTCATGACAGCTTCCACAGGCAATCGAACATTTAAAATGACTTCTGTATGAAGACAATCGTTTACGGTCATCCGGTGAGCCTCCGAGAATCATCTGCTCTCACTCACCAGCTTCCTCCTCCCCAGTTGGAGAGTCAGCCACACATCAAGAGCCACCGAGCCACAAAGAAATGACAAGCCACATATCCTGTCGCTCCACCATCGGCGGCCGGCGTCATTCCAGGCCGAGTCTTATCCACGTGACCCGCCCACCTCCCACCACAGCCAGAGAGCGAAGGACGGCCTGGTCCGAGCGTCAGCTTTGGAGCTCCGCAAAAAATTCCAATTGACACCAGTGGGGGGAGGAAAAATTGAAGAAAAAAAATCCGAAGTGTTCGACCTCGACAATTTTCGCTTTGCCGTCTCGAGACACCCTCGAAAACCGACCCCCCCCCTCCTCAAACCCACCAAAAAATAGAAGAGAGCTCCCGCGTCGAGGCTTGATTGTCGGAATTTCAGAACGCCCCCCCCTCTTCTTCCAGTCCGAGACAAGAAGACCGACTCTCAAAATGGCCGCGATCAACTACCTCCTCTACGAGGCGCCCATGGGCTACGGTGTGTTCCACATCGAGCACCAGCCCGACAGCATTGGCCTGCGCCAGAAGGAGGCCCAGGAGTCCATTGCCGACCTTGCCCGCTTCGGCAAGATGGTCAAGCTCGTCAACTTCACCCCTTTTGAGTAGGCCTACCCGTTCTGAGAATTGTTCTGTTGTTGGTGGTTGGTGGTGGTGGTGGTGCTTGCGGCGGCGGCGGCGTTGCGTGCTGCGCGACGGCTTCTCGAAAAGCGCGTCTCTGCATGAAGGGGGAGGAACAAGTGGAGAATGGCACACAAGGAGACGTTGAGGAAGAACACACAAGACGGCTAACACACCCTCTCTCACAGCACCGGAAAGCAGGCATTGGACGAGATCAACCACATCTCTGAGGGTCTCATGTCGGACCACCTTAAGTCGGTCCTTGAGCTCAACCTCCCCCAGACGAGCGGCAAGAAGAGCAGAATCACCGTCGCCGTGGCCGAGAAGAACCTGGCCTCTGTGATCAAGTCCACCTTCCCCGGTGTCGACTGCGAAACCTCCGAGACCTCTGAGGTCGCCGGCGACCTCCTCCGTGGCGTCCGCCTGCACGCTGACCGCCTCCTCAAGGGCCTGCAGACGGGCGACTCGACCGCCGCCGGCCTCGGCCTGGGCCACTCGTACTCGCGCGCCAAGGTGAAGTTCAGCACCACCAAGAACGACAACCACGTCATTCAGGCCAGCGCCACCGTCGAGTTCCAGGACAAGGGCGTCAACCAGTTCTTCATGCGCGTGCGCGAGTGGTACGGCTGGCACTTCCCCGAGCTCGTCAAGATTGTCTCGGACAACCTGACCTACGCCAAGCTCGTGCTCGCCATCGGCGACAAGGCCACCCTCACGGACGACCGCCTGCACGACATCGCCGCCCTCGTCGAGGAGGACGGCGAGAAGGCCCAGGCCATTATCGACGCCGCCAAGGTGTCCATGGGCCTGACTATCATGCCCGCTGACCTCGAGATCGTCAAGGGCTTCGCCGAGGCCGTCGTTGCCCAGGCCGAGGCTCGCCGCTCGACCGCCAACTACCTCGACAAGAAGATGTCCATTGTCGCACCCAACCTGCAGACCCTCATCGGCACCCCCGTTGCCGCCAAGCTCATCTCGCACGCCGGCTCCCTGACGAACCTGTCAAAGTACCCGGCCTCGACGCTCCAGATCCTCGGCGCCGAGAAGGCCCTCTTCCGCGCCCTCAAGACCAAGAGCAACACCCCCAAGTATGGTCTCATCTACCACTCCAGCTTCATCGGCAAGGCCGCCGTCAAGAACAAGGGCCGCATCTCCCGCTACCTGGCCAACAAGTGCTCCATCGCCTCCCGTATCGACAACTACACCGAGAACCCCACCACCAAGTTCGGTGAGGCTCTGCGCCAGCAGGTCGAGGACCGCCTCGAGTTCTACGCCACCGGCAAGAAGCCCGCCAAGAACGCCGATGTTATGGTATGTACTTCGTCACACTTCTCCTTCTTCCCTTTTCCCCCGTCGCCAATGATGACGAAACTAACTGTCCCAAGGCCTCCGTTCTGGAGCAGGTCGAGGGCGACATCACGCTCGACGACGCCGAGATGGTCGACGCCGTCGCGCCCGAGGTTAAGAAGGAGAAGAAGGAAAAGTCCAAGGACAAGAAGGAGAAGAAGGATAAGAAGGACAAGGAGAAGAAGCGCAAGCGCGAGTCCGACGTCGGCGCCGCCGCCGAGCCCGAAAAGGCTGACGGAGAAAAGAAGAAGAAGAAGAAGAAGTCCAAGGACGAGTAAAGGGGGGAAAGGGCTTGAGGGGTGGTGTGTGATGGGGATTGTCCTGTCTCGGGGCCACACTCACTCACTTCCCAAAACCCGCTCCTTCGCGCGCTCCGTCTGGCCAAACCTCTTTGTTCCAAAATCTTCCGAAAATTTTCCATGTCTAGTACTGTGTTGTAGGTTGGTCGGCACATGGGGGGGAAGGGATTTCTCTGGGCATCCGTCGGGCTCCTCTCCACTTGTCTTATCCCTAGGATCTTCTGTTCTTTTTTTTCTTTTCCTTCTCTTTTTTTTTTTCAACTGTCTGGGAGTTTTGTACGGGGAAATGAAACCGGGCTTATCGGAGTTTGGGCTGCACAAAATGTTAACTGCATCATCATATCCCCCCATGCTGTGTATGTACACGTTGAGGAACAACCACCCATACCCAACACTGCGCCGCGTCCCCTAGTCCCCCGTGTTTTGCGTGACTAAAGTATATGTTTGTGTGCGCGATGGACGAGAGAATCCCAATGTGTATTTGCTGGAGGCTATAAGTGCCTATGAATTGGGGCTTTTGTCGGGGGCCTCCATGCTATCTATGGAGTGTCTGATTCACGTGAAGTTCGCCTCGAATACCACGGATTTATTTTTCACCTGCTCTATTAACTCTCCACGCATGCCTCCTTTTCTTCCCGCGATCCGCCCATCAAAGAAACAAACAAGGCGACGACAGTCCACGACGAGCCGGTCGTGACATCCCTCCTCCGCGACGGCATCCCGTCAACCCACATGGTGTTCGTAGCGCCAGCGCCACAGACTGGGCTGCAAAAAGGGAGATATTGGTCCCCGGACTCGTTCAGCCCTCTTGGTGTATACTGCAACTTTTTGTATTGTACGCTTAACGTAGCGTGAAGAGTGAAATAGGAGAGTTGCAATGCAGTAGAAATAAGCAACGGGACATGAAGAGAACGGAATAATGAAGACTGGAAGAAAAGAAAAAGAAAAAAAGACGTGATATTTCCCCTCCCAATGCCAGCCCGTTTCAACGCCAGAGGACGCCGCAAACTCTCTTTACTCTCTGTCTCCCTCGAACACGCAGCTTCGGTCTCATTTCTCCTCATTCTCACCCCCCCTCCGTCACACTAAACTGGACAATCAAAAAAAGGGTTGGGTTCTAAATCACAACAACCTTCCCACTCCAACGTTCACAGTACCATCTTCGTCGTCTGCCGTGGTCGTTTGCTCGTGCTCGCCTCGTCTCGTGCCGCGTTGGGGCATCTGTCTCTCATGAATCGGATTTAACACCTACCGCAAATCGGAAGTGTTGCGATGCAAGGGTTGATGGCTCGGCTCATGCACCCTCGCTGCCAAATTCGTTTGTCCACTCTATTTGCTTGGACGCGTCGTCCTCGGACACGGTGGGATGCGAGTCCCGCAGGGCCTGCTTGAAGTCCTTGAGCTCGAGGGTGGGTGCCATAAGTTCCTCCGAGTCGATGTCGTGGTAGGTCATCTCCTTGGCGTCCGGGTCGCCGGGCGAGCATGGAGTCAATTTCTTGACGCCATCGTGCATTACCTGCGAAGAGTCAGTATGAAAGTTCACAGCAAACGGTGGTTGGGCCCGTGGAAGGGGGGGACAAGAGGCCGTTGGTGTATCACATACCGGCTTGAAGTGTGTGGCCTGGATGATCTTGCGCACGGGGCCCATCAAGGCCTGCTGGACGACGTTGGAGATATCACTGCCCGAGAAACCCTCGGACATCTCGGCAAGGACGCGGTAGTCGTCCTGTTGGAGGCTCGTTTCCGTGTCGCCAACGGCGAGCTTGAACATGCGCGCGCGGCCGTTGACGTCGGGTAGACCGATGTGCACGCGGCGCTGGAAACGTCTGCGGATGGCGGCGTCGAGCTGCCAGGGGATGTTCGTCGCGCCGAGTACCAAGATGCCCTTGCTGTCGTTTCCAACACCATCCATCTGCACGAGAAGCTCTGTCTTGATACGCCTCGAGGCCTCGGACTCGCCTTCGCCACGGGGGCCGCAGAGGGCGTCGATTTCGTCGATGAAGAGGACCGAAGGCTTGTTTTCTCTCGCCATGCTGAACAGCGCCTTGACGAGTCTGTTTTCACGTAGTTAGCGTAATGTCTCATTATGTCTCGCGTGTGTATCTGCGGTTGGACCGACCTTTCACTCTCTCCCATCCACTTGCTCACCAGGTCAGAACTGCTGACGCTGAAGAACGTGCTGTTCGCCTCTGTAGCGACCGCCTTGGCCAGATAACTCTTACCGGTTCCCGGGGGACCGTAGAGCAGAATGCCCTTCCACGCCTGGCGCTTGCCCTGGAACAGCGACGGGAATTTAATGGGCAGCACGACGGCCTCCTTCAGCGTGTCCTTGGCGCCCTCGAGACCGGCGACGTCGTCCCACCGCACGTTGGGCCGCTCCTGCAGAATGGCGCCGCTGAGGGCGTTGCGCAGCTTCTTGTTGTCCTCGTCGCCGTCGTCGCTCGCCTTGCCCTTGCCGCCGCCGTTGACGCCCATGGCGCCGGGTTTGTTCCCGCCGCCGCCGCCGCCGCCTCCACCGCTCTTCTTGGCCTCGGCCTCGTTAAGATACGTCTTTAGCTTCTCGGCGCGGTCCATATACTCGGCAGTCTTCTGGCGAATGAGTTCCTTGGACTTGGGGTTCTTCTCCCACTTGACAGCGAGGACGAACAGCTCGAGAGACTTTGTGTACAGTTGGAAGGCCTTTTCGTATTCGGCGGCGTTATCAGCGTCGATGGCCTGCTTGACCGTGCTGATGGCACGGCCGAGGAAGTCGGTGATTCCCGACATTGTGGCTGCTGTTTATTGTTTAAGACCGTGAGCGATTCCGTCCGGGCTGGGTCGTGGTGCGGCGACGAAGAGGTGGGAGTTCGTGATGATATGGGAATGAGCGGGGAAAGCTCGCTTTCACTGTTTATCGTTCGCTCGTTCGGTGGTCGGCACTTGTGTGGTTCTTTTCGCAACGGACGCCGGAGGGTGAAAAAGACGACGAGGTCCCGGGGATGATGTCGGTTTGAAGAGGTTGGAGGAGTTGAACGCGGCGTTGAGGGGACCTTGAAGAGGCGGGTTGCGGGCGTGGATTCTGTGACGTTGCCTGGGCAGTTCGTGATGGACACTGCGCCAATGGAGGTGCCTTGAAAGTGGTGGGGGGTGGGGGAGTTGTGCCGGCTATTGGAGTTCGCCTTAGTAAGTGCAATCAGCGTGCTTATGCATTTTCGGTAAACATGACAAACTGGGGGGGTTGGTATACCGCAGAAGTTGCAATCAGCACTTAAGGGCTCTGTTCTAAGTCTTTCTAACGGTGACAAAGATTCAAGCTATGTATATTGTACAGGGATGAAACACGAAAGAAGGATGAAGAAAGAATAACGAAATTCTTTGATTCTGAACTGTCTCATCCTCTGGTTCGAGACTCGCTTTGTGCCGATACCCGCTTAGACGCAAAGTGGACTGCCTCCATTCATCTAAACAGCAACCTAACGGTCTGTCACCACCGCAGCAATGAGCGCTGAGCGCCGAGTTCTGAGTACATGTACCAAGTATCCTTCTCCAGACCACCACATCAAGAAACTCGAAGCAAACGAATCTTCCTCCAGAGCCTTGACATTTGAGAACGTCTGATTTCACAGAAGCGTCTCAAATCTCCAATTTGGCAGAAGTGTGGGATACTTGCCGCCGTCGTTACTCAGCCAATACCTCGGATTCTGGTTTTTTTCCCTCTAACTTCAGTCTCTCACTGAACCCCTCACACTCACTTTGACCATGGCTGAGATCCAGGCGAAGCTGCAAAAGCTGTCGGAAGAGTACACCGCGTTGCAACAAGGTATGCTCTGCATCTTGTACATTTTACTTGATGAACTCGGTTCCTGACTTCTCATCAGAACTTCAAAACACCGTCCAGTCGCGGCAAAAACTCGAGGCCCAGAAGCAGGAGAACCTTGGAGTGAAGGAGGTGAGCACGAGGCGCCAGTCCTTACCACCTACCACGCGGCTGACCCACCTCATCTCTAGGAGTTCGACAAGCTCAAGGATGGCGAGCAGATTTACAAGCTCGTTGGCCCCGTGCTGCTGAAGCAGGACAAGGTGGAAGCTGAGAGCACGGTGAACGGCCGCCTGGACTTCATCACCAAGGAGATGTGAGTGCAAGACATCCGGTGTTGTCAAACGGGCTCTATTTTTTAAACTGACTGAATCGCCAGTGAGAGACACGAGGACCTCATTAAGGAAGGCCAGGGTAAGCTCGAGAGGAAGAAGGGGGACATCATCCAGCTCCAGACCAGCGCACAGGCTGCGGCGGGCCAGGCCAAGAAGGCATGATCTCCGCGACGATGATGAATACGACGAAGGCGACGGGGAAGACACAAGAAAGAACAAAAAATGAGGTCTGGCAAGAGTGGTGATACAAAAACGAAACCACTAGGACTATGAATTATACCCAGCAATGCTTCGACGAGACTCCTTTCAAAAACGCCATGCTGATGCGCCCCGTTTCCCGATGGTGAACTGCCGTCGCTCACCACGCACCGAATTACCCAGTTTCATTACGAAGGTCATGACATGATACGCATTCGGCATCCCACTCTTAGTTGAGAGCCATGATGGAGAAACCCCAGGGCAGGCCCATGTTCCGCGCGGGCAGCTCTGTCGCCCAGCCAATGGCGTTCTGGTACTCGTCCTCGGACGCGAACTCGGCGCCGTTGACTTTCCCCTCGACGGCGGCTGCGATGAGGTCCGCGATCTGGCTCTTGGTGTAGCAGCGGCCGAACAGGCGGCTCTCGGCAATGGTGCGGACCATGGCCGAGCGCAGCTCGCACCCGGCGAAGCGGTGGACCTCGCGGTCGAAGCCGGCCTGCGTGACGGGGCCGTGCTGGTGATGCGAGGCGAGCTCGCGGAAGAAGGCTACGGTGCCGGCAACGGCCTGGGCGAGCATGTGCGCTTTGGTGGCATCGTCGAGGTGGTTGGCCATGGAGGAGGATTCCCGCTCGATCAGGCCGTGCTCGTCATGGTCAAAGGTCGCATGGACGACCTTGGAGATGCTGTCTGGCGTCGAAAGGATGCCCTCAGGGTCTTGGAGGTTGAAGGTCTTGGCGACCTCGCCGTAGCACTGGGACAGGGTCGTCCAGAGGGAGACGTTGTTCTGGACGGACGCCCTGCCCATACTGACGGCGAAGTATGACATGGTGCTGTCGATGCTTTCTGTTCCGGTGATCAGTGGTTGAGTGGTGACGGGTCGAGACAACAACAGCAACAACAAGAACTCACTTCTGCAAATGGCGGAAGACATGGTGATGATGTGAGAATGGGTGGTGCTCGGTGACAGACTAGTAAACGTGTAATGAGATGCCGGGTCTCTCGAAAAGATAGACACGAGTTGTATACTAAAGACGGATCGAGGTTCAGTTATCCTATGAATAGGGACATCAACATGGCCAGCAGTGGAAAAGCTCTTCTTTAATTACCCCCAACGAGGTTGTCGCCTTGTGGCCTCACCAGGGATTCTTCCAGGATGGATGGCCCAGCCATGCGGGACGCGATGGCGACCACCACCCCTGGATGTGCCACGCCCGGACGAACACCTGGCAAGGACCTCAGAAGAATCGCCGCGACTAGTCAGGCATCGAGACCCGGTATCCAGTTCTTCGCGGGAGATGCCCGGCGGCGGAGGTGGTCATCACTGCACAGGGTAAAAGGGGACACTCGGAGACGTTGGTGGTATTTCACCTCTATTCCCGTCAAAAAAAACCATCAAGCCATTTCGTCGGCAGAGTTCGAGGACATGGCAAGATACAACGACTGACAACCTGGGGACTCGTCATCGCCACGCCCTCCGCCCCTCTCAGCTTGAGACACTGGCTGATGGGAAAACACACGAGGCAGGGGAGAGTCTCCAGACCGCTCTGGGATGATGGGATCTCTTTTGGGTCTCCGTTTACCGGCGACCAGCGGAAGCTTGGGGGGGCCGGGGGGTTGCCAACACGACACAACGTGCAATTCAACTTCGGAGCAATATGAACATGGTTCAATATGCACGTCAAACATCCGACCCCCAAGGCCCAAAGCATGGTGCCATGCCGAGACTCAAGCCGCGAGAGGATCAGTGCGACGAAACCGGGAACGGAGGTTGGACGGACGGGTTCGCCGGCCCGCCTGGGCACTCTCGAATTCGCCTGGATGCGTTGGACAGTCAACTTGCTGGCAGCGGCGATAATTACACGCGTCCCGACTTTTCCCGACGTTTGAGTGAGGCGAGCACATCCTCCGTCGGGCGTTGGCGGGCAAACGAGATGGGGTTCTCGTAGATCGAACGGAGATACGTCTGACTGCCTTTGGGTGCCCGATGACGCCCTAGTTAATATGGAAAATTTCTTACGCCGTGGCAGCGAGACGCCGGACGAAGATGGCGAATGTGTGTCCCTGAGGGTTTGAGATGAAGGTCTCCTTTGTACGGATGGATGAGTGACATTCTCCGAATGGGGAGCTCCCTCGCTCGCTCTCTCGCTGCTCCACTATTTTGTTTGTTCTCGATTCCATCGCATTGATGACATAAGGAAACAACTTACATAACGAGACTCCAAGATCACGTGCCAAACCTCTAACGAGGTCCGAGCTCTGTGTCTGCCCCTCCATGTCCATGAGTGCGGACCTTGTTGGTCTCCCGTTGTACACAGTAATGGCGGGGTGCTCCAGGCTTCAGCCACCCTTGTGGCTGTTCTAGCGCTTCGTCATACGGTCCCTGGGACGAAACCCGCAAGACGTCTTGACCAAACGGTCGAGCATCTGTCACCTCCAGGCTGCCACTTTGGGCCTCTCGAACCTCAGGAACATGCAAACGTCATCCTAGACGGCGGAATTCACCAACCGCGACCCAAGTTGAGCTTCAAACCACCGCGGGAGCGACCATTGGGAGAGCTTCCGACACACCGGATCCATACCGGAACACCGCCAAAGAAGATGAACGGCCCCTCGAGCCCGCGGCCTGCGCGGCCCATGAGCATCAAGGAGATCACCGATGCAGCAGAGGACTTTGAATTCAGGACGACGATTCCCTTCAAGTATTGGGCGCGCTCTGCCGACACCCTATTTCAAGAGGTTCGTCCGTGTGCTGTTCGGTTCTCACCCGTCCAGCATCTTGCGTGGCTTCCAACGCAGCTGACCGCTGACACGCGACTCAGGCCACGTTCGCGCTGCAAGACCGCGATGTCCGAAAGGCATATCAGATGCTATGGCGACACTCGATCCTCGTGCTACAACATCTCAAGACACACCCCGACGCCAAACTGCCCGAGAACAAGGCCCTGACGAAGCCGCTCTTCAACCGCCAGCAGAAGGAGGTGTTTGCGCTGTTGGAGGGGCTGAAGCCGCAAATCGACCGTGACTACAATGAGTGGAGGTTGATGACTGCATCCAAGAAGAAGGCCGACGATGAAACCGCAAAGAGACCCTCGAGCTACGACGAGTTCGCCGCCCGAGACCCGACCCTGTCCGGCAATGCGAAGATCCTGGACGCCGCCGACAACCAGGAACTGGCCGTCTCCCTGGCGCAAAGGGACTTCAAACGCCGGGATGCTGCGAGAAAAGCAACCCGACAAGCAGGTGTCTCGGAAGAAGAGGAGCAAGAGCGCCGGAAGGGTGGTCGTTGGGAGGATTGGGAGCAATTCGGTGGCCCAGCGACAGCAGCGACAGTGGCGACGACAGATGATGATGAGATAAGGGGACAGATCGAGGCAACGCGGCGCCGGCTCGACGGCACAGATCAAGGACGAGATGACGCGAGCGCCAGATACTCGCAGGCCAGCTACCGGAGTTCGGTACCCCCTCCGAGAGCGCCGCCCAGCCATTCGTACAATTACCCATCCATTTCGAGACCGAGAGCGGTGGAATGGGAGGCGACGCCGTTGGAACCGCAGCGCGCATACACGCCGCAGCCGCCCCAACCGCCGAAGCCACCGAAGGAAGACTTTACGACACTACGACAGGAGCTCGATGCGGCGGCGCCTCCGATGAGACCCGGCAAAGATCCTCTGCCCTCGTATGAGTCAGCGTCAGCCGGCATGCTGCGACAGGATGTTCCCGAACTGCCAGCAAAGGAGGAGGTTGTCGCACCTTCAGCCAAGGAGCGCCTGACGTTCCGCCCGGCAGCCTACCTCGAGAACGGCGACCCGATCCGACCCGTGTTCCTCCCGACGCAGCTCAAGGACAAATTTCTCAGCATCGCTTCGGAGAACACCCGCAAGGGTCTGGAGATGTGCGGCATCCTCTGTGGGCGGCCGGTTAATAATGCGCTGTTCATCAGCTGCCTTCTCATCCCGGAGCAGAAAAGCACGCCCGACACGTGCGAGACGGAGAACGAGTCCACGATGCTCGACTACTGCATCAACGAGGATCTCTTGATGGTGGGATGGATTCACACACACCCGACGCAGACGTGCTTCATGAGTTCGCGCGACCTTCACACACAGGCCGGTTACCAGGTCATGATGCCCGAGAGCATAGCCATCGTTTGTTCTCCACGGCACCAGCCCTCGTATGTTCCCCGCGGCCCCTCGTTGTTCTTGTTCACCCGATGGGAAACCCCGGCTAACAGGTGTGCAGATTTGGCATCTTCCGCCTCACCAACCCCCCCGGACTCAATCACATCCTGCAGTGCACCAGGTCGGAAACGTTCCACCAGCACTCCATTGACAACCTCTACACGAAGGCACAAAACCCGCCAGGCCACGTTTACCACTCGGACAAGCTCGACTTTTACGTAAAGGACTTGCGTCCTAACCAGTAGGACCGGAACAGGTACGACAGCGGCAGCAGTGCAGGCTGAGCGTGGAGAGGATGAATTGCATGCTAGCAACGTGGCTTGACAGAGGGGGGGGGTTCTCGATATTATGCGGCTCAAGAATGAATCTTGAGACGTCGTTTTGCTTGATTTTTGCATGGCGAGGGCGTTCAACAGCGGGGGATTGCTGTAGGTCTGGGGGATGCTCGGCGAGCGACTCAACCGGCGCGGACGAGTTAATTGAGAATCTGATGAATTTTGTCCGTAAAGAGAAGAGCCCTCCGATGGCGGCTGAACAAATCACGCGACAGTTCACTGTGGTTCTCGATCTCATGATGGTGTCGTATCCGTCGGGTCGATTGTGAGTCCAGAACGAGCCATCTCAACGGGGACGAGGAGAAATCGGCGATCCAACAATGTATCATTGAGCTGCCGAGTCCCCGCAGAGTTTCCTTGCAAAAGATAACGGACTGTTTGGTGTGTGTGGCCAGTAGGGCCAGAGCGTGTCCTGCGTTGACCATCCCATGGTTTTGTTCGAATTGGAGAGTGATTTTGACACCACGCACGTCGGGAGGACCAAGGCCGGCTGATTTTGGCCGCGTGTGAAGGTGCGAGAGCCATGACGTCACTGCCGCGGCCCTCTGGGGTTCTTTGTCTGCTGGACATGTGAGCTCTCGTGCTCTGGTTTCCCTATAAACATCAACACAAGCCGGATGGAATTCCCCAACCCATTTGATATCGGGCCGACCTTTTTATATGTACACACAAACATACATACACCCACACACACACACACACAAAACAAAAGAAGACAACCTCTAGAACACCTAGACCCTATCCAAAATCATCATCATGGCCTTCCCGACAAATGTGCTGGGCATTCTCATCGCCGTCGTCAGCGGCTTCGCGCTTGTCCACTCGGCCGACTCGATCCCGCGGCTGCTCAAGTACGAGGATAAGGCCAAGAAGGCGGCCGAGTGGAGCAGGACGGCCGAGAAACAGCTCTGGGAGATCCGGTACACGGTTGGGACGGGCTTCGTCGGCGTATGTTGTTTGCCATCTTTGTTCCTCGCCCTGAGGGTTATTCTCACTCTCACTCCCATTCTCATGCTCATTCTCACTCTGATACTCACTCTCACCATCATCTCTCACTTCTGTCTTACACACTCTATCTTATACACACTCACTCTTTACACACACACACACACACACACACACACACCCTCTCTTTATAAATATACCGACTCATCGCATCTTGACTCACTAACACCACGCAACAGTGCCTCCTCTCGGCCGTCAGCGGCATCGCATTCTCCCTCTTCGTCCCCCGCGGCCCGGGCGTCGTCGCCGTCGGCTGGCCTGCCCTGCTCGCCGCAGGCCTGACCTACGGGCACCGCTACATTCGCGGCTTCTGGGCGTCGAAGCCCAAGGTGCCCATGATGACGGACTTCAACGAGGCCATCTCGGACACGACCATGGTGCAGGACATGATGAACCCACTGGCCGGCGCCTGGGCCCTTGTGGCGGTCTGCAAGCTTGTCGGGTTGTAGGATAGCGCACGAGGAAAAGGGATGTTATTTCACTTCGCTTTGAGGGAGGGGGGGGGGATCATCAGCCCCGCAAGGCTTCCGTCACGCCCTCGCGTCTCTTCTCATATACACCCAAACATAGTTCCCCCAAGAGTCTTTGCTCCCCGTGATGTGTCCGTTCCCGTCGCCCGGCGTTGTCCCTTCGGCGAAGTCATCCAAGTTTGCCTCCAGCCTGCCCACCTCCCGGAACCCCTGTCTCTCGAACGACGCCCTGCCGCCCATCGACGACTGCACCCAGCAATACACCCCGGGCTCCGCGTCCGCCTTGTCTGTCCCCCACCGCATCAGCTGTGACCCGAAGCCCCGCGCCTGGAACGCCGGGTGCACGACACAGCTGCACAAGAACCTGCATCTCGAGCCCTCGGGCATGAACCTCCGGACCCAGTAGCCCATCGACGCGTTCGTCAGGTCCTCTAGGTCCTTCACCGTCCGCTTCCCCTTCTTTTCCCCGGTGAGATGAGTCGCGACAGTCGGCTCCGCCGACAGGTTGTCGTCGCCATCGTCCAGGGGCAGATCGATGTCCCCCGCGAAACCCCTCCGGACCCAACCGGCCCATCCCACGGGCTGTCCGCTCGCTGGGTCCTCGGCGACGACGACGTCGACTTTCGGGTGGTCCACCCACGCCAGCAACGCCTGCTCCATGCCCTCGGCGAAGTTACCCACGCCACGGAGGGCGGCTTTGAGCTGCGTGTGTGCGTCCGTCCGGAATGCGGCGTCGGCGACGGAGGCGAGGGCAGGGACGTCGGCGCGCGTTGCGGGGCGGAGGGTCACGGAGGTCATGGTGCTTGACGACGGGGGGGGCGGATCTTGGCGGTGATGACCAGACGAGTTGTCGCGGGATTACGGAATGTGATGTAGTACGGGCCTGAGAGTCTGAGTGGTTGGGAGGTTGGGTTTTGTCTCCGTGACATGACGTGAAAAGGAGGGGACGGATGTGACGTTTCTGACCGGGAAGATGCCGGTCAGCCGGACACCCCACCCCCCCCTTTTTCTGAGATTTGCGCGTCTGACATATGTCGGTAGACCGGGAGGCCTGCTCTTCCCGATATGGAGTGACCGAGCTGGGGATCGGATCCTACGGAGCGAATCTCACCTAACCCACACTCTGCGAGGGTTGGTTGCGAGATATGACTTGGTAACTGTGCTCCTCTCTGGAGAGTCGGCATACGATGTAGGGCTGGCTCATCAGCGACTCTGGCGTCTCCATGAGTTCTGCCCAACCCGTGCTCTTGTCTACAATGACAAGTCATTTGATACCGCCTAGGAGTCCATCTCAGCTACGACCTAAGAAGACGACGCCCCGAATTATTGAGGGCTTATCTGTACACAACTAGTTGATGGATAACATTTCGCAATAGCAGATAGAATTACGACCGGAGAACAACTGCAGATAGTTGCAACGACGAGAACCAGTCGAGGTGAAAAGGAGCCCCGGGCTAGACTATCCAAATCGAACATGCCGTTTTCACCGCCGCAAGTTGGCTGTACAGTGGTTCACACCCATTGCCTTCAGCCACATGAAAGAAACCTGCCGCAGCACGGCGAAACCGAGTTCATTACCACGGCGTTGCCTATAATTTCTCGATGAGATCAAAACCCCAGAGTTGCTGGATCGAAAAGCTGGTTCAGTCCCGGCTGAAAATGATGCAAGAGAATCTCGAGTAAGGGGATTTGCGCCCAGCCGCATCGAGTCATCCCGCGCATTCATCGTCATTAAACCTCAAAATGAGCACTTGTCTCGATACAGAGACGATGTGGGCATCGTGTTATGCCGTATGAACGTCATATCGCGTATTCGGGTACAGGAAGAACGGTAGATCGAGAAGCAATGACGGAGACCCACAACCTTCAACCCCTTTACAATTACCAACATACACACACCGTTTCTGTCCGTCATTTTGGGACGATTGGTCTTGAATAATCGAAAAGCAAGGGGTTCCGGACCCCTAGAAGAAACTCGTGTGCTACGTACGAGGTGGAGAAGTCCGTCTTCGCGATCTGAACCGGAGGACATGAACGTTGGGCTGCAACGCCACCGGGCGGCCCAAGACAACGATCTATAGTAGTTGTTGACCCAAGAAATTATTTCTGATTGTAGATGTGCCAAACGAGCGTGATGTCAGGACTGGTCGACTAGCGGACATCTTCATCTCCAAAGCCATAGGGTGCTGTATCAGAGCACGCAAATGACCATAGCATTATATTGTTAGCGAAACTGCAATTTCAACATTGAGCAATCAAAAGACTAAGAAATACAGAAAATCTATCTGAATTGCGAATGGTTATTTAGAACAAGGAAAGTTGTTCACCTGGCTCTTCGTACCGTGATGTCTTCAATATCCAACCGAAAATAACGCCATGTCGTTGTGCCGAAAATACTCATTCTCACTGGCCTATTATGATCGCTCGAAAAAGTCTGTACAAATCAAATATATCGCCTCGTTGCGAAATACATTCCTTATTCACATCATCGTACTCTTGGTACTGTGGAGCCACTCGATTTACCTTGATATAGTGGCAACAACAAACCTCGAAATCGACGATGAAAGAACAACAAGCGAGCTTGAAAGCGGCTACGAGCGCCAAGGACACCAGGGTGATGGTCAAGATAGTGTGGCGTCCCGACACATCGGAGACGGCATCGTCGACAAACGCTCGGCCGTTGGTGGTTGGAACTAAGCCCTTCCGGACGGTTATGGCGGGATGCACAACACCAGCAAACTCTCACTCGGAAAAAAAGGTCTTCTTTGCTCCAAGCCCTCCGTACCTAAAACCGTTTCTCTCGTCGCGGTTATACAGAACCCTCCTGAATCTTCCTTGGGCTTGCCCGCACAAGAGGACGGAGGACGTGCATCCCCTTTCTGAAAGCTTGCTTGGCGATACTTTCTGCTGAAGCACGACGTTGAAATAACGGAAACCGGCCTTTAACTTTGCAATGCGAGTTAATGCAGGACGGTCTCTAGGGAAAAAGATCTGCAACCAAGTGCTGTCAAAGTCAATGAATGGACCACCATGAGCCTAGAGATCCGACATACGGGTACGAACACGCACGGCAAGAGAAATGATTCGTCCACGTTCGACAACAGGCAGAGTTTGGCGCCCAGGTCAATCCCGGTCTCGACCTGGCGACCGTTGGTGGGTTGCCGTCAGCTCGGACTACCCTCGACGGGATATGCATGGAGGGACGAGTAACAGAGAGACAGAGGCATACACACACCTACACACACAAAAGAAGCATGGCCCTCACTTCCCATAACCTCATTGGACGTTAATGCGTGCCCGCCCGGCGCGGGCATGACGTTAGTTTCTCATCGAATGCCCGTTGCGGTAAGACCCTCGTCGTCGCGAACATGCTGCACCCCTGGACCTCCCAGACAACTCAGCACCAGTTGAAGAAGGAAGCCCAGAACCCGCACGTGAGAGCCGCGGGCACCCGTTCAACGGCTTTCCTTTGCATTGCTTTGCCTGGGGAGGATACCCACTCTTGGGCGATTGGCCGTTGGACATGATATTATATATCGTAGGGGGAAGAGGAGAGGAGAAGAGGAGGAGAAGGAGGAAGAGGAGGAGGAGGACAAGATTCATCCCAGCGTTTCATCCCAATGCGATGCCTGTCGGGACGTTTTATGACGTACTGACAGGTCCCGCGATCGAAAGTTTCTTCCGCTCTGCTCGGTGCTCTTCTCATCGGTAACGCATATTAAGGGGAGACAAAGGGCGCCCGAGTCAAAAGTCTCGGCAGGAGAGCGGTTCAAGAAGCTTCAGGAATATTTAGACATCGTCGACTCCGCCCTGCAGCCAAGCATATTTCTTAATGTCAAGCTAAACGCAAACACCAACACTACTGTAATCCGCGAAATCCATAACACTCTGACTACTGGTCACACATACACAGACACACATAACGCACAAAATGCTCGGAATCGGAGGCCGGCTATCTGCCATTATTCCCATTATCGCCTCGGCCGTCGCCGTCGCGCTCTCCATTGTCCTACTTGCAGCCGGGACAAACACGAGCAATGGAGGAGACAACTACTGGTTGTCGGTAAGTAGTTCCAACCAGAAAGATCTCGCATCGCACCGCCTGTGACAAGAACTGCTCGCTGACCTGGCTGCCCGCCGTAGCTGAACACGTCAAAGATCGGGCAAGACATCATCAGGATCCAGGCGGCGAACAACACGAACAACGGAAACGGAAACGGCAACGGCGGCGGGAGCCTCATCCCCGGCCTTCCCGGCCTCCCTGCGCCGAACGATCCGACGGGCATCACCCAGGGCCTCGGCAACGTCCTGGGCGGCCTGCTCGGCAACCTCACCAACGCCATCGGCGATGGAGTCCAGGACATCCAGGGCCAGCTCGTCGGCAACCTGACGCAGCTCCTCGGCGTCAAGGACAACTACCGCCTCTACCTCACCAAGATGTGCGAGGCCACCTACGCCGACGACAACAACCCCAATAGCAAGGTCACCATCAACAATTGCGAGAGCTACGATAACAAGGGATCGGGTATGTTCTGAAAGCCCCGTTCCAATACTGGTGTATCATCATCGTCATGTGCGCTAACACAAGGTGAAAAAAATGATAGGCCTGAAGAATATCACCAACTCCATCCCCTCGTCCTTCGTCGTCGGCACAGCCAACGTCTCCGTCCCGCTCGTTTCCGCCATGTCCGGAACCCTCGACCAGATCGTCAACCTCGCCAGCGGAGGCGCCAAGGCCATGGTGGCCCTCCTCGCCATCGGCACGATCTCCACAGGCATCGTCCTCCTCGCGACCCTGCCCATCATCCTCGTCGGCTTCCTCCGCGTCCTCGTCCTCGTCTCCGTCATCTTCTCCCTCATCGGCTCCTTCGCCCTCCCGGCCTTCGCCATAGTCACGACCGCCCTCATCTACGGCGGCAAGAGCATGCTCAATCGCCCGCTGGACGCTTTCGGCATGCAGATCCAGACCGGCGGGCCCTTCGTAGCCATGGCCTGGGTCGCCGCCGTGGCGTCCATGGCCGCCGCGACGTACTGGTTCCTGGTCTGGTTCGTCAGCTTCCGCCGCACGGCGTTCAGCAGGCGCAAGCGCACAGAGAACGAGATCGGCAACTGGAGGGGCATCTTCCGCGAGGTCAAGGGCGACCTGAGGACGTGGGAGGGAGGAGAGAAGTAGGAGGGGACGAGCTACCGAGGCAATGCTTGGGTTGTCAGCCGTGCAAGCTTCCTGTTGGTAGGAATGCTGGGCCATTTCTTTTCAGAACATATGGATGAACGGTACATACTGAAAAGCGTTGTCGGACAGCCGGCGGAGGGACTGTGTGTGTTGAAGCGATTCCCGGATAGTATTATACTTGCTAAGGTTAATTTTCCACGAAACGATGTTATGATACCATGATTGTCTGACCAGGTGATTAGCATGCCAGATTGCAGTCATTTAACAGCCAAGGTCATTCCAGGGCCACTCACACACAACACATGGTCTCATGGAGACGGCGAGTCGCGCGATCTACACAGGGTCAATGATCGGCGTCGTGCCACCCAAAGTTTAAGTTTGTTAGCTGGGGTTGCAATTTACAGAAACCTTCAGTGTCATACTTAGCGAGAAGCTATAACCACATGACAATTGCACCGTGGAAACATCAAGTACTTAACAAGGAGAACAGAAGGGGGACGCAATAATCATCAATAACAACCACACTTACTAACTGTGATTGGCTGTGGAGTTGTGTCTGAGCACGGCAGCTCCCCTATATCTGTAGCCTCTGTGTAAGGGATCACGGTGACTTCTGTTACTGCTGGCGGGTGACGTCCTTGGACCCCAACTCATATTCAACTACCTGCTATGTACATGAATCATGAAAATGCATCAGCTCCCAGCTCCTCCTCCCCGCAGCCCGCTCAGTAAGGGGAGCGGATGTGCACGGCCATGTTGCCGTTGCCCCAGGCGTTGTTCTGTCCGTAGACGAGGCCGTTGCGCGTGCAGGCGTCCATGATGGCGCCGGCCGAGCGGGCGACGTTGCCGCAAGGGCTCGAGGTGTCCCGGGGAGGGTTGCCGCCGAATGCCACGCCGGTGATCTGGGCCTGGCCGCGTCTGCAGAAGGAGGTCCCGGAGACGACGGCCCTGCACTGGACGTTGGCACGCTGGGCGATGAAATCGATGCACCAGACAGCGTCGGCGACCTGAGGGAAAACGGGCGTCAGCGGAGGCACTTCATCATTGTTGTGTGTTTGGAGGGCGAGAGTCATGAAAGAGTGCTTACAGAGGCGGATTGGCCGGGTCTGTTGAACTCGCAGCTGACATCAGCCTGACGCTTCTCGAGGCCATCTACAGAAAAGGGACAACGGTTAGAGCTCCTGCGTCATGCGTGGACTGTTTCCAGCACAAAAGGGGGACATTGTCACCAACCGGTCGAGGTCTGGTTGAAGGCCAGGGCCATCGCCTCCTCGGGGGAGGGGTGCTGTCCGTTGGGGTTGGCGATGATGTCGTCGGCCCACTTCGCAAAGGAGAAGGGGACGGCGTCCGCTGCTCTCACGTCGAGGTTGGACTCGGTGGCGGCCGGGGCAGCGGCGGCGAGGGGGGCGAGGGCCAGGAGGCCGGCGGCGCGGAGGAAGTTGACCATTTTGAGGAGGGCGGGTTGTTGAAAACTGGGTGAGAGATGAGATATCGAAGAGATGGAGGAAGATGTCAAGTCGAGTGGTGCTGAGATGAATAGGATAGTCTCGATTCTGGAGGCGGCGAGGAAGAGGCTTTTATATGCGTCAAGACACGGCTTCTGATATACCCAAGGAACTCCCTCGGACACGGAACTCCTTCGGGCACGGAACGGCCGGGCATCATCTCGACGTTGCTTGCGTTGTTTGCCCATATGGAACGTTCATCAAGAGCAACCTAGAGTTTCTACCGCAGGCACACTCCTATTGCCAGGAATCCAATCCTCCCGATGGGCCCGAGACAACTCTGCCAAGCGGCTAACTGAGCCTCACCGTGCTCGCGTCCAGCCAAAGGATTCAAGACCCTGGCAGAAGGAGTAAAGTTAATGTGCGGGTAGTATCCACCTCGATACAGTAGGATCGGATTCCAAACTCTGTCAAAGGGGGGGGGGGGGTTGCCGTCCGCCACGCTGGTTTCCATCACAGTCAATGTTCACTAGAGACACAGGCCCGTCGAGTTTCGGTTTGGGGTGTCAACTTGTCAACCGAAAAAGAAAAAAAAGTCGCAAATGTCTTGTTGAGACTGTGGTTTGCTACCTCGCTGTTGCAGCTCAATGCCCTGTGCAATCTCTGCGACAACTTGCTTCATTGCGACGTGTAAAGCCGGAAGAAAATGCTCGTATTGGACTCTGGTTCAGCAAGTCCATGGTATGGGCTAACCGTTGCTTAGCCAGTGGTGGTTTCCGAGCTCGAGAACATTGAAGGCATCGTCAGCGGCAAATGAAAAAGGCACACCTTGGCAAACCCCTCCCTTTCTTCAGCATGGAGGATTCAACTACTCTTGATACGAGAAAGACCCCAGCTTAGTCGAGGTTGACGGAACGAAAGTCTCGCAGTTTTGCGGGGAAAATTCCTCTAGGCAGCTGCATATAGAGGTCCCGCAGGGATCCGATAGGCCTCCTTGGAACGCAGATGGGGTCAAAACAGATTAAGTCGTATGGGTCCTGTGGCGATACCCGGCGGCGGTGTGTTAGCGCTGACCACAGGAGCAGGACCCGCTGCGGGAGACTGGCCGGTAAAAGAATAGGGCTGGAGTATCGAGGGTACGCGAAGGGAAGCGTGGGTAATGCATGTCAGACCATGGGCTTTTAGTGTTGCCAGTCTTTCTATATAAAAGAGTCAAACAGTTCCGTTGCAATGGTTCAGACCTGTCGTCGCTACCCACAATTGTCTCGACTCATCTCTCCGGTTGTGGCAACTCTCGGCTGGGTGACGGAACGTGTTTGGATTCTACAGGGAACAGGCGCTGGCTTATCTCACATCTTCCTTAAAAGATTCAAGGTTGCTTTCTGACCAAGGACCGCCAACTGGTTCTATGTTGTAGGATTAAGGTGTGGCGCAACAGCAACTGGATGCAAGCTGCAAGAGCTTCCTGAGCAAGGCTGGGCTAGTTGGCTGGCAGATCTGTGTCCAGGTTGTGTCTTGTTATCCGGAATGATTGCAACAATAACAGTTAACTGCAGAGAAATCGAATCTTAGTTTCACTTCAGGCCAAATGAATTCTTTTTCATTAGTAAACAACCAAGGAGTGATGTTGGTTAGTATTGGGAATGGCGCCAGTTCCCAGAATAGGTAAGGCCGGTACAGGGGACTGGGGCACATCGTCATCCTCGGAACCTGGCATATCTACAGCGCTTGCTCCAACACATAATCAATCAACTCCAGTGCCACTTGCCCTTCGCTAGCAAAACATTGAATGAGTCGTCTTCTATAGAGCTCATCAGATCGAACTCTTTGACACTACTTGCATGCCACTTGGAGCAGTGTAATATCTGTTAGCAACGCATTCTACCACCAAGGCCCTTTTTGACAACACTATATCGATATCTGACGATGGGAAATTGTCACAGGCGTGCTTGTTGACTCAGTAAGTCTTACTATTCTGGGATCTTCATACATAATGAGATTCTCCTTTGATCAAGCTGCCAGTTTTTAGTGCTGGATATTTGCACGTTGTTGGCAGCATGTAGTTATGCTTGAACCAAGTACACTAGGGAATACTAACTCTAAGAATATAACGTCTTGTGATTGTCTGTTGTTGCGGTCGCGTTTTGATTCTTGAGTTAGTAAACATATTAATAGGACCCTTGTCTACTGTGAAGGACAGAAACTTGGTGTCCAGCATGGATCTGCAGGACATCAGCAGATTAATCGTCAGACTTGGAATGATTTTGGCTACATGTTTAATGGGAAACCACCACAAACACAACACATGCGCCTTATTAAGTATAAGCTGAACAGACGGAAGTAGGATACTTTGTAGCGGTATGTCTATGGTCTTGCAACGAACGAGCAACCAAACAAATCAAGGCACAAGATCAGGTTGTCCAGCCCAATAGGATCTCTTTTTAAGTGACCTGAGTACATAAACCAGCTTTCATTTAACCTCTATTATAATTTTGGACTCTACATCTTCACAGTTCCTCTGGAAGCCCGCAAAGACCCAGAGGGTGAGGACCGAGACGCTGCAACTAGGCCATCCCGAACGGACGGTGTCGTCCAGGAACAAAGCGAGCAGGAAATCTAAGGATGAATGGCTGAAAAGCAGTCAAATGAAAGTAGACCAAGTCCGCCTGAGCCCCGCAGCGACAGCCATTCTAGTGTACACATGGTTAACAATCTTATGAGGAGGAGCAATTCGAGCGGTGCTGGAATCAGCATCTAACAATTAAGACTGTTCGTACCAGCAGTTGAAGTAAAAATTGCAAGTGACTCGTTGCATACAAGCCATGTCGCAGCGCGGTTGTGCCAATAATAAGGGAGACTCATCGATAGGATGCTGGATTCACAGAACGTGTCACTTGAAGACTGAGAAACGTGATGTTAGGTAACTCGAATTATGATATATTAAGCCAAGTAGAGTTATAATACACTATTGAGTCCCCAAAAGCTAGCCAGGCAGTCGTCCGATGGCGAGTCCGACGACACGAGCAGATTGGACTTTGCATCCTTTCATCCTCCTACCCTGGAGTAAGGTTCCCAGAAGTTCCCCTGATCCCCAAGCCTGAAAGAATGTTTGTTTGCACTCATCGGCCCAAACGAGGGGCCTCCATGTTCGCAAGCACCTTAGTTGAAGGCGCCGGAGCCCATGCAGCGGGTGAGGGGGCGGTGCACGCCGGGCTTCTCGCAGTGGGAAAGGGTACCAGTGATCCAGCGGACACCGCCGAAGCTTCCCTCCTGGTAGGCGTCGCTCATGAAGGTGCCGATCTGGGTCTGGCGGCCAAGGCAGCCCCTCATGACGCGGCCGTAGCGGCGGGTCTTGAAGGGGTTGGTGACCATGACGCCGGTGTGGCGGGCTGAGATGGTGCCCGTGACGGTGATGGCCGTGGCGCTGGACCAGGAGCGGGAGCCGGAGATGCCGAAGTTGGCCGTGAGGTAGCCGGTGATGATGGTGGGGCTGAAGCCGCCGTTGACGGTGATGGTGTCGGTGACCGTGTAGGTCGAGGAGTGGGCGATGGTGGCGGGGTTGGCGCCGGTGACGACGACGGGGCTCATCTGGAGGTCCCAGTCGTAGAACCTGTCGGTTCTGTCGATGATGACGGCGGTGGTCGTGCTGCAGCTGGCCTGGCGGGCCTCGAGCTTGTTGAGCTCCTCCTCCGAGGGCGCCACGAAATCCAGGAGGGCGTGGTCAACGCTGGGAGGTTGGTGCAGCACGCCCTCAGTCGCCAGCATGGCGGCGAAAGCATCCTTGTGGACAACCTCCACTGTGACGGAAGGGATCAGTCTTCTGTTACAATCTCAAAGAGAGAGATTCCGGCCGCTTTCATCTTTCCCCAGCCAAGAGCGTTGCGGGGGAGGAAAGGGGCATGCCTTTTGGAACATGGTTCTCCCCCATAAAAACGCCCTTGGGCAGCGTGGACAAGATGAAGATGCCACAGGGAGGGTTTGGACTTACTGTGGTCCTCACCGAAGAGGAGAATCTCATCGGGGAGGAGGCCGCGCTCGACGTCGAAGGCGGTGCCGTTGATGGTTCTCGGGACGAAAGCCGGGGCCGCGGCAGCGGCCGTGGCGAGGCAGAGAGTGAGGAAGCGAGTGGCCATTTTGAGAGGGGGGATCAAGGACTTTCTTTGACTGAAGGAAGGGATGAGGATGAGAGGTGATGAGAGGGGTGAGGAATACAGCATTCTGGGACAGGAATTGCCAATGACTTTATACTCACGAAACATGCGAGGGCGCGAAGATAGATTGATTGCTACCTCTGTTAACTACCATCGAGACGGCCCAACGAACTCGTCTCAGTCTCCCGCATGTTGACCTGTTGACCTGTTCACCTGATCTCGTCTTCTCGTTTTCGTCAACTCCGGCTCAAAAGTCACGTCCGTACAGTTGAGTTTAGCTAAGCTAGGGCCGGGTGGATATAGCATCAAGCTTGCCGAGTCATTGCTCTGGGGCCCTCTGTCATTTGCAAGACGGCCAAGTGGATTATCGTCATCTCCATACCGGCCGAGCTCCAATTTCTGACCGGGGGGCCGAGTCCGCAATGGCCCAAGGATACGAGCTGGCCCTCCAGGTGGTTGAGTAACAAAACCCACTCTCGGTCCCGGCCACATGCATACTTGGCGACCATTCATCGTGCGATATGTGAGTCCGTACCGCATCTCAGAAGGGATGCCCAGGTATTTCCCCCCATCCCACATCCCGACAACGGTAGTTGTGGGAGGCTCTCATGCAGCCTGCCTGGTGTATGCAGCAGAGATAGTGGCTCGGCATCAAAACCCCCGAGCAGTAGCAGCTTGGGTTACAACCTCAGCCGCGGCACTGCGTAGCAGTTGGGGGCAACGACTCGTTAAGCTTAATTATAAGCTAATAGACTCCTTGGCTAGACGCTCCTCGTGAGCTTTGCCACACAGAACTCAAATAGATTGCCGGTCCGAGCCTGCGACGCACCTTTTCGGCTATGGCTAGTCATTCACCCAACAGTTGCTGTGGGGAAAGCAATATAAGCTGTACGACTCAGTGGTAACCAAACACACCGCATTACAAAGGGATCCAACAGTCGCCCGACTCATACAGCCCATACAGGCCGTCATTTCATCTCCACGTTCAGCTTTTGCTCCTTCCCTAAAAGAATAAGCGTGTCCCGACTATCTTGCTCAGTGAGGCTGACAGTCAGCAGAATTACACCGACATACCCGAGGGCCGATTTGCCAAGGAGACAGACCCTTCACTACGATCAATTGCCTCTTTTAGTCGTGCACTATTCTCTTGGCTCTGCCTGTAAGATAGTTTGTACAATCCGAGTCATGTTGTTCAGGTCTAGGCCGGAGATGTCGTGACGCTGACCAACAGTTCCCGACGGGCTAAACCATCACGAGGAGAGTCTGCGGTGTCGTCTGATACATTTGGAATTGATTCTCTTTGGTGAAGCCAGGGCAATGGAACTTCTTTTCCCGGTCTTGTCCGGCTCGGGCTTGGCTTTTCGTTTATTGCCCCTCCAGAGTGCACCGTCACAGGACATGACCGACATCTACGTCGTACAAGTGACTGTCGATAAGCCAAAGTGGTGGTCTGGGCATTGGAAGTCTGGGCAGCGGGACCTGACCTGATCTCATCATGGGTCAACCGAGACGCTCGGCTCGAGGTCGTCCGTCCGTCTTCCTATTCTTTCATGGGCCGAGAAGTGTATATATATACCAGGCAGTAACGCGTCTAATCAGACCTCGCTTTCCATTGCAGATCAGCTCCATCCCTCTCAAGAAGTCATCCACCGTCTCCGCCTCTTCTCTCAGGCCCCCCTAGTCTCGTTTTCGCAAAGCACCAGTCAAGATGAAGTTCAGCACCACCGCCCTCATCGCCGGCCTTGCCCTCAGGTTGGTCCCCCCCCCGCCCCCTCTCTTCTGCTCTCCGAGCCCCAAACGTGTTTGGTCTCTCTGCGCGAAAACGAACCCTCCCATTGCTGACGCTTTTGTCTTTCCCTGCGATCCAGCGCCGAGGCCAAGCTTCACAACGCTGGCGCCTGCGTGCGCAACCGTCAGAGCATGCCCATCGGCGGCACTGGCTGGAGTGTCAGCTACAGCTGGTCCAAGAAGTACGAGATTATGCCCGAAGCGACCAGATGCGCCTGCGACTACTACAGAAGGCGCAACACCGGCAACAAGCAATGGGATCAGTGCCCAGACTGCAAGATGGTGCGTCTATGACCCCACCCCCTCTCCCCCTTCTCCCTTTTTTGCAATACTCCGACTGACTTGGCCTCCAGGAGGGAGACGCTTGCGTATCTGCAGGCTGGCACATTGGTGGTGACGAGGTAAGTTCGCAACCATATCACGACGAGTTTTATAGAAAGACTAACACTGGCGTGCCATAGCTCAACCACTACTGCACCAAGTACTGCGGTGCCCCTCAGTCTGAGGGCAGCAACTCCTAGAGCGCTGATGCGGAAGGCGTTTGCAATGCGCATGAATCGTGGGAGAAGTAGTTGTTAATAGCCAGTATCCTGTACATAAATGAAAACCATTGATTTTGGCGAAACTTGGTCTCTGGATGTTGTCACAAGCCTTCCTCAGCTGCGACGGAGCTTGTGGGATTGTCCAATTTAGACAAAGCCCCAATTTACAAAAAGAAGAAAAAACAAAGCCTTGAGCTCTCTGTATTCCATTTCCTCGATTCTAGAGCAACCTTTCAACTATACTGGCAACTGGGGACAGATACCTGCGTTGCCACTGACGAGCATTACATCTCTGTGCTCAGTCTTTTAATCGGTTTAGAGAGCACTCCGGCAGAGATCAATAATGATCCACCTCAACATTTGCTAAGACCAACCTCTCAGACGATTTGTGCGGCGGAGACAGGATCCACGATCCACCCCTGAGAATCCAAATACGGCAAAACTGAACCGTGGTATTCGAACTCTCCCCGCGGAAGCCGAACAACTTCGGCCTTGAGCTCGCGCCGCCCTCCGGAAAGCGTCGCAGTCGTCCTCCAGGCCTCGATCACGTCCGAGCTCATCACCCCAATGTCTTGCGTGCTGCTCCAAACAATGTTGGCAGAGTTGTTGTTGCTGTTGACTTTGTAGCGGAAGATGCTGGCGTGGCCATCCCTGCCACTCCATATTTCCAGCAGCTGTAGCGTGGGTATCCCGGCCATTGCGACAGCAGCTGACAAGAGCACCTCGTCCACACTCCGTTGCCAAGAATAGACTTCCCAGTAGGGACCCTCTTTGGGGACGAAACAAGTCGAGGTTAAGGTTAAGAGCTTTAGGCTTCGAAATGGGACGGGTTCTGTGTAATTTGCACGGGCGGGCCCGTCGGTTTCGCTTCCCAAGTTCACCTTTGTTGCTTGCAGCACGTGGCGGAAGAAGCTCTCCGCTTCCGTGACGAAGCAGAGGGACAAGCATTCTACATGGAGGGTTCTCCTGGCCAGGAACGCGTCCAGTTCCTCCCTGGGTGCCCGGAATGGGAGGCTATACGCGTAGTGCGGCGCATCAATCTCCTCGTGGAAGACTGCGAGTTTCTTCACCGACGGAGGTAAACCATGTTCGAGATGATCAGCGAAATCTGCAGTGCGTGCGAAACTGTAATCAGCATTCAAAAACGAAAGCAATGCAATCAAGTGAGACTTCTCCTCATGTGAAGACGGGGACTCACCCTTGAGCCACCTCTTCTCTTGCGTCGCGCGCCCGATGCGCCATCTCTCTAAATGAATCTCCTCCAACCGCGGGAGACTCTTGATGATTTGCGCGAGGCCCGTTGCCTTGATGTTCCGGGTGCCGGCCCTCCTCATCAGGAGCTTGGTGACTACCTCGACGCGGGGGGGCTGGATCGCACGGAACTCCACGGTGCCCCACGTAAAGAGGTTGCTCGTCGCCCCGGCAAGCCTTGAAGCGGACGAGGCCACCTCGTCGTGCCATTTGGGACTCGTGTGGCCAAACTTTTCGAGCCCGTCGTATGCCCCGAGAGATCCCGTCTCGAGGTACTTGGAGTAGCGGCCGAGGTCGTCCGAGGGGGCGTACTCTGCGTACCGCACGAGGCCAACGTAGGTGTGGGAGCTCAACTCCAGCGTCAGGCCCCGACCCGAGCCTCTGGCCGTCCACGTGGAAAGCGTCGTTAGAAGATGCAACACGATGGCCGACTCTACGGAGCAGGAACCCGACCAGCCATCGTCTAGAGCTACGAGGCCATCCTCCCCGTCGGGTCGGGGCTTCTCGATCCGTAGCCAAACGTGCCTCACCAAGCTCTGTCGTCGCGGATCGAGAGTGACCTGCCTGAATGACGGAAGAGCGTTTGGACGTACGATGAGGTGCTTGAAGGTCAGGCGCTCGAAGAAGGCCTGCCAGTCTTTGGAGACGCAGGCGTAAGACGCGATGCCGCGACGTCGGGAGGTTGGGGAATTGTGGGCGTCTGCCAGCTCCCGCATGATCATGAGCTGCAACTCCATCGGAAGAGCCGCCGTCGTTGGCTTCAACTCTGCCATTCTGTGAGCTTGTGGTGGGTTGTTGGGATCGAATCCGAGAGATCTTGACGCGGTGATAATGACATCCTTGCTTGTAGATGCAGAGGCGAGGTTCTCATTGCCCCCCCCTGGATTGGTTGCTGAACTTGCCGGCTGACTCCACAAAGCTGCATGCCAACGGACTTTGAATCGGGGAGAGGTCATCATATCATGTAAGCAGGTGTTTCAGTTTCTACTTTAAAACAACTACTGATGTTTGCATTTATTCCTATACCAGTTCTAGACGAAGTATCAGCACGATGAGAACAGTGTCACGGTTAGCACTCTTTAGCACAATTGTGTGACTTCTTCAACAAGTTGTTCGGACAGCAAACGCCTCATACATAGGTTCTTTTAGGCTTTGGCTGGAAAGTTGCTCAGTGTGTTATATCACTGACAACTCAGACTAAGTACACTTAAAACAAAAGTCAACTAGGGATAGAAAAGCAGAAGACAACCCGGTTAGTCAAACGTTGCTGCAAAAGCACCACTTACTTCTTAGAACCAACCGCAGACATGCCACCGCAGACATCACCTGACAACTTCTCGAGTCTCAAATCAAAACATGCCGCCGGACGTCTCTGACCCGAACAGGGAGGCCCACCTCCTACCGACCGCCGGCGCAGAGCACTCGGTCCCGTTCACGCAGACGCTGAACCCGCAACAGCTGCCGACGAGGCACACGGCGCCGCCGGCGCACGGCGAGGTTGCGTTGCACTGGTTGTACCCGACGCATCGCCCCGTCCGGAAGCCGACGCCGCGGCCCTCGAGCGTCGTGCCGCAGAGGCAGTCGGACCCCTGGATCGACGCCTCGGGCGGGTAGAACTCCTGCCCGTCGCGAACCACGCACCGGCTCGCGTTCGGGCAGCACGCGAGGGCCGTCGGATCCGTGACGGTGCGTTCGTACTCGGGCCGCGGCGACGGCACGGCGGAGATGTTGGCCAGGGAGACGGGAGCCGTGGAAGCGCCCGCAGTGAAGGTAAGGGCCAGCGTCTCGGACGAGACGAGGGAACGGCAGACGTCCGTCCGGATGGCCGCCACGCCATATTCCTCGATCACGTCTTCCAACCGCGAGCTGGCGCCGGCACCTGTGTCCGAGGTGGAGTTCTGGAAGGCCGAGGTCGAGAAATCGTACAACCTCATGAAGCCGTCGATGATGGAGCGAAGACCCCGACCGGCATCGGAGCCGAGGTCTAGCCCGGCGTCGATGAAGGGTCGGAGAAGAGTGTCAAAGTTGACTACGCGGTCTAGTTCCCGGGAAAGCAGGCTCCATACGGACGCGAACGACGGACACATTCCGGCGAGGGAGCCCTGGGTGAGGTGGTCCAGCGTCTGCTGGACGGACGTCTCGCACTCCATCGAGTTGCTCTCGCCGCCGGGGAACGCGCAGCTCGCAACGAAGTCTCCCGCCGCGCCGGGAAGGACGACACACTCTGTGTCGCCCAGGGAGACGGAAACGGGCAGGTCGGGGCGGACGAGATCGCCGCACTGGTCTCGAAGGTGGAGGACCACGTCAAAAGACCGCTCCTGTCTCGCGTCCAGCGGCACTTCGCGCTTGGAAACGGAGATAGAGGACGACGGTCCGCCCGTGCCGTTGACGGGTACCTCATCGGTATCCCTGCAGGACTGACCCGACAGCACGGCCAGCTGCTCGAAGAAGCCGGATATGAAGACGTCGATCTTGGGCGAGCAGTTCGCCGAGGTGAAGTGCAGGCCCTCCCTGTCGATGGAGAGCACGTTACCGGCCCCGTCGATGATGGCCAGCCTGGAGGGGTCGGAGACGTCGACGAGAACCGGGTTGGCGTTGCCGTCCCTCAGGCGGAGATACTTGACCGAGTTCGTGGCCGGGTCGAGGTAGAAGGCGTCGATGGACGGCGGCTCGCGGTCCGTGACGTTCAGGAGAGACTCGTGGAGCGACGCGATGGGGGTCGGCAGGACGTAGCATGTGCTGCCGTTGCGGGCCACGATGACGGAGATGCCGGTGAAGGCTGAGTCGTAGCCTGAGGTCGGAGTTGCCGAGCTGCTCGTCGTGGCGGAGGAGGGGGAAAAGGAAGAAGAAGATGAAGAAGAAGAAGAAGTAGACAAAGACGGAGGGGTCGTCGACGTGTTTCCTGTGCTCGTTGAAGGCTGCGTCAGAGTGCCGAAGATGGTTGAACCGCCAATGACGGTCCACGTCGAGGCAACCCCGTCGACGAGGCTCGTGAAGACGCTAGGGGTAGGAGAGGCAACGGGAGAGACTCCCGCGGTGTTGTTTGCGGACCCGAAGATGGTCGAGCCTCCGATGACGGTCCACGATGAGGCGACGCCCCCGACAACGCTGGTTATGACCGTGGCTCCGGCAGCGTCTGTCGGGCTGGCGGACCCGAAGATGGTCGAGCCCCCTATCACCGTCCAAGAAGAAGCGACGCCCCCAATAACGCTGGTGATGACGGTGGCTCCAGGAGGCAGGGTGGGAGTTGCCAACGCGGAACTTGCTGATACGAAGATAGTGGACCCTCCGATAACAGTCCACGACGAGACCATACCGTCAACGATGCTAGTGACGATGGAGGCACCGGGAGGCAAAGTGGGAGTTGACTGGGTAGGGTTGGTTGATTCAAAGATGGTCGAACCTCCGATGACTGTCCATGAAGAGGCAATGCCACCCACGATGCTAGTGACGACGGAAGCGCCAGGAGGCAAGGTTGGAGTTGCGGATAGAGTTGCAAAAGCCGAACTCGTTGATGCAAACACGGTCGAGCCCCCTATTACCGTCCATGAGGAGGCAATACCCCCAATGATACTGGTGACAATAGAGGCTCCTGGAGGTAACGTAGGGGTTACCGTATCTGATGTACTAGAAGAGTCTGTGACGGTAGACCCGCCAACAAGAGTCCACGTAGACCCGACGCCGCCGAAGACGCTTGTAATGACTGAGACCGCCGCGCTCTGCTCCGGAGTAGACGTCGTCTCGCTGAGGACCCTAGAAACAGTCGAACCCCCGATGACGGTCCACGTCGAAACGACCCCGTCGATGAAGCTCGTGACGAGAGAGGCCGAGACAGGAAAAGAGGCGGTAGGCGGTGGAGATGTAGTCGGCGTAATGGACGAGCCAGTAAAAGTCGACCCTCCGATCATCGTCCATGTCGAACCGACGCCGCCAAAGACACTCGTGATGACGCTGAAAGTACCGCTGGCCGTCTTGAGGGAAGAAGCCGTGGGAGAGGCCGGTGCGCTCATCGTCCCACTTGATGAGGGACTGATTGCCGAGCCGTCTATCAACGTCCAAGTCGACTCGACGCCTCCTACGATGCTTGTGATGACGGTGAACCCACCAGACACTGGCCCCGACGGGGCGGCCTCGGCCGAAGTAAGCGTCACCGAGTCAACGGGTCCGGTGACGGTCGACCCCCCGATGAGGGTCCACGTCACCGCGGCCCCGCTGATGATGCTCGTGACGACGCTGATGGCCGCCGACGCAGCCTCCGAGGACTGAAGGGCCGAGGTCGTGTTGGGAAATGGGACCGGGCCGCTCGTGACGCCCACGGTGACGATCCAGGTCGAACCCACGCCGCCCACGTCGCTCGTGACGGTGCTTACCACGGGAGTGTCTGGTAGCGCAGAGGAAGAAGTCAAAGGGGAAGAAGTGATTCTGCTTTCGTTGGCGGGTTTGGTTAAGATCCAGGAGAGAGTCCACGAAGACGCGACGTCTGCTTGGGTGCTTGTCAAGCTGCTCGCCTTCCCGGAAGTCGTCGGAATTGGAGCCCCTGGTATGGTAACTGTCGTCCCGTTTACGGTCCAGGTTGTCGGCCCCGGCGGCCGAACCACCAGCGAGTCCGAAGGTACCCCCGAGACGGTGCTGACAAAGATCGAGTCGCCCACGGTAAAAGTGGAGACCCACGCCGAAGCCGTCCCGGGCGACCCCGTCGGCGGCGCCGGTCGACCACCGCTGTCCCCGTCGCTCGGGAACGAGAAGCTCGATGTCGACGCGCCTGTACTGCTACTATCGCTGCTGATCGAAGCACCGGAGCTGTAGACATAGACTGTGCTGACCATGGTCTCGGTCACCTGCACCGTCGTCGTCGCCCAGTCTCGCCCGCACGTCGGGCCCGTGGAAGTGGACAGCCCGGCTCCGGGGATCGAGTACGTGTATCCGCCGTCGAAACCGGTGCGGGACGCCTTGGACAGGGTGAGAGTGTCTGATACAGCGCCGGTCGGCGAAGACGTGGTACCCGAGCCTCCACCTCCTCCACCTCTCGAGGAACAGATAGTCGAAGTCGAAGTCGCCGTCGCCGTCGCCGAAGCGGAGAGACACGGTGCCTTTGACGTCGAGTTGTGACCCAGGAGACAAGAACACTGCCATTACCTACCCGTCAGCAACCCCTTGACCACACACTTATCATAGGCACCACGGACACCACTTACAGCAGACGAGACGAGGCTAGGGGCATACGTCGACGGCACGTCGGACGGGAGACGCGGCGACAACACCGTGCCGGTGCCAGAGGGCCTCAGGAGCGAGGAGCAGTACGCCGTTCCGTTGTGGCGCTCCATAGCCCGGAGGAGGTTATCGCCGTGGCAGCCCTCGGCCGCGGCCAGCGCCGCGCCGGCCACGAGGAGAGCGAGAAACGGGGCGAAGTACATTGTAGTGGAACGAGCGTTGTTAAGTGATGACCGGTAACGAACGGCAGATGTGAGGTAAAGAGAGAGAGAAAGAGATAGAAAGAGAGAGAGAGAGACCGAAAGCCGCAAAGGAATGATTCGGCGGGGACTGCTTTCGTCGGCCGTTGGGTCTTGGTCGAGGAGGTCTCTTCACTCTACGGCCCCTATCATCAACCGAGAGAGAGCTTTATACAAGAGGACGACGGGCCTGGCTTGATTACAGACTAACGACATCTCACGTTACTCATCGTTGCCGACATTCCGAAAAGAGCTCACAACCCCCCTCCCCCCCCGAGACATCTATCAAGTCGTGACATGTCCCCGAACACTACCCAAGGCATCGATGGGAATCACCATCCGTCGATATCCGCGGCACTGGGTATCGTCTTCCCCATCACCGGGTCTCTTACCAAGGTCCATTCTTGGCGAGCACCATACCAGATAGATCGTGTCTCTGTCTCACCTCCAACCTCAGCCAGTCCGGGGGGACACGGGGTTCGACGTCGCACATGCCCAGCTCTCTCATGCGGCCACCCGAGACCGCCACCGTGCGTCCTCCAAGATAGATCATGCAGGTACCAACCTGTCAGCGCTCAGCCGCAGACGCGGTGTATGTGCGATGATCCATCGTCGATATCCATCTGGAAGCCCTCGCTCGGTCCCGAATGCCCCGCCCCCATGTCTAGAGCTCTCGTTTCAGCCATCACAGTCATCTCCTCCAACGCCAGCTTGTGAGAGGGAGACAGCCTCGTCCTTCTCAGCACGTTACCGCTAACCCACGCCACAAGGTACTTACTCGACTCGTCTCTTCGGGTCAGGCGAGATGCGCCCAAAACCTCAGCGCGCCACCCCTCTTGTCAGACAGGACACATGGAGCGACCACCTAGATGTGTGTGCGCTTGTATACAAGATCACGCACACTAGGCCCAGGAACAGGTCCAGGAAGCGAGGTTGAACAAGATCACACACGCGAGAGAGACGATACCATGAGACGAGGAATATTCTCATTTTACAAGACGCGTAACAAATTGACGGAAAACAAAAAAGCCAAGAAGCCTCCCATTTGACATGATTACTTTGGATCCAGCGCCCCCTTACCCCTCGTACAGTCATGATATCTATGACATACAATAAACAGAGACCCAGCCAAGATCCGACGCGCGTAAGGAAAAAGAAGCAGCCATCATTCGTTACACTACCGCCTCATCCGCCTCATGTAGGACCTCACCGCACCATTGTCGTCTGCTGCGTGGCCGTCTGAGACTGGGTCTGCTGGCTCTGGCTCTGCTGACCGCCTTGCTGACCCCTCCTCACAATGTAATCTTGGTTCTCAATCGTCACACTCTTCGTCATGTGGTTGACCTTGTAAACACCGACAAGCCGGGCGGCCAGCTCAAACATGTTGTTTCGGAGTGAGATGACAATGAACTGTGCGTTCTTGGTGCGCTCCTTGATGTAGTTGGCGACAATCGAGACCTGTAGACCCAAGATTAGCACGGACGTGGTGGCGATAATGAGGAGATCGGCATGACTTACGTTTCTGAAATCCAAGGCGGCGTCAATCTCGTCCATGACATACAGAGGCGTCGGCTTGTAGTGGTGCAGAGCAAAGACAAGCGCCAGACTGCTGAGCGTCTTCTCACCACCAGACAGGTTGCTGATGTTCTTCCATGACTTCTTGGGCGGCATGACGCTGAATAGGATACCCTCGCTGAAGGGGTCCAGGGAATCGACCAGTTCGAGCTCGGCGTTGCCACCCATCGTGATCATTTGGTACATCTCCTTCAGCCGCAGCGAGATAATGCTGAAGCCCTCCATGAAACCCTCTAGACGCAGGCGCCGGAGCTCGTCGCAGCGCTTCTTGGCTGTGTCGCGTTGGCTGACAGCGCTTTGCAGGTCCGATGACCGCGCGGCGTGCTCCTCGACACGCCGGCGGTACTCGGCGAGGACACCAAGGTCGACGTTGACGTTCTGTGTCTTCTCCTCCAACGCCGCGATCTCTCCCTTGAGCTTCTCCTTGCTCATGTCGGCAAGTTCGTCAGGTGTGTACACGGGCAGCTCTTGAGGCTGACTGGAGGGCCGCTCCGGCCGATCCGACTCTTCGTCATCGTCCTCCTCGTCGTCGTCCTCTCCGGATTGCTGGGACTTGTCTCCGCCATCGACGGCATCCTGCGTAATGGTCCTGTCGCCCTCGCCCTCTTCGTCTCCTTCTCCCTCGGCAGTTGCAGGCCTTGGTGCTGCTGCTGGTGCCGGAGTAGCTTTGGGAGCGGGTTGGGACACGCCGGTGAGATCCTCGATGTTTTGGAGCGTCAGCTTCGATAGCTTGTCGTTCCAGTACATGAGTCTCTTCTGGTTCTCGCCCAGAACCTTTTGGTTCTCTTCGAGCTTGTTGCGCATCTCGATCTCAATGGCGCGCGTGGCGTTCAGCTCCGTCGTCTTCTCATCGAGCTCGGCCTTGAGTGACGACAGCTCGCGCTTCTTCGCCGCCAAGCCCTCCTCGGCTTCTTCAACCTGGTTCTGGAGGGACTCAGCCTTCTCGCCCTGGTTCTCGATCTCGTGGTCGAGCTTCTCGAGGTCGTGAATCGCTGCCTCGACCTCTTTGGACGCCTTGGCGTGATCCCTCTCGAGTTTCGTCTTCTGCTTCTCGGCCTTGACCTTGCGGACCTCGGCGTTGGACGTTTCCTCGTTCTGAGACACAATCTCCTCCTTGAGCGAGTCGACGTTGGCCCTCTGCAGCCGGAGCCTCTCACCACCCACTTCCATAATCTTGTCCTGAAGAGCCTTGATCTCTTCCTCGACCCCGGATGTCTCATCGTGAAGCTTCTCAACCTCCTTCTCGAGCTTGGCGATCTCCTTGCGAAGGGCTGCGATGCGCTTGTCGTCCGAAGCCGACGGCTGGTGCTCCTTGCTCAACTCCTTGATGCGGCGATGCGCGTCGGCGAGGTTGCGAGCGGCGCTCTCAATTTCCAGAGTGATCTTCTGCATCTTGGTGTCGAGCGCGGGGATCTGCTCGTTGAGCTCGCGCAGCCTCGTCTCGAGCTCTCGCTGCTGTTCCTGGAAGTCCTGGTACTTCTCTTCCAGCACGTCACGGTCCTCCTCGAGCTTGGAGACTTGCTCCTTGGACGTCTCGGCAACAAGCTTTGATGACATGAGGCCTCTCTTGACGGTTGAGCCACCACCGGACATCGTACCGGACTTGTCGATAAGCTCACCGGCCAGTGTGACAACACGCCATCTCTTGGCACCGTAGGCGATTCTGTTGGCTTGGGCGAGATCCTTCGCCACCAGGGTGTCCTGGAGAGCGTGGTAAAAGGCAGGCCGAAATCTCTCTTCCTTGGGGGTGACAAGGTCGAACAGACGGGGCGCGTTCTCTGGTGTCTGGATCTCCTTCATGTCTCGTACCCTGAGCTTGTCCAAGCACATGAAGTTGCCACGGCCGAGATTGGTCTTGCGGAGATATTCGATGCACTGCTGACCAGCCTCGACCGTGTCGGTGACGAAGTTGTCGAGAGCACCGCACGCCGTCGAGATTGCCACGTCGTACTTCTGCTCAATCGCGCCGAGATTGCCCAGCCTTCCGTGGAACCCATCGATACGACCAGACTCGCGCATACGCATCAGGGCTGTGAGTACGTTGCCCTGAGTCTGTGTCTTAGATAGACTAGAGCGAGCCTCGTCGGCCTTCTGCCGGGCGTTGGACACCTTGGCGCGGATTTTGGGCTCGTGGGCGTTGAAGCGAGACAACTCCTGTTCGACTTCCTTCGCCTCCTCCTCCAGCTTGGCCTTCTCGGCCTGGCACCCCTTCAGCTCCTCCGCCTTGGCTGTTCTCGCGTCCTCAATGGCGGCGATTTTGGCCTCGGTCTCGGATATGGCGACTGCACCGGCGTTGGCCTTCTCCTCGAGAATGTTCATTTCGCTCTGTGCGACAGCGATCGCCGACTGCTTCTGGTTGATCTTCTCCTTCCAGGGCTCCAGGGACTTTTGCTTGATTGCAATCTGGTCCGAGAACTTTTGTGTCTTGCCCTTGAGACTCTCACGAATGGTTGTGAGCTCGGCCTCCTCTTCCTGCACTCGAATTTCGAGCGAAGCAATCTCTTTGGCGCGATCCTCGATCTCCTCGGCGCATTGGGCGATGGTCTCGTCGGCTTCGACGGCCGACTTCTCGGCGTTGGCAATGGTCTTTTCCAACTTCTTCTGCTTGTCGTTGAGGAACTTCTTCTTCTCGTCGAACTTGACGCGCTCTTGTTCGAACTTGGCCATCTCCTTGACAAGAGCCTCAGTCTCTTTTGCTTGCGCCTCGAATTCCTTGCTGCCGCGAGAGTACGACTTCTGAAGTTCCTTGATGATCTTTTCGCTACCGTGGTGCTTCTCCAGCTCGTCGTCCAGCTGGGCCTGCATTTGGCTGATCGCCTCCTCAGTGACGGCCACATTGTCGTTGCACTCGCCGATGTAGAGCTGGTAGAGAGCTGACTTCTTGACTGTGAGCTCGTTCTCGTCGCGAATGTATGACAGCGCCTTGTTCTTCTTGTCTTCGAGGCTGTTCTTTTCCTTCTCAACGTGCTGTACACGGCCGCTCTTCTCCATGCAGACCTCGTTGAGTGTTTCGACCTCGGCCGCCGACTCCTCGATCGGTGCCTTGTACTTGGAAGTGCCGATGATATCCTCTAGGTATTCGAGGAGACCGTCGTCGTGCTCGTTGGCTGCCTTGGCCTTCATCTGGGCAATGGACTCGACCTCACCCTGCAAGATGAGGAAACGCTTGTGGTCGAGATCGATGCCGCGGTCGCGGAGGAGGGTGGTGACGGTGGTGAAGTTGGAGGTCTTGCCGTTGATGTAGTACGAGCTCGAGTTGTTCTTGAAGGCTTTGCGAGAAATGATGAGGTCGGAATCGGGAATCACCTCGTGACCGCCACCAGGCTGCGACTTTGTTAGCAATTGTCTCTACAACGAGGACTGGGGAGTACTGACCTGGTCCATGACCTCTCGGAAATGCACAGAAACTTCGCAGTAGTCCAGGTTGGGGTGCTGCGCCGAGTTGTGGATGAGAGCAGAGAGCTTGCCCTGACGCATCTTGCTGGCGCGGAAACCGAACACAAAGAGGAGAGAGTCGATGACGTTGGACTTTCCAGAACCGTTGGGGCCGACAACGGAGGAGAAAGAACCGTGGAAGGGGCCGACCTCCTGTCTCCCTGCGTAACTCTTGAAGTTGGTAAGGATCAGGTACGAGATGACAAGGCGAGGCTTCGGGGTGGTGTCCTCGACGACAGGAATCGTTAGGTTCCTCGACTTGAGCACAATATCCATCGGCTTCTCCAGAACGGTATCCATGGCGCGGACGGGCTTGAAGGTGGCCTGCGTATCATCGGCGTGGGGCCTTTGCTCGTTGACCGCGGCGGCAGTAATGTCGGCCAGAGGCTCGTCCCGTGTCCGGGACTGATCGGGTGTAGCGGACGGCCTGGGCGTCGGAACGGGTGCTGGCGTTGCGGACTTGGATGCGCGGGGCGCGACACTCTTCCTGGGCTTTCTAGGAGAGGCCTTCCTTGGCGAAGAGGGCAGCTCGGTCTTGGTGACTGTCTGGTCGGGATCAAAGATCTCGCTGGGCTCTATTGAGGGAGCGACGTCGAGGGTTGTGGGCTCCTCCAGGGTCGTTGGCTCTTCAATAGCTGAGGGTTCCTCTGCTGCCACCGAAGCCGTCTCAGCAACAGATGGCTCGTCCACGGCCGAAGGCTCCTCGAGGATCGAAGAGGCCTCGACTTTTGTAGGTTCTTCCGACGGGGCAGGGTCGACATTCTTTTTCGGTCTACCGCGACGGCGCGGCGCTGTCGGGGCGGGAGCAGACGCAGGTGCTGCGCTCTTGCGGGCGCGTGTAGGTCGGCGCACTGGGCTTTTAGATGGCTCTGGGGCGAACTCTTCCTCACTCGATTCCCTCTTGGTGACATTTGCGATCTCATCTTCGTCATCCGACGAGTCGACAATGGCCTGGCGGCGCGTCGCGCGGCGCGGACGAGTCGACATTATGCTGGTTGGGGTGGGGGTAATGCTTGGTGTCGGTTAGTCGGAAGAAACGGGGTTGTCGAGCAATAAAGTGAGGTATGAAGATGGTCTCAGTCAATCGGTGAAATGACACCTAGTGCAAAAGAAGGAAGAAAGGCAGCAACCGCAACAGGGCCGCCGTTGCAAAGTGGTGTTGGTGGTGTTCTTTCGGTGGTGTCGTGGTGCGAAGGGGAAAATGCAATTATTGTGTTGTTTGGCTCCCCCACTCTGATTTGTTTGAGTTGGTCACCGATTAGGCCGATTGTAAACAAACACGCTACACCGCCCGACCCCACATCTCGCGTTCTCTCTGCGGGGACTCGTCAATCAGCGACTGTGGCTGGTGCATTTCCACTTTACAAACGAGGTGTGGCTGGAGCTCCATCCAGCAGCACTTAGCACTCAGCCTGTCGCATTCATCATCCCGGCAAAACAGAAAACACCCAAGATTACGCTCTGTCGTCTCCATCACCCACCCACCAACTCCTGTCGAGAGCATCGTCGCCAACACCTCACCATGTTCGACTATACCAACTTCGATCACGTTTTCGGAGGGCAAGCGTTCCCCTACGATCGCAAAACCATCCAGGAGATTGACACGTCTCGCAAGAGTCTCGATGGCGCTCTGTTCATTGATCGGGTGCTCAAGGCACTGGGCCTCACCAAGGGTGCGTACTGTGAGACTGCAAATGGTCTCAATGGATCGACTGACGCAGGACTATTAAAGCCAAGACATACCCTCCCAAATCCGAGAACGCCCTGCGAACACTACACCAGCACCTCTGCGAAACCACCATCTCGACGCACCACCGGCTCTCCATCTTCTACTACATTCTGCTTGACTTCGACACGAGCCAAACCAGAGCTCAGGCGTCGTCCAAGTTTGCAGTCACGTCGGGCGTCCCCAAGAACTACCAGATTTTCATGAAGGGTCTGTGGCTGCTGGACCACGAGCAGTTCGAGGTTAGTCTGCCTGTGCCTGCCAAGGTTTCCCGTCCACTAATGAAGGTCCTCGCAACAGAAAGCACTCGAATACATCGCGCATCCCTCGCTTACCACCGACTTCGCCGACGAGATCATGACGGCACTTGTACGCCGTGCGCCCGACGGCGACTACACCTTGCCTCTGTCGTACTTCCACACGGTCCAGCCCATCCTCAAGACTTCTGCGGCCATGGAGCTGCTATTCGATGCCATGGCGCGCACCAGCGTCACCGAGGCGCTGTACTTCTCCAGGACGCATGCCGACGCCGTGAGAGCGCAGCTCTTCCGCCAGCTGATCTCGACAGTGATTGGCGCCCCTGCCAACGAGGAGACCGCCGCCCGCGCCACGGAGCTTGTGGGCCTGCCCTTTGACGCGACGGAGGAAACGTGGTTCGAGGAATATCTGTCCGAAGGAGACGGCAAGAAGCTGAAGCGAGCAAGGGACACGTTGCTCATGCGAAAGCTTGTCACAGGCCGGCTGAGCGAGGCCGTCAAGGACAAGAACCTGGGAGGCAGATGGGGAGTGGTGCTGGAAGGCGTCAAGAGCGGCTTGGGTGGCCGAGCGGCGTAACGCGTGTTGAAAAGGTGACGTGCCTCAAATTTTGAGGTGGTAAAATCGTGAGTTTGGCATAGCGTTGGCGTTTGGACTGGGTTGTGTTCATGAAATCAGGGGGTAAGCTGAAGCTCAGCCCGCTCACCCGACCAACTTGGAGAAGCGGTCAGATGAGCAGGAGTGAGAACAACAGTAAAAAGTCTATGGGTCCATCAAATCTAGCCCGCGTTACTTGATCTGTGTCAAGGCTAAACATTGACAAATTGAACTGAGCGAACAAGCCGAGCCAGGTGCGCCAGGATCGGTCGCTATGGTGAAGAAGTGAGAGAGTCGCAGAGAGAGAGAGAGAGAGAGAGAGAGAGAGAGGTAAAGGGAGGTGAGAAAGGTGGGAAGGCCACACCGAGGATACACCGAGAAATTGGGCGGATGACTAAGCCTGGGACGAGTCACACCTGCGCGGGGTGGGGGAATCCTTCGCCTGCCATTCAGCGCCTTACACACCCGAATCGTCTCAGCTCACTCTCGATTCACCCCCAGAGACGGATACCCGCAGTGATTATGCTTCACTTGCGCATCGCTCCTTTACCTTTTGTTCCTTTCGGAGTCACTCAGGCCTCGGAAAGATGAACGGTGGCTCAGCTAAAGGCGTCAAGTTTGTCGGCTCCGACGCTTCGGGGCTTCCTCTCAAGCGGAAGCAGGTCCAGCAAGCCTGTGAATCATGTCGCAAAAAGAAGGTTGGTTTTGTGTAGCGCGAGCGTCTATCAGCCTAGTTTCGACCATCTACCGAGACGCGTATCTGATTCGGGACGGTAGAAACGTTGCATCCACGCCGAGGTTGCACCGGTAGAGCTCGCGCACGCAAATGCGCATGATGGGCCTGCAGGATCCTCGCCGGCCAAAGACGTGTTGGTTTCCCAATCAGGCAAATTCTGGATCTAGGCTAACTCTCGTCCAAGACACCTGGTCTCATCCACCGGCTCACCCACCAAGCACCGCAACTCAACGGCGGCACCTGATGATGGTGCGCTGTCCAAATCGCCCTCCCGCCGCGAATCGGCCACGGCAGGCCAGCCGGATCATGCGCAGACTCCTCAAACACGGTTCGTGGGCGACCTCAACCCTGAGGGCATGTTCACCGAAGCCGCCGATCCGGCGGCGGCGGCGGACCCTATTCAAAAGGCAGAGGTGGGTGTATGGCTTCCGTCCGTGAACGCGACATCCGCCCAGTCGACTGCCAGCGTCGTGTCGCGCCCACCAGCCATGATCGACAAGGTGTTGCTGCCCTTCGTCAAGGAGACTTGCCTCAAGTGCGTGCCGCCAGAGAAGGATTTCAGACACCTGCACAGGGTGTATCGAGAGAAGATTCACCCCATCTTCGCACTGGTCCCGGAAGACGTCTTGGATGATGGCGATTCTCCAGCCGCCATTGTCATGCGCCAGGTCGTCTCTCTGGCAGCTGCCGCCGACCCTGAGATGAAGAGCCATCTGCGCCTCGCCAACCATGGCAACAAGAAGCTGTCTTACCAAGACTTCTCGCAGATGCTGTCGGGGTCCGTCCAAACCATCCTGGAGACGAGCCTGATTTCGGACCGGACAGTGCATATTCGCGCCCTTTGCATGCTGTCGCTATACGTTCAACCTTCGAGCGCCGACGAGGCGGATTTGCCCGCTCGACTGGGTGCCAGGGCAGCCCACCACTCTCAGACCCTCGGCTTGCATCTTTTCCACTCCAGTGACGATACGCTAGATACACTGTTTTGTGCCGTGTGGGCTCTCGACCGTATCAACGCCGCATCGTACGGAAGACCCTGCGTCCTGCACGAGGGAGACATCGGGCCCGGTCTCGATGACTGCTTTCGTAGGCAAGCGCCGTGCCTCCGACTCTTTTTGTCGGTTGTGCAGTGGCTGGACAAGGTAATTGAGCTGTACAGGCCAGGCGTCATCGCCCAGTCTCTTGAAAGCAAGCCGTTTATTGACCTGCCGGTGCTGGAGCCTATGATTCTGGAAGCCGAGGCCTTGCAGGTTTCCACGCCGCTCCTCGGTACGTCAGACCTTCTGATGCTTTTGTTCATGCCGATTCGGCATCTCTGATAACCCTCGCAGCGACCATCGAAGTCTTTTACCACGCCGTCATCATCCTATCGTGCCGTCTGTCTAGGCCTGGCCCGCCAGCGCAGTACGCCTCGTCCATCCCACCTGCTTCGGCAAACGCCCGTCGCTCCCTGGCTGCCGAGCGCATATCTTCAGCCATCCGTCGGGATCACCTGAGCCCCGTGCCTCTCGTCCCCTACGCCCTCTCCCTCGCGCTGAGCGTCGAATACAGGAAGATGCGGCACAGCGCGCTGCCCATGTTTCGGGCCCGCGCCCGCAGTGCCTTCAAGTCCAACTCGGAGCTGATGAAACGCTTCGGCGACGTGTACTGGAGCGCGAGGGTGGTCGCCGGGCTGGGTGAGCGCATCCTGAGAGAGATGGAGCGGGCGGCCAACTCGATTGCCCAGGGAGCAGCAGGGCCACTTGCGACGTCGTCCATCACGGACGTTCCCACGACCGCAAGGACCGAGGAGGTTGCCTCTGTGGCTGCAGCGCCGGATGCAGTATCGCAGGCCGCAGCAGTGCCGGCAGTAACGGCCTCGACGACCGACTTCCCGCCGCTGGACGCCATTGATTTCTCGGCCGTCGATGCTATGCCGCATCTGGACGTGTTTGGCCATTTCGACCCGAGTTTCAACTTGCCGGCGGTGGACAATGCGCTGGAAGCTAACCTAGACATCGGGCTTCCGCTGAACTGGGGCGAATGGGATCACTTTGCCAGCTGAGGACGAGTCTTGTGACGGAGACATCGAACGTGGAGGACTCCGACGTCTTGTTGACAACCTCTTCCGATGAATGTAGATACAGGTTCGGGACGGTTCGCCAACGTCGGTGATGCGCTCATGCGCGTACCAAGAAGAGAGTGCCCCCCTGATCTATGGACCAGCGCGTCGTCAAATGAGCGAAGTCGGCTTAATTGACACAGCGAGATATAGTAAGGGTTCCTGACTCCAGGCGCTCGCCACGAGGTCCACAAGTCTACCACATCAGGATCCAGCCCGACCAGGTTTATAATCCGCCTCATCCGGATGTCTGGTAGAGTACAGCTGGATCATCGTTACACACCGCCCTGCCCCTGGGTGTATTGATATGGGTCGGCACCTTCTCATCACGCGAAGCCGAGGTACTTCGCCCATCATGATCAGCATCACATCGTTTGCTGCTGAAGGCTAGACTCGCCCATCAAGCGAATTCTCAGAAGAAGGGAAATCGAGAGAAATGTGATGGGACAGGTTCATGTTCCTCGCTGGGCCCTCTTGTCACCTTTGTTCCTGGAGTTATGTCAACCTACGCTCCATTCGTACGTCGAGCAAATTCTCAGCCCCATCATGAGCTGCGAGAGCAATAGCATTTATCAATCTCTCACCACAAGCGATCATTCTATCGACTCTGCGTGGTGCCTCTTATTCTATTAGCGAAGCTCGGCCAATAGGCGGCCAAATGCATGATGCGTCGATGTATGCTGACTAAGCCAAACAATCCCTTTGATTTGCACCAAAAACGCCGAAAGTGCCGTCGCCACCACCGTTTCGGTGACCCAAAGACCTCGTTCGCATCGCACCCCCCGACTACCCCGTCGCCAGCGACAACCAGGGCCCCGTCCCTCTGCTACTCTACATGATCTTTGTACAGTACCGAATTACGATTCGACGATGGCGCCGCCGCTCAACATGCTGATCCGCGCCCTCGTGGCCTTTGAGGACGTCATCATCCGACAGGTGAGCAACTCCGTCCAGCACGCTTGACCCCGGCCGACTCGAGGGGGTTTCGTTCCCTGCTTGCGCGTAAACAAGCACGCTGACATGCGTCTTTCGGCTTGCAAAGATCCTGAAAAGCCCCGGCTTCCACCGCGGCGTCGGCCGGGTCCATCGCTACGTTGACGAGAAGCGCAACGGGCCCCTGCCGCATGAGCCGTTGCGCCAGGGCCAGGCGTCTGGTACGTTGCCAACCCTCGTGGAAGATCATGGACAAAGAAATAGTGTGGAGAGGAAGGGCTGACGCGGATGTTGTGGCAGCGAACCCGGAGGACCGAGGCTTCGTGCAGTACTTCCTCGACGAGCTCAAGAACCAGTTCCGCGGGACCCCGACGAACCCGCCACCTCCGCCCGGGCCGCCGAAGCGATAAAACGGGAACTCACCGCAGCAGTTCCCCGAACAAGACGACGAAGACCAGCGGCGGACATGGGAATCTGGAATGTGTTCTTGGGCTACGAGCACGTGCAACCAAAAAAGGCTTGGCCCAGTTCTTCAGGCGCCTCGCGACGATCTCGGCATGTCTCGAGAGTTAATGAATCGCTTGTGGACTACAACCTAGGCCGCATTGGTGACAATGCACTAGAAACCCATCTCTAACGACACCTCACTATCTCATCTTTGCGCCAACGCGCGGTATCGGCGTCTGGAGTACTACAGGACAGGTCCCACCATCAGGCCCCGAGGAGCCTTGCGCGATATTCCGGGACTAGTGCTGGATCTTCGTTCTGCAAAAGGCGTTTTGTGGGAGAAATGATTATTCTGCAGGAAGGTCGCCTCGACACTCAAGTCCCCCCGTTGTACTCACAACTTACCAGAGATGGAAACGGCTGATACCTCCGGAGAGTGGAGCCCCGGCCCGGCAAGCCCGGCAAGAATCTGGCCGGACCACGGACTCGGCATCCATCACTGGTGTCAAACTCTCCACCAACATGAATGATTGAAAGTGCTCGAAACACCGACCTGAAGAAGCAGTTGAACGGACGATTATTCCGTCTCGCCCCAGTTCTGCCCTGACTCGACAGACTGATAGGCGCGGGTAGCATCGCATTTCAATAAAACAAGCTTTCACACATCAGTTACATTCAATCCCCTCTACGTAGTACACCCATCCACCGCAATCACTTGTAATCCATGGTCAAGGGTCAACGTGTGACACGTGAGAACAACTCTCCGTGCTTCTCTGCAACGCAACCCCTGACCCCTACCACAACCGCCTACACTCCGCGCACCCACCGGCTGATTGAGGGGTAAGCGGAGAGCGGAGGGACGGAGGCAGATGCCCCCATGTTGCCTCTTTTGGGAATCCCCTGTCTACGTGGTGCAACCCTCGCCCGTGCCGTGATGCTTACCCTTCCAGGCCGTTGGGAGCCGCGCTCCGTCCTCAAAAGAGACTGGTCTCGCCGAGTTCCCTGCTCGCTGCCAGTGCCGTCTACTATACCATTGAATTTCAATTCTTCAGCTGTTCATCTCGTCCATCTCACGCCCCGACGCCCATGCTCTCACGCGATTTTCCACCAAGCGCAATGCCGCGTGTTCTGGCAGCGGGTTCAGCTTTCGCAAGTGGTGTGATTGAACGGAGCTGCTTGCTACCTAGGGGCGGCCCATGGTCTGGCGTTCCCAAAAAGGACATTCATTCTCTTGGTGTAAGAGGCGGGGATGTTTCTAGAGTATAAACAGCCGGGTTCTTCGAGCCAGTTGCGCGAAGTCTTCCCTGTGTGATATTACCCTCAGAACCCTGCACCAGGCCGCCCTCATCCCAACTAGAGCGTCGTTGCTATGAAGATCGACATCAGCATCGCCGTGCTGCTTGCACTGGCGCACCGGGTCTCGGCCCAGCAGGCGCCGTGGGGCCAGTGTGGCGGCAACGGGTGGACGGGACCGACGACCTGCGTAGCGGGATGGCAATGCGTGAAGGCGCACGAGTGTACGTCTCGAACTCGGCACTTCACGATCGGGGGGGGGGCTTGGTCTGTCTGCTAACCATAACACGCCAGGGTACTCGCAGTGTCTCGAGGGAACCAGCTCACCCTCGCCCACCACTCTCCGAACGACGACGACCTCGAGGCCGACAGTGACTATCACGTCGAGCACGGCGCGTGCGTCCAGCTCGGCGCAGTCGACGACCTCTGCCAGATCCTCGTCCTCCTCGTCCTCCTCGGCGAGCGCCAGCGCCAGCGCCGCCCCGTCGGCGTGCCCCGGCACCTTCGCCGACGTCTCGGCGGCCGACTTCGTCAAGGCCATGAGCCCCGGGTGGAACCTGGGCAACACGCTCGACGCGATCCCCAACGAGGGGTCGTGGAACAACCCGCCCGTGGTCGAGAGGACGTTTGACGACGTCAAGGCCGCCGGGTTCAAGAGCGTCCGCATCCCGGGTAAGGCATCCGTAGCAGCGGGCGGCGCAGACAAGAGACTGGGGGCTTTTTTGAAGGCATACAAAACTGATACATACGGGACACAGTGACCTACAGCGACCATTTCACCAGCGCGGCCCCCAACTACACAGTCGACGCGGCCTGGCTTCAGCGTGTGTCTGACGTGGTTGACATGGCGACTGCGCGCGGGTTCTACGTCCTGACCAACGTTCATCACGGTATGCCACTCACTTACTCACTTACTCACTCGATCCTCTCTCTCACTCACTCACTCACTCGATCCTCTCTCTCTCTCTCTCTCTCTCTCTCTCTTACTCACTCACCCACTCAACCCCTACGTATTCATTATCCTGACCCCCCTCTCTCACATTGACATCCATCTGATACAAACTTACACATCCCGACAGACTCCTGGAACTGGGCCGACGTCACCAAGGCAACCACCGACGCCGACCTCAAGGTACTGTACGACAAGTTCTACAACCTTTGGCTCCAGATCGGCCGCAAGCTGGCGTGCAAATCCAGCCTCGTCGCCTTCGAGTCCATCAACGAGCCCCCCGCCACGACCGCCGAGCACGGCGCGCGCATCAACACGCTCAACGAGCTCTTCCTCAAGGCGCTCGCCGACAGCGGCGGCCACAACACCCGCCGCGTCGTCAACCTCGCCGGCGGCGGCATGGACGCCGCCAAGTCGACGCAGTGGTTCAAGCCCCCCGCCGCCGTCAAGAACCCCTGGGCGCTGCAGTACCACGTCTACAACCCCTACGACTTCATCTTCTCCGCCTGGGGCAAGACCGTCTGGGGCTCCGACGCCGACAAGGCGGCCCTCGCGGCCGAGCTGGGCATCGTCAGGGGCAACTTCTCCGACGTGCCGCTCGTCATCGGCGAGTTCGACGCGAGCCCGCTCAACACGGAGCCCGCCGGCCGCTGGAAGTGGACCGACCACCTCGTCCGCACGGCGACGGCGCTCAACACGGCCGTCGTCATCTGGGACAACGGGCTCGACCACTTCGACCGCGACGCGCGCGTCTGGCGGGACCCGACGTCCATCGGCATCATCAATAACGCCGTCCGTGGCGTGAGGAACTCGCTGCCGGACAGCACCGTCGACGCGGCCGCCACGACGCAGGACTCGTCGGCGTACGTCTTCAACCGCGCCGGCAGCGCGCCGGCGGACCAGACGCTGCCCTGGCTGTTCAACGGGAACACGCTCACCAAGATCACGACGGACACCGGCGCGGCGCTGGCCGCGGGCGGCGACTACACCGTCTCGGCGTCGGCCATCACGCTCAAGGCGGCGTTCTTGGCCAGATACCTCACGCCGACGGCGGCGCCGGGGGGCAAGGCGAACCTGACGCTGACCTTCTCGGCCGGCGCGACGTCCCAGATCCAGATCGTGCAGTGGGACGTTCCCACGCTCGCCTCGACCGGCTCCAAGGCCGTCGCGGGCGCGGACCTCAACATCCCGATCACGTACAAGGGCGTGAGGATGCCGGCTGCCGTGAAGGCCGTGAGCAGTGACGGGGTCTATCTGTTTGACGACTGGACGCAGTGGCTTGGTCCCCTTCAGCAGGGCCGTATCGTGAGTGTTGCCCCTTTTCCTCCTAGTTTTATCATGGCCGCCTTCCCTCCCCCCGTCTTCCTCCGAGGCCATGATTGGAGGAGAAAGCGAGGACCAAGAGAGACGTGCTGACTGTATTCGGTGGTAGACCTTCAGCGGGCAATGGAACTACGACGGCGCAAAGGTCATTCTGACCGCGGCGACGGTGCAGGCTGTGATTGCATCCGGGAAGCCGACGACGTTCACTTTCGAGTTCTATCCTCGCGTGCCGGGGAACAACGTCACGTACACCTTGAGTCCGTAGGTTGGTAAAAAGCCTCGAGGGCTTCGTTTGGTTCCCGTTACGCAGTTGTGTCCCCGAACGCAACCCAAGTACAGCCAGCTTTATAAGGGCTAGAGCTGGTACGGCTGGTTCTATAAGCCTGCACAACTCATGCTGTTGTTTCGGTACGGGTAGTCACTTTGTTCTCCTTCAAGCTGAGAGAATAATAAACTGCGCTCTTCGTATGCCACGAGCACGATTGAACCATGTCATCTCACGTGCGCGCGAACAACCCCCCCCCCCCCCCCCCAAAAAAAAAAACCCCCCATGAGATGCTTCTGTCTCTTGGTCGATTAAGAAGCCTTCTTCCAATAAGCCCCAGCGAACCCTATGCAGAACCCTGGGGTCCGCTTACCTTCCACCAGACATAGACGTGTGCAGGTCCTCCTCCCCTTCAAAGATGCCTCCCCCTCAGCCCCTTCGTTCATATTCCGATCAACACAGGTCTTTGCCATGTCGAACCCCCTGGGTCACAAAGCCTCTTGGATATTCCTGTAGGAAACACGTGACCGCTTTTGTTCAAAAGGTGTCTGTCGGGCTGTTACTTCGTTGGCAGAAGGACGATGGGATGTTTTCGGTCCGAGTGCCGCAAGACCCCTTTCAAGGCCGCTATCGAGGACGGCCTCCCCTTAATCATGCCCTGTTACTCGACAACGAAGGGCACCGGGCAGGAAGAGGCATGCCTCGTCTTCAACAAGGTAGTCGTGGCCAACTACTTGCAGACTGAGCCGTGGTTGGGGGCACGGCGTAAATAAGACCAGACCTTGCGTTCCCAGACTTTGGATCTCGGAAACACGGGGGTTGGTCGTCGACCGAGGTTGCCAAAGGTCAAGACGAGCTTCGAGGACGCGGCTATCTGAAAGCCGCATCGGACCACGCGTTCCAGTGCTCAAAGTTCAAAAAGTTCCACACGACGTTGGGGTCGACCAGGTTGGCGTCAAAGTCCCCCGGGATCATGGCGTCGCCAAAGTCGGTGGCGTCCCCGGCAAAGGGATGGTGATGATGTTGCTGCTGATGCTGATGCTGATGCTGCATGCCCACGATCCCATCTGACAAGAAGCCGGGCGATACGTGCGCGAGCATGCCCCCGCTACCGTCCTGGAGCTTCATCGCCGGCTCCGTTTCAGCTGCCGCCGCCGTTGTGGCTGTGGTTGTGGTTGTCGTCGTGCTATTCTGCCGTGAGTGGCTCGGGCGATGCATCTTGGCGGCGACGCTGAGCAGCTCGCGCACGATGTCGGCGCACCGCCGGGCGACGGCGAGCATCTTCATGGCTTTGAAGATGTCGAGGCTCAGCTCGATGTCCTCCATGACCTCCTGGGCGGGGAAGGGGCAGATGTTGGAGATGAGCACGTGGAGGAGGACCATGCAAGCGTCTAGGAGATACATGCAGTTGTACCACCTGTCAGAGTTAGTCTCCTTCTCGAGATTACCCAAAGGGAGGAGAGGGGGACCATGACTACGTACCACGTCCTGAAGTACGGCCGGTGGAGGTAGCTCGTATGCATGAACCGGATGGTGTCCGTGGCGGCGTTGACGCACGACTTGACGTGCCGGGATACCGTGTTTCTGTCGGCCTCGAGCGCCTTGGAGATGATGAACTGCCGGTGAAGCAGTATCCGCGCGTTCAAGAAGCCTGTTCGCCTCGTCAGCGAGCATGATCCACTAAACATGCTGCTCAGGACCTGGATATGAGTAACAAACGTACGTAGCTTGAGGACGGTCTTCTGCTTCATGGCGAACTCGCTGTCCTCCAAGGACGACAGGTCGAAGCGCAGCTGGCGCGGCAGGCCCGACTTCCAGTCGTCCAGCTCGCGGTCGAGGTCGAGCGCCGTCTGCGAGAGCCGTTGCAGGGACTTGTGGTTGCAGTGCAGGCTGAGGTTGTCCGTCATCCACATGAGGATCTTGGCCAGATCTACCATGGGGTTGATGAGGCAGTAGGCCGAGTTGGGGAAGTGCTGTGGGTTGTTTACCGTTAGCAGAGACGATTATGAGGGGGGGGGGGGTTGGACTGACTGAAGTCTTGGGGAATGGGATCGAGTAGGAATTCGGCGCGCGCAGGCCTGACTGGCGACCTGCCGAGAAGCACATTTCACTGGGCTGTCAGCGTTGGTTCATCGGGTGAAGATATCCAGACACTTACATCTCGTGAGAATAGAGTGACCTGTAGAGAGGCGAGTCAGCAGTCAGAGAAGTCAATGGAAATATGTGTGTCATGCTTACCACCACAGCAAGCTCTCCGGGCTCGTGTCGGATCCGTTCTTGGTCGGGATCCCCATGGCAGACGCCGTCCTGATGGCCATGCCGCTGTACATGTAACAGCTGTGTGGCTTCAGGGCGTTCTGGCCAAAGACCGACTGGCGTCATCTCGTGTCAGTCAAAATGAGCCACATGGATTATTCAGTTCTTGGCCGGCGGTGTGCCACCCACCATGAGAAACAGCGTCTGCGCAGTTTCCAGCGAGCTCGACTCGCAAATGTCCTCCAGGTGAAGCCTCGACCTCTCAAAGTACCTCCTCGCCAGCCGAATCGGGGGGTACAGCGCCTCTTCCTTGCCGTTCTGCCCCGTCCGGTCGAGGAACTCGCGGGTGTGGTCCTCCATCAGCAGCGACGTCTCCCCGGCCGTGATGGCCCCGATGGCGACGACGACGTGGTACAGCGCGAGGAACCGGCCCTCCCGGCGCATCTGGGAACAGGCGGGAGAAACGTCCGGCGGCCTCGACGACGACGACGACGACGACCAGATGTCCTCCTCGCACCGCTTGAGGAACGACGCCTGCTCGAGGATCGGGTGGATGTTGTGCAGGTTCTGGAAATAGAGCCGGACGCACTCGCGCTCGATCTCGGCCGCCAAAAACGCGTCCGCCGGGCTCAGGACCGCTGCCCCCGGGCTGACGGCGCTCTGCTGCTGCTGCTGTTGCTGATATTGGTAGGAGCCGCGCCTCGCGGAGCCTGCGCCGCCGCCGCCGCCGTACTGAGGGCTCCCCTTGCCGTACGGGTTGTTCTGTTGGCTCTGGCCGATGATCCGCGAGTCCGGGGGCGTCGAGTAGTCGGAGCTGTGCAGGAGGTTGACGATGGAGCTCTGCTTCCTGTGCCCGGAGGCGCCGGCCTCGGGCTGCTTCTGCGTATTGGCCCGAGAACGCAGGCGGGCCAGGAAGTAGAAGGTACCCGTCGGGCCGTAGAACTCAGCCCCCTCGGTGTGTTCGTTGACCTGGCCGAGGCCGTCAACATCATGCTCTGACGAGACGGACGAGTCGTCGTCGCGCTGCCTGTGGTCCGACGCGTTCGGCTGGGATGAGTGGTGTTGGTGTTGGTGTTGTTGTTGTTGTTGCTCATGCTTGATAGGCTCATCGAGGCTGACGGGGGAAGGGTGTAGATTCTCTGGCAGCATAGACTGCGGTTGATGCATGGTAGTCTGTGAGTTAGTCATGGGCTGCGGCTGTAAGCGTTGTTGAATCCGTCCCGGGGAATCAAAGGAGTGAGTCCTCTTCTTAGGTCTATATGTATACAGGGGTGATGGTCAGTTAGTCATACCGATGGTCCATGGACGAGGTCACTGGAGGCGTACACATCTCCTACTCCCTCCTTGTACGAGCATGAGAACTCATGGCCTGAGTTTAGTAGCCAAGTCAGTCAGTGATCTCCTAGCCCTATAAGGAGTCACCCAACAACTCACGGACACAGTTGGAGCAAGGTGAGCAGCCGTCGCACTGGCGATCATATATCGTCAGCAATGATAAACCCTCCCCCCCTTCCGTCGTCATCATCATCTTCACCACCCGGAGCGGACGCTGACCAACCTTTACTTTGCGAGCCCGACAGGTCCCACACGCCATCGGGGCTCGAGGCCTCCGTTTCCTCTTGACGCCTGCAGGGCTCGGGTTATCCGAAGAACCAACGCTGGTGGTGGGTACGTCCGCTTCCATGTCTGATGACTCAGGATCTCAAATAAGGGCAGAATGTAAATGTTCGCAAGAAGAGGGAAATGACGGCCAGGCTCGTCCCCGGCCCAGGCCAGGAGCGGGGATTCGGGAATTTGAACTGCGTTTGACCCCCTCCCCAGATGACGTTGGCAACTCGTCCGAGCTCGTCTAGACGGAGAGCTTCCGCAGGGCCAGTTTCGTCGGTCAGGTGAGACAAAAGGCATCCCATCCCTGAGTTGCCCCGGCGTGTATGGATCACATAACGTCGGGGACACGCCCCGGCACGGTCTGCGCATTGACAATGCGAGTTGGAAGACAGCAGGCAACAAGAGACAAATCGGATCGATGCTCTCGGAGTAGAGATGGTCTCCAAAAGTGTCTGCGAATGGGATGTGCTCAGTCGGGACTTCTCTGCCCTCTAACATCGTACGATGGTCCTCGTTGCTCGTGGGCCCTCGGCACGCTGGCTTCCAAGTTTGATGTACTATCGGGCATCGTTCCGTAATAAAGACGAAAAGACATCCCAATTTCTTTTATACCTCGAACTGATGATCCAGATGCATGATCTAGAAGGGAAAGAAAATCATTGTCGATCCCGTCACGTCCAGCCTGTCCGTCATTTTGAGACCATGCTCGAAATCACGCAGCCGCCGTGTCCCGCCGGCGGACACTTGCAACACGGGGTCGACTACGCAAAACACCATTTAAGCCCGCGCAGTGCCCCCAAGAAAGACATTTCATACGAGGTGCCCGTCCTCATCGTGGGCGGCGGCCCGACAGGGTTGTTGACGGCTTACATGCTGTCCAGACACGGCGGTACGTCAACTCAGCGGCAGCACACACACTTTGATCGTACAGGGATCTCTCTCGCAAGTGCGCTGCGGGTACACACGTGTGTCCCGGGTTTACGTTACTAACGCTCGGTTGTTCTTATCGCCGTCAGTGAGGTCGCTGCTCGTCGAAAAATATCCGGAGAGGCTCGCGGCGCCAAAAGCGCACGCGCTGTGTCCCCGGACCCTCGAGATCTGCAGGCAGTACGGGCTCGATACGAACACTATCCGCCGCATGGGGTCTCCGCGGAGGGACGCCTGCCGGGTCAATTTCCTGACGAACCTCGGCGGCGAGGTGATCGGGTCTCTGCCGTACGAGCGGATGGATGCCGGTGTTTTGGAGCACACGCCCCAGGTGTGTAGTAGAACCAGCTTCCTCTTACGTCTGTTGTGCATAAGGTTATTACTACTGGTTAGAAGGCTAACGGGGCCCGGCACCTCGCAGATGATTCACAACATCCCCCAGCCAGACTTTGAGAAGTTTGTATCTGATCAGTTGCTCGATGACCCCAACGTCGAAATTCGCAAAGGCGTGGGCTTCGTCTCATGCGAACATGTGGGTTTTTGATCGTCTAAATATTACAGTATGACCAGAGCTTTGACAGGCTTGCAGCGAGGCGGCAAAGTGTTTACCACGGTCGAAGAGCGTGCTACGAATAAGCGATATACGGTCACGTCGAGACACCTCGTCGGGTGCGACGGGGCAAAAAGCCAGGTCCGCCGGTGTCTCGGCATCGAGACCGAAGGAGAAGATGGATGTGAGTTTGTGGCCATTTCGCAACTCGTCGTAGTCGTATCCCGCCTGGCCTTGGTTACTGACGACTCAGATGAGACGATGATGACGATCCATTTCAACGCGGATCTCCGGCCGGTGGTGAAGAACCGCGTCGGCATGCTGCACTGGATTGTCGACCCCGCCTGTTCTGGCTTCATTATAGCATACGACTTGGGCGGAAACCAGGTTCTGATTAGCAATTTTGATGTGAAGTGCTCCCTCTGTGTCGTGGAACGAGTTTCGTCAACTGACACTATTCCAACAGTCAAAGAAGCAACCGATAGAGACGTGGAACGAAGAGCGCGCCCACGCCACCGTGTCCGCCGCAATAGGGCAGGATATACCAATAAAGGTCCTGAGTTACCGGCCATGGGTGTTGAGCCGCAAGGTTGCCAAAGAATACCGCCGGGGAAACGTCTTTCTGTATGTTCCCTTCACACACACTCTTCCACTCACATCACGAAACTGACCCCAGACCAGAGTCGGCGACGCTGCACACTCGTTCCCCCCGACAGGCGGCCTCGGCCTCAACTCGGGCATAGCCGACGCCCACAACCTCGCGTACAAGATCGCCGCCGTCCACTGGGGGCGCGCCGGCCCGGGCCTCCTCGACGCGTACGAGCGCGAGCGGAGGCAGGTCGCCGTCGTGGCCGCGGCGCAGAGCATCGAGAACGGCAAGTCAATCTTCTCCTTCCTCAAGGCCGTCGGCGCCGCGGGCCAGGGCGAGGACTTGGCCGGGGCGCGGCGGCGGATGTACGAGACCATTCGCGACCCGGCGAAGCAGGCCTTGATAGCAGAGAACGTCGAGAGACAGCGAGAGCATTTCGACAACGTGAGTCTGAGACGCCTTCTCAAATTTCTGCACGATGATTTGCTTGGGGATCCGAGTGTGCTGGAGTTGCTAATGTGACTGAGGACAGATCGAGCTACACATCGGCTATGTCTACGGCGACGACAAGCCGCCAGCGAGCACTTTGATCTACACCCCAAAGTTCAGGACCGGCGCTCGGCTGCCTCACGCTTGGATCAGGATCAAAAGACCAAGCCACGGTCTGCCGCAACAACCGATAGACCTCTCGTACGTCGAGGAGCTGTCGGACGAGCAGGTCGCGGCTCGGCAATTCTCCACCCTCGACCTGGTGCAGCCGGGGACGTTCAGCCTCATCACGGGACGCCGCTCCGCCTGGGCTCGGCGGTCCAAGGAGTCCGCAGAGGTGCTGGGCTACGGCATCAGCCTGTGCCTGTGGGCCGCCGACGAAGACTTTGCCTTTTGCGACGAGGGGCACAGCAGGCTGTTCGAGCAGGACGGCCGCCTGTCTCACGGAGGAGCCATTCTCGTAAGGCCGGACCAGCACATATTGGAGTGTTTGGGCACTGAAACGTCTGTTGAGGAGATTGTAAATTGCATTGCGAGGCATATGGATGTTGCAATTTAGCTGGGAAGATCCGGCGACTGAAAAGAAGGCAGCAGTATCTAATGATGTATGATATACACCGGGAGCGGGTGTTGTAATGTGGGACATGATAAACAGATACGGTCCAAAATCAAAACGATGATCCGAGAGTCAATGCCATGTTCTATTGAATTTCTCGTATAGTCCTTGGAACCAGGGGGATGTCCGGTCACCGGGTTACTTGCGCGACCCCGAGGCAAAGCCCCTATCGAGAAAGCAGCTAAGGCGTAAGAGATTTGGTTGCCAGCGTCACATGTCTCAGTCAAAATACAGTCCCCAACTCCCCTCGGCCTCTCTCTGTAGACGCCTGGCTGCTCTATCCCTTTCGCGCTGGTTCGACTCGGCTAGGAGCTGCTCCAGGCGTAAGGCTCTGATATGGGCAGGGTACTGCGCCGCCCACCTACGTTTCTGACGTTCGACTTTCGAATTCTGCCGCCTCCACGACACTCCTCGCATCGAGGGCCTTCGTTCGTCGAGGTGACCCCGGAGATAGTGCTTTTGCCCTCGGCTCCAACGGAACTTCCATTCCTCCAGAGACCACGGTCTCTGTTCCCTAATCAACCTCTCGATGTCCCAGTATTTGCCTGGATTGAAACGGCAGCAGACGACGGAATTCCCGTTAACGATGTCTCGCATCGCCTGCGGGAACCCGTCGAGAAGATAGCACCAGTTGACAGGCCTGTCACGGTCTGGATATCCTGGGATGACGGACCAGTCTCCGGCGCGTCTCGGGTCGAGTCTCCTTGCCGCCCAAGACTGAGGTGGAAGTATGCCACGCTCGAAGCATTCGTCCATGGCTTGTTGCCAGGCGGCGTCGCGCAAAACGACCTGTTGGAATATCTGCTCGCACTTCCAGTCTCCCTTCAAATCGCCGTCAAAGACCAAGGCGAAGGAGTCCTGCGGCATGCCCGCCGCCGCCAACGCCAGAGCCTCGACGACCCAGACCCCTATTCTCTCGGAAATCTGGTCGGCCAGTATCCGCGTCAGGGGTTGTCTCGCTTGCCATGCTGTCTGGCGATAGGGATCTCCCGCAAAGACGGTGTTCCACAGGCTCACGCGACGCTCGACGCGCAGAAGAGGGTTCTCCTGGCAGAAGCGGATCAGTCCCAAGCCGTGGCACTCGGGATTCGCAACGGACGGTCGATCTTCCAGCAGGCGGATATCTCGGAGGTAACTGCGAGATGCCTGGGAGATGGAGTCCAGGAATCGGATGGCGGCAGCAGCGGCCGAGTAGCGGAACCTCCTAAGGTCCGAGGGCGGCTTCTCATCTTTGAATACATCGTCCTTGGAGCAATACACTGCAACCTCACGGCGCCCACCAAAGATATGGTAAAGGCGATCAAGGTCGTCTTGGGTAGGAATCCCCCAGAAAGCGGGATTGTAGCCGCGGACAATCTCATCAAGAGGCGGGCACCCTTTCGGAATGTCGAGAGCATTGACGAAAGCATCGTAGTCGTCCTGATATAAAGATCTGTGCGATACGATGCGGTCGAGGGTGAAATGGATGAAATTGCGACAGGCGGAGGGGGTTTGGCCGAAAGGGCTGCAGAAGTGACGCATGGTTTTTTTCTGACCAGTCCTCATGACATCAAGAACTGGAGCGAAGGCCGGGTAGGCGTCGGAGATTTCCCTGACCACCTTGTCGTGGAAGAGGTTCGGCGTGGTCTCGTGGAAGTTGTTGTTTAGCTCCTCGTCCAATAGGGCGACGGCGTGGCCGAAACGCCCGATAATGGCGCGGTCGATGTTGGACTGAGGGTGAAATGCCGAGAAAGTGATGGTATTCACCGTCAGAGGCAGGCCTCGCATCTCCATAGCCACGAGCTTGCAGGTGTACATCAAGTCGAACTGGATCGGTCTGCCCTTGCTGATTCGCAGCTTGTTGGTGTGTGGGTTCAGCTCGTAGCCTTTGTCGAGCAACAGGTAATCCTTGTAAATGTGGTATCGTATTTCATTTGGGAACTTGAGAAAGGGGATCGTGATGGCTGTCTTGTCGCCAGAGGCACAGAAGATGGATGTTTTGGCCCTGCGCCTCATGATGCAGGTGTTTTCGATCTGTGTTGTGTGTATGAGCAACGAGTAACGAGTAAGGGTGGTCTTTAGGAGAAGAAGAGGAATGCCAAGTGGAACAGACAGTCTTATTGTCGAGGGCGAGAAAAGAAATACATGATGGTCAAGAACCCTTACGGAGAAAGCAACCTGAGTTAGGCGGGGAACGTGGGAGACAGACCGGACTGGGTGTACTTTATCACCGTGTCAAGTCACTCGGCGTGTCGGGTGAACCCAAACCAAACACCGCCAGTCCCGTGGGTTTGAGTTGGTGGGAAAAAACGCGATACGCCACGATAAGGCGACCATGATGGCGCGTTTGGGGGGGGAGGCCCGTAGATTGAAGGCTTTCTGGAATGGCTCTGGAGTTGAGGAAGGTAAGTAAGCACGATACGTAGCCAAGGCCCACAGGTGCCTAAGCATACATAGGTAGACTGCCTAGGTAAGAAGGGTTAAAAGAGTAAATCTATGCTTGTTTTGCTAGGTAGGTACTTTCCCACACCGTTATTGCCACCCTATGTGCCCTGCTGTGTCCTGCTACCTTTTCCAAACAGCTGCCTTAGGCACCTTCATCCTACCTTCTAGGGAGGAACCTACCTACCTGTTGCCCACCCACCCACCTGTCTTACCTATCTTGGGTCAGTTAGTCAACTTAGGGTACCAGCGTTGCCTACCTTAGGTACCTAGGTACCTAGAGCACAGTACGTACCTGTCATGAATCAACACTAAAAACTTTGTCTGTTCTCCTATCCAAGGTCGACGGCCCCTTATTATCCTTGACAACTCACCAGACCCCCCTATAATCAGACATCGCCATTTCTCCCCTCCTCCCACCCCCCCGTAACCGTTCTGCAACTGCCGTCCATCATCGGCCATTCTGCCTCACCCGTCTCAAGTCTCTATTCAGCAAGGATGGACGAACCCACGCCTCATGTCCATAACTACAACGAGACAACGCCCGAGTCAAACCACGCGCCCTCTCAGCAGATGAGCGCCCTTTTGTCCAACAACCGTGGAGCTGTCAGTGGTGTCTTTTGCCATTTTGCCATTTTGCATATTGCAATGTCCCTGTTCACTTGTTCTCAGGCTTACTGTGAGCTAGTGCGAGGGTTGCCGTGCTCGTAAGGTATGTAGTATTATGTTCCGATACAATCTTGTGCGGCATAACCACCCCCCTTTCAAGTTGGCAGCGTCAACCATACCATCCATATATATTTATGCGAAGTTGTATTGGTCTGCATCACTCCAAGCAAACATGCATGGATGGTCCAACTCATGCTCGCGCGTGTCATCTATCTCGAATCGGTACCTGACGCGGAAACCAGATCGGCTGCGATAAAGAATATCCCTGCTCCCAATGCCAACGCGCCGACATCGACTGCATCCCCGCCATCAACAAGCCCAGAGAGAAACGCACACGGATTCTACTCACTCCTCAATAGTGCGTTCCTCCCCCCGACTTGCTTTTCTCACCGCCCATGCCCACCAATCCTTTGTCCCTTGCAATGGTGTCCTGCCCGTGTGGTGCACCGTACGGCAGTGCCCTGATAGCATGACTGGAGTCTCCTGACGCATATTCACCACCATGCAGTGAGAAGAAAATCGATCTCATCGACCATCGGCTCGACAGCCTAGCCAAGTTGATGGGGGATCTCAAGACGCACATTTCCACCACCGTCGCCGCCAACAGTGCCAACTCTGTCAACTATGCCTCAACCCAAGCCACCGTGGCCCCGGCCGCCGCCTCTCCCTCAACTCACTCAGGCCAGCCAGATTCGGCCGCCGGACCGGTCGTCGAGGGGAACTCTTCGCTGTCGGCCCATTCTGTGTTTGTCAACGACTTCCTGCAGGGTTTCATTGGGTCCCTCCAGAAGCCCGATCCCGAGATTCGCGAGACCTTGGATGCCCTCTCGCACATCGTCAGCCCCGCCAAGCAGCAAGCCAGCACATACGAAATGGTTCTGGCCCACGCTAGGCCGAGGACCCATCTTCAGCAGGAGAAGTTTGATCTGCCTCCCATACAGAAAGCCGTTGCCCTCATTCACATAGCAAAAGGTCAGTCAGTACCATCCATTACATGGGCATCGCCCCGATCAGCCGTGCGCCGCCATGCCTGCCGCAGGCTTCAAGCTGACGCTATTCGTCAAACAGCCCAGCGCCTCGCCGGCACCGGATGGATCTACGAATTCATCACCATGCAGGCATTTGGAGACCTATGTCTCGATACCTACTTTTCGGAAGACCGTTCGCCCTTCCACTTCATCAGTGTCAATGCCGGGCTTTACTCTCTATGCCAGGATTACGCCCAAACGGCATCCGTCTCCCAACAAGATAAGGAGGAACACCTAGCCTATGCCCGTCTGTGCCGCGAGAACCTCGAAACGGGGCTGGCCTATTTACCGCTGCATATACCGGCTTCTTCAGATGCCATCGCCGCACTTCTCTTTGGAGTGAGTGGTCCCCCGGAGTCATGCAGGCAATACCGCAACTGACCCCAAGTCGAGGCCTTCTACGCCATGGAGTTTTCAAAGTCGTCACTGTGCTGGGCCCTGTCGTCCAAGGCGTCGGAGCTGTGCCAAACACTGGGCTATCATCAAGTTGCACCCGCGAACAGTGAAAGGCCGGCGGATTCAAAGTACACGAGCTTCCTCTTCTGGACAACCTACTACATCGACAAAAGCCTGTCCCTCCGCCTGGGCAGGGCTTCCACTATCCCTGACTGGGACACAACAATAAGCCCGCCCGCGATGCCGAGCTCGGATCAGGAGCCCGTCCTCGCCTTTTTTCCGTTGTGGGTCAAAGCTGCGAAATGCCAAGGCAATATCTACAAGATGCTCTACAGTTCCGGCTCAATCAACCAGCCAGACCACGTACGGCAGTCGAGAGTCGACTTTTTGCTAACAAGCTTGCACGAGCTGGAAAGGGAGACGGAAAGAACCAGAGTCAGTACCAAGCCAAACCCCGAGACGTGGGAGAGGAGAAAAAACCACTTACCCTTGAGATAGGACCAGTGGATCAGGATCTCCAAGGCAGCCTCGGGAGACGACTTGATGGATTTCTACGCCACCTCTGATGACATTCTCCGGCTCTCCCTTCTCACTCACGTCCACCGGGCCGCTCCAAGACCTGCCTCCTGCCCGACGACCTTCAGTCCCGAATGCATCCAAGTGGCGAGGGCGACGCTCGAAAGGCATCACGACTGCATGGAAATCATAGACCGGACCAACGGCATCTACTTTTCGGTGTACATCCACTGGTATGTCAACGCCCGGACTGTCATCCATAGCCTATCCGCCTTTCAATTCCCTTGGCCTAGACTCACAAAACCAGGACACTCCTCTTCGCCCCTTTCATCCCCTTTGTCGTCGTCTTTTGCCACGTGATGGAGACCCAGGAACGGGCAGACCTGGCCCTTCTGCAGGCGTTCGTCAACTCGATCCAGTCCGCGTCCACGGTCTCGGAACCCGCTGCCAAGATGCTGCATCTCTTCCAGGTGCTGTATAGCATCTCGCAGCGATACATCGATCTCGGCATGTCCAGGCTGCAGGGGGACCAGAGCTTCTCCGTCCCGCAGATGGATACCGACCTCGCCGCTCTCGGCTTCCCCCACGCCGGCGTATACGACGCGAATTGGTTACAGCAAAACCAGGATCCGAACCTGATGGATGGGTTTGGCGGGGACTCCATGCAGGCCGGCGATGACGCAAGGACGAGCGGCAACGGGGTGCACCTGGCCCAACAGCCGCTGCTTTCAGTGCTGAGCATGGGCAACGGGCCGCAGCTGGAGGACTGGTTCAACAGCAACCAGGCGTCGATGGAGATGTTACTGGATGACAACGTTCACAGCCAGCTAAAAGAATAGAAACTGTCCGGTTACAGTGCATGGACTGATTGAAATGCCAATGCCCGATTAGATATGATGCTACAGCTCACATCATTTACGCGTGACTCGGTGCAGATTAGGCATCGCTCAGCAGACATTTGCTACGTAAACATAGGGTCAGTATTAACAGCTATCTGAGCCGGATATTGGAATGACCCCACGGAGAACAAGAGAGCCGCTCTGTCAAAGTGACCATGGAAGGATACGGCTGACACCTATCGCTACGCCTTGTCTATCGGTGGAGGTCTTGGGAAGAAAGATCAAGTTCTGCCCCAAGTAGTCTTATTAGTCGGATCAATACTATGGCTCAACTCGACAAGACATCTACATCTACTGCAAAGGGGGAACCTTGGCACACACTCAGAAGTATTTCTTTTCATCCATCGCGCTCTGTCTATGTTTTGGTCCGTCAAAAATGCACTGTCTAGATACATGCTCTTGATTTTTTCTCTCTATCCTGAACACGAAACGCCGTCTACAACGGCCCAAGACTTCATTGAGTCCAGGCCAGAGAGAGACCGGGCCACGCGGGCCCCAGGGCCGAGTAGCACACGGCGGTGAGGAGCCCGGCGCCGAGCGTCAGCATGCTCCACAGGGTCCAGCTGGGCCCCTTGCCCTTCTGCGCCGCCTCGTGCCGCGCGACGGCCGCCTCGTACCGCGGCGGCACGGGGATGCCCTCGACGACGGGGCCGCTGGCCGTGTTCTTGACGATGAGGCTGAAGATCAGGCTCTGCCCGTAGCGGGGGAAGAAGTAGTCGACGAAGACCTTGGAGAAGAGCGTCTCCTTGATCGAGGCCGAGTTGGTGTGCCGGCCCTGACTGACGGCGCCCTCGGCGCGGCCGAAGCGCTTCTCCTGGGCCTCGGCGAAGACGGCCTCGATGTCGGCCTCGGCGAGCTCGGCGCGGCCCTCGGAGTGCGTCTTCTCCAGTTCGCGGCGGAGGGCGTTCACGAGGACGGCGGCCGTCTCCATCGCGCCGTTGCCTCCCTGGGCGCTGATCGGGTGTACCTGTCCACCAGAACCGTGTCAGTCCCTCTTATGCTCATGCTCTCACAGAATCAACTTTTTGAAAAAAGAATTGGAATGCGCGGGGATGCCGTATACCTTGTGGGCCGCGTCGCCGATGGTGATGATGCGGCGGTAGTGCCAGCGCCGGAACACGTGGTCCTCCATGCTGGCGAGCGTCGTCTGGAGCCTGTTCTCGTACACGTCCCTGAACGTCATGGTCTCCGTGACCCGGTCGCCAAAGTGCAGCTCGGCGAGCTCGCGCTCCTCCTCCTTGGTGTACCGCGGGATGTCCCCGCCGCGGGTTCTCTCCGCCTCGGTGAAGAGGAACCAGTAGAGGCGGTCCCCGGGCGCGGTGAGGATCATGTAGTTGCCGTTCTTGAAGAAGGCGTTCATCTGGGCGGGCGACGCGGGCAGGCAGTCGGGTCTTTTCGAGATGCCGAAGATGCACTTTGACTCGCATTGCAGACCTGTCGGTGTTTCGTGTTAATAAAGGGAGGGAGAGAGGGAGAGTAGTGCGGGTATGGGGGCATTGTTTTTGGCTTGTGCTGACCAGATAATTCATCTGGCTTGAAGTGGTCGGACTTTTCTTCCTGTGCGATCCTCCACATCTCGCCTCTGACGGCGCTGTGTACGCCGTCGGCGCCGACGACGATGTCTCCGGTGTACACGGAACCGTCTTTCGTGTGGACGTTGACGCGGTCCTGGACGAGCTCGATGAGGTTGACGCGCTTATCTGTCAGGACCCGGTCCTTGTGCTGGAGCTTGTCGAAGAGGACTTGAATGACGGTCTTCCGGTCAACGAAAATCTGGGGGTATCCGACACTATTACCATGACTGTGTTAGTCGAATCACCCCTATTGTCTTTTCCTTTCTTAAACAACCCCCCCCCCCCCCCCCCCTTCGCAAGCAGAATGCGTATAATCGGAATCCACAAGGCGCTGTCACGAACAACGTACCGTTCCTCCAACTTTTCAGAAAATGTCACGGGCTGCGTGTCCTTCCAAATCTTGCCGCTAAAGAGGCGCATGCTTGCTGTGTAGTATGTGTTGCCGGCGAGTTCTCGGATCGTCTCGTAGCAACCGAGCTGGTCGAGGATGCGCAGGCCGGCCGGGAGCAGGCCGATGCTGGCGCCGAGTTGGGGGGCAATAACGGAGTGGCCCTCGAGGAGGACGTAGTCGATACCAAACCTCTCGAGCATATTAGCCAGAGACAGCCCGGAGATGCTGCCTCCGACGATGATGACCTTGAAGCCCATATTTGGAGGAAGACTGTAACGCAAAACAGAAATAGGGCAGATATTGAAGGGGGGGGAAAATTAAGGAGGTAGTGATGAAAAAAAGAATGAAAAAAGCCCGAAATCTTGCTGGATGGGAATTGAATCTTGCGATGAAGATTGTCCCAAAGTTTCATTTTTGTCTCTGTAACCTGCAGCAGAGCGGCGGGAGCCTCCTGAGCTTTGCCCGGGAGCCGGACATCGCGGCCGCCGAAACCTTACTTAGCCGGCCGCAGCCCGGCCGCAGCCCGGCCCCGAGAGCGTCCTTTGGTGAAGCCTGCTATGGAGCCGGTGAGAAGGTCCGATTGGTGGCCGTCGGTGAGTGACTCTTGTCGTGGCTTGGCGTTAAGCTAGATCTGTTCAAGGTGGTGGCCACTTGTTACCCACTTGTCAACTGCTCAACTAGCCCTTAGCAGTCCTTGTATAGGCACCTTACTTCGATTAATTAAAGCGGCATTAACTCATGCATAGTGTATGCAGGAAATCTGTCTAACAAAAAGCCATCATCACGTGCGCTTAGCTATATTTAGTTGCTTCAACAGCTTGTAGCGACCTCTTGATGTAGAGTCTCCGGCCTCCACCAGCTCCACCGTTTAGATATACAGCCTTTAGTGGTCCTTTTACGCTGTCAATCAGCTTGCTAATTGTTCTACATGTTCCAAGGGCCCTTTCTAAGCGCTAAAGTTGGTAATTCAACAGTAGGCTGTTCCTAGAGTAATAGCATCCGGCAGCAGTATTGCCTGAGGTAAGTTAAGGACTGGTGCAATGTCAATTTAAAAACACGACAGATGAAGTCTACCTTGCATTGCATCTTGGTTACAATCTGTTGAAAGATGTCGTGTTGATAACCAACCAGGATTACATCATTACGGACGTCAACGATCATTGTTCACATTTGTAAATGATTTGAGAAATTGCTACAAACTCACTCCAGCCAGCTTGACAGCAGTCATCTATTTCTCGCACTGCAATTCAGCCTTCTGCCAAGACCTAACCCGCCTCTTTTATCTGCTAATACACCCCAAAACTCTGCCCACCGGCTGTCAAGAACGCTGTTATCCAGTGAAAATATCACCCACTCAGGCCTTGACAGGACGCTCGCCGTTGCCAAAGAAACCTAGTTATCGTCTCGGTAAGTGGCGGATTCGTATCGGTTCAAAAGCGTGGTATATACTTACTGCAAACACCAATGATGGTGTTCCAGGTGCCGCCGGGGGAAAAGGCCTGGCCTTGCGTAAGAGGCATCGTGCCGATGCATCCCGCTCCAGGAGGGCCGCAGATGGTGTCTTGCTTCCAGCAGTTGCGGTAGATGGTATCGGCCATTCTGCCGACCATGCTGCAAGGCATGTGGATATCGTGCGTGTTGTCGTTGCAGACGCCGACAGCAGTGCCGCTGACACACGACAGGCGGACGCACTTGCGCGCGCGGGTCATGCACTTGTTGCCGGCAATCTTCTTCACCTTTTCGATGGCATCCCATGCGGTGAAATCGTACACCCAGCCGCCCCTGTTGCAGTTGTATTTGGACTACCTTGTTTAGTTCTTCTAGGGCTCTTGCCGACAGTGAGTGAGGGGAGAAACGTTTCTTACCACATCCTTGTTCACGTTGGCAAGTAGGGAAACAACCTCTTCGGAGGGATTTCCGGATGACTCGGGTTCCTCCTGGACCTCTTCGGTGTAAATGGAGAAGTCGGGATGGTCAACTCGGATCTTGGCTTCAATGTCCTAGAAAGGGAGTGTCAGTTGAGCTCACTCGGCTCTGCATTTTGACTTAATGGGAAAGCTTAGCCCTACTTCAAAGCTATCACCCCAGACCTGAATCGGAGGCTGGCCCGGGACGACGACGCCCTCCCAACCAACCTCCCCGATAGGAAGCGGAGCAACAGAAGTATCAACAGCGGCGGCAGCCGAGAGAGCAGCAAGACTCAGGAAGATGAGGGAACGCATGATGATGGATGGTCGACTTGGGTATCGGAATGAAGCGATGCAGCAATGAGAATGGCCTTAGAGGAAGCTGAGAAGGCTGGTCGCTGATGGAGACTCTGTACTAGTTCGGCGAGTTTTGGGCATCCTTTTATAGTTGATCGTTCGATAATACCTGGGCAGCTTCGGGTCTTACTCCGCCGAAATCGTCGAAGTTTTGATCTGACTGCAGCCACGTCCCTCGTGAACAACTCAATAGTTGCTGGGCAGAGTCAAGGGTCAACCGGCTAGATCCTCCCGTGGTTCAAGTGCCAAGATGGGCCTTGCCCTTCTTGTCCTTGTTGTCTGACACGATCCTTGGCGGTCGCCCGATCTGAGGATGAGCCTGTATGCTCAGCAGCCCATGGCACTGCAAGGAACGTTCTAACATCTGACAAAGAACATGGATAGCACGGCGGGTATTACCCTCGTTGCTAATCAACCTATACAATGGAGTGTTGGCCTTTTTGCAGCAGAGACTGGTGAGCGGTCCCTTGAGTCCATTCGAAACAATGACATGTGTAAGCGGCCCGTTCCAATCCCGAGTATCCGTATATCCCCAGAATCGCAGGCGTCTCCGTTCATTGGCTGTCTGCGTTTCCTAGGGTAATGCGATTTGGTCTGGCCCTCCAGGCTGCCAAATCAAAACCCTGGCCAATCTGCATGTTAGCTGCCCGTGGACCAGATACAATACGCCTCTTACGGTAGGGCTAGCTTCTTATGAGTTGGGTATAGGCGCCGGACATGCTTCCCCAAGCTGCTGCAGCAGTGGCGCTCTAACTAGAGCCACCGAGAGACAGGGGTCAGGTCTTGGAGGCTGACGGTTCATCATATCGGCGCGATAAACGAGGGCCATCCTCCACTATAAGAGCCAGAGCCTACCCACTCACCCTACTCGCTCTCACCATCTCAGGTCGCACAGCGTTAAGGCGGCGGGTGATCCGGCTGCACCTGAGCGACGTAGTCACGATTGCAGCGCGGAACGCTTCCGTGGGGCCCTGCCTGATAGCGAGATCGTTATGCCGCTCAAGGTGTTTACCACATGTTGAAAAGTCTCTTGTTGGGAACGGTGAGCAAGCATTTGTGCCGCGCGCGGTCTGTTTACGCTCAAGACTGCTCTCGGTGGAGGGTTCGTCCTGCAGAAGCGCGACTTGTGATATCCAGTGCCTCACCGATCAGGACAAAGGCTGATGCTCAACCCCGAAGCACCGGCCGATCTGAGAGGCGGTAAATCGATGGCTGCGAGTCCGTTCCTGGCATCTTCGCGGATGGACTTTCGTCAGACCCGCTTGCAGAGTTTCCAAGTGCATTTCTTCTCCTCTTTCGATCCAGCTCAAGATTCATCATCGTCCCGACGGTCTATTTCGAACCCTCGTACATCGATGGTCTCACAGCTTTCCACACGAGCGAGATATGCTCGCCCAGCGAACACCAGGTCTATCGTGGAACACGACGTAGTTATCTAAATGCTCAGCTGGATCCCCACAGGAAGAGGGGATATTACTGGGATCCAGCATGCACTTCAGTCACGCCGCCCAGGTCTCGCCGAAAAGCTTATGTGCCTGTCGATGGTCAGACTGGACATGGGAGGCTTCCCAGGACGGAAAATGCAGGTCGTGGTCGCCTAGGAGCGTGAGTCTAGTCCCTAACCTTCGTAACCGTAAGCATCAGCTCATGGTATGGTGGAGGGAAAGCTACCTGGTAGGCCTTTGATTCCCAAGTACCTGTAAACACTTTTGCACCCACTCACATATGAAAGAACAAGGGTAGCCCTGGCATTTCGAAATTGTGGACAACACCCGTATCATGGCTTATTTGTGAACGGGGGACCGCCATTGGTGCGTGATTGTGCACTTCGACTTTGTGATAGTGCGGATCTACTGACCACAACCCGAATCCACAGACGAATGAGGCAATGATCAATCAAGCCTATGTCTCCTTGGTCCAGAAACAGCCTGACTGACTCAACAGGAATTATAGGATTGAAGAAGCCTGCTCCACCTGCTCCTGATCATCTGGACATCTGTGTCGGCATCACCGACATGAGTCGCGCATAGGAAAGCTCGCGAATACCCCGTTTCCTCCTCCTCCTCCTCCTCCTCCATCTTCTCTGAGTACTCGTGGACAAAAACAACAGAGTTAACGTGCTTTCAGGACAACATTTCGGTAATATATGATAAGCAGCCCTCGTTTTATCTAGGTCGTTGTGCATTGTCGGGAAGACCTACGTCGTTCGTAGATAATGGGTCGCCGTGTGTGCAGGCATCTTCGATACAGAGTCAAGTCCCAGAAAATCCTCATCAGGTTATATTAAACAATAGACAAAATAGAGCATGGGTGTTTGCATTTACATTAGTTACTAGCGGTATGTTGTCGCCGACTCATGATCGCAGCTCTCCTACTCCGAAGGTTATAAGCGCCCCTCCTCCTGCTTGCCAACACTCATGATCTCCAGAAACTAAGTTGCAGCCAGAACACGCGCTTTCAACTTTCCACCATGAAGCTCCCCTCCGTTTTTCTGATCGTCACTCTCGCCCTCACATCTGTGGAAGCATGTGCGAGCTACAAGCACTGCTGGTATTATGACCTCCCAGTCACGCTGCCCCTCATCCATTACTAACACTCTCCCAACAGGTGTCTTCGAAATGACATTGAGTACCAGGGCAAGATCCAGAGCAACATTGCTTGGGACGACGACACCACGAAGGCGTGTCAGGCAAATGGCGGCGGGGGCGTGACTGGGTATTACGGGCAGAACTTCAAGGAGTGCTACCGATACGTGAAGCGCACATGGCGTCTCGACGGCGCTATCGACAACTGCGACTGGAACAAGGTGAGTGAGGCTCAGAAGGCTGGTGAGCGAGATGATGCTAACCGTCTCGTGAAGCACTGCATTGCCGCCGGCAAGGCTGCTGGCGTGAATGCGTATGGCGTGTGTCGTGACAAGATCTCCGGTTTCCATGTAAGTCAGAACCACCATTCGACCAGTACAACCCACTAAGACTGTCAAAGTGAAAAGAAAGCATCTCCACCAACGGTACCGATCCTGGCTTGTGTACAATGAACAATCGCCCACGTCAACAGGCAGCTAGGGTGGTCTAGTCCAGCGAGCACTTAATACAACAAGAGTCAAAGATCCCTCGACGTTTATAGGCTGCGGGGAGAGGAGATGAGGGGAATCAGCACAACACGGTGGCGTTTAGTTTTGTTCGGGGCATCGTGTCTATATTCCAAACAGCGAAGCACGCGTAGGCCTATTCGCTTTCTTGCATGGCCACGAAAGTGTTCACCCAAACGCATTATGCCCTGAAGCTATTGTGTCCTGGATCTTGGAGCTTTTCCCCTTAGAACCAAGGCGCAAGCGTCTCTTCACTGTGATGCCAGATCGCCTCCACAGCGCCTCCTGCTTCCAATGCCGACAGGAGCGAATCTTGTTGAAGGTATTCCATCTTGTCATTGACAGAGAACAGGGACCCGCCAGTCTGGTGCGTCAAAGTCGACGCTGCCGATCGTTCCTTTGAGATTCCGACTCCGGTCCCGCCATATTCGGCGCTCGTCATGAGGTACAAAGCCTTCTGTCCAGCCTCCTCGAGCGTGAATCGGTCAAAGTTTCCTGCGGAGGGGGCGGCAGCTGGAGGGGCGCTGGGGTCCCATTTGTCACCCCAGCTCTTTTTGAGAAGCTCGGTAGCGACTCGGCCCGGATGGGCATGCACAAAGACGATGCTTTGATTCTCGGACTGTTCCGCGAAGCGCTTCATCGAGATGGTTACCATGGTGGCGACATGCCTAGCGTAGGCGGGAATGCTGAAGCGGCCAGGCTCTTTGAGGGTCAGATCGTTCAAGAACAAGTCGGCAGACTCGTAGCCAGCTGCCAAGATGCTGATAACACGCGGACGATAATGCCCTGGGCCTGTCTTAACCGCGGCTTGTAGCTTGGGAAGCAGTCGCGAGATGAAGGCAAAGCGGCTGTAATGAGCTACTGCGAAGCTCAACTCGAACCCTTCGGTTGTTTCTGGAGAATGATTAGCCAATGGTAGCCCGTAGTAGAGCTACTAATGATCATGGATCGCACACCTTGGTGTCCTTGAAAGGGTAAGAAACCGGCCGAATGATACAGCAGGTCGATCGCTTGTTCCTTGCCGAGAATCACATCCGTAAGACGTTTGACCTCCGACATCAGCGAGACCTGGCCCTCCAGATATATGAGCTCGGCATTCTTGTTGACTGTATGAAGTTCTTCCAGAAGAAGCTGATCTCGGGCCTCATGACGGCCAATGATGTAGGCCTTGAGAGGGAAGCCCGTTGAAACCAAGTCGAGAAGGGCTCTCTTGCCGATGCCGTCTGTAGCGCCAACAAATACAGCAGTCCGGGGGGTTGTGGCTTCCGTCAGGCGAGCATTTGAGGCTCTGATTTGGTCAAGAAGAAGGGTCATATTTGGCAGAGATGTTTGAGAACGGCTTAACCAAGACCCGGGTTTGGTGAATCGTGATGACCCGCTCATCGCTCTTATACTTGATATGCCTTGAGCAATCGCGTGTATGTTGGTTCGTGTTCGTGGGTCGTGGTGGATGACCCCAGCTCCCTTCGCTACAAGGCAGCGTCGTAAGAGCGTAGCAAAAGACGACATCGCAATGTGTAATCACTTAGGGATTACAAATTGGGTAGCCGTCTATTTGCAAGCAGGATACTATTACCTCTGCTGAGTAATCTAGTTTGGACAAATACCGTGAAAAAGGGGGCGATGACGGAGCCGAATGAAAGACCGTCGGCATGATCGCTCCACACCAACTCTAAACATATCAGCACCGGCCTCCGACCAAGTCCGAGCCGGCATTTCATCTCAAGCAGGCCTCGAGGACGCTGCAAGCCAGTCAGTCGTCTGGCGAGCTACTTTGAACAAACGTCTACCCAGATCATCCCGGTCTCGTATCCTGCCGGTGAGGATGTAAAGTTTTGCAATTCTCAGGCCTGTAGGTCACAAGAAACCAGTATTAAAGTACAGCTCCCTACCTCCTGTTAACATGGCTTAATGTTCCAAAATCTACCACGCTCTTCGGCCAGCACTACCCTACGAGCTTTCAACAACATCGACGTTCGAAAAAATGTCTCGAGCGATTCTCATTACGGGCGCAACCGGCAAACAAGGCGGCGCTGTCGTTGATGCCCTCTTGAGTCACGGGTCATCGGATCTTCTTCTCGCAGTCACACGAAATGCGAACTCGCCTTCTGCAAGACGTCTCGCAGCCAAGTCTTCGTCCATCAAGATCGTCGAGGGCGATCTCGATGCCGCTCCGGCTCTTTTCGCTTCCGCCAAGGCAGCCGCCGGGGCGGCACCCTTGTGGGGTGTCTTTTCCGTCCAAGCGATGAGCGACCGGAAATCGGACAAGGAGACGCAGCAGGGCAAGGCGTTGGTTGACGAAGCCATCAAGGCTGGCGTGCAGCACTTCGTCTACAGCAGCGTCGAGCGTGGGGGCGACGAGCGATCATGGAATAATCCTACTCCGGTGCCACATTTCATTACCAAGCATCGCATCGAACACCACCTCCGCAACTCTACCGCGAACAACAAGAGCCCCATGGGCTGGACGATCCTACGGCCCGTCATCTTCATGGATAACCTGGCGCCGGGGTTCTTCGGCAAAGTGTTTCTGACCATGATCCACGACATCATGGGAGAGAAACCGCTGCAGTGGATCGCTACCAAGGACATCGGCTTCTTCGCGGCCGAGGCGTTCCGTGATCCGAAAACCTGGAACAAAAGGGCCATAGGACTGGCTGGTGACAACCTCACGTTTTCTGAGCTAAGCCAGACCTTCAAGACTGTGACGGGCGAGCCTGTTGGAACGACACTTGGAATCCTCGGCAAAGCGCTGAAGCACGGGGTCCAGGAGCTGGGCATCATGGTGGCATGGTTCAAGGACGAAGGCTACAATGCCGACATGGCCGAGATCAAGAGGATCCATCCTGGTGTCATGACTATGAAGCATTGGTTGAGCGACAGTGCTTTCGTCAACAAGAAGTGAAGATAGGAAACTTTTCTGCGTCTCTCTGAAGTATACGGTGGCATTTGTACGGTTTTCAATATTAATGTTCGGCTAAATACCAGCTGCTTTAGGCCTCGGGGCCATGGTCAACTCTTCTTCAGACGAGGTGTGCCACTTGCTTGTGTGTCCCACTTGATGTGGTTTCTGTAAACGTACAAAATAAGTGTGACGAGGACTATACGTCCGGGAAGTGAAGAACAAACAGTGGTTGGTTCCTCTCAGACCTATCCTGAAAGAAGGACCTGGTCAGAATTGCTCCCAAGGCCGATAACGTGACGCAGACGTGTGGCTATCGCGGTCCAAAAAAAGTGGTGTGCTTCATAATGATAACCTTGCATACAGTGTTTGCAGGCGAAAGCAATTCTTGTGGGTCCAATAGACTGCACAGGTGCAGTCACACTTAACTTAATATCAGTATACCTACGATGTATGTCTGGCAACTAACGCACATACCTGTATTCTGTTCGCTTCCCAGGCGTGTCACCTCCAACCCGACAAGGGCAGGGTAGGGCTAGTCAGGCCAACCTTGCGCAATACTCGACCCGCGGACCAAACTTAACTTATTGTACACGTATACTGCAGTAGATTACATCGTTAGCCCGTTGCTTATCAGGTAGCTTTTTCCAACGACGGTTTCAATGACCTAACAAGCTTTATCAACTACCCGGTCCTGTTTAATAGTAGGGAAACTAAGTAAAGGGGTAGCAAGGCGGGGTCTAGTCACGTGAGAACAGCACATTAACATTATGCTTTTCATGCCAAGACCATTTATAAGCGTGACTACTCCGTACCACTGGGGTTAAGTTAATTAGAGAGCGGTCCCAAACCGGGGGGGGGGACTTGGATGGATGTTTCTCTTCTACTTGTTCTGTCTGTACCTTGACATACGGCGTCGCCGTCTGTCTTTCAACATCAGCCATGTCAACGTCTCGGGATGAAGAACCCGTGCGTTTTTCGTGCACTCAGTGCCGCTCCATGAAACTAAAATGCGACCGCATCAAGCCTCGTTGCAGCCGCTGCGCCAGAGTCCGCGCCGACTGCGAGTATCCCAAGTCAAGAAGGGCCAATGTTGGCAAGAGGCAACAAGTTCGTGAGCTGGAAATCAAACTAGGTTCGTACGCATATGGAAATCCTCTACAAGAGCCACTCGTCAGAGATCCACGACTCTCCTTCACTGAGGCCAGCTTTGCTGATGGCAGGCCGCAGAACATCTTGAACGTATTGCCAAGTCGAGTACAGACAATCCTCCACGCAATGGTGGCGAGGCAGCGGATCAGGACACGGCGATCCAGAACATGGACCCCACGTATCGAAGCCCACAAGCCCTACCTGTTTTGGAGGGGCCTGCTTCCGATGCAACCGTTTCTCCAGGTGATGCTCCATCGGCTGATTTGTCTTCGACTGGGACATATGAGCAACGGCCCCCTCTGGAGATGATCGAATCTCTGTAAGACATTCATTGCCAGCTTTTTTCTTTTTTTTTTGTATAATTCTTTTTGTAGAAACGACTGATGCAATTGGCTAGCACCAACCATTACTTCGACAAATGGCACTATACGGCGCCCATGATCCATCGGACCCGTTACATCATGTCCTTGTCCCTACCATCCCACATGCGACCTCCAATGTGCCTCCAGTACATCGTGATGGCGTGGGGAGCCGAAATCGGCAACACCCATCGAAGTTTGGCGATATCATTCTACAATCGGGCCCGAGCATATGCGCAAGCCGACGAGGTGAATGTCAGTAGTAAGCCCTGTGTACTCACTCGCCTTGGACGAATCGCAATTAATGCATTATCAAAGGCCAGCCTCAGAGTAGCGCACGCACAAACATGGTGCCTGATGTGCTACTTCGAAGCCCAATACTTGCTCTTCGCCCGATCTTCGATGAGTCTTTGCAGGGCCATCCGAATCGCACAGTTGCTCGGTCTTCATCAGGTTGATGGAGGCGGTCTGGGTCATCCATCCGGCCTACCGCCGCCTCAGTCCTGGCCAGAAGCAGAAGAGAGGCGCAGGACCTGGTGGGCGCTTTACTGCTCCGATAGACTGGTAAGTGGTACCGCGGGCTGGCCAGTCCTCATCAACGAGCGAGACGTAAGTGATGCATCGGGTGGTTGTGGAGACCTTGTCGACAATCTGCAGACTAATGCTAAATATTTTTAGATGTCTGTACGGCTTCCAGCGTCTGAAGAAGCCTTTCAAAGTGACGTTGAGGAGAAGACAAGCCTCTACACGAGCGCACAGCAGCAAGACGGCCAGGTCTTCTCCCCATTCGCCGGACGTGTCAGAGCCGCGTCTCTCTTTCACCAATCCTTCCAGCACTCGACCAAGGAGCCATTGCACAACAACAGCTCTCCGGATCCAGAGAGAAACACGCACTGGAGACAGTATCGAGAAATCGACAACAACCTGGTTCTCTTTTTACAAGGGTTGCCTGACGGCCTAAGACTGCCCAGGCAAGCCAGATGTCGAAACGCGGTTTTCGTCAACATCATCATCCACATGTCGTTCATCTGTCTGCATAAGGCAGCCATATCCAGAATGAAGTCGACTGGCCTTCCCAAAAGCATGATTCGCAGGAGCACGGCCCGACTTGTCTGCGCCGCGGAAGAGATACTAAACATCTTCCGGATGATGTCAGACATGAACGAGCATCTCAAGAACTCGATTCTGATATTCTCCGTCTACCTGACCTCTCGGGTCTTCCTCGAAGACTTGGACCCCACCGAGAACGTCCCGCGGCAAGACAACCTCGACTTTGTTCTTCGTATCATGATGCTATCCGCAAAGACGTTGGACAACCCCGTCTCCGGCTCGATGGCCGTCCAGCTCGCGACGGAAATGCGGCAGCGAGGGCTTGACTCGTCTGCAGTTGAGAAGGTACGTTTACCAGGCTGCAAGCCAAGGGGTTCCGCACACTAACGGCGATAGGCTCTTGAGGTGCCACAGAGTCGTCATTTGACACCGGCATTTACCAAAGGAAGTGCTCCGTCGTCGGGTCCCGTGTTTCGATTACCCAGCAGTAGCGAGACGTAAAGCAAAACCAATGCGTTAGTCAATAATGACCTTGCCAACGTAGCGAAGTTCGTCTAAGGAGCCGAATTTGATTGTGGAGACATTTCCATGTGTCCACTGCTGTGGCGGCGTTAACGGCAGACTAGCCAGGAAGAACTGCTTCGCTGTCATGGATACAAGCCTTGTTCTACTGGTTTTTGACCTGCCTCACATCATGTTCGAAATAGCCATCTCAAGAGCGGAGATGTCCAACTTCAAGTGTTTCATCAGGATTGTTGCCTCGGCGTAATACGTAGAAATTCCGATAGACAGCGTCCGGTGATGTTGGCCCGTTGAACGACTTCTGTGAGGTGCCTAACCCTCTAGGGACGATTCTCCGCCTCCACTTCGGCGTCCTGCCTGTTTGGTCACGCCGTTGAACATCAGGACCATCGATCAACAGGCTTGAGATACGACCGTTAGACGGGGTGGACGTAGAGAGGTTTCAGGCCAGACTTCACAGGCAGGGGGTCTCGAAGGATGAATGCAGCCGCCCTATTTTGTTGGAGCATTACCCACCCCTCAGATGCGCCTGATAATCTTACCTGCCCTCCATGTTAGCTGCAGGCGGCTGGCTGTCTAGGAAGTTGAGAGAACTGGGCATATTGTGCCTCACCATCCATCTTTTCCCAATCTCTTAGACGCTTCGTCATGCCTAGGATCTTTGTTTCTCTACATTGTGATTTTGGGGTATATAAACTCTTCGTTGCATGCTCTGGATGACGGCCCGTCCAGAGCCTTCATAGAGCCCATCAAACTCTTTTCCATTCATTTACCATCCTCCTCAAGTCTCTTTACAGCACGAGACAGGCTGCGCCCGCTCACCTCGTTTGCAAATTTCTTCTTCTCCTCCACATCGTGTCCCAACTCGTTACTTCCCCGAGTATCGCCCTCGCAGTCATCATGTACTCCAAGCACATGGCTATCGCCATCGCGCTGGCGGCGCAGACCAACGCTCACGGAATCTTGGGCGAGATCGTCGCGGACGGCGTCCGGCACGCCGCGTTCCAGACGGACTACATTTACCGCAAGCAGAATGGCAATCCGACCCCCGATCTCATCGCCTGGTCTACCGAGAGCTTGGATAGGGGCTATATCGAGCCCAACAGCCTGCATACGCTGGACATTAACTGCCACGTCAACGCGCAGCCCGGCACCTTGACTGCCCAGGTCGCCGCCGGCGGCAAGGTCGACTTTGTCTGGCCCGACTGGCCCCATGATGTCGGCCCTGTGCTCACCTACATCGCCCCGTGCGGCGGTGACTGCGCGTCTCCCGAGAAGTCGGCGCTCAAGTGGACGAAGATTGACGAGGCGGGCTACGACGGTCAGTGGGCGGCCGAGAAGCTCATCGCCAACAACTTCACCTGGACGACCACCGTCCCTTCGACCATCGCTCCCGGCAACTACGTCTTCCGCAACGAGATCATCAACCTCCACAGCGGCGCCGAGCAGAACGGCGCCCAGCTGTACCCCCAGTGTGTGAACATTGAGATCACCGGCACGGGCACCGACGCCCCGGACGGCGTCCTGGGCGTCGAGCTGTACAAGGCGGACGATGCCGGCATTCTCTTCGACCCCTACGCGAAGGGGATGTCGACATACCCGGTCCCCGGCCCTGGTCTCTACGTTGCTGGAAACTCCACCCTATCTCCCACCGGTTCGGTCTCTTCTGACCCTCCTCCTCCTCCTCCTCCTCCTCATACCGACAACGTTTCTTCCGTGGTAGCTGCAGTCACTCCTGCAACCGCGTCCGCCACCCCTTCTGCCGCCGCCCCCACTACTTTCAGCACTCGCACCAGGCCTGTGGGTTCCCGCACTCGCACGTTGGGCTCTCGCACTCGTACGTTGGGTTCCGAAACTCGGACCAAGAGCTCCCAGGCTGCGTCGACTGTCTGTGGCTGGCGTTGAGCCACAAGCAGTAGGTACCAATGCACAATACGCCGGGGTGATGCCATGCGTTCACTCATGCGTCCCAAAGACATGGATCGATCCGTCCATTCGTCTCTTGCGCCACCAAAACCTCGAGTACTTTTCCCAGGAGGATGAGTGGGAGGGTCCCTAGCCTAGAATCCTTTTCCCTTCATTGTACACATAGAATATTTGTTGAAAGCATCCGTTCCATCACCATAACCCTTGGCAACTGCGAGCCAGAGTGACCAAATGTTGTTGAGTTGGGTTGTCTTGAATTCACATGAACTGGAAGGTCTTGGTGACAGTCCAAAGTGTGCTTCTCCGCGGTGCCAACGCCCCGGATGTGATGATGGTGTCGGATCGCTCGACTGGGCCCCGTTGGAAGCTTCCAAACGACGATTCGGGATGGATGGGAGAGGCACAGCGAGGGCGGTATCAGCGTGGTGCCATACATCCTCGTCATGAGGACAGATCAAATTGGCTAAGCAAGGCAAACCGCGCAACGAGCTTATCAAGCGAGGTTTGGTCAGCGTGTTACAAAGAAGCTACTTTTTGCGACAGTATGGTATGCGTTCGAGATAGAGCGAGAAAAGCGGCGTCTGCGTTTGCGTCTAGACCGGGTTCGCAAATTCAAGGGGCAGAGGGGCTTGAGATACGGATAGACTTTGGATATGGCGTGGAGCCGGTCACAGAGAGAGAGAGAGAGAGAGAGAGAGAGAGGGCCCCGGTAGGAACCCGTAAGTCGGGCGGAGATTAAAATAAACTTGGACCCACTTCGGCCTCCGATGAATAGCGATGAACTTCCCGCCGGCCCTGCTGACAGATCCCAGTCTTCGTAGCTCCACATCGGTCTCCGATGAAGAGCGACGAACGGCCACACGGGGTAACGGGGGCCAAGGCCCGTCTGAAAGTCTATTGTCAGAACGGCCGCAATCGGCAGATGCCGGGCATCTGTATTATTCATGGAAGCCTCTCACCGAGTACGCTCCATGTGGGTGCATAAGAACGCCCTGACGTCCATGGTTGTAACGTTCTGTCTGTATACTCTCTCCACCATTCATTCTTCGTCGTACATCTTCCACGTCCAATACACCTCACAACCAAGAAGTCTGGTCTTAAACTTCCGTCTCGCTACACAACACCACGCATCCCCACCACCATGTCTAAGCTTCTTACCGTCTTTGGCGCCACCGGCAACCAGGGGGGCTCCGTCATCAGGGCCGTACTCGCCGATCCCGTCCTATCCAAGCAGTTTGCTCTTCGGGGCGTTACGCGAGACGCCTCCAAGCCCGCCGCCAAGGAGTTGGTCGCAAAAGGTGTCGAAATTAAAACGGTACGCTCACTACGACTACCCCCCGAGTTGTTGACCGCTTCTCCCTCTCCCCTCCCCCCCTTTCTTTTTTATCTATGCTCCATTTGGCCCCATTTGCCAGCCTTAGTTAGTACTGACACCTTTCAGGCCGACTTGTCCTCCGCCGACTCGGTGGCGGCCGCCATCGCCGGCTCTCACACGGTGTTCCTCGTCACCTCGCCCAATTTCTTCAACCCCAGCGCCAGCTCTGAGCTCGCCCACGGCAAGATCGTTGCCGACGCCGCCGCCGCCGCCAAGGTCCAGCACCTCATCTACTCCTCCCTCCTCCACGTGACCAAGGAAACCGAGGGCCGCCTCAGCCATGTCACCCACTTTGACCAAAAGGCAGACGTGGAGACCTACATCCGCGAAAAGGCCATCCCTAGCACGTTCGTCCTGCCCGGCTACTTCATGTCGAACTTCACCGTCTCGCAGATGCTCCGAAAGGGCGAGGACGGCGCCCACACCCTCGCCTACCCCGTCTCCGCCGAGGCCCGCTTCCCGCTCATCGACGCCGAGGCCGACACTGGAAAGTACGTTGCTGCCGTCCTGCGCGATCCCTCTCGCCACCTGGGCAAGCAGATCCTCGCTGCATCAGGATACTACACGCCTACCCGCATTATTTCCGAGTTCGAAGAGGTGACGGGCAAGAAGGCGACCTTCATCCCACTCGACTCCGACACGTACAAGAGCTTCCTACCCCCGTCAATGGCCCAGGAGCTTCTTGAGAACCACCTGTTCATTGAGAAGCCCGGGTACTACAAGGGCCAGCCGCTGGAGCCGACCGAAAAGCTTCTGGCTGAGGTTGGGCTCAAGTCGACGTCTTGGAAGGAGTTCCTCGAGAAGAACAAGAGTGCCTTCGCTTGAAAATCACTTGGCCAGGGCAGCTGAGACTTGGACTTGGCTACAGGGTCTCGCCTAAGACATCTGCCAGTACGGAGTATACAAATCAATTTAAAGAAATTACAGTCCTTTCTGTGCGTACTAGTTTTGTGTCATGGCGTTCTTGAACTGCACCCCCCATCCAGCATAGGGCAAAGTGGTGGGTGGTGTAATGCCATGATAAAGTCGACCCGAGCTTGTTGAACCACCAGTGAGTCGACCAGCCTCGAAGTGCACAGCGATGATCACGGCAAACTAGAGTTAGTAAATAGATTGGTTGACATGATAACAAACAGAGAGGGGAGCAGTTGGCGATCCCTAAAGCCGTTCAAATAGTTTTTATCTTTTAGAGTGTGAAAACAAAATATTAGCCCTAAAACTTGACAGAACATTTATTACCACATGTATAGAAGCTTGCTGTTTATGTGTAAGAGGAATTGATCCTAAAGAGGGAACACGGAGCTGCCCTGCCGCACTCAAAACGGCCAACTCCAACTCCTCCTGCTTACTGATCGTCTTGGCCAACACTGAAAGGGATGTTGCTCAAAATTGTTCCTACATTTCTCCCGCCTATCCCATTGGACTAGTGCCAATCGAAAATTATCACGCTAGACTAAGTCCTCTCCTAGGGGTCCAGTGGGAGATTTCGAGCCGGCCCAGATGGAAGACAACAACTGATGGGTTTGAACCAGTTCGCTGGAGCTTTTCAAGCATCGGTAGCAAATCGAAGAGGACGAAGCTAACAGCCTTTTCTGTCCTCTTTCTTACAGCAGCTATACCGTTTCCTAAGGTTTAGCCTCCGCGAGCTTCCAAACAGGAGCTGCCTCCTTGGGTGCCGATGGGAACCTGCTGACAGTAGAGCACCCTAAGGCTCCTGTAATACGCGACGGAATTCACCTTCATGTCGCTTCAAACGGCGTACTTCGATCGGGGTTTGGTGATAGCTGGACTGCGGCCTTGAATCCCTTTCGAGTCTGATTGGTGGAAGAAGCCAACCCGCTGGCCAGAGTCAGGTTCAGCTTTTCAGTTGCATTGAGTCTTGGCGAGGCCTATGATCGCCAGCGCACGCCAAAGATGCGCGCCTGGGATAGGGGAAGCCGCAGCATACTGAGGGGTTGTATATGCAGGTCTTGGCGGAGAAATCGTTGTGATTTTACCCACGACTAGGAGACTCGGGCTACCAAGCCTTGCCTCCCAGCTCCTCAAAGACGTGGTATCACATGGCTTACACACAACCCCAAGAGCATCGTCTAACAGCAGCCAGGCGTGCTTTGCTGGCCAGGGTCTGGGTATATAACTTGGCCAAGAAGCACTCTGTAGAGCATTCCACGTCAAGTTATCTAAAATCAACCCATTAACCGACATAAATCATTATTCGAGACCTCTCTGCGGCACAGACGTTAACATGCAACTTTCCGTGGTCTCTATGCTGGCACTGGCCGTGTCTCTGGTCGACGCCCAGTCCCGGACGACTTCGACGCGAAAGACGACAACGAGCACCATCAAGTGGCAAGCCTCCGGCGGCGTGTCCTGCCCCCACCCGTCCGTCAACACGCAGTGGCCGACGCCCACCGGCAGCACGTCGTTCCCCACGGCCTCCGTCATCCCGGCCAACGCCGTCTTCGACGGGAAGATGGCGCTGTTCGACCGCAAGGGCAGCACCGGCGACTGCAAGGGCCAGGTCGACCAAGACGAGGCCGCCGCCGTCTTCATCCTCGAGCCCGGCGCGACGCTGAAGAACGCCATCATCGGGCCCGCCCAGGCCGAGGGCGTCCACTGCCGCGGGCCGTGTACCATTGAGAACGTCTGGTGGGACGACGTGTGCGAGGACGCCGCCACGTTCTACGGCTCCGGGCCCAGATACATCCGGGGCGGAGGGGCGCGGGAGGCCAGCGACAAGGTCTTCCAGCACAACGGTGAGCCCTTTTGAGTCGAGCAACGGGTATTGGCCCAGAGTGTCAGTTGCTAACGTAGTGTTGTTGGGGTATAGGCGAGGGATGGCTGCACATCGACGGCTTCTACGCCAACAAGTACGGTAAATTCTACCGCTCGTGCGGCAACTGCAGCCAGCAGTTCCAGCGCCACGTCAACATTACGAACTTTGTTGGCATCCAGGGCGTCGTTAGTAAGTCGCCCTCCCATTGCCCCGTCAGAGCCTTTGAGAACCCGCTTTTGGGGTATACTGTTGAATCCTCCACGTGCTGACATCAAAATCAGTGGGCGTGAACCAGAACTACGGAGACACCGCTACGTTGTCGAACTACTGCCTTGCCAAGATCGGAGTCATCTGCACGCGTTACTCGGGCTGTGTCAAGCCCTGCGAGGCCGGGGAGATCGGCGAGGGGGCGTTGGCGCCGTACTGCGTGGTCAATGGTCAAGACTGGTCGTAAGGGATGCGTGATGCGGCCTGTGTCATCCAGTTTCCCTTTCACCTAGCATGTGCCATAGTAGTATCTATGCCGATTATCAAAGCGGTTGAATGGGAAGCCCGTCCATCTTCCCTGCTACCTAAACCACGAGTTGTCCACTGCGAATGAGATATGAGTTGCGAAAAGCCGGTGGCTTGATTACAATCATTAGAAAACAAGAATATGACTACAACTCTACTTGAACCGAAGTGCTAAAAAATTGGAAAAAGAAAACTGTGGTCAAATCACAAAAAACCAACAGAACACCCCCTGCAATGGTCCCTCTCAACGCCCAGCCCATGATGCTATCTCGCGCTTGCGAATATTGATTACACGGAGTTCCTGCAGAAAGACCAAAATCCGGCTGACCCCGGTCAACAACGAGACAAACTCGACACGAGCCATACGTCACCCGCGGAAAGCCCTCAGAGGCAGGAGGCAGATCCGTTGGTGGGGTTGAAAAAGCACGTCTCGCCCGTTTTGCAGGACCCGCCTGTCCGTCGCTCACCCGCTTCGAGGAGACGTCGCAAACGTTCCAGCCCCAGGTCTTCTCGGCGTTGTGTCGGCACTTATGCTTGGCCGGAGGGCAGATGGCCCCGTTGTTCACGGGAGGAAGCGGGCCCAGGGTGTTGGTTTGGTTAGAGAAGCGCTTAACGTTTTCAAGTTAAGGGAGCGTAAGGCTCATGGCGGGGAGAAGCATGGCGGCAATGGCAAAGGACTTCATCATATGGTTATCATAGTGAAGTGTGTCTGGTATGAAGGCAGAGAAGCGGCTTGATGAGAAGACCGGTGTCAGAGAATCAAAGGCGGCTGAGACATGGTTGTTATATAACGCTGAGCTCAGTGACCATTTGCAAGAAGTGACTGACGAGACTTACATAGAATAAAAGTGTTTGATTGTACAAAAAACGCTATTTAGCTCTCAAGGCTATTCTCAACGTGCAGTGTCATTCTATTGTCTGTGGTTGCGATAACAAGCCTTCATGCACAGGAACTGAACCATCGGGCCGCACGTCAAGAGCTCTGTATATGGAACCTCTAGGGGCAGTGTTCACTTCTGGTCCCGACCGGTTGTATTATTGGACCTCGCTGCCAAGACATTCTTGTATCACGGGAGCTGTAAGTCAGACTACCCACTTTTCGGCACCCCCCCCATTTCGGCACCCCAAAAATGAAGCTATTCCCATCATACTCGTCGACTTCAATTAATCATTGACTTCTTCTAGATGCAACAACAATACAGCTTTCAGCTTCACTAGGGTATTCAGAGTCGCTGGATTCGGCTGCATCATCCTCTTTTTCCCCAGCCTTAAGTTGCGCCTGCTGGATGTCTTTGATGTTGGCGAACTTAGTGTTAGGATCCAGCTGGACTGCCCTTCTTTTCCTTACTGCAGTATTGGTGACTTGGGCCTGCAGAAGCTCCAGTTTCTGCTGGGTATTTGCCAGCTCATATGCCTGCTCGCTGAAGCCTTTTTTTACCTTCCTGAATAGAAGGCGTTGAGTAAAGGCATCATTCTCCAGCTCTGTGAATAGCTTCAACTGCCCAGCTAGATCCTTCATCTTCCTTGGCGTCGACCATGCCACTGCAGATGACGCAGATACCCATCCTTCAGCTTCCTTGCCTCCAGACTGCCCTTTGCTGACCTGATCAGATGATCCTGATGCTGCTGGTGTTGATGGGAGCAGTAGGGAGCTCATCAGAGGCTTCGCCATAGAGACAGGCCATAACCCTGTCCATTTCCAACCACTTCTAATGTTCTGCATCGTCATACCTGCAGTACGAGCCTTCTGATAACAGCCTATAAAGTTCCTCTTGCCTACAACAGTTGAATCATTCCACTGACCAAGGTATCCAAGCTCCTTCCTATAGGCTGCCTTGACAGGGCTGAAGACTGACTGATCAAGTGGCTGGAGGACATGGGAGGTATGTGGCGGTAAGAACAATAGATGGATGTTGTTTATATAGCATAACCACATAAAGTCAGTCGTTGTATGACTCCCATGTCCATCCATGATCAGCAGCCTGACCTCCTTGCCCTGAGGAAGAGTCTGAGGGATGAAGACCTTCTGCAGCCATTCAACTGCAGTGGCATCTGAAGTCCATCCATTCTCCGTTGCAGTGAATTGCCATCCTTCATAAGGGCCAAGGTCTAGAGGAAACCACTGCTGCTGGACTGCCTTGCCCTTATAGATAACGAGGGGATTCAGAACATGGCCCAGGGCAGAGATGCATTCGATGATGGATACCCATGCCCTTGATCCAGGCTGTTTCTTACGTACAGACTTCGTCTCAGACATGCCCAGCACCAGCCCATTAGATCCCTGGCCCTCAAGGATACCAGTCTCATCCATGTTGTATCTATTAGCTGGTTTGATGCTGGTGATCTCTGGTATGGCGAGTAGTTTGAACCAGTCCCTGATGACCTCAGTAGATGCCCCATTAACACGCCTAGAATCGATAGGGCGACTTCTCTGGACCTTGACTGATGGATTCCTCTTCAAGAAGGCTTGGATCCAGCCTTTTCCTATAGGCTCTGTATCCCCCATGGCATGGAGGATCCTTTCTGCGAATAGCCTCACTTGCAGATGGGTTGGGGCAACACCAAGGGCATGCTGAATGCGAACCCATTCAGCCAGTTTAGCCTCCTGACTAACAGAAAGTCTCTGCAGGTCAGAAAAGGCAATTGACCTTGGTTGAGTGCCCTTAATCCGATACTGAAGTGTTGATCTTGGGATGCCATACACCTGACCAGCCCTCTTAATGGGCATGCCGTTGGTTATTGCGTCAAGGGCCTGATTGACTTCATCTTCGGTATACTGGCCCATAAGGTCGAAAAGAAGCTCTGAGGAAAAAATGAGGTTATTCGCATAAGTATAGAAAATGTTGTTGATGTTGAAAGTTGAGGGGTATGTTCTGGTGATGAGGCATTTGAGGCATTTTTGGGGTGCCGAAATGGGGGGGGTGCCGAAAAGTGGGTAGTCTGACTTAATACGATGTGGCTGGTCTCCGTAGCAGCTCAGCACTTGGTCGCACATGGTTGGTTGCAGAACAATCACTAGAATCGGCCAGCCTCAAGTAAAGGCTGAGATAGTAGAGATATTCGTATAACTTATGTCTGAGTATTAGAAACTGACAATAGTGTCTAAAAGGGGCTCACTTATTCTTCTGGAATCCCAAAGACATCAGTGTTGAAAGCATCCATGCGACGGATAACTCTTTACATATCTATTGATTCGCAAGATACCCACGAGTTTAACTAATGGCTAACCGGGGGTTCGGCGAGAAATGGTTGGCCGACGACGGGTTTCCCGGCTTTGCATGCCGGGACAGTCTCGGTCTCGCTACCCTCTCACCGGGACTGTTTGCCTCCTCGTACACTCTTATCCCGCAGGATTTTGTGTAGTTTTTTATGACTCACCCATGGAATCCGGACGAATTACCCTAGGAGACAACTAGGTTAGCCGCCTCGGCCATTTTGTCAAAAGTGGTGATGACCGACATTATGACTGGTCGACTTATGCACCAGGCCGGATGTTCCCACCAACTCCAAGTCCGACCGTTGAGTTTAAGGCAGTCTCGATGATGAGATGTTGAATCCTGGACTGATATTTCGCTCTCAATCCATAGCTCGAGCACGATAAGTGTCTTCTTATTGTGGTCAGTTTCGAAAGCACGTTAGACTCGAGTTGAACAGCTCCATGGAGGCAAACTCCACATTCTACACCATGTAGCATGAGCCTGTTCCTTTGCAAATGCTGAAATTCCTAGCACTCAACTGGACATTTGTACGCAAAATGCCGAGTGTTTTTGATTGAAATAAAGGAGTTGCTCCAGAAAATTACCCTGCCTCATTGAAAGAACAAGAACCAGCCAAATCAAACCTTGGACGTCGCATGCTCCGTTTCCTCGACATCATAAGGCCCCTCGCCCTTCCCGTTCTCCGCAGTCCTGACATTGGCCTCCTCTCCGTCAAAGATGACGGCAATCTCCTCCAACGCTTTGCCCTTGGTCTCGAGGAACCACCCGTACGCGATGCAGGCCTCGACGGCCAAAATGGCGACGTAGACGATGTAAAATCGCCAGCCTATGTTCTGGATCCCGATCGGGTTGACGTACTGGTTGACGAAGACGGCGGCCTTGGTGGCGAAGACGTACGTGGCCATGCCCTTGGCGCGGATGGAGTAGGGCAGCACCTCGACCGAGTAGGCGACGGGCAGGGGCGAGAAGGCGATGCAGTAGAAGACCTGGTAGAGGAAGATGAGGGCCATGACGGCGATGCCGGCCGAGCTGGCGCCCGTCTCGGCGAAGCGGGCCGAGGCGATGGTCCAGCCGATGAAGACGACGAGCATGCCGCAGGTCGAGACGCGGAAGAGCGGGCGGCGGCCGATCCGCTCGACGAAGAAGGCCGTCGTGAGGGCGAGGCCGAAGTTCCAGATGTTGAGCAGGCCGTTGACCAGCGCCTGGGTGTTCTTGTTCGTGATGCCAACGGTGTCCATGATCCTTGACAGGTCTAGGGGGGAGGGGGGTTTCAGCTGTTAGTCTCATGTCAAGTTTCTAATAGACTGTAGTTATTAACAAGACTTACAGTACGCGATCAAACCGTTGCCAGACCACTGTGAGAAAAATCCCATGCCTTAAAGTTTGGTTAGCAAGTTGGAAACCCCCAGAAGAGCACGGGTTTGATTCGTACAGATGACGAGGAACATGCGGTACCGGTTGCCCTTCGTCTTGACCATGGACTTCCAGGTCGTGCTTCCAAGTCCTGAATTTCAAGTCAACACAACGTCTCGCACCAGAGAGATACCCGTTCAGAAGCTCTTACTCTTCTCGTTGTCGATGGCCGCCCGGATCTCCTCAAACTCCAGCCTTACCAGCTCCGTCTCCTCGCCCTCGCCGTGGTATTGCTTCAGGGCTTCCAGGGCCTCGTCGCCGCGATCGTTCGAGATGAGCCAGCGGGGAGACTCGGGCAGGAACCAGATGGCAGCCAGCTGCACCACGCTCGGGGCCATCTGGAGAAGAGAGGGGATTCGCCAGGACCAGGTGCTCGGGATCGTTCGAGTGCCGTACGTGATCCATGCGGCGGCGATGCTACCGACGTACCAGCTGCGTTTTCTCAACATGATTAGCTCCTTTGTTCCTTTCTCTCCACGAGCGTTGACTGGCTGGCTTTGATACAAAACTCACCAAGTGTTGCAGATGGCCGTGATGGTCACACGGTCTTTGGGGTGTGACAGCTCGCTGACCAGACTCGGCGCCGACGTGGTGGCAAACGACAGCCCGAACCCGAGGACGAACCTGCTCACGACGAACATGGCGAAGGCCGTGCTCTCGCACTGCAGGATGGCGCCGACGATCATGATGCAGCTGCCGACGGTGATGCCCCACCGCCTCCCGAACTTGTCCGCCACCCAGGGGGCGATCGGGGTCGAGCAGATGCTGCCGAGGGCCATGATGGCGCTCATCAGGCCCAGCACCGCGCCGCGGGGGTTGTCGAAGAAGTCGTCAAAGTAGGAGACGGTCTGCAGGGAGTTCATCATGGAGCCGTCGTAGCCGCTCGTGGCGTAGGAGACGACGGCGGCCGGGAAGAGGAGGAAGTAGAGCTTGCGGCGGGCGGCGGACTTGTACCAGATGGGAGCCTCCTGGGCCAGCTGCGCGACGCGGGACGGCTGGTAGGCCTCGTTGGCCGCTGCTGTCCCGCCCTGCTTGCGGGCTAGACGGGCCTGATGGTCCTGCCTCGGGGCGGGGAGACGTCGACGGAGGAAGTCCATCGTTGTCACTGTTGGGATTGGACTTGTGGAGTTGACGAAAGACTTTGCTTAAGGAGGAGGAGAGGGATGGGGGTTGACTCGAGGGTGGAGATGGACCTCCAAGTTGACAGCCGGAACCAGAAGGCTGGGATTCTGCGTGTCTTTATATGTCGTGTAGTGTAAGAGCCGAATGCAATGCTGGGGCGATGGAGGATGTATACCGGCGGCCTTTCCCACACCCGGGTTCTTCTCCGTCAACTTGGGGGCCAGTCAAGCAGCTGAATGACGGAGTTGCTGCGAAGTCGGCATTTACACTAGGCGAAAAAGGACGTCGACTCGGACGACGTTGCCATTGGCGCGGAAACCGAGTACTATGTCACCTCCAGAACCAGACCTCTGGGACGTCTGTCTGCCGATGAGAAACTATCACGACAAAGACAAGGGTAGGGGTGGTGAGAGGAGGTCCGGCGATGGGATGCGGAGGAGATCCGGGGGCTGGGGTAAATGCAGAGGCACTCCCCACATCAAGAGCATCATGAGACCTCCACGGGGAAAAACCGAACGATGGGACGTTGCGGGTAAAGCCAGGCTCGTCTGATTGCGGAGTGGTTTCTCTTGGGTTGCCGGTTGGGATATCGACACAAGTCCAAGTTGTGTAGCGTGTACGGCCAAAGATGGTGTGGAGCAAAAGACTCGAGAGATCCTTTCTCGACTAGTGTAAATGTAAAAGATCTATCTTCGCCTTTCTGTTGTATGGGCGGCCCCCCCTTTTCAGTCAAGACTGACGAATCACCGACCCTCGGGGCAGCTAAATGTCTCCCCCGACTCATCAAAACGTGGAGTCACTTCGGGGCATCCAAAACCTTCCCCCTAGCGTCGTTTATGCCGGGGGGGTGATTTGAACGAGTTCCCCGACTCAGACCCATAAACGTGGGGTCGGGGGAGTGTTCGAGTCTGCCCCGATGGCTAAACACGAGGGGAGGAGGGGATTTTGGGACGCGCTCTCGGTCTCTAGGGGAGCGTATGCGTGAGTTGCTTGCTCGCTCGTATCAACCAACTCAGATGAGACGGATTTGCAAGTGGTTCCGGACGTCATGTGGGTTGAGGGACGCACGCGAGAGCTCCGCAGTCCAAGCAAAAGATGCGTTGCGACTGATTGGATGTAGCTTGGGATGGAATATGTCACTCGCGTGAGACGGGTTCCTATTTAGGAGCTCGAAGGACCCTGGGTGGTTTCTCGAGCGATGGCTTGTTGATTCCTGCGTTCTCCAGCTGGTGTTCTTTTCTTTTCTGAACTGCTAGAGGTGACAGTCAGTTGCCAATCGATTTCACAATGTCGAACGGAATCCTTAGAACGTCGGGCTCCAGCATCGTCGATGCCGAAGGAAACTCCGTTCTCCTGCGCGGTGTAGGTCATCTTTTGATGGAGTTTGTATGCCATAAATCACTGACCGTTTCTTCGCGCAGACGGCCCTCGGCGGCTGGATGCTGATGGAGAACTTCATGAACGGGTTCCCCGGCCGTGAGCACCAGATCCGTGCCGCGCTGCTCAAGGTTCTGGGCAAGGAGAAGTGCGACTTCTTCTTCGACCGGTTCCTCGAGTACTTCTTCACCGAAAAGGACGCCGAGTTCCTCGCCTCCATCGGCTTCAACTGCGTCCGCCTGTCGTTCAACTACCACCACTTCGAGGACGACATGAACCCCTTCGTCATCAAGGAGGAGGGTTTCAAGCATCTCGACCGTGCCATTGAGATTGTGAGCTCCAATCTTTCTACTCCACGACACCTACTCATGTGGCGTGTATAACGAAGCTGACATCCCCCCCCTCTCTCCAGTGCGCCAAGTACGGAATCTACACCATCCTCGACCTTCACTCGGCTCCCGGCGGCCAGAACCAAGACTGGCACTCGGACAACCCGACCGGCTACGCCGCCTTCTGGGACCACAAGCACTTCCAAGACAGAGTCATCAACCTGTGGCAGGTGATCGCCAAGCGCTACGCGGGCAACCCGTGGATCGCGGGCTACAACCCGCTCAACGAGCCGGCCGACGTCGAGTGGACGCGCCTCCTCTCCTTCTACGACCGCATCGTGCCCGCCATCCGCGAGGCGGACCCGGAGCACATCCTCTGGCTCGAGGGCAACACCTTCAGCATGGACTTCTCGGGCTTCACAAAGGTGTTTGACAACTCCGTCTACGCGGTGCACGACTACTGCGGCTTCGGCTTCCCCAACCGCATCGGCAGATACCAGGGCCTGAAGGAGCAGGATGCCTACATCCGGCAGATGTACGACCGCAAGGTCGCCTTTATGAAGGAGCACAACGTGCCGATCTGGAACGGTAAGCTGGCCCCCATGGGTTTGCTCGATGAACGTCCCCTCCTGGTGTCTGATCTACTGGTGTCTGACACGTCGCTGCGACACAGGCGAGTTCGGACCCATCTACGAGCGCGAAGAGTATAACCCCGACTGGGAGGAGCACAACGAGGAGCGGTACAAGATGCTGGACAAGCAAATGGCCATCTACACAGACGAGGGCATCGGTACGTTAACAATACCCATGTCATCTAATCGTTTCCCCACCGAACCGAACCTACAGAGACTGACAAAGATCCTCTCTCTCTCTCTTCCCAGCATGGAGTATCTGGGCCTACAAGGACGTCAACGTCATGGGCATGACATACCTCTCCCCGGACTCGGCCTGGCTCAAGCTCCTCGGCCCCATGATCCGCAAGAAGCGCGACCTCGCCGTCGACAGCTGGGCCTACGACGACGCCCACCTCCAGCCCAACCTCTTCGGGCCGCTGCACAAGTGGTTCGAGGACAACGTGCCGGCCGAGTACTCCAAGAAGTACCCCTGGCAGTGGCGCATGCACATGCACGTGTTCCGCGGGATCCGCGGCATCACCATGGCCGAGTAAGTCAAAGCACCCACTTTTGGGCCACCCCCACATATGGGCCACCCAAAAATGAGGGTATTCCCATCGACACCAGTATGTTCAATTAACTATTGACTGCACCTAGATGCCACCACAATACAGCTTTCAGCCTCACTAGGTAAATCAGCCTCGCTGGACTCATCTGTGATATCCTCTTTATCGCCAGCCTCAACCTGAGCCTTCTGGATGTCTTTGATGTTGGCGAACTTAGTGTTTGGGTTGATCTGAACTGCCTTCCTTTTCCTTACTGCAGTGTTGGTAACTTGGGCCTGCAGAAGCTCCAGCTTATGCTGGGCAGTGGCCAGCTCATAGGCCTGCTCGCTGAAGCCTTTTTTCACCTTCATGAAAAGGAGGCGTTGGGTATGCGCATCATTATCCAACTCTGTGAATAGCTTCAGTTGGCCAGACAGATCCTTCATCTTCCTTGGCGTCGACCATGCCACTGCAGACGACGCAGATGCCCATCCTTCAGCTTCCTTGCCCCTAGACTGCCCTTTGCTGACCTGATCTGACGATGCTGATGGCTTTGGTGTTGTTGGGAGTAGGAGGGAGCTCATCAGAGGCTTCGCCATAGAGACAGGCCATAACCCTGTCCATTTCCAACCACTTCTGATGTTCTGCATCGTCATACCTGCAAGGGCAGCCTTATAATAACAGCCTAGGAAGTTCCTCTTGCCTACAATAGTAGAGTCATTCCATAGACTAAGGTATCCAAGCTCCTTCCTATAGGCTGCCTTAAGAGGGCTGAAGACTGCTTGATCAAGTGGCTGGAGGACATGGGAGGTGTGTGGCGGTAAGAACAATAGATGGATGTTGTTTATATAGCACAACCACATAAAGTCAGTCGTTGTGTGGCTCCCATGCCCATCCAGGATCAATAGTCTAGCCTCCTCCTTATCCCCCTTGCCCTGAGGGACAGTCTGAGGGATAAACACCTTCTGCAGCCATTCAACTGCAGTAGCATCTGTTGTCCAGCCATTTTCAGTTGCTGTGAATTGCCAGCCTTCATAAGGGCTAAGATCTAGAGGAAACCACTGCTGCTGGACTGTCTTACCCTTATATATAATAAGGGGATGAAGTCTGTGGCCTAGGGCAGAGATGCATTCAATAATAGACACCCATGCCCTTGATCCAGGCTGTTTCTTGCGGATAGACTTCGCCTCAGACATCCCCAGCACCAGCCCATTAGATCCCTGGCCCTCAAGGATACCAGTCTCATCCATGTTATATCTGTTGGCTGGTTTGATGCTGATGATCTCTGGTATGGCGAGATGCTTGAACCAGTCCCTGATGACCTCAGTAGATGCCCCATTAACACGTCTTGAATCAATAGGGCAACTTCTCTTGACCTTGACTGATGGATTCCTCCTTATAAAGGCCTGGACCCAGCCTCTCCCTATAGGTTGGGTATCCCCTATGGCATGAAGGATTCTTTCTGCAAAATGCTTCACTTGTTGATGGGTTGGAGGAAGCCCAAGGGCATGCTGGATTCGCACCCATTCAGCCAACTTGGCCTCCTGGCTCACTGTGAGCCTCTGCAGGTCAGAAAATGCTGCTGCCCTTGCCTGGGTGCCTTGAAGACGATGCTGAAGGGTAGACCTTGGCACACCATACTGCTGGGCAGCCTTCCTGACACTCTGACCGTTCGAAATGGCCTCAAGCGCTTGATTGACTTCATTTTCTGTATACTGGCTCATAATGCCTAGAATAAGGTGCCCTAAAAAGATGAGGCCATTTGCATAAGGTTGGAAAAAGATGTGATAGTTTGAAGTTGGAGGAGGATGAAGGAGGAGGTTGGTGATGAGGCATTTTTGGGTGGCCCATATGTGGGGGTGGCCCAAAAGTGGGTGCTTTGACTTACATGATCCCCGAGTGGGCCGACTGCTTCCGCGGCAAGACGCTTGCGGAGCTCGACGAGTTGGCCGCCAGCTGGAAGTTCGAGAACTGCGTGCGGCGCGGGAGGCTGAACGGGCTGCTGAGCCTGTACGCGCCCATGAGGCCCGGGGACGAGCGGCTGGAGGGCAAGGTGATACCGTCCGAGGCCGAGAGGGAGGGGGGCGCCGGGCCCAAGGAGACGGTCTCTGGCGTCGGCGTGTTCGAGCTGGCGCCGGACGAGAAGAAGAGGAAGACGCTTGCACAGGCCAACGGGACGCCTGTCGCCGTTGCTTCGTAAAGCGTGGGCTTTGTTGTTTTTTTGGTTCCTTTTTCCGGTCTTTCGGGGAACGAGGCATTTTGTGTGCTGCATACATCGGCGTTACTGTTACTCGGGGGGGGGGGACTCTTGTAGACTTGTGTGAATCAAGGTCATCGTCAACTTTTCCAGGCAGTGTCACTCTATCCTCTTCTTCACTTTTGAGAAAATCTTGGAGCCGTGAGCGGCTTTGAGATCTGATGAAAATGATCCATGGACAATGTTTTGTTTTGTTTTGCGACCCCCTCGGGCTACGCCGCCATCCTGTTCTTGCAGGCCGCTTCGAGCCTGTCCAGGACTCCCAGATGCCACTCAAACTCTCTCACGCTGATGCTGAACCGCCGCAGGTTCCGCGTGCCAACGAACATGGCCTGTTCGATATCCGGAGGCAGAATCTCCCGGAAGACGGCGCACATGGTCGCCACGCGCAAGATGACAACCATTGTGAACGTCCTGCCGACTGTCAGTCCCCAGCGCAAAAGAAAAAGAAAGAGAAATAGAAAAGAGAAAGAAAAAAGAAGAAAAAAGGAAACCTACACCATGCCGGTTGCAAACAGGCCCGTCATACTGTTGGCCGGGTCGATATCGAAAACGTTGATGAACCCCTTGCAACCCTCCAGACACATTCTGCACCTCTCCAGGACCGCCCCCTTGCACGGATGGGTCTCGAAGTGCGCCACGTTGAGCATGACGTACTCGATGAAGGGACGGTGGATGATGTACTGCCCGGCGTAGTACCGGCCCTTGAGGCGCAGCACGTTCCACGGGTTGTTGCCGAGCTCCTCGACCCGAATGATGCCCGGCGTCGTCGCCGCCGCCGCCGCCGGCGACGAGCTCGAGACGCCCTCGTGGTCGGGAGGGCCGGGGGGCCTCCTCCTCGGCTGGCTCGTCAGCAGGAAGTCGGGCAGGTTACGGTAGAGGGCGCCGTGGTAGGACCACAGGTCCGTGGTGGTGCGCAGCAGCCAGTCGGCGTAGCTGGCGCGGGTCATGCGGAACTGGTCCCTGCTGTCGTAGACGACGCTGTTGACGCGGTTCAGGAACCGCCGGATGGCGGCGTTGGTGCTGATCTGGAACGCGACGAGCTCCTCGGTCCGGTAGAAGGACGTCGAGGCAGGGCTCGCGGCGTCGGCGTCGGCGTCTGGCGTCGGGACCGTCGTCGTGGCGGCGTGGTGGTGGTGGTGGTGGTGGTGGTGGTAGTAGTAGTCTCTGTGGTGCTTGGGCGTTTCCGGGGCCGGATATGGCACAACGTCCTCGTATCTCGCTATGCCGGACGGCAAGGTGATGGATATCTCCGACACGAAGTCGCCCTCGTAGATCAGCGAGACCCAGAACAGCCTGCGAAAGGTGTCCGAGTAGCGTTCGGTGTCATCTGTGCAGAGGACGCCTCTGTCTCTCTCTCTCCTCGTGTCAACATTGCTCGTGCCTCGGGACCAGATTCGGGACCGTAGCTATCGGGCTCCCTTTTCGGCTTACCTTCTCGCGAGCGCCTCGCATTTAACAGCGGTAGCATGCGCCCAGTGGAAGGAATCTGCCACCCGGCCGTTTGCGTTCATGTATAAACTAGTCTTCTCTTAGCCGACTTCCCTCGGAAGACCAAGACCAAGACACTTGACTACCTTGCAAGCATCGTGCATTGTGCTGCCTCGAGGGTGATCTCGGACGAAACGAACCCGAGAAGCAACCTCGACTTGCGCCACAGCAGCTCGTCGAGTCCGGGGAAGTCTGCGAATATGCTCGAGCTCGAGGGCCGGTGGTGCTGTCCTCCGCTCCGGCCCGCTGTCTCGTCAAGCGAGATGCGATTCGCGCCGGTGCAGACGAACGACCCCAGGCACAGGACGAGGAGCAGCAAGCAGTACCTCGAGGGCGCAACAAGCGGCGACACATGCGTCCCGGCCGTCTGCTCCGAGGCGACTACCTCGTCGAATGTTGCCACTATGTCCTCCAGCGCGAGCAGCGGAAAGAAGATGTTGACCTCGGCGAAGTACTCGTGGATCGCCTCTCGATACCGGTCAGCCGCGTCGATGGAGACGGGGAGACTGCGGTCCTGGAAGAGCCTCCACGACTCTGGAGGGAACCTGAACTGTTCCCCGTGTGATGCCCCGTGGAAAAAGACGTCTGTGGCTTCTGTGAACCGCATCCCTCCCGGTATCGCTGACAGCAGCGGCGGCAGCGGCAGCGGCAGCGGTGGCGGCGGCGGTGGCGTTGACGAGGAGAATTCCATCTCAGACAACAACTGCTTGACGATGGGCCACTCAAACACATGGTTCGCATTCGCCGTGTGGGATAGGGGGATAGGGATTTGAGAGCTCCCATCCGATTGGATTGCGTTTCCCCCAGCGTCTTCTTGTCCGGGACGGCCTCTTCCATCATGTGCATCATGTAATACATCATGCGTTGCCCCAGTCTGCGTTCTCGACGCCGACGCCGACGCCGATGCCGATGCCGATCCCGGCGTTGTTGGATGCCGCGCGGCTTGGGGCGGCGGGGGTGTGCTCGCGGGCTGCTGCGTCTGCTGTCCCGTAAAGAGTGGCGAGGAGAAGAGACGGTCCTCGAGCATCTGGATGCGCTCCAGCAGGATCCTCGTGTTCTGCTCGATGCGCGGCTGGTTCGAGTCGCGGTAGATGCACTCGACATCCTGCGCCATGCACAGGCTGCACTTGGGCTTCGCGGCATCGCAGCGTGTCTTGCGGGCCCGGCAGTTGGTGCAGGCCTGCCACACCCGGCGCCGTGCCGGAAAGTAGTGGGCAGCGGAGAAGGAAGAGGAAGAGGAGGAGGGCGGCGGCGGCGGCGGCGGTGGCGCGGGGGCGTCCATCATGCCCGGACCATCGGGGAGGGGTGGGTGGTGGTGGGTGGTCAGTTGTTTGTAGGTAGAATTGCGATACGGTGATGAAGAAAGAGAGTAGTAGGGAGATCTCACTCACTGGCTGGACCCGGATTGGAAGGGCTTCAGGGGCGCCACGTGGATGATGTATCCCTGCCGCTCCCCGCTATGCCTACACTGCAGCTGCAAAGCACCACCCACCTTGAGCCCAAAGCATGACCCAGTCTGGGCAGTAATCAAGGCCGAACGACCTGGCCGTCGCAGTCGCGGACACTCCGGGTTCGTGACGCAACTCTCTCTCAGGCTTACGCCTGATAACCCGGCACAGGCACATATCGACATGTGTGTTACGGCGGTGGGAAAAGCAGCAAGGGGCAGAACAACGATCCATCCTTGTGGCCTGGGCCCAACTCCGCACTGTAACCGACGCCAGGGTTGTCCCCCCCCCCTGAGACGCCGGGACTGGGGGACTCTATCTACCCTGTCGTCCCAAGCAAAAAGGGGGTTTGCGGCACAGACTTTTCAGGGCTGATCAGCGAGTACTGTACTTGTAGTGTAAAGGCATGGATGGAATCCAGCTGACTGGCCAACGATTCTTTACATTAGTTTACTCCAGTACCCCCAGTCCGAACGAACGCGGCAGTAAAGAAGCCCATGGTGTCTCCCATCATTGTGTTCTGTACTCCTCCTCCACCTGGGCCGTCGAGTCAAAGCCGTTGACGCCGTTCGGTCAAAGGGACACAGCATTGGCCGCCTAAGCAACAATAGCTGGGTCGGTGTCAGTAATAGAGTATCCCCCCTTAGGTAGGGCCAGACGCAGCGGCGCTGGTGGACACTCATATCATTGTTGTCATTCGGCATGCCATCTACATCAAGCATAATACAAGACTGATAAGAAGCTGGGAATAACCAACAGCCCGCTCTACCACCTTGTCCGTTGATGCAACACAAGAACGCGCCGTCCCACCAGACAGCACAGCTCCATCTGCGACTGGGCCCTGGGGAGCCGAGGGGGCTTAAACGATGCCGACGCCCCTGTCAAGGCCGTTTCGAATCGAAATTACAGTCCGCGGTGAGCGGCGCCTTTGTCAGCCCCATGAGGGTCTGGAAACTCATTGCTGCACCTCGAATGCACACTTCATTCGTCGTCGTCGTCGCGTTTCGTCTGCCCGAGTCCACAGGACGGCGCGTTTATCCTTGTACACATATTTGTTTCTGGGGTGTCCTACAACATTGGGCGGCGGCATCTCTCGGGGATGGGACGAACAAGCGTGCAGATCGAATCGTGGGAGGGGGGGAAGTTTCCTAGGGGATACTGGCATTTAAAGATACTAAAGAACGACATCGGCCTCCTCTTCTTTTCGTTCGAGTCTTTTTCTTCTTCTTCTTCTTCTTCTGTCATTCTCTTCTTGTTTGAGCTAGTCTTCCCCTTCCATTCTTATCGACTGGTCTTGAAAGCAGTCGCGTCATTCGTTTTTTATCATCTCCCGTTCTCCTCACCATAGTCCGTCCTTCGTTCGACATGCATCCCGCCACCTCCCTCCTGCTTGCCGGTGCTGGCATCGCCAACGCATACACCATTGCCTCGGCCAAGCCCTTCATGCGCAAGAACATCGATCCCGTCGTCATCCCCGGCCAGTACAAGAGCCACATGCACACCTTCTTCGGCTCCGATGCCGTCACTATCAACACCAACTCCTCCAAGGAGCTCCAGGCCGGCTGCTCGACCGCCGAGAACCCCAACGACTACTCATCCTACTGTGAGTTGCAAACCTTCTCCCGCCAAAAGGAAACAGCTCCACTCGCTCTGACACGCACCCTCTCTCTTTCTCTCTGAAAAGGGGTCCCTACCCTCTACGTCAAGAACGACACCGGCATGAACCCCGTGCCCTTCAGCCGCTTCAGCGCTTACTACGTCTCCATCGAGAACGCCGAGGTCGCCATCCCGCAGGACTACAAGACCATCGCCGGTAACGCCCAGGGCACCAAGCAGTCCGACGTCGAGGAGCTCGCCGGCATCGAGTGGTTCTGCGAGGGCGACGCCACCGAGGAGGGCAAGGAGGCCGCCGCCTGGCCGACCAAGACGTGCTCGACGCACCTGCAGACCCTGCTGCTCTTCCACGACTGCGTCAACGAGCAGACGCTCGAGTCGGCCTACTCGGGCACCCAGAACTGGCGGGACGGCTTCAAGCCCGCCAACCGCTGCCCCGAGGGCATGAAGCGCATGCCGCAGCTGCGCTTCTCGATCCGCTACGACCTCCGCAGCATCCTGCCCGGCGGCTGGGACGGCACCCCGCCCTTGGAGCTCGCCTGCGGCAACTCCTTCTGCACCCACGGCGACTTCATCAACGGCTGGCTGCCCGAGGCCGCCACCAACATGCTCAAGGCCAACAGCAAGCGCGAGTTCGCCGGCGTCGACGGCCCCGACGGCAAGTACAACGCCGGCTCCAAGTGCGGTGCCGAGAACGCCGTGAGTTGATCCCCTCTTCCCTATTTCCGTTGTTGATGGGGGTGACACCCAGAGTACTGACACACGGTGTAGAAGGACGCCGATCCCACCAACGGCACGTCGGACTACGACGAGAGCGTCAAGCTGATGAGCGGCAAGCGCAGCATCGGCCAGCGCTCCCAGTCTCGTCGCGCTTGAAAGAGGCCAGATCGGACCCGTGTTGATGCCTTGGAAGAAGGCTTCATTCAGTGTTGCCAATGGAGACGTATCATACCGGGCCCGAGGACTCCGCAATGCGCACACTTTATCTTCTTCTCCCGTGTCATACTTGTAAAGTACATAGAACGTTTATAACTGTAAATGATTCAACTAGCGGTCTCTGCCAAAGGTTCAGACTACCACGGAGCCCTCGTTCGCAAGCGAATATGGTTATCAGAGGGGGGGGGGGGTCGGGGGTTCATGCTGAGACTCCGCCCTCCACTCTTCGTGTGACCATCTTGACAGACAATAACCTCCTCACTGGTCGTTGTCAGTAGGAGTGCCAGGCGGCGACTCGGCCCACCTCTCAGCCTCCTCGGGGATCCGTACGACCGCGCTGCTCGTCCAGATGTGTTTCCCCCGGTCCATCTGCAGCCCCGCGATGAGCCCTCCCTTGACGCTGACAGTCTGGCTCGGAGTGCCGCGCTTGTCGTGCGCGCGGTGGAAGACGCGGCATCCGCAGACGCGGCAGAAATAGCAGTCCATGTGTCCGCCGCCCTTGGTCGGCCGCGTCCACGACTGGAGCTTCGACCCGAGGTCGTCGGAGAGGGGGACCAGGCCGTCGGCGGGGAAGATGGCGGACGTGCCGAAGGCGGAGGCGGACTGCTTGCGGCATTGGGAGCAGTGGCAGCAGTAGATATCGAGAGGTTCCGGGGTCGGCGTCTTGAAGGCGACGGCTCCGCATTGGCATTCAACGTCCATGTTCGTGAAGGGGGGTTCTGAATGTGACGCTGCAGGGTGAGTGAGCTGTGAGACTTGGAGTTGCTGGAAGACGAAAGGTAAGAATGGAGCTTGATAATGTTGCGCAGCAGTGTGAAATGCAACCAAAGTCGTGAGATGATGCTTCTGTCTTCCAACGGTTTTGACAAGCGAAGGGCGCCGTCGCTCAGCCAACTGAGACCGCATTGATGAGATGATGAGGTAAGTCAGTCAGTCAGTCTTCACAGGTCAATCGAGATATTGTTCCTGCTCCGAGGCTTTGCCAAAAACACAAATTCAAACACACTTATGAGTAAAGAGAAGAGGTTTCTTTTTGCACATGAATCTCACCAAAGTGTGGTACGGAACCCGAAGCTCAATAATCTCACTCATTCCCTCGTTCACAACGAGAAGAGACCTGTCCCACTGAGAATGAGATGAGTCAGCACGCATGCCCACCCCCCGCAAATCCGTGACAAGCATTTCTCTATTTAGCCTGTTGATGCAGTGCAACATCACCAATTCGTTTTTTGTCTGAGAATTACTCTTCCCCAGTTTACGGAAGATCTCCCTTGATCAACTAACGCTGCCGGCACGTTGATTTAGCCGCCCCAAAACCGCATCTACTCGTCATTCAAGGAGGTAGCAGTGTCTACTATGTGTGACGTGCCACAGTCAGTTCCCAGATGATCCTGGCTTTTTCTCTTATTCCCCGTTCCTCCGCCAAAGTACCCTGGAAAAGGGGAACAAATGCCCCTGCAGACCCAAGTAAGTACCCTGTAAGGAAATCCCCCTTTTGACCGTACGCTCCGTTCCAGATTGAGCATCCCCCCACCCTGAGCCAGGCAAAAAGCCTAAATGAGACCTGCTTAACTGGTGTTTAGACAATTCGACTATGTGAACCTTTGGCGGCAGCTGACCCGATGATGCAGGCGGCTCACTGCCGGATGTGACCCTATTGTCTCCAACCCCTGTAACAAGCATGTCTATCTGCCGTCAAACGAGCTTTCGAATGGATCGCAATCGGCCGTTCGACCGGGCCACAACCCCACAAAGGAGGTTTCCCGTCGGTTGAATTCCACGGGACGGCGAGATTGGAGTGGTTCAAGGTGGGCTCACCGTCGTCCGTCGACCCATGGCAGTTGTCAACCCAGGATTGATGTATATAGAGAGAGACGCGGAAGCCCGGTCGAGCCTACTCTTGCTTGGTCTCTTGATGTCTGCATCCCATCCCAATCACGAACCTCCTCGTCCCAAGCTCTGTCCCAAACCCTCCTCTCCCTCCCGATTCAGCCACAATGCTTCTCGACACCATCGTCACCAGCCTGCTGCTGGTCGCCAGCGCCGCCGCCATCCCCATCGAGACCCCCGTGGAGCTCATCAAGCGCGCCCCGAGCGCCGGCGTCGTGATCCAGAAGTGCGCCAAGCCCGGCGTCTTCGCCCTCGCCTACGACGACGGGCCCTACCAGTACACCTCGCAGCTCGTCGACATCCTCAACAACGGCGGCGCCAAGGCCACCTTCTTCATGACCGGCACCCTCTACGGCTGCATCTACAACCAGCGCGCCGCCGTCAAGAAGGCCTTCGACTCGGGCCACCAGATCGCCTCCCACAGCTGGACGCACCCCCAGAACTTCGGCAGCCTCAGCCAGGCCCAGCTCACCTCCGAGATGCAGAAGCTCGAGCAGGCGGCCGTCAACATCATCGGCAGGAAGCCCGCCTACATGCGCCCGCCCTACCTGGCCACCGGCGGCTCCGTCCTGCCGACGATGAAGACGCTGGGCTACAAGGTCATCACCAACGACGTCGACTCGGGCGACTGGAACGGGCAGACGGCGGCGCAGAGCCAGCAGAAGTTCCAGCAGGCCGGCGCCGGCGGCAACGGACACATCCCCCTGATGCACGAGACGTACGCCAGCACGGTGCAGACTCTGACGCCCTGGCTGATCAACTGGGCCAAGCAGAACAACCTCAAGCTGGTTACCGTTGGTGAGTGATGGCGGCGATTGCCCCATGATGAGAGATACGATGGCTAACACGAGCGTCAGCCGAGTGCCTCGACGACGGCAGCGGAGCCTACCAGCCCGGCACCTTCACCGGCAACGGCGCGAATTCTTGCTGAGTGCAAGACGACAAGCATGGGTGGGAGTGGGAGGGTAAAAGTCCCTGAAAATATTATGAAGCCGGGTTGGTTGGGGTAGCGCTGAGAAGTACGGCGATTTCATGAACATAAAGAGAACGCTCATGTTGTTTTCTACACAAGAAAGATGATAATCTTCTCCTCTGAAATCGTGATATCTCCTCAGTCTGGGAAGCAAACCAAACCCTCAGTTGGCTGCTTCACGTCGTATGACAGGCGATTCATGTGTAACAAGTCCATCGGCACCAATGCCTTGAGACGAGAAGGATTTGGATGACGGATCATCTTCGGACAGCATGGAATCCCTTAATTCCCAGTTAGACGTCTCCCGATGGCTCCCACATCGCGATTTGAGAGGGGGTTCGAGTTACATCGCCGTCGGTCCAGTGTCGGTCTAGATCATGATTTACACAAAAGAAACTAAAATAAAAAGACTCGGAGAATTCCTGAGTAAAGGTTTGCGAATGGCGAGATAAGGAAACTATATCCCACCGTTCCTTTTGATGCATTCAAGTAAGGACGTCGATTCGAGGTCTAGATTATCGCGTCAGCTGCCCCCTCACAAGCGGCCGAGGAGGTGGGAGGCGAGGTTATACTATGCCTTGGCCAAATCGGAATCTGGATCGCCTTGTAGGACTCAAAGCCAGTTTTCCGGCTTGCAACTCGTCATATTCCGAATCCCGGGACGCGTCATCCATCGAAATTTGAATGATCTTGAATCTTGACTACGGTTTCCATCTTTGACGTTGGCTTTCACCGGACATTCGGCAACGTCAGCACTGCCAGCGGCAATATGATCCCAACACATGCAAAGCCTGGCTCTGATAACCGTACGGAAAGTTGAGTCCAATCAACTCGCTTCTCCCTCTCCAGTACCTTTAGGCTTTTACCGCCGGCTGGCTTCCCAACAACTCTTTTCCGAAAGTCAATGAAAAGCACCACACATCAACGCCCAAAAGCTCCCGTGAAGATCGTTTCAGCGGCAGGAGGCCAGAAAGACTGTTACACGACAAAGTCTGATATCGAGAGAGAGCTACTGCTTTGCAAAAGCCAACCAGTCAAATATTGCCTATCAAGCTTCCATATCTAGTAGACCTTTTTTTTCCCCTATCATTCCAAAAGCCACTTCCAGGGTCCAAAAGCATCCTTAGTCACTTTAAGTTGAGGCCTACAACCCATGTCAACGAACCCGAAAGCCTATCTTGTGTGATCTTCAGACGAACACTCCCGACATGTGAAAATGATGATACAGCCCACAATACTCACGTCGCGAGCCATCTTGTTAGTCTTCATCTCTGTATCATTAATGACGAGGAAAATTATAAAATACGTCCCCGAACCCGCGGCTGTAGAAATCACAATGACCCAGAGAACAGGTGCCACGATACCGCAACACTATTCTATCAACAACTAACAGTTAAACATCAACAAGAAAGATATCAACTTCTAAAAATTTGCTCTTTACATCAAAATGTCCAGCCAAGCAGCTTTGTATCTTATTCATCACGTTTTCCTCCCGCCCCAATTGCCCCAGACAGATGATTTCAGTGTCAAGAATGAAACCGTTTTGCTCCATTGCGTTCGAGACGCTTTAGTCAAGTTTTGCAGCTTTGTTCCAAAGATCAGCGTGGAGGCCGTGGCAGCAGCTGGTGAGCTGATGGAGGCCATGATTCGCGTTCATCGGCCTCGAGGAGAGGATCCAGCTGTCGACGAGGATGAGTTGCTCGAAATGCTGCACAAGCTACCCAGACAAGGTAAGTTTTCCAACACGATTCTCGGTCTTCTGGCAGCACTGATTCTATTCAAGGCGCAATGTCAACGATTCCTCTCAACATTAGCGCCCAGAATGCCGGGGTCCTGATCACCAAAGTCCACAACTCGGTCCGCTTGGAGGCGTTTGAGCTATCTTCAACCAACGAAGCTGCCATGGCGACTTCTGGTCGTCTCCGCAGGACCTTCCCCGGTGTCGGTGTGACCGTCGATCTTGAAAAGTTCAACCAACTGGGCTTCAAAGAGACTCTCGCGGAAACCTTGGCGACCATGAGCTTTCAACGGGCTGCGGGAACCCAGCCATGCGCCAAAAAGGCGGGGAAACTTCACGAAGAAAGCCGTGACACTACCCACCCGAAGATGGTCACGGAGCTCCTCTACGCCTTCTTGCTCGCCGTCGGTCATCCTCTCGACGAAGCGAGAATTTCTAAGAACACCCGTGACGAGGTCAACTGGAACAACACCTTGCTCCCGTGGCGTCGTTCTCCCACATGGCTGCTTGTTCGCGTCAGTCTGCAGCTGATCTTCGGCAGGCTGGCTGACCCCGACAACAGCCTTTACAAATCATTCATGGCCTTCTTCATGGCTGAGATCCTCCATAATAGCCTGGAATCTACCGTTCAGTCCAACTTGCAGTCCGACCTCTTGCTGTGCATGGTCGCCAAGCTGTCCAGGCGGCTGCTCAAGCTTACATCGGAGCCTGTCCCCGCCGCTCTCGACCACGTTCGCGAGACCATGCGTCAAGCAAACAAACTGTTGTCGGACCGCTGGCTCAACATCCAGAAGCAGGACTCGCCTGGCCTCGGCAAAGAGTTAGGAGCTCTAGAGGCGTCGGATTTTGAGAAGGACTCCATCATGCATCTCCCCGAGCTCGATGACTTCCTGGCTTCTTTTGCCAGGCGAGGCACCCAGACAGCAGCCTCCCACTTCAGCCCTTCATGGACGGTGTCATTGTATGACTCTTCGTTGCTACCGTCCGAGGTAGTTGTACCAGACAATGCACACTTGTCTCTACACCTGACGGCTTTTGAGGCTTGGGTTGGCAAAAATCTGCAGACATGGTTTGCAGGACATAAGACTACTGCCAACACATGTTCTCAGCTCCGAAGCCTCATCGAAGACTACCACGGCAAGGCCAGCACGTTCTATGGAGATAAAAGTAATCCCGAATTAATCTCCATCATGTTGTTAACGATCTTGGAACTCTGGATCGTCTGCGACAAGGCTACAATCCAGATTCATCCACTACTCAGGAACTTTGATCCCGAGATCCCCTTGGGCCTTTTCCAGAACTTGCTCCTTACGACCAGGGCCCATTTGGAGAGACTGCATAACGCCGAGTCGTATGTTAGAGAGCGCCTTGAGAAGTGCGAGTCGAGATCCTCTGCTCCAAACATTTACACGACATATGGATCCTCTGGGTGTTTTTCCGTTCGTTACTTCGATCAGTCCGTCAAACACCAGTCTCTTCGGAGCGAAATCGAAGAGCAGGCACGGAAAGACCGTGAGCGCAAGAAAAACAAGCTGCGCAGATTGAAAGATAAGTACGACGATCTCATGAGGAAGTATCACGCGAGCTCTTGCGAGTATTACCAGGGTTACAACAAAATAACGGGCGTTCCCTTTAAGGCTCACAGCCGCTATTGCTCGCGTTGTTCATATTTCGAACAAGCCAACAGCTTGCAGATCGAAATCCACGAGTGGCCGCTTCCGAACGGGCTGCTTGCCTTGAAGTCGACGGTCTTCGAGCTGTCCGTCCCCGAAGGCTTTGGAAGCTGGCGCGAAGCCAGTATCTACTTTCTGTTCAACGTCCTGAAAGTTTGTTTCAACTGTGAAGGACGGCCTCGCTCACACCATTTCTTGAAGGGCTACCAAGGCCTTTCTCGGTATTTTCAAAGCAACGTGAGCAGTCAACACATCAGTCTTCTCTCGGAGGACAAACCCCATATGGCGACACATCGGAGGATGGTTTCTGTTTCAACGGCTACTGAGTCTTCGGTTTGCGTCATCAACGGGCTTCACTACGCATGCTACGACGGTCGACGGTCCTGCTTTCTTACTCCGTTCCGACCTACAGACACGATCCCAAAGGATTGCACTTACAAGATGCCTCCGGCCTCAAAACACGTCCAGGAATACATTTTTCGTCCTTCGTCCATGCCCAGCGGTCCTCCACCAAACACAATACTGGCGAACCTACACGAGTGCCCCGATGACATGACGATCGAGGAATTTAAGGCCATCGCTTCCATTCCTCTTGGATACAATATCCAATTGAGAAATATCATGATTCAACTCTTCTCCCCTTCAGTGGACTTCAACCGAAGGGAAACTGTTCTCGTCATTCAGCAGTGTATCTACCAAGCTGGCCCACCTAACAAATCCGCGTCTCGATGTGCCCACGATATCTGCGAGGATGAGAAATTCGCCTCAAGGATGATGGAAGGCCTTTTCGAGGCAACACAACGCTTCGAAGAGAACTGGCAGTCATCCGCCGCCTTGACGGCTTTCACAGCCCTTGCTCGCTGTCTCCTTTCCCTGACTCCTTCCTCCGACATCCAGCGAGAATGCATCAGATTCCTGTCAAAAGCGAGAGACGTCACGTTTTCTTGGGCACAGGGTCTGAAGATCAAGGCCCAGGAGTCGTCAGTCGACGTTGACAAGCTGGAGTTCCAGCGCAGGGCTCTCGAGTCCTACTTGATCTGCGCGGACACGTTCAACATTGACGAGAGGTTCCAAGACGCCGTCTTCTCGGGCAATGCAAGCGTCTCTACGTTTCTCCAGTGCTCTATCAACATCCAGGAGGGTGCCCAGGCTCTTCTGGCTTCTCTCGATGCGTCAGTTCAGTATCTTCATTCCCGCTGGCAGAGAACATCTTTCCTACATTGCAGGTTTCTCAGAGAGCGGATTATGTCCGGGGGAAGCCCCGGGCTAGATGACGCGATCTCCGCGTCCTGGTCCGTTTACCAGCCAAGTCGCGTGTGGGAACAAGTATCAGTGAAGCATAGATCATGGTTGACCAGCATCACCGCGTCTCCAAGACCGATGGTGGTGCATTTCTGTCTTCTTACCGGGGAGTTTCTGGTCGACGGCGTTCCCCTGAATCGTCTGCCGAAAGACTACCTCGATCATGAGTCTTACAAATCCCTTTTTGGGTCCTTGTCAGCCGAGATTATGCCCACGCCGGTTCCGGGTATGCGATTCTCTCTCAAGCGACGATACGCAGGCTACCTGGTCCACTTGGGTCTCACCCATGGCCCCGGGCGAACTGTGCCAGATTTCTTGGTGCAGGCCTCGAGAGGTAATTTCAACTACGAGTTGGTTCCAAAACGGTGTCTCAGGGGCAGTTTACCGACCAAGTTCGTGGAGGATTATGTCCATTGGTGGGACTACACGGGGGAGTGTGTCGAGTTTCGCGATAACAAGGCTCCATGGCTGCTTGCGACATCGCACTGGAGGCTTACAAGGGTTCACTACGACAGCAAGTGGCAGCTTGTCCGAGACGACTCTACACTTGTCGATGTACGCAGTCAATCGGCTCAGCTGATTTCCACAATCTTTCGGCCGCTCGAAGACCCTTATTGGATCCACATAGTCCGCAGAAAGTCGGACTCGTCAGTCGCCGTGGAACTCCCTCGAGCTCGTTTGGAATTCGGTTATGCTCCTCGTCAGCCGCCTTCTATACTTTCACGGCAGTACCGAGGGATGTCAGTTGACCCCGACCAGTTCATTGGCACACTGGTTGGCCTGAAAGACAAGCTGGTCCTGAGAGACGACCAACCTCGCCATCCAGCCATCCCTGCACGCCGAAAGGTTCTCGTGCTTGAGGGACGGGTATCGTTCGCAAAGACGAAAGATCATGTCGAAGTTTGTATTTCCAAAGGCGACGCTGCGAGAGTGCATGCCTACGAAGTGGACGATAGACTCGCGAGGCTCGTCAGCAACGAAAGCCGGCAGAGCAATCTGTTCCTTTCCTACCTGCATGCTCTGACATCTTTTGCGATTCCTGACCCCCTCACGGAGAGAACGGGAACAGAACAGGCCTTGTCCATTCTCAGCTCGGCCTCGGTTAAGTCGTTCGACGTGCTGACGGGAGAGAACATCAACATCCTGAGCAAGCTTGCCCAGCTCACACCGGGTAGAAGATTTTACCCTGCCAGCGAGCGCGTTATGCAGACCATTACCTGGGACTCCCAGTTGGGATTCTTGGCACAGCAAGGCCTATTCCTAGGCCATGTGCAATCCATCTTCAAGCAGGCGGAGAGATCCAAGTTCTTCCACCCGGAATGTTACGTTAGCCCACCAGATCCAGAACCGAACCGAGTGGACTCCTATCTCCTCAAACGAGACATTCTCCGTTCATCAACGTTTCGGGTGTCCGGGTTCGGGGCGGAGAGCTTCAGTCTGCATCACGATGCTCCTTACGCCGCAAGAGACCGTGCCGGATCCTCTGCAAGCTCGCAGGCTTTCAAGATTGGGCAGCTTGTCTTTTCGGAGGAGCCCGTTCTAATAGAGTCCTTACCCACGGGCATGGAGAGTCTTCTTTGGAATTTCCTAAGCAACAGCACCTCGGTTTCGGGCAGCGACTGCGACCTCCCTACCGCGCAAGTCACCTATGACGCAGACCTCCTGTCGAAGAACTCCTCGCTAGACTTCATAACCTCTAACTGGATCGGCCTACAAAAGAGCCTGAGGACATCTGTCAACAAGCACCACTTGATGATGTGGCTGGCGACGCTTGCCTTTGCACAGAACACGGACACGGCTGTGCTTCAGACGTTGGCCTCTTCACAAACGAGCCAGCACGTTGCCGGTGTTTCCGCCCCAGGGGGCGTTCTCTTCGATCTTCGAGATGGCTGTACGTTCGATGCAACCCGGATACGTGCGCGTTTAGAAGACAGCTGTGTCCCTTTTGACGAAAGCCCGGAGCCGCGTCTACACCAGCGGGTGCATGAGTCCGATTACGCTTTTATGCAACGCCAGGAGAAAGACTACCAGGCCAATCTGAGGCGCGCGGTTGACGCCCTTCTGGATATTCTTCGGTCTCAGTGGCCGTGCAAAGTTCCAAAGATACCGCCGAACCACTCCGAAAAGTGCCATTGGGATATGTACGTCCGGGTTAAAGAAGCACTGCCCGGCATCCAGGCACTCTTTAAGACATGGTACGACAATCTTCAATTCAAGGACTACCTAGGAGAGATCGTTCGATCGATGCCATCACAGATTAAGCCTCGAACCCTGAAGAAGTCTTTAATGGCAACGCCATGCCCCGCTCTGTCCTCAAGACCACGTTTTGTCAGCGAAGATGCCCTCTTCAAGAGCTGTCAACCACCTTCCATTGTGACGGAACCCCGGATCTTTGACCTTGAGTCAGTTCATAAGCACCAGAGGCGAGACTACCGGCTCCCAAGCCTGCTTTCCAGCCTCTCCAGGAAGACTTTGGGAGAGTACCAAGCAAGATATATTCAAGACCTCGAATCAAGCTCGGACGCTTTACAGAGACGCCAGCTCACAGAGAGTCGGTCTGACTCTCTGGACGACGACTTGGAGAGTCGGCTGTGTTCCTATTTGCAGGTTTGGAGTGATCACACCCAGAAGCTCCTTGGTCTCATTATGGACACACTCTTCGATTTACCAGCAATCGGCCCATCTAAGTGTGCCACGCACATCTTTGATTACTACCAACGCCCCAGACTCTCGGTGTCGTCTCTTCTACAACGGCTGAACCACGTACATCTCAACAATACCCCCGTCGCATGGAGGGATTGCTTGATCCAGTTTGGCCTAACTCTATCCCAACTTCAGCGCGCGGAACGAATGGTGGCCTCGTTGGGAGATCCGATCGCGCTAGAGAACGAGCTACGAAACCCTGGGCACACCAATTGGTCTCCCAGAGACTACCCAGATACTCTTCTCTTGGAAGTCGAAAGCAGCATCACGGTTCGAGAGGTCCAGGAGAACATTGCCGAAAAGATGAGGAGCCCGCCCGGAAACGAGAACGCCGTCATGCAGTTGAACATGGGAGAGGGGAAATCCTCCGTCATCGTTCCGATGGTTGCAGCAGCCCTCGCAGACGGATCGTGTCTCGTCAGGGTCATTGTGGCCAAGCCTCAGTCCAAGCAAATGCTTCAGATGATGGTATCGAAGCTGGGCGGCCTTCTCGACAGGCGCATCTTCCATATCCCATTCTCCCGAGCGGTAAGGGTCGATATTTCTGAAACGACGGCAATCCAGGCCATCTTTCAAGACTGCATGGACTGCCGAGGCATCCTACTAGTTCAGCCGGAGCACATCCTATCTTTCCAACTGATGGCTATCGAGACAGCCATCTTGAGGAAGGCAAGCGTGAGTCAGTCTCTGGTAAGAGCCAAAGACTTTCTTGGTCGTGTCTCTCGCGATATTGTGGATGAAAGCGACGAGAACTTCAGCGTCAAATTCGAGCTCGTCTACACCATGGGAACTCAGAGGCCGGTTGAGTTCAGCCCCGACCGGTGGGTGTGCATACAACAAGTCCTTGAGGTTGTGAGGAAGTTCCTTCCAGAGGTTCAAAAAGCCCATGCCGACTCGATAGAAGTGTCTGCGCAACATGACGGCTGTTTCCCTAGGACGCGGATCCTACAAGAAAGCGCCAGAGATCTGCTCCTCGGCCTTGTGGCTCGCCATCTCAGCAAAGCTGGCTCAAAAGGTCTTCCGATGGCCATTCAGTCTTCTCACGTACAGAATGCCGTGTTCACCTACATATACAAGACCGACTTGTCCAAATCTGAGATCGACGCGGTTGAAACGTCCGAACTCTGGTCCTCCTCGACCAAGGACGCGATTCTGCTCTTGCGAGGGCTCATCTCCAGCCAAATACTCGGTTTCGTGTTTTGTCAGAAGAGATGGAGGGTTGACTATGGACTTGATCACAACAGACGTCCCAGCACGCGACTTGCAGTGCCGTACCGAGCAAAGGACAACCCAAGCGCCCGGTCCGAGTTCAGCCATCCAGACGTCATCGTCATTCTAACATCTCTTAGTTACTATTATGGTGGACTGGACGATTCTGAGCTTTTCATGAGCTTTGAGCATCTTACGCGATCAGATCAGGCCGATATGGAGTACGGCTACTGGGTAAAGGACAGTCACAACCTACCGGTAGCTTTTCAACAGCTCACGGGAATCAACCTCGAAGACCGCCAGCAATGCGTCGAACAGGTCTTTCCCTGCATTCGCTTTTCCAAGGGGACGATCGACTACTTCCTTCAACACATTGTCTTTCCCAAGGAGATGAAGGAGTTCCCGCACAAGCTTTCGGCCTCCGGGTGGGACATTGGGGCGAAGAAGGTCAACGCAACCACGGGCTTCAGCGGGACAAACGACTCCCGGGCGTTTCTCCCTTTGAGCGTCAAACAGCTCGATCTTCCAGAGCAGAAGCCGACCAACGCGCTGGTTCTGGAATACCTTCTCCAGAACGAGAACTCGGTAGCATTGATGCCGGCGGTCAAAGGTTCCGACAAGTCAGTCGCTGAGACACTGTTGGAAATGGTTGTTCGACTGGACCCGCCGGCCCGTGTCATTCTCGACGTCGGCGCTCAGATACTAGAGCTGGATAACCTGGGAGTTGCGAAACGGTGGCTTCAGATGATGGACAACCACGAAATGACACAGGCTGTTATTTTCTGTGACGAGGACGATCACATCTGCGTCGTCGACCGCAGGGGCCGAGTTGAGAGCTTCCAGACGTCTCCGTTTGCCAACCAGACCGATGTCTGTCTTGTGTTCTTAGATGAGGCGCACACCAGAGGAACAGACCTCAAGCTCCCCGGAGGATACCGAGCTGCCGTGACACTGGGAGCCAACCTGACGAAGGACAGACTAGTCCAAGGCAAGTCAATCAACACCCCCCCTGATAGCCTCCCTCTGACAAGATTCCTAAGCTTGCATGCGGATGCGGAAGCTCGGAAAGGGACAATCTGTGGTCTTCTGCGTTCCCGACGAAATCCGGCAAAAGATTACGGCAAGGTCACAGAATAGCGGCGACACGGCCATAACCGTAGCTCACATCTTGGAGTGGTCCATCTCTGAGACCTTTGCGGATCTCCAGAGAGGCATTTGGCTGTGGGCAAACCAGGGCCGCCGCTACCAGCGACACGAAATCCTGTGGGACGAGGCTCGAGTTGATGCCGAAGAAACCGAACTGAGCCAGACACAGGCCGAAGAATTCCTCGAGGAAGAGGCCCAGACCATTGAGGTACGATACAGGCCAGGCCATCAGCTCGACACTTCGCAAATCAGTCTGGACAATGAGCATTGCGCCGACGCCATCACCCAGAGGCTGCGTCAATTCGGGGGTCTCAAGCTCGAGTCGACGACGTTTCGCGAGGAGCAGGAGCGAGAGTTGTCACCCGAGGTCGAACAGGAACGAGAAGTGCAGAAACCTCCTCATGCGACACCCGCCGAACACGCGATACATCCGGATGTCAGAGCATTCATCTCCAAGGGGACTGTTGTGAAGGACTCCCCAGCCTTCCTTTTCGCTTTCCAGGCGTTGTCGGACACCAGTGCTGCCCAATATTACGACGTCGCCAAATTTCCCCCGAGTCTTTTGGTCACGACAGATTTCACCCGCACTATTATTCCGGTGGGAAAAGGACACACCTCAGACCTGTTCCAGAGACCTGTGCAGTGGATCTTGACAACGGCGTCGAGTGCGGGAGTCGTTGAGCAAGCAGTGGTCATCAGTCCATATGAGGCGCAAGAGCTTTTGCCGGAGATACGAGTTTCGAGACATGTCTCTCTGCATCTGTACGCGCCACGCCCAAATATTGGATACCGCCCGCTAGACACTCTGAGGCTCCACACAACGCCTCACCAGCCTATTCCAAGAGTCATGCCGGAAGTCTTTACGAACGAGCTCAATTTGTTCTCGGGCCAGCTTTACATGAAGTCGATGAATGAGTATCTCAGCGTTCGCCGCTTCTTAGGCCTGAGGTCGGCGGATCAGAAGGACTCTGAGCCCGAACTCTCTGGCTCGTCTACGAATGTCATGGACACTGAAACGCCTAATTTGATCAAGTTCCTGCGCGTTCTTACGATGAAGATCAGGAGGAATTGCGAGTCGATCGACAAGACGCACCTGGGAAGGATTTTGGATCACAGAACGCTTGATGATTCGGATTTTGCAAATGGTATGGACATGGACATGTAATCAATCGATAGAGGTGCGACTGAAGTTGCGCAGAGTTCAGCCCTTGGAGCGTGTATGTATATGAGTAAGTGAAGTTATTTTGATATGTCAGTCACGGTAGCAGTGTCATTATTCAGAACTCGCTGCACCTTATGCATGAACATGAGATGACGAGCAAGCTTTCTTCTCTTTCAATCACTTTCTTGTAATTTAGCGCGCTGAAGCAGCAGTTGAACAGTCCGCTACTGCGATACGACCAAGTCTCCTCGTCCACCCTGCCCCATACTGGGAAACACTTTGCAACATATATGGAAACATTGGCGCGGCCATCCAACCCAATCTCGAATATGTCCAGAAATGGGTTTTTTTTTACTCATTATATAGACCCAGAATTACGCCCCAGTCTGTTTCTTTACATGACCGCATTGCGGCTGGCCTTGACCCTCATTCAGGATACCAGTTTGGAGCAGTCTGCAAGCTTCCCCAGGTCGTTTCCCATGATGCTCATCTTCGCCATCCTGCTCACAATGATTAGTGACAGAGTTTCAAGCAATGCGAATGACATCGAACTCACGCCAGCTTGAACGCGGAATTCCACCGCGTTTGGCTCGCCCCAAACCCCTTCCAGATGTTCTTGGTCTCCCGCGAGTTGCTGAGGGCGACGTCGCTGCCCAACGAGGTCGGCGTCATCTCTTGGAACGTCTCGGGGTAGAACACGGTGCTGTCCAGCTTCTCGGGGGTCGAATCGAAAGACAGCTCCTGGATGCTCTGACCCGCGCTGTGCGCCCCGACGAGGGCCACGAGATCCGTGGCCGTGAAGCCCTTCTTCTTGAAGGCGGTTATCTGGGAGGCGGCGTCGGAGTCTTGCGTGGGCAGCGTGCCCTCGGCATTAGGTATAGCGGAATCCTTTCGCCCGACGAAGAAGTAGACTCTGGGACCCCCGCAGGCCGCAACTCCGAAGGCTATGGGCTCCCGTTAGCATAGCTCGATGCTATCCATCAAGCCAGACGGCTGGCATGACGCCGCTTACCTGCTGCCGCTTGAATCATGTCGGCGGTGCTGACGTTGTAGGCAATGGCCTTTTCGCCCAGTAACTCGCAGATGGGCTGCATCTGTACATTCTCTTCCCTGTCGAGACACTCGTTGGCCAAGATCAGAGAGCCGTCGCAGGATCCAGGGAAGCAATCATGGAACGCGGCGCGCATTGCCTGTCTCGCCTCGGAGGGACATCCTGCAAAGGAGCTTCTCAGGTCTGCAGCAACCTTGTTCCATACAGGGGGGCAGGATCGTGCGTGGCATGTTGCGGTAAAGGCAAGAATAATTGCAAGTAATAAAGAAGTAAGCCTGTATGAAGAAGGCATGATTGAAACGGTCCCCAAGAGATGAGGTAGGAAAAAGGAGAGCTGCAAGACTTGTGATGGTGTTGCAATATTAACTTACCTCATGTTCAGGGACGTCCTATAGAGCTATAAGACTGTCTTGTCATCTGGTGGTCTCCAAGGATAGACTACCAAACGCCAGTCTTCATCCTCCCTAGAACGTTCTCGTCTCTGCTTGGACGTTTACAGAAAACGCTACTGTTTTATTAAGGACGTTGGTGTCTTGGGAGTGGCCGCCTGAGAACACTAAGTCTACCTCCTCCTGAACGGAAGATCGCAACGGAGAGAAAGGGGACGACATAGCTAAACACTGGGAGCTTGATTTTAGCTTTTCGACGGACTGGTCTCCTAAGGCGGCCTCCCTCTTCCAGCAATGGTTCATGGGACTCTCCATGGAACCGTCAATTGCGCACGGCTCTACAACAGGTGAGTGTGGTTACGCGAAGGGCGCCACCAGTGACTAGTCGGCCTTAAGCACTACGTAGCTCGTGAGCCCAACCCGCGTTCTAGCCCCAGTTGTCGTTCGAAGAGGCTAGCGGGAAGCAAAAATAGTTCCATCATCACAATATGCTTTACCTAGCTCAGGAGAAAGTTGAGAACTAGTCCAAAATGCAGACGGCCAAAATGCAGACGGCGTGCGCGCTGTGCTGCGGGGGACAAGATCCGCAACCTTATCGGGCCCCCAGGCCATGTTTCCTTGATCTGCCAGATGTGTATATTCGCGTTGGCGTTCTAAGCGACTCGGGCTGGATCTGTTCTACAGGAGTTGCCTGAAACATATAGCTCTCGCACTTGGAAGTCTAGAGGAAAGTAAGAACGGACTTGGTGAAGAACGATGACGAGAGCACTGTAAACGAAGGAGTACATGAAGTCGCTCAAGTCCCCAGTCAAGTCTTCATTGCCATTCACAACATTCAGTAGCTGTTCAACGCATCATTCGCTTATTCGTTACGCCACTCTCTTTCATCATGGTCACTCTCTACTCCGCACTTCGCAGCTTGCCTGCGGTGGTGCTCGTTTTTGCCGCCGTCTCCGAAGCTCAGAATGTTGGCCAATGGGGACCGATGGTCAAGTTCCCAGTTGTCCCCGTCGCCGTGGCTTTGCTTCCCGAGACGGGAAACATGCTGGTCTGGTCCAGCGGTTGGCCGTAAGACAATTTCTTTTTTTTTTTCTCACTGAACGCGGTTGACGTTGGTTTTATATGAGCCCGAGTCAGCATTGCATAACTTACCATGTGGATTGCTAACATTGAGTGGTGGATAGGAACCGCTGGACGACCGCTGGGAATGGAAAGACTTACACGTCGATCTATGATGTCAAAACCGGGAAGGTCAGCGACGCTCTCATTCAGGTAAGTTTCATTCACACTGCTCTTCATCCAATACCCTCCCGAACTTTCCAAATCGCAGGGCCAGAGGTCATAAGGAGAACATCGGTCCGCTAACACGGACATGTGGAACAGAACACGCAGCACGACATGTTCTGTCCCGGCACCTCCATGGACGAAAACGGGCGCATCATAGTTACCGGAGGTTCTAGTGCCTCAAAGACCAGTGTCCTTGACTTCAAGAAGGGCGAGTTCTCTTCGTGGACTCCGTTGTCCAATATGCAGATTTCCAGAGGATATCAGTCGAGCTGCACCACGTAAGCATATCTTGTGGCTCCTCACAACCAACCTGTTGCTGATATAAAAACTCGAATTAGTTCCGAAGGCAAGATCTTCGTGATTGGCGGCTCCTTCTCTGGAGCCGGCAGACGGGACGGCGAGGTGTACGACCCCAAGGCCAACACTTGGACGAAGCTGGCCGGGTGCCCGGTCAAGCCTCTGGTCATGCAGCGAGGGTTGTTCCCCGACAGCCACGCCTGGTTGTGGTCTTGGAAGAATGGAACCGTTCTCCATGCTGGTCCGGCCAAGCAGATGAACTGGTACTACACCAAGGGCACCGGCGCGAACACGCCCGCCGGCTTGCGAGGTGCCGATGACGACTCCATGTGTGGTGTCTCCGTCATGTACGACGCGGTGGCAGGAAAGATCTTCACGTGAGTCATGAGCAAGCTCCATGTCCTAGATTCCCGGATCTGATCTGTGTCCCCCTAGCTACGGTGGTGGCAAGGCCTATACCGGCGTCGCGTCGAGCAGCAACGCACACATCCTGACCCTCGGCGAGCCCGGCCAAGCGGTCCAGGTCCAGAAGTTGCAGAACGGCAAGTTCAACCGCGGCTTTGCCAACGCGGTCGTCATGCCGGACGGCAAGATCTGGGTCGTGGGCGGGATGCGGCAGATGCAGCTCTTTTCGGACAGCACTCCCCAGCTCACCCCGGAGCTGTTCGACCCGGCCACGGGCGTCTTTACTCCGACGACGCCGCACACTGTTCCCCGCAACTACCACTCCACGGCGCTGTTGATGGCGGATGCCACGATCTGGTCCGGCGGCGGCGGTCTCTGCGGCGCCAACTGCAAGGAGAACCACTTCGACGGGCAGTTCTGGTCGCCGCCGTACCTGTTCGAAGCCGACGGCAAGACCCCGGCCAAGCGGCCGGTTATCCAAGACCTTTCGGAGACCACCGTGAAGGCTGGAGCCGCCATCACGGTCACCATGCAGGATGCCGGCGCGTACACCTTCAGTATGATCCGCGTCAGCGCGACCACCCACACCGTCAACACGGACCAGCGGCGCATCCCCCTCGATGGACAGGACGGTGGCGACGGCCAGGCGTTCACTGTCAATGTCCCGGCCGACTACGGCGTGGCCGTCCCCGGGTACTACATGCTTTTCGCCATGAACGAGGCCGGAGTGCCCTGTGTGGCCAAGTTCTTCAAAGTTTCTCTCTGAGGGGGGGAGGCAGCTTTTAGAATGCGCTTCAATGAGTTTGATTACGATCGGAGGGGTCCTTTGAGACTCGAGTAATTCTTTGTATGATATTTACCACGTCGTAGATCTATTTATATTTCTAGTACATCCACCCACGCGAACCTAAATCTATCCTCTTGTCTCTCACCTTCACGATTCTGTTCCCACGGACCAGTGAGAGAAGTATAGAGGCATTGAAGATTATCTCAGTCGAGCAGATTATAAGGTTGGAAACCTCATAGAAAACAACTCCATTAATTGCAAAATGCATCCGCGTCAGAGAATGCAAACGTCATTGTTTTTGATTCAAATACATGTTTTTGGATAAAAATGATACAAGTTGTTCTTTGGACACGCTTTCCGATCGGGGTATTCGCCAGGGCATCGCCAATTCCGAACGAGAGCTTCGTTGTGAATCAGATCATGCCGTCCAGAATATAAGAAAACCAAAAGTACAGAACTATTTGTGATCCACAGCTCTGATACATCGAAAAGAGACTCAAATTCGATTTGCGGTCGACCAGCGTGCAGCCGGAGCCGTCAAGTAGCTTTCGACTTGGACGACGGGCATAGCGCCAAGGGTGGACGAGCTAGCCTGGGAATCGAAGGAGCGACGATTGTCGCTGCGTTGTGCCATCACCCGTTTCGTCGCCCTGGAGGCGGGAGAGAGGTTGAGTGAGAACCGTCTGTTGGGGCTTTGGAAGTTGGGGGTTCATATTAGTTCGGCTGCCTTTGCGCTGTCACACGAGATTCTGATCAGGAAAACATACCTGGGGGCCATTATGATGGATACGTTGAGGAGAGGGGGTTGTAATCAGGTGATTTATGGTTGGAAGTTGGTGTTCGTTTGCTACGCGTCTTGGCTGATCTTTTATGTGGTGATGGTAAAATGCATTCTTCGTCTACAGGATTCTCTGAGTGGTTTAAATAATCTTAGATTCTCGCCCTATTCCAACTACATGTACTCGGCATCGGTAAAGCCTACATCATCAATGTCGATGAAGACCATTTCGTCGCGACCATCATCGCCATACTCGCCACTTGGCAAGATGCTTTTTTCAGTTCCGAACAACAGCTGACTGAAGATCAAACACCGCCATCGCCAATGGTGTTCACAACCAAACGCGGTCACTCGCAATTAACTGCCCTTGGTTGAATACTTTAGGCCGTCATGCGCCACTTCTGATGACGCTCCACAAGGGATCTTCGGGACGCAGTGGCGTGGACCTCTGGTTTACCCCGTGCGGCGCAGTCCAATTGTGATTGCTAGAATCAGCTGGATCAGCAGACTCCGAACTGCCTGGGACCCTTCTTGCATCACCATGCAGGCCAAGCCCACCTTGACCTCTCGAATCATCTGCTATTGGGGAACTTCATTGCGGCCATGAAACCCCCCCGCGAAGCTGACTGCTGACGTAAGTTGAAGGACGTACTTTGATGGCGTTGGGGCACCGAATCGAATGGAGGCTTGGTGATGGAAAAGCATCTTCCTCTGCAGTGTCGAATGCTAATGTTCATGCTTATCGACACCGCCAACTATACATGTGTAGGTTATATTCTGAGTTGTGCCGCTTTGATGATCAGGCTGATCGGTGACGTGGCCAAATACCATTAGTGAAGAATCGAATTGCGGTTAGATGACGTCTCATCATTCACGATGGAGACTTTCAGTCAGCCAACTGGTGTAGTACAGCTTTGAAAAGGGTGGATTTAGACGTCATGCTTTACCCCACGGCAGACCGTGAGCTCTTTGAGTAGGGAGTTCCAAGCCAAGGAGGACGAGTGGGGTGGCAGCCAGCGTTGGTGTCGGTGTCAACTCGCACGCGCCGCCGTTGTTGCTTACTTGGACTTTCCGTCGGCCAACTGAGTACGAAGCCGACGCATCGTTCTTGGGCCAAGAGTGAGAGGGCCGAGGCCTCAGATACCGCGTGATGCAGATCTTTGCCAAGCGGACGAAGTAGTTTCTCGCATGATCGCATAATCAGGCCGATTTGTTTGAAGGCACCGACAACCTCAGTCACATCATCACTGGAAAGGTCTCTTCGATGCAGGCCCGATCTAATAACACAGACACATACCAGCTTGGCATCCAGTTCATCGAAGACAGCATGAATCTTTAGACTCTGCAAGGAAAGATTCTTGGGAATATTTCAATCATGCCGGGAATCGCAACGCCTGCCATTCTGGCCGTATTCCGGCGGGTTCGGGGTCCACCCGAACATCTTCCGGGCTTCTTAGGCTCCGGACGGCCCTCCGCAGAGTCTCCACTTCCACTGCACGTATCGATTAGTCAGCCACGAAAACTTTGCATCCGAATCTGAGATGAACTGCGAAGACGAATTGATTGTACAGCGGTCACGGATTGTTATGCTGTCTAGCAAACCCTCGCCAACAACCATCCAATATGAGCACAAACGAACCGTCAAACAGCCAGGCCCCCGGCGCCCCTACGCTGCCGCCCAACGTCAAAATCTTCTCTCCGGCGCAACCAAGCACGGCATCGGCATTGCTCAATGGGCGCATCTTCACACGACTCACGGCCAACACCCAGACCGAGCCGTCAAAGCTCGCGGCGGCGCTGAGAGACGCGGCCCGTCCCGAGGTCAACGACACTTTCTGCTTCAGCCATCGCAACGTCGTGCTGATCTTCGACGGGGAAAAGGACGGCGCCGACGTGACGGATGCCCATCATGAGCATTTCCGCCTCGTCTGCCTGGCGCTGAAGGACGCCGACATCAGCCTCGACGTCGCCGGCTGCATATTCGACACCCCCGACGTCCTGCAGGCAGGCTTCCAGCTGGACACCCTGAGCTCGGGGTCAGTTCTTGTCATCGACCTCATGGATGAAGACGACGAAGACGATGACTCCGACGAGGAAGGTGATGAGGCGGCCGCCGAGAAGCTCCTGATGAGCGGAGACTCGGGGGCCACAATGTCGTGAGAATGTTCTCTACACGCTGATGTTATTTTTGGGAATCATCTAATATGGCCGCGATGGCCATCTGACGCACCGAGCCCGCTCGAGGATCAGCAAAAGCTGAAGCCAGGACTCCAACTGTCGACCGTCACTAGGCGCATTTCCGGTAAACGATTCAGTGATGCTGCGCCAGGGTTACATAGTGAAGGACGTTTCAAAAGCAAGTTGGAATCACGAAACACAAAGATGATGAGATGGGATGTTGCCTGATCCTGCGTGCCGCCAATTCAGAAAACTATCGGAATGCGCTGGACCGAATTTGTCAGCTATCAAAGACCGAGTGATCGGCCAGAGTGGCCTTGGGATTTCCCCTCTTCTTCTTAAGGACTGGATCGCCTTCCCAAGTGGCCTCAGCCTCAAGAAGGTTACAGTTGGCGAGGGAAATGACCACTCAGTATGCGGGGGAGCTCCTTGCTTAATGCCATGCTGACGCTCCGCGTGGGGCGGTTCATGGGGTAGTACACTGTACAGATATCTTCCGCAATTTAGCTCCCGGTTGCATAGAGGCACTTTCTTGAGCGTCGGCCCGTTAGTCTGAGTCTGGGGCCCATCAAGATCAAGCGCATTCTCTTGAGCGGTGGGCTCCTCAGGCTCCTGGATGCAAAAACGTCATAAATACGCGGAGCATTTGCCATACCCTCCCGACCGATGGCTCGCTCGCCCCAAGATGACAAACCTCTTCGCAACTATGTACACCGAGATACGTATTGAGGTTGCACAGCTAGAAGAGAGAGAAACCCACGTTAGAAGCAACTGTGTAGGCGCTCGCCCGGCATTCTGTCCGTCGCAGAGAGGCGTTTTCTCCGGCGCGGCAACGGCGCAAGGTTTTCTTGGCCCAAGCGACACTGAACTCTTGAACTCTCCCCCAACCGCCAACCAGAGCCCAAAGGGAGACCGGATGCAGTAAGAAGGGGGAGGGGGGGTCCCGGTACGTACGGTCGGCTTGCAGCTCGCGGCGAGAAGCAGGGCCTACCCAGGCGTGAAAAAGCTCCTCGGAGGAAGCGGACGGATTTATGTAAAATCGAGTGGATGGGCGGTCCTCGTCGTGATGAAAAGAGTCGTCGGGCCAAGAACGCCAAGCTCGGTGAACATGACTATTCGTGCCGTTAGTTTTTCGAAGCGGGAGAAAACTCTGAGCTTGGCGCGCGCCAGACACCCCCCCCCCCCGTTCGTCGCACCTGGGGAGGCGATATCGGGCATGAGAAGCATCCTCCTGTGCGGATGGAGGCCGGTACACGCTCATCATCGCGAACGGCATGGCCGGAGGGTGCACCGAGCATCTTCTCACTCAAAACCCAGTCGAAAGCCACGTTTTGTGGTGTCACGGAAAATGGCACAGAAAACGTCATCTGCGGCAAGGGTCTGAAAGGGTACTGCGACCACGTGAGCTGTCAGGCCACAGGAGTTTTTCAGCAAAGCTGGCTGTGTGAAGAGTCGTTATTCGTATATGCTACTTCGCAGATACTACGCGTTACAGTGTACAATCTCGCGTATCCGTAGTCTCTTGCGGACATTCTGGACAGGTAGGTTACTCTGTATTGGCCTCGGGAAAGGCAGGAGATTTCGAAACGGCTCGCTCACGTCACATTTTGTTTAAACTCCGCAAGACTCCGCGCCCTGCTGTTGGGCCGAAGCCAGGCCATGCCGGCGACGCATCCCGGATTTGGAGACGAGCGCCGTTGATCTTGTCCCCAAAGAGACACGCCTCTCCTGGCTAGTTGTGCAGTTCATTGGACGGTTACCTTCCCCACGTTACCTTATGCGTTCTCCTCCCTTTGTCTCCCCCCGCCGAACTCCCACACTATTCGTCCAGAGTCGCGTACGAAATACAGAGGTACACGGGCTTGAGTCTTTTCCAACGCCGCAGGACGCAAGAGGACGGATCTCCCCGGCACTTGACGCAGATTGAAGGCCAGCTAGCGGCGAAACATCGGTCCTATCCTCAACCCACGAGACAGATTTCCCCAGTTTGCCCCAGTCGTGCGTGTTTTTGTTTTTATTTTTTGTTTTTCTTTACTTTCTTTCCATCTCCCCTCAAGGGCCAAGACTCTCGCAACACGAGTAAACTGTGGGATCCCCTCGGGGAAGTTGGTACTTGGAGAGGGCTGGGGCCACCAACAGCCAGAATGCCCACATCCCATCTCGGGGTCCTCCAGGATTCCAGCTGACTTGTCCAGCTTTTTTTTCCTTCTCCAAAACCCGGACTCTGGGGCAATGTGGAGGGGGCGAAGTGGACGCCGTCTGGTTAGACCGTGGCCGGCCTGTTGTCCCCTCCCTCGGAATGCAAGGTGACGTTCCCCGAGTTGCAACTCCTCCGGCGTGCTCCCACTTTCACTCTCTCTCACTCCCCCCGGCCTCCCCCGACTCACCCCGTCCTGCTTCCCCGTGTAGAGTAGGGGCGGGCGGGCTTGTTCCCCACGTCATCCTGATGGCGGTCGACGAAGCTCCATCGCAACCGCGAAGTCTCGACTGTCGTTGGTCGCGTACCTGGGGCCTGGCGAGGACCTGGCGCCAGACTGGGCCCATTTTGCTTTTCGATCCAGATCCCGGCGCTACCCTACTCAAATTCTTACTTCTCACGCGCACGCTTGACGCAGTAGCAACTACCTACTCGATGGATGCATCAGGTCTTATCCCCACATTAAAAAAAAAATGTTGTTGAGAGTGGGAGAGGGAGGGGGGTGGATGGTTCATCGTTTTCCCCCCCGCGCGCCCGCGCGCGGGAACCACGGGACTTGACCGAAGCGTGCCACCGCCCTTTATAACTTTCATCTCCCCGTCGTTTCATGATAGACAGTTGCTATCGTCGAGCTCGAGTTCATCCTAGACGTCCTCCGATTCCTGTTGCATCCTCACTCCCCTCTTTCCCCTTCTTCCCTCCCTCCCCCCCCCTCGTCACTCTATATAGCGCGCGCGCGCGGTCTTAGTTGTATACCTGGAAGAGAGAGCCGACAAAGGCAACAATCGCAGAGATGGACGCCGCTCAGCTGAACGATCAGATGAAAATCACCCAGGGCCTGGACAACAAAGGCGTCGACGTTGACAATGTCGAGAACCAAGTCCCCGCGGACCCCAACGCCCCCCGGGTCATGAGCCCGGAGCGTCGAGTGGCCGTTGAGAAGAGCTTGAAGCGCAAGATCGACACACGCTGCTCGCTCTTCGTGCTCATCTACATCATGAGTACGTCCTCTCTCTCACAACACGCACGCTCTCGGTTTTGTTGTTGCCTTCTTTTGATGACTCGGATGTGCTTCGCTGGCTGACACGGCAACTCACCTCCACAGACTACCTCGACAGAAACAACATCGCGGCCGCTCGTCTCCGCGGTCTGCAGACTGACCTCAACCTCGACGACACGCAATACGCCACCTGCCTGAGCATTCTGTACGTCGGCTACATTCTCATGCAGGTCCCCTCCAACATGATCATCAACAAGATCTCGCGCCCGTCCTGGTACATCGCCGCCGCCATGCTCGTCTGGGGCCTCATCTCGACCCTGTCCGGCGTCACCACCAACTTCGGCGGCATGGTCGCCACCCGTTTCTTCCTGGGTTTCGTCGAGGCCGCTTTCCTGCCCGGTGCCCTGCTCATCCTGTCCAAGTGGTACACCCGCCGCGAGCTCAGCACGCGCAACGCCATCCTGTTCTGCGGCAACCTCATCTCCAACGCCTTTTCCGCCCTCATCGGCGCCGGTGTCCTGTCCAACATGCAGGGCGTTCTCGGCCACGCCGCGTGGCGCTGGCTCTTCTGGATCGAAGGTGCCATCACCATGGCCGTCGCCATCTCCGCCGCCTTCATCCTCCCCGACTTGCCCACCAACTCCAAGGGCTTCACCGAGGAGGAGCTGTACGTGGCTCAGCTTCGCATGACGGAGGATGTCGGCGAGGCCGATGTCGACTCGGATGACATGGGCCCTATGGACGGTCTGTACATGGCCGTGAAGGACGTCAAGATCTACGTCATGATGATCACCTTCACCGCCTACGTCGTCGGTCTGTCGTTCAACGCCTTCTTCGTAAGTTTTGCAGTCCCCAGAACTACTTCATGGACAAAGGCATTAACGTCCGTGTAGCCCACTCTCACCGGTACCCTTGGCTTCAGCTATGTTCCGACCCTGCTCATGAGCTCGCCCCCTTGGGCTTTCTCCTGCATCGTCTCTCTTATCAACGCCTGGCACGCCGATCGTCAACAGGAGAGGGTAAGTTTTCTCAAAACAAGAGGCTCCCAGAAGTTAAAATACTAGGGTACTGACTCTTCCCCCTTCTAGTTCTGGCACATTGTTGGTCCCATCTGCGTCGGTCTCGTTGGTTTCGTCATCTCCATGTCGACCCTGAACGTTGCCGCCCGCTACGTCGCCCTCTTCCTTCAGGCCAGCTCCTACGCCGGCTTTATCGTCTTCTACTCCTGGATCTCCTCCTCTTTCCCCCGCCCCCCCGCCAAGCGTGCCGTCGCCATCGCCATGATCAACGCCTTCTCGCAGCTGGGCAACATCGCCGGCTCCTACGTCTGGGGTCTCAAGGACAACGGTTTCCGCAAGAGTTACGGAATCGTCACCGCCATGTTCGGAGCCACCATCGTCGGCTGCTACGTCTTCAAGGTCATCCTCGACAACCTCAACAAGAAGCTTGAGGAGGGCGAGCGCGCTTGGGAGGTCCACGGTGACGTCGCCCACCAGACGGCCGACATCACCCACGGCGACGAGATCGAGGCTGCCCGCCAGATGGGCAAGGGCTTCAGATACCTGGTCTAAGCACTACGAGTTATGTAAAGTGGAACAAAGATGTTTGGTCGATACCCATGAAAGGAGCGTATTGTACATTTTATAAAAGAAGCCTACTGGCGGTATACTATGAGACTCGTTCAAGTTGCGAGATCCAGCAAGCATCACGTCGATAGAATGGATTAATGCCATAATGAAAGGGGACGCTTGAAGCGTCAAATTTTGAAACTTCCCTCTCTGTCATCTGTGACTGTGTGATACAACGTGAAGCCTTCGCACGACGGCCCCCAAACGCTCCAATGAAAGTACTACAACCGCCCACGCTTTTTGAGGTAGATCGACAAGGAGTCAAATATTGGAGTGTTTTCCCCAAGAAGAAAATGCGGTGGATCCAAGAGATGGGCAAGAGAAAACTCGAAAGGTTGGCATCCGCAAGCCAAAAGACCATCATGCCATGATCTCCAGTATTCTTCCTTTTGCCAGACCCAGAGTAATCTCGATGATTCCCACTCTTCACCCGGCCAATCCCCGCGTTTCCAAGGCTCGCCTCCTCTTGGGAAACCCGACTGGATACCTGGGGAGGGAGATTCCGGAGCAAGTTTGGTTTCTGGAGCCATCGCCCCATCTTCCAGTCCGCCCCGCGTCTCCAGTCCAACTCGGAACCTGACCGAGCACGAAAACTGGCCCTGTTTACCAAGGATCCAGACGTGCGTCGACGGGTCTCTGCCCCCCGCCCTTCTCCTCTTCACCCATTTCTTTCCCCCGGGTCCACTTGAGCTGCATCTCCAGACAAGATCCTTGGTATACCTCCGCAGGGCTTGTCTGACGTCCACCCACACCCGTGAGAGATTCCAGCAGCAGTGCGGGAGTGCACAGGCTAGCGTTCCGATTTCTGGACTTCCTAGGACGGCTCATCAGATTGGAACTCTCAGTTCATACTGTGATGTCCACTTGACAGAAGAATATATTTTAATAAATAAGGTATTACCAAGCCTGGGTGGAAATTCTTCAGTCACCGACAGAAGTGTTAAGTTATGTAATGCAGCGAACACCAAAAGCTTTTGAATTTGATGTGATTTCGTCAGGAAAGGCTTAAGATAGGGTTAACTTGTTGTTTGTTTACAATTCAAGTCAACCTTCGGATGTGGTACATGATACATACATCACCTCTCAGTGGAAACCAAGATGACATGAGAATAGACCATAGTCAACTTCGATTGAGCACTCCAGCCTCCAACACCACGCAGCTCCTCGAAACAAGCTTTTTTTGGCACGCTTGGGAAGACTCTACCGTGTCCAAGGCTCTGGACCCGGACGCAGGTTGTCATGTTCCCTGTCTTCACTCGCTTCAAGGCGACCCTGTTCGGACGACAAGGCCTCATGGATCGAGTTGCATGCTGCACGATTCTCCCGACTACCGAGGTGACCCGGATCTACGACAAAAGTTCCAAAGGCTCCGTACCCGACTCCCGAACCGTCACATCTCGAACCCCCTCTTCGCAACCTCGGCGGGAAGAGCCGAGGGTGTTCGCAGGTTGACCCTGTAGGCTGTGGCGCGTCCTTCCGTCGCCATGGAGGCCACATGGCACGAACTTCGTTTCTGTCAATGATGACATGTGACGACGTCTTGGCTGCATCAGCCTGTTCCCGGATCGTACGTGATCCTATTGGTTGGACATTTTGCACTGAAATTGGAAGATCTACTCTTGACTAAGGTAACCATACTAGAATCTTGTGGAATTCCCCTAGAATTATGTATCGATAGACTGGCCCACCTGAGCTCATGCGATATCACATTGGGAGTACCATAGATAGTGCTATTCAGGGTTTCTTCGTTGAACTTACAACACAAAGCACGTCATACTATCAAGAGATCAAACTCTGGTGTACCAAATATGGCTCGAGACACTGCAAGTCAACGCCAACTCATATGTGACTTGTCTTCGTCACGAGATATGTATCGGCAGCCTCTTAGTTCTAGTGAAACTATCGTGGGTCATATCTGAATCTCATAGTTTACCTGGTCATGGATGTGCAGAAGCTACGTGTGGGCTACCTAGTTACCTTCGGACCTCGATGGCCCGAACCGTCTGCCGCTCCGGAACCGTGACATGGGTGGTCCCCCACATCACGACAGCCCCAGTCATTGCATGCAGCCGACGATGAACCCGGGTGACGATGGATATCTTCAAGTTGTTTCGTCCTCATCCCGATAGCCAGAGAGACAGTGTAGGGCTCCAAAAGTCCAAATACTGACAGCCTGCCCTCTTGCCGCTTGACGGCATTCTTCGTCGCCGGAACTTGGCAAACAAGGCTTCCTGTGCGACGGAATCACGACAGCTCTGTGATGTGATACTATACGTCGTGGCAGGACGTAGTTAGTGCATGGACTACGAAGGCAAAATCAATCCTGAATTTTCTTTTAACAAACTTCAAATGATGGGCGAATAGAAAACAAACTGACGCTGTAAGCAAAATGCCTGCAGGTATCGAGAGCATATTCCTATCAATATTGAGTCCTACTTTTGGCCAAGTGAATCATCGGGGGGAGGAGGTTTGAGGATCAACACAAATACTAAGCAAGATCTGGCCACTTCTTGCGTCCGACCTCTTTTCAGCGGGTTTACCCGGTTTCTACTTGAGCCTCTCTCGTTCCCAAACCATCCACTCACGCCCCTCTTCTTCATCCGAACCAGCTTTATCCTCTTCGCCTGCCTCGGCCAAATGGGGGAGGGTGCACCAGGAACTGCGGTAGCGGCTTCAGGGCATGAATTCAAGATACTGCCCCTTCGAATGGTGTTTTGCGGCAAATCAACAAGGAAAAGAAGTTGCTGACAAAGGCTAAAGAGGAAAGCAGTGTACCGCGAACACTGAAACGAAAAGACAGCAATCGGGTCGAGGTCCAAGAGAACCGATATGAGAATGGCTTTGATGAATTGGGTCCCGAAGAGCGTCTACGCTCGACGCCCTGGAACCTTTGCAAAGAGGTTGCAACTCATGTAGTGACAAACGGTCTCTGATGTCGAGGTTAAACAGGCAATGTGTCTCGAGAGCGAAAGAGTAGTGGTTTGGTTGACAGATGTTGCGAGACAAACAGACACACACACACATACACACGCAATGATGAACACGGCATCACAAGAAGCCTGATTGAGATACTCCTAAACTCCTAATTCATGTGCACGGTAAACGTGCTCAAGGTATCATGGGTATACTGCTGGACCTGCTAGACCTGCTCTCTCGCGACCAATAATCCGGAACATCCAACGTGTCCGACCGCGAGGAACCCTTGCGCGCATCGGACGACGGGATCGCTTGCATGTAGTAGTCGGGTTGCTGGGCGTAACTCGAACCCCCGACACGCGAGTCGTGGCCTCGCTGGTAGTCCTTCAACAAGGCGTAGAAGAATGCCGTGTTTGCGACGACACAGGCGCAGAGTATCTCGATGGAGGCCCACTGAACGAATCGTTAGCATTCGGGGGGGTCTGGAAAAGGTGTTTTGACTTGTGTGCGTCCGTACCATGGAGCGAGATCTCTGCGATACTGCCTGGTTCAGTATCATGGGAAGTCGCATGATGGTGATTACGACAACAAGGCCCGCAATGCTGAACAAGAGGATGAGCTGGAATTTTCTGCAAGCGTTTGTCAGTACCCGCGGCTTGGAAACGCCAGCACAAAGGCCAGACATACACTTTGCCATCAAGCTTGACGTGCCGAAGAATGGGAAAGGGGAAGATGATGAGCGCGACATCGGTAATGATGTTGAAAACAGCCATGGTAATGAGGTTTCCCAGCGCTCGGTGACAAGTATCTTGAAGTCTTCGTGTTAGTTTCCGGTCGCACCCTGAGCAACGTTGATGAACATACTTGCGCCAATAGGATCAGGAGACCACATCCTATCGAAATGTTAGACAGAGATAGACACTACACAAGACTGGCAGCCGACCTACAAATCGAGTGGCCGGCATTCCGCAAGAGTGGGTATCAAAATAACGAAGAAAGTGACGACGATAAACCACCAGAGGGCAGTGGTTGCGACTTTGCCCCAGTGGAAAACATCCACGAAGCGGGAGTAAAAGTTGAGCAAGCAGAGCTTCAAAGACCACAGGCTAGTACGAGAGTTAGCCAAGAGCACGACACAATCGGGTGTGTGTGTATGTGTGTGTGCAGTTTATAAACCGCTTGTGGGCGAGTCATAATCAGCGCAAGATGTAGGAGGCAACGTACAACAACGCATAGAATATCCGCGCCGGGATGAGCAATTTGTGTGAGATGATGTAGTACTCCTGGAGGCTCTCGACAGTGATGCCGCGCGCGGCGGCGGCCTCTTCGGCGGCATGGGCGTAGGTGTGCGTCGGGTTGAGGTAGAAGGAAACCGAGATGCAGGTCGTGCGGCCGATGAGCGGGACGAGGGCGAAGGCCATATAGGCATCATCGGCGTGCCATGTCCGGTGGCAGGTCTCGTGGGCTCGGCATCGCCAGAACAGGCGGTATCCACAGCGGACGAGGATGAGAATGGCGCATATGGTGGCCGAGACGATGTCGAAGATCACGTCTGCTGACATGTTTGTTTGGATGATTGGGGAATCTGGGCTGCTCGATGGCGGCAACGAGAGCCGTTATGCTGGTGTTGACATGATGTGTTCTTGTACGTTTGTTGACGCTCCGTTTCCCTCTCTCTCTCTCTCTCTCTCTCTCTCTCTCTCTCTCTCTCTCTCCTTCTCGTTCCTTCTCACTCTCCCTGTGTATGTATGTGTTTCTTCCTGTCTCTTGAAACCTTTGTGGTCCTTTTGTTTAGCTGTTCGCGATGCTGGACCGAATTACTCTCAATGTGGCCTTTGAGGAGAACTCCTTGCTGCTGCTGCGCCTTGGCTGAAAACGGCCTGTTTAAAAGACGTTGAAATCCCTCGGTTAATGTGGATATGGCCGTTTGAAGAATGAGGCTTCGTGGTATGTGGAGAAAAAGGGGGGTGGACGCCGATGGGACGAACCGACAGGCAGGGCAACGTCGGGAGTTTTAAGAGAAAGGACGCGCGGGATTCAACAGTGGCCACTGAAAGAGCCTGAAGGGGGAAGGGGGGGGGGGAGATGGAAAAAAAGAGCGAAAGGATCAAAGGGACCGGACGGGATTCTGAGTCAGATGCTACCAACCCCAGCCATGCCAAGCCATCGTTATCCTAGTGTAGCTCTCATTCAGACGGCTACTACGCGCGCGCCGGGTGGTCCGATCAGTAAAGCTGGCTGCAGGGAGAGAGAGAGAGAGAGAAAAGGCGTACGGGTTGCATCCACGCGGGAATACGGCCAAATCAAGGGCGGGAGAATGAGCAGTTTGGAGGAGATGATGGCTGCCGGGTTGCATGCGGCTAAGCTTTCAAAAAGGACATTGATGATCCGGGACTGCGGTTCCACGCCCAAGCAGACCGTGTGATTCGCGAGGTGGCCGCCCCCGGAGGGGACGGCAAAGAGCTCCTCCCAACAGCCAACAAGGGAGGACGCCAAGGGAGCCCCGGTCCGTTGTGACGAGCACTTCTCGGGGCAGTCGGGGGCTTCGGAGCAGGCAGGTCGAGGTTCGCCTTTCCCCGCATGGGGATGCATGGGGAGACAGACCCATGTAGCCAAGCGTCAGTCTCGGTTCGCTTTCGTACCGCGGAGATGGGTGATGTATTTCGTAGTGGTAGTGTTGGAAACTCTTACGTCTCTGTCGACGGACACGGCTGGTTTGGAGTCGGTGTCATGCAACGGGGCGGCCAAAACTGGTTTGGTTGCCTATCACAGGCTTTGGCGGGAGGGCTTTGGGGTGAACCGAGCAAACTTGAATGTCACTGATCGCCTCCAGTGGCTACTATGGGTTCGACCAAAGTCCCCTGCCCAACGGTACATACACAACGGCGGTGTCCCGGCCTCGCTCCCACTCCTCTGACTCCATCTCCCAATCTCGACGAGACCTCGCACCCACTACGGATGCTCTTTTGAGTTCGCCCTAAAGTCGACCCCTGGGAGGCTGGCTCGCACGCCTCTTGATCCGGCCGGACTGAACTCTCTCTGGTCTTTAATGAGCCCTAGCGCCCGCCCTTCAAACCCCGCACACCATCGGATGGCAGAATCGGTCGGTCCAGACAGGCGACGGCATCCATATGGCACTACGCTGGTCGGCAGTTGCAGGGTTGCTGACATGTTCGTCTCTGTCGGGACAACTGGGTCGACTCCGTCCGTCCCCGCTTGTCCGCCGGTCCCCGAGGGATAGCGTCAGAATGTAGAGTACAGAGTGCACACAAGCCTCACCTCAGCCCCCGCCGGGACGAAGGAGCATCGGTCCGTTCAGGGCTGTGGTAGCATCGCTTTTCATTGTGGTGTGGACCGCAGGCGGCAGGCATCTATCCGCCTTGCGCTCTCGTGACGGCGATCAGCAACCAAGATTACGTGCAGTGTCAGGCTGACGATAGCTGCTGCTGCTGCCCAATGCTGGTCATGCACGTTGGCGGTCGTCCCTGCAAGGTGTCTCTCATGCCTGTACGAAGACCGGGTAGGTCAGTCGTTTGCAGTGTTTGAGCATTCCAAGGGGCTCCGGTGCAGCGGTGCATCAAGGATCCCGTTGGATTGATCGCAACATGTCCCGAGCCCCCGTTGTCTGTGATCGAGACCACCGCTGGTACAGGTAGGGTGTAGTCGAGCAACGTGGCTGCACGACTCACTCCAGAAGCGAGAATGAAACACGAAACGCAAAACGTTGGTTTTGAGAATTGCCCGAACCATAGGCTGATGCGGACCAACGTTGATAGGCAAGTTGACGAAAAAGGGCGAATTACCGAGCGTCTGGTCGACTCGAAACTGCCAGGCGTTCATGATCAAACCCCTGTCCAACGAAGGGGGCACAGGTAATGGCAAATTATGGTGCGGTACCAGCTGAATGCGAGAATTGCGAGAAATGCGAGGCAACGATAGTTCCCCATTGCAGCCTCCGAATTGATTGAGTCTGGTCTTTCGGATCCCTTGCGCGCAGTCAGTAGATCCGACGTTTTCGGAGAATCAAGCGACGAAATATGCGAAAAATGCGGGACCAAGCTGGGTTGCCCTCTGACGCTTATCAGTAACGCTCGTCGGCGAGCGAATCCGCTTGGAGGGAAACATTCTGATATTGGCCAAACCCATTCCTCGAGCGGAGAGAGAAGTTTACTTGTAGACATACCCACATTGTGTCCAGGGACGGCAATCCCATGAATCGCCTGGATGATACCGTGCCTTCGCCAACCCTCAACCCCAGTATTTGTGCGGGTGACTGGGGACTCAGAACCAAAAGTTCAAGTAGATGAGAAGGAGTGAGGTCACAAGGATGGTCTCAAGGGTAGACGCTGTTTATCTTTTCAGCTTGAATCGACTCGTTCTGAAGTTGCCGGCTGCCGAAAGTGGACTATTAGTGGGACTCGAACAGAGGTTCTAGCTCATTTGAAACTCGATTCAGCTTCAACCATAAAGGTTCAGGTCTGCTGCAGCGGGCAGCCGGGGGGGCAGCGGGGGCAGTGGATGCAGTTGGCGCCTCATCGGCGAAGCTGAGAGAGTACGCAGAAGGTCTCGGAACGGGACGGGTGGGGCATCACCCGGTGCTGCCCGGGAGGAGTGGGGACCGGAGACGGAAGTTAGAGGCCGGACTTTACGGGCACCAACAAGAGTCCACCGCCGTTACCGATTGACCGGACTTTCCAAAGATGCTCAGGCTTTCATTAGAAGAAGAAGAGCCACAGTGGATCACATGATTTTGCCTCCGAATGCTCTGACGAACCTTGTTTCCCTCGGCCCGTGGATCTTCCAGCCTGGAGCACGCCTATTCGGCAAGCAGCGGCGCGGCGCCCAGAGCGTTTGAGAAAAAAGAGATGATGGAAAACAAAAACGAAAAAAAAATACTCACCCGCCGATCCCTCCCCAACCGCTCGCGCAGTTAACCCCTCACACGTGGGGGGCTCTTAGTGCACGTCATTGGTGAGCCAGACATCCAGGCCCAAGCACAATCATGGAAACGTTTCATTGAGAGTGGTGTCTGTGATGCTTCGCCTATTTCGCGTCCAATTAGACCATCTTGATACCAGTCGCTTCGACACAGTAAAGACCCCCCATCTCGTTATCACCTGAAATCCTCTGCTGGGTCCACAACAGCCAGAGGGAACAGGCGCTGTAAGCCTGCGGCGGACGGGGATGGGAAGCCAGAAGCACACCAATCTTATATGCAGCTTCATCGCACATGTTTGTGGCCAAGGACATCGACCAACAGAGGGCGGAATGGATAGTATCAGTGACCAACAAATCACACAAAGTACAAGAGTGGACACTTGATCGCCCAAGATAAAATTGGATGGGAAAAAAAATTCGGATCGAAATACGACATGAAGTGAGGCTCGCCCTCTACGCACTTTGCATGCAAATGAACAACTCGGACCTTTCCATCTGAATTGTTGTTCCTGCAACGCCCCCTCCCGCCCGCCTCCCGTCTGGAATCTCATTCTCCGCCTCGTTGTTGTGTTCCCCCCCCTTTCCGTACAACAACAGGAACAACTTGCATACCATGCTTTCAAAACAACAAGAGCCGACTATGTTGGACCCGGCGACGCAGAAAAGGCCGGTCGACACCGACGCGCCGGCGCCCGTGTCCGACATCGAAGACAGCTCCATCAGCTCGGCCAAGGATATCTTGGAACACGAGGGAGAGGACCCCGTACTGGCGAGAAAGATGCGCCTCGTCAATGACGTATGAACACACACACACACACACACACACACATAACATGTCCAAGAATAAAGAATAGAAAGCCGTTGGGAGTCTTTGCCCCCCCCCTGCCCCCCCGGGACGGCGGCCACGTGTGCTCAATCGGCTCAAAGAAGAACTGAGCTGACCTGCCCCAAAGGCTAACGATCAAATCGGTTGGACTCCATTTCACTGGAAGCTCTTCGTCCTCAACGGCTTCGGCTACGCCGTCGACTCCCTCATCGCGCTCGTGCAATCCGTCACCAACACCGGGGCGTTCCTGGAGCTGGCGTCGTCGTCGACGTATCGCAATGCCGGAACCATCTCGCTCTACGTCGGACTGCTGGTCGGGGCCATCTTTTGGGGTTTCGGTGCCGACATCATCGGGAGGAGGATCGCATTCAACGTCACCTTGTTGATCACCGCCCTCGCGACAATCGTGTCGGGCGCCAGTCCCAACATCGCATCCTGGGGCTTCTTCATCGCCCTCTCGGCATTCGGCGCCGGCGGCAACCTGGTCCTCGACCCCACCGTCTTTCTCGAGTTTCTGCCCAGCAACAAGCAGTGGACGGTGACGGCCTTGGCTCTTTGGTGGGGGTTCGGACAAGCCTTGACAGGCTTCATTGCCTGGGGTTTCTTGAGTAAGAGAACACTGTTGACAGCCGCCCGTCAACGCGTTGCTAAGTTCTCATATAGCCCAGGACCGATGGAACTGCACAGCAGGGCAAACTTGCAACTGGTCGAACAACCCCGGCTGGCGATACGTCTCGTTCACGGCCGGCGCTTTTGTCTTCGTCACCTCCGTCGCACGGGTGACCATCATGCGCTTGAAGGAGACGCCAAAGTACCTCCTCAGTGTCGGCCGAGATGCCGATCTTGTGCGCAACTACCAGCAGATAGCACAGAAGTACGGGGGAGAGTGCTCGCTCACAGAAGAGAAGCTCGCGGCGTGCGGTAAGATGAAGAACGCGGGGCAAGACAGGCATACCCTCAAGTTCGTGCTGAACGAGCTGGTCGACCACGTCAGGGGCCTCTTCGTGACCAGGAAGATGGCGCTCAGCACCACCATGGTTTGGATGTCGTGGACTCTCATCGGTCTCGCCTATCCTCTATTTTACGTATTTCTTCCGTGAGTAGAAAGGACAAGGCCCCTGAGCAGTGTGTGGCGGGCTAACTGAAACCATAATAGCTCTTACCTTGCATCGAGGGTTCCGAACAGCGTAGAGACACCTTACGAGACGTGGCGGAACTTCACGTTGACCAACATTTCCGGAATCCCGGGCCCGATCATTGCTGGCTACCTGGCTAATCTCCCCCACGTCGGCCGGAAGTACACGATGGTCATCGGGGCGCTCTTGTCCATGGCACTCTTCTTCGCCTACACTGCGGTGAAAACGGCCGATCAGAACGTCGGCCTGAGCTGCGCGATTGGTGAGTTTCTCAAACACGGCTGCAAAGTCTGGGGGGGGGACTGACAAGCTTGACAAATCAGCATGCTGCATCAACATCTACTACGGTACCCTGTACGCGTACACGGTCGAGGTTTTCCCTTCGGCACACCGTGCCACGGGCAACGGCATTGCAGTCGCCTGCAACCGCCTGATGGGCATCGTTTCTGCCTTCGTCGCCACCTCTGGCGATACGACAACTGCCGTGCCTCTCTATGTGTGCGCAGCACTCTTTGGCCTGATGGCGGGCGTTTCGGCATTGTTTCCCTTTGAGCCATATGGAAGACGAAGCTCCTAAACTTTCCAGATGGCGGAGCGAAGCGACCTTTGTTGTGATCAAGAGGATAGATTCTTGACGTGCAGCGAATGTTCCTGTCTTGATCCTAATATCTGTACATACCTACCTAATCGGATAATACATCTTCCTCGAATACTTCCTGGAAGTTATTGGCCGAAGCAAGCAACGCTATGAGTGATCTTCTTAGTGTCACAGGTTGTGCGCGGCGAAGATGCCCCTCGGCAAGGGGGAGACGGCAGGTTAGTCTACTGCTTCTGATGTCTAAACGAATGGAAGGGCGAAGATCATGCGAGCTTTTAGCCGCTGGCTGCCCTTATAGACTGGGCGGCCAACAGTTGGGCCGGGTTAAGATGTCGCTAGACTGGCCAGTCAAGCAGGAATCGGGTTCATGAGAATGTCGCCGGTCCCACCTTTTACGCCCGTACATATATATGCCCGAGAGCTCGGGCTGCCGCGCGGGCCCAGCCTGTGGTAGCCGTACGGCCTCGTCCAACTGATATAATCAGTTGAAACGGCCAGCTGTTCATAGATGAACTTTTCATCTGGCCCTTGAAAATGTATTTGATGGCTTCCTTTGGGGTTTGTCCCATTCATGGTGTAAGTGCAAGACGGTATGTCAATGGGAGCGAAGCCAAGATAGTCACATTGAAGCTTTGCGACTGCCTCGTCCAGGTTTGTCGTCGGAATACCGTATCATTATTTTCTTAGCAAGGCTCCTAGACTTCTTTGCCCCGGGTTATTCTTTTTCACTTGTAGGTATCGGCATTTGGTGTGGCGAGTCACGCCTATTGACGGCAGACCCAGAGAAGCAGATGGCGAGCTAGGATCTGTTACTTCATCCATTCGCCGTCCAGACCTTTGGCTGATTATCTCGCCATTCCGGGCTTTCCAGGGTTCACGGGGCCCTCTCCAGTCAGCATTACCTTCGCAGAAACTCCCAGTGGGACGGCGTGGGCCCCTCTCCTTTCTCCCACCAGCTGATCCGCACTTCCGGTAATCATTCTTGTGAACTGTTTCAGGGTTCGACGTAAGCCTCATTTTTTAGACCTTTTTTCCTGTGGTGACCAGAAGAACGTTAAGCTTCATGCTAGCATGAACTATATCTCCCCCTTCCCGGTGGGCTGTTTCGTCTTTCTGTATGGAGCGACTACAGGACGGCGACTAGGATCGTTTGTGCCGAGGCCAAGCCTTGTCAAACCTTGAAGATCGGCAAAGCTAAACCGCCTTTTAGCTCAAGCCTCATTACAACAAAAACTTATGAGAGCTCGGGGCTGGACTTCAGGGCAAAGTTATCAGGATGCTTTTGAAGATGGATATCGGCACAAGTCATCAGTTTACTGAAACTGATTTGGGAGCAGAGTCACGAAACGAAACGAATTCTTTTTAAGTCTAATTGTAAGATCTACTGACGATGGGGGCAATGTCCCGCATTGCGAGAGTCAAATAAAAGTCTTTTTCGTGCTGCGGGTATTGATGGCGTCTTCATTCTTGCACCTTGCTCATGCCAAAGAGCATTGATGGGAGTTCGTCGAAGAAGACCCTTGACAGCGTACTAACAGCCTATAGCACTCAATACCCTACGATTCATTCATTGGAAAGGATATGCAGTATCGACCATCGTGAGGTGAAATTGAAAACTTACCGAATCAAAACCACGACCTCCTTGTCAGAATCCGGTAGATGTTTCAACCAAGATGTGTCGGCGAAATGCTCTTAGAACTGCTTTTTGTGCCTAAGGGCGTTGCCAACCACACAACTTTCAAATGACTTCGTCGCATCTGAAATCTTCATGGCAACCTTTACAGTTCCGTATAAGCCCGGAGGGCCACCAACCCCATCGATGTCTTCCATGTCATTTCCAGGGCGCACATTGCGGTCTTCTCCAGCCTCTCCAGGGCCCAATGTAGAAAATTTCCCCTGGTGAGACTTCCTCTGAAACCTAAAGATGAAAGTTAGCTGCAGGAACATTGTCTTTTCACCATGCACATGATTTACATGAGAAACCAACCGATGTCTTCGCATGCTCGCTGCCACAAAAGGGTATAAGTATGCGGACTGACTGGCGGCCCTCGTTTTGAAAAATTATCGAAGCCAGCGGAGCATTGCACAACCACGCAAGACTTTCCAACGCACCAACCCTATAGGTTTTCAAGATGAAGGTTCCTTTCTTCAAATACATCCTGATAGTAGGCGTTATCATCTACGCCACTGCTGCTTTGGCCATCCCCGAGCTTGATGTGGATATCCAGGACCTACAAGAGGTCAGTTTTTTCCCAAGCCCGAGGTCTCTGAGCTCATAATGTTCAAGGCTAATTTGAGAACTTGACAGCGATCTGAGGCAATGGTGAGTTCGAACTGCATTTACATTACATAGTAACAGGCTGTCGATTGAGTGCAGCCTACTAGAGAGGCCGCATGCATCAAGAGACGCACATTTCACTGACAGTTCACCTCACAGAAGGAAGCCGACATCGAGAACCCGATCGTAGGTTCTGGCTGAATGGGAGAAAGTGTCGTCAACATGACTAATATCACACGTAGGGCATCGATCACAAGCTGAAGCCACGAGCCAACACCGGGGGGGCCAACCAGCCTCTTCGTGTGCCCGTCACACAACTCAATCCAAACGGGGGTGGTCTCCCCATCGATATTACCGGCCTCGGTCCCCAAGTCGCTGGTGGCGATGTTCAAGGCCTTCGTCTCGCCGCCCTTGGTGGTGGGGCTGGTGGTGGGGCTGGTGGTGGGGCTGGTCGCGGAGTTGTTGGTGGAGCTGGTCGCGGAGTTGTTGGTGGAGCTGGTCGCGGAAGAGGCAACAATGGTCGCGGAAAAAACAACAATGGTCGCGGAAATAATGGTGGTCGTAGAAGACCTCGCCCACCTGCTGTTTAACTGGCAGGTGCAGGTCTCAGAGTCCGCCCTGGCGCTTGAATATCTCCATGTAGCAGGGAAAGGGACATGTTGGAAGACTGCGAGGCTCGAACAAGACGTGGGAGTTGAGGATCAACGGCTCCATTGCTTCAACGGCTTAGCACAATAGTGGGTTGCAGCTTCAAAATGTACAAAAATCATGACTGCTGGTTCCTGTCAGCGAGAAATGTGAAAGTCTTTGCCGTACAAGACGTGTTCGTTTCTTTTCCTGGAGTTTGTGAGAGTGAGGAAGTGCGTCCCAAGCCCGACCTCACATATTAGTTACCGATATGCCAGTTATACCTCTTGACGTCTGTGATGCCGCTAGACTCTTTCTGAGACTTGTCTATCCTCGGCAGACCTACACTTGTTTACTAACGACTACGTAGTATAAACCGCAACGGTGCAAGAAGCCATCGAGCACAAACGCCATGCGGGTTAACACTCTCCAAGTCGACACAAGTTAGCAGTGTGATTCAGTGGAAGAAAAGATGTAGTGCATTAATGTATCGTCACAGAAGGGTGATGTATTGAAAAACGAGTTCGCAGCACCGGGGCTCTAAAACTGAGAGAGGTTCTCCAAGTATGTATGGGATTATTTTACTCTATTCAGTGCAAACTGGATGACTGCGTGGCAAACTTATGATGCTCAACTGACATGACCCTTGACCCAAATTTCACACCAACCCACCACTTTCGTCCTGCAAGGTGACAAGTCTGCTTGTAGGCGACGGCTTCCATCCGCTCTTTTAATCACATCAAGAGTTATGATCGGTCGCAGATGACCACCGAACTCAGATTATCCCGGTGACAACACTCATTCGAGCCCGGGCCCCGCTGGCATACGGGCTGATGATTGCTGCATCCATAACAACCAAGGCCAGTGACACACTGGCCTCTTCCAGGATCGCAGGGATCGCCCTTTCCCCTGGCTCGTTTCCGAAGCCACGGCCTCTGTTGTGCTCTGGGTTAGAGGTGGAAACAGTCAACCTGGTTTCTCTAGGAGAACTCACGGTGCTGTCTTCGACCCAAGATGTGTGATACTCGGACCTCATACTCGAGTCCGGGATGACAATGTTGGCGTCAGCTGCAGGCGCTGATTGGACGCCTGTCATCGTGGCCAGCACGAGCATGGCTGTCTGAATGGGCTTCATTGCCGGGAAACGAGAAGTGAGCCTCCTCGGGATGGCAGTTGAAGGCCACAAGGCCGATGATAAGATTCGACGTTAGAGCAGAAGAGCGCAAGGACCGAATGTCTAGCTGCGATGACACAACTACCTGGGCATCGGGATTGTCAATTTTATAACTCAATGAGCGCTCAAGCCTCGGGCATCATCGCCTTCGTTCCCGAGATCCCAGGTCACAGCGTGCGTCATCTGAACATCACTCTGGGGCTTTCGGCGATGAGGGATTACTCCCCGGCACAAGATGAGTAGAAACCGAGACCAGCTGGTGGTTGCTTTTTGCTCAGGGAATTAACTACCTTGCATGAGGAGCCATCGAGATGGCAGCTGACCGTTTGTTATCTCTTGTTCGTCCGACCAGATGTTCGTCCAACACAAAGGTAACGAAAGCAACAACTGTTTCATGCGCAATGCCATCGTCTCTACGCGGAAAGCAAGGTTGAATCCTTGGAAGATAGCCTTGAAGCACATGCCCTGGCTTCAACTAACACCCAATGGCCACAATCTGTGTTCAGCCCACCAACAACGATTACGCCGAGGGCAGCCCCTTGTTCGTGTCGAGTGAATGGCCTATTCGAGACCATATGCGGATCAATAGGGCTGCGCTGCATCGTGTCCGCCGTAGAAAGTCCTTGGTCGGCGTTCGAAACATCAGACGACGCGCGCCATGTACGAAAGCAACCAAAAAAACGATCCAGACCGTCATAGCGGCACTCAGCAACCAGAAACGCAGGACCGCGTGAGATGAGGGGTGCAACGGCGGACCCCATGCATCTGGTCGTGGAACCTTTGCCCTCAAGTTACCGTGTCCTACAGCGCCCTCCCGAGATATCGCCGCTTCTTCTGTCGTCGGCTCACGGGGTGACGCGGCTCATCCGGGGGCAGGCCGATCAACCGCCGCCAGTGGAAGTGAAGAGGGTTATCCTGCACCGGGGGTATCCTATCGTATTCGAATGGCGCGTCGTCCAAAAAGTCCAGGGGGCCGGTATCCGGCGTTGGAGGATTCTGGAACCACCTGAAGGAGACGTCGAACTTGGGCACGTTCCCGAACTGGTGGAGTGCCCTCAACCACTCTTCATGGGGCATCGGGTACCGGGCGTAGCATGGGTACGCCCAGATCCGGAGCTCTTTGAGGCGAGGGATCTTGAGGGCCACCTCGGCCCACATCTTCTCCCACCTGGCCATTTCTGTGAAGCTCTCTTCCGAGTCGAGATTCATGTAGGTCGCTATCGGGGCTCGCCATGTCAGATGCAGCTTGGTGATGCGAACGAGAGAGTCAGGCGCCGTGGTGTTGAGGAAGCGCGAGAGGGCATCCGTGCCGACGAAGGAGAATGTGGTGGCGTCGTAGATGGAATCGACTGCCTCTCCATGCATGCGTTTGCAGGCGAGGAGGGTTGCCAGGAATGGGCTGAACTCTTTGACGAAGAGCCGGTGCTGGCTCTCCCGATCCTTCAGCGGCACGATCTCCTTCCCTTCGCTTCCGTCCTTCAAGGCGTCGGTATCAACCGCGCGCAGGACAGGCGGCTCTTCCTCGCATGGCCAGTGGCTGCACCACATCGATACGACGCGATACCGCCATTCCATAATGGCGTCTCTTTCCTCCGTCGACCCCGGACCTACGCCGCCCTCGACCGTGGCCGAGTCACCCGGTGGGGTGTTCAATATGCGCGCGAGCTCGACCTCTCGGGTATCCTCGGCGTCCAGGTCCGCGATGCATCGGCAGTGGGAGAGAGGCGCCAACAAGGACGCGCCGGACTGGTACACGTGTTGGGTCGATCCGGTGGCCAACCAGAGATGACGGTAAATGCTCTGGCGGATTTCTAGCGGGAGGGCGGAGAAGAAGCTCGACTGCAGCTGCGAGCTTGGCTGGCTAGCGGTTGAATCGCACGTAGACCCGCCGGTGGAAGTCAGTTGATCTTCCACTCTGGCTGCCGGAGACTCTCTCTGAACATCGCGAGTCTCTGTCATCGCCGCGCGAGAAGGCTCGGGTAAGACGAACGGCAGGGCAAGAGATGAAACGGTATGAGAAGGATAAGTCGGTGTAAGATGAATAGGATGAGTCGGTATGAGAGTTTGAATGAACAATATTCAATCCGCTCAAAGACGGTTGGTTGGTTTCCTGCCATGGCATAATCTCACATGGTTTCCCCTCCCCTCCCCAGCTGTGCCGCTCTGCGTCTCCCAAACAGGCTTAATGCGGCTTACGCACTCTGTTTGTCCAATTGTGTTACAGTCGCATGCCAAGGGGACATTTGGTGCCTCATCTCTCACTCATCCCACACCAAAAGGCTACTCACACACACACACACACACACACACACACACACACTTACTTAGTGGGCATAGTAAAGCTCATGCCGGCTTAACTTTACACTATGTGATGGACCCTTTACCCACGCTGTAGCTGTACTTGAGCAAAGCAGACAAGGTTTGTCCAAACGAGCAAACAACACCAAATCATTACGTATCCTGATGCCCGTCGGTGGGGTTTACAAATCTCGGCTCATTGATTGGTCAATGCGACGATCCCGGGGCCGTTTGTCTTACCCCAGACAGACATAGATAGATAGACTCCAGGGAGAGGGAGAGGGAGAGAGGACGAGGGATGTTGAGGGCAGCTCTTTGATCTGTGCTTATCTCTCACTCACTCACTCTCATCTCATCAGGGCTACCCCAGACCGCCCTGTTCCGAAACCCCCCAAAGACGTGCAGAGTTTTGGCTCGGAGGGTTCATGCCATCTTTCAACATCCCATGAGATAAACATCCACCTCTCCCTCATAGTCATTCAACTGACCGGCGTTGGCCATGAACCGTCCTTCGATCCAGAGGCTCACCCAGCTGCGTGGGGCTTCGGCTCGACGCGCTTCAACGCGGCTCGTCGGCCCCGGATGCAGGACACCCTCGGCGGCCAACCCGACGATTCGGCACGGGGCCCGATGCACCACCACCAGCCCGGCGACGGCGGCTTTTGCGAGTCTGCAGTCGCCGTCATCGTCGTCGCGGAGGCTGTTCAGCAGCACGGCGCAGAGACTCAACGAGGAGGCCGAAGATGAGGAGGACACGGGCAGTTATAGCGAAGCCGACCACGAGCATGCCGTCATCTCGACCTTTGACCTGTTCTCCATCGGCATCGGCCCGTCGTCGTCTCATACCGTCGGGCCCATGCGCGCCGGCAACATCTTCGTCGCCGATTTGGCCGAGGCGAACCTGCTGCACAAGGTCAACAAGATCCGCGTGTCCATCTACGGCAGCCTGGCCCTGACGGGCGAGGGCCACATGACGCCTTCGGCTCTGCTGCTCGGCCTCGAGAGCGCCGACGTCGAGACGGTCGACACCGCTTACGTGCCCGAGAGGTTCACCGAGATCAAGAACACCAAGAAGCTGTTCCTCGGCCAGGGTCTGTCGGACGGCAAGGGCAAGGAGGTGGCCTTCGACTACGAGCGCGACTTCGTCTGGGAATGGGGCCGGAAGCTGCCAATGCACAGCAACGGCATGCGCTTCACCGTCTTTGACGAAGACGGCTACGTGTTGGCCACCAACGACATGTTCAGCGTCGGCGGCGGCTTCGTCGTCAACGGCGCCCTGTCCATCAACCCGGATGCGACGTCGTCGTCGTCATCGTCCTCGATGATCCGAGCGGCTGAGTCCCCAGACGGATCTGCTGAGGGAACCGGAAGACACCCGGCCGATCTGGCGGAGAACATGTTCTACAAGGAGATCAGACGGTCCGACGCCGCCGGCGATCGTCGGAACGGTGCCGAGGTCAAGCCTCTCGACGAGGCCAAAGATGACACGATGCTGCTCGAGGGCGCCCAGGCCGGCCACCTCTCACCCGTAGCATCGGCATCGTCCGGCAACGGGATTGAGGGACCGGAAAGCAGCGAGACGTCCGGGGACGGGGAGCTGTCTGGTCCTCGGTACCCCTTCCGAGACGCCACGAGCCTGCTGGCGCTGTGCCGCAAGCACAACCTCACCATCGCCCAGCTCGTGTACGAGAACGAGAAGAGCCATGGCTACACCGACGAGGAGATCTACCACAAGCTGTTCAAGATCTGGCAGGTCATGGATACCAGCATCCTAGAGAGCGTGCAGGCGCCACTGGACACGAAACTGCCGGGCTCGCTCAAGCTTCACCGGCGAGCTCCGGCCCTGTACCGGAGGCTGACCCGGGGACTCTACTCCACGGCCGGCCACACCTCCCCCAACCCGATAGACAAGGGAACCGGCGACAAGCCTTCCCTACCGGGCGCATCGACCGGGTCACCGTCGCCGTCGACCCCTGCGGCACTGAGCAAGCCCAGGCGCCAGGGCCTCACCGTAGGACGGCGCCAACCTCCCCGGATCCTCGGCTCCCTGGACCACCCCATCACCCCGTCCCCTTCGCGACGCACCACGTTCCCTACCATGGACTATCTCACCGTCTACGCCATCGCCGTCAACGAGACCAACGCCGCCGGCGGACGCATCGTGACGGCCCCGACCAACGGCGCGGCCGGCATCATCCCCGCCGTGCTCAAGTACACCATCGAGTTCATCAGCGACGACCCGGAGCGCGACATCGCGACCTTCCTGCTCACGGCCGCTGCCATCGGCATGCTGTACAAGCGCGGCGCCACCATCTCCGCTGCCGAGGGCGGCTGCATGGCCGAGGTCGGCGTCGCCTGCTCCATGGCCGCCGGCGCCTTCGCCGCCTGCATGGGCGCCAGCCCCGAGGCCATCGAGCAGGCCGCCGAGATCGGCATCGAGCACAACCTCGGCCTGACCTGCGACCCGATCGGGGGCCTCGTGCAGGCGCCGTGCATCGAGCGGAACGCCCTGGGCGCCATCAAGGCCATCTCGAGCGCCAACCTGGCCCTGAGCAGCGAGACGGGCACCCAGAAGGTCCGCCTCGACGACGCCATCCGCGCCATGCGCCTAACGGCCAAGGGCATGAGGAACGAGTTCAAGGAGACGAGTCTGAGCGGGCTCGCGACGAGCGTGCCTTTCAACATCCCCGTCAGCGTGCCCGACTGCTAAGAATGTTTTGTTTTTTGGGGGTTTTGTGTGTGTGTGTGTGTGTGTGTCTTCCGTTTTGGTCGGGTTTGGGTTCCGATATAGATGTGGGTTGTTTTGGTATCTGGACGGTTCAGTCAGGGAGTCTACACGTTCTCAGGGATAATAGACGTAACAAAAAAAAGAACTTCAGAAAAGATAGTCGACTTACGTTAACAGCCGATACTTACACACCTCATCCCAGTGATCCAGGTACATGTCAGGAATATCTTCCACGTTCTAGGAGAGGTGCGCTGCATATACCGGCCGTATACGACGGAGGAAGAGATCTGGGGCCGGCCCGCAGCATGTTCACATTCCATGCAAGGTAGGCCAGTTGGGTAGTGAGTTCGGGTTAACGTGTCAACACCGTTTTACCAGGATTTCGAATGGCAACGTTCTGTAGTCTTTGACCTATGACGATTCGTCACGGTGCTGCATTGTCATTATCATCTTCATACTCGTTCAAATATCGGTATCCCAAGATGCTACTTCATGTTCTTCTACATCATGATAGTGTGAGAATATATTCACGGCTGGATGATATGCTTTACTAGTATTCGACGCCTGGGCTGGATAAACTCAAATTGTGTACTAATGAAATCTAGATACATTAAACTCATCTATGTGCAGTCATTCGATCTCTCACTTGTTCACTTCAAAAAGAAACTGGAGCAGTTGCGGGACATGTCCCTCGATTATATGCCAAGTTCGGACCCCTTGGGAGGCTGTGCGGAGAAAGCAAGACGGAGGATGCCAAACGGGAAGAGTACTGCGGGCCTGATATGAGCTTGAGTGATGATGGTCTTAGGACGGGGGAGCGGCGTTGACGTTGCCCGAGTCCTGGACGGTGAGCTTGTAGCTGTAGCTCTGCGAGACGGAGAAGTAGTCGTCGCCCCGGTACTGCCCGTAGTTGGTGCTGTAGCTCTTGTCCCAGGAAGTGGTGTACAGGGAGCAGTAGGTCCCCTGGGGCACGTTGTTCTGGCTCAGCACGTAGGCGTTGAAGAAGTTGCACGCGTCGTAGGTGCCGTCGCTCCTCGGGTGGTCGTGGTCGTACTGGGTCGTCGCCTGGCACGCCGCGGCACACTGGCCCGGGTCGTAGACGCCGGGGTAGTACTTGGCGCCAATGTACGAGTTGGGGGCCTGGATAGCGCCGCCAAGGGCAAAGGGGCCGTCAAAGTTGGCTATCGAGTCCGGGGGGGAGTTCTTGTTGTACCCTTTTCAACCCATCATCAGTCAGCCTTTTTCCCGACTATTCATGAGAGTGGTAGAGTGTTGAGATGTAAAGTGGGGGAGAAGAGAAGACATACCGTTCGATCCAGCGACGCCGACGTGGAACTGGTTTCTCCATTGCCCCTGGTTCGTGGCGGACGCCTCGGAGACTCCGGCACCCCAGAGCGTGCACTTGTAGTTGGTGATGCTCTCGGGGTCGACACATGTATCACTCGGCGTGAACTTGGGGTTCCTCTCCATGAACAGGTTGAAGCCGTAGCAGGCGGGAGCGGCGTCGCAGTACTGGGCAGGTTTAGCCATTGCCGTATCCCACAACTGGGTCCAAGGTAAACCATACCTGTTGACACTGGATAGGGTTGTAGCTGGTCAAGGTGTAGAGACCCTGGTAGCCCGAGCCCTCCACCGAGGCTTGCTTATCCCCAAAGACCAAGGAGTATCCTTGGGGAACGACGGCGTTGTTGGCAATGTCGTCCAGCGCAGTCCACGACATGAAGGAGTCGTAGGTGTCGGGCGACGGTACGGGCCCGTAGCCGTCGGGTTCTTGGTTGGAGTTGGTGCAAGTCGAGGCGCGTGCCACCAGCTCTGACCTGGCAGAGATGACGGGATTTGCAACGGCATCCTGAAGAGCAGAGGCTTGCGCCTCCGCCTGGTTGTAAGTTGGCGGCTCGTGGTTGACGCCAACTGCCGGGCCGACCTTGGTCGGCTTTGGCTCAGCCTGCAACTCGTGTCAGCTTACTAGAAGAAACAGAAATGGGAAAACCAGTTCACCCACGTCGAAGATACTCAGGTCAATCCCGTCCTGGGCAGACGTGTCACGGGGGGCAACTGGGCCGGCAGTGACAAGGCCGGCAACGGCGGCAACAATCAGGGCGGAGCGCATGTTTGCAGAGTGCAGTTGGGATACCACAAAGTGAGATGGTGAAGCGAGAGATGAGAGATGAGAAAGCTTAAAGGCTTATGATGAGTAGGCGATGACTGCGATGATGACTTGAGACCAGAGGACTGGGGGAGATGGACAGGCTTTATATGTCTCGGTCAAGGCATATCAACATGTCGTTCAAGCTTATTGCACGGCTCATACTTACTCTCTCACATGGCAGAATTCCATGTGTCGATGGGAATTCCCAGACTACCAACCAATCCCACGATCTCGAGGTCGGCAAACAAGGTCCAAACGGTTTCTTGGTGCAGCCCGATAGCCCCCCCGGATGATCGGAAGGGCGGCGCGTAACTTGGTGTCATCGCGACTGGCCGGCTTCGTCTGTGCGAGTGAGTGCTCGAGGCGCTTCCAGCCGACGGTCGACAATGAGGCGCCTTCAGCTCACGGAAATCAAGCCTCTATGTGCCCTTTTCCCCCCCCTCCCTCCCCACACCCGCCAGCCACTCCCTCGATCAACCGCTGCCAAACCACAGCCATTGTCTTGGCATTCGCGAATCGATAGACCGGGGTCGCGGCTCCCGAAAAGGGCAGACATATTGGCTCAAAACCAGCTGTGAGATAAGCAGGGTAAGGCATCAGCAGATGCTGAATGGGCGGCTCGGCTTCGGTAGTCGTTCCAACCCCCGGTAACATCAAAGGCGTGCAGCTTCAGCCCCCGGACATGCCCGCCGTCCGCTGCGATGCACAATCGTGGACCGGCGGTGGACTGATCATGGACCGGTGGGCTGGTCCTACACGGGGCTGCTAGCCCTTCTCCCTTAAATTGTTGCCGGACGCCATGCGAATAAAACAAGGGTTGTAAGTAACCTTATGGCCCAGAGCCCAGGCAGCAACACCAGTCGGACAGGTGCCGTGTTCCCGGGACGGTCCCAAATTCTCGGGATTTACAAGCCGGCACCCTGAAATGAGGCGGACCAAACATTGCGGTGTGCTAAAAGCATCGATCCCACGTGGCTCCAAGACCTCTCGCTCAGACATCCACTAGTGAAATGTCGGGTGTTTGTGAAAGCTTGGCCTTCCATTGTTTCCCAAGGGAGAGGAACCGAGAGATGCAAAGGTAGGAAGACGCAAGGTCACACTTGGGCTCTGGCCCATCCATCCGTCAGTCGTTCCGTGTGTATGTCTACCACTCACTGTCTCTGATATCAAAACACGAAGCGAGGAAGAAGGAAAGTCGTACGTATGCAGCTCAGCTATCTATCTTCTCGCTAGTGCGGTGCGGAGTAACGACTCGATCAAGTAAGACTGCGCACTAACAACACCAACTCGGACAATTGTGCGCCGGACCGTTTTCCCAATAAGATTGCTTGGGAAAACGACGCTGCCACACTGGTAAACAGCCATGTACGAAGGGGTTTCCTGAATGAAGAGTAACCCCGGGCCTGACCTCACTCGGCATTCCCAAAACGGACCCCCTGGCAAAAGCCGCACTATGCCACGTACTCAGTGACCCCTGGAATCTCTGAGCGCCTCCGAAGGTAACTATTGATCCTCTAAGCCCTGCGTACGCGTCTCAGCTTCGTACTGCAGCCAATGGAGTCGACCTCGGTCTCGCCCTCGATCAGCTGAGCGCTGGCGCCAGAGAACGAGGCATCCCCAGCAGCCCAGTCGCCAACGCGCGCGCCGAGCTCCTCTCCGTCGACAGGGACCAGGAAGTCTTTCACGATCGCGGGGAGACGCCCATCAGCCGCACGAGAGCCGGTGACTGAGTCCGTGTCGACGCTGACGAAGCTGGCATCCGACCACGTCTGTCCCTCGTCCCACGAGTTCCCCTTGGACGTGACGCCGTCGATGAAGTAGTACTGGTCGTCCGTGTCGGTGGTGCCAAAGTTCTCGGCCGCCAGGTTGCCCGTGTACGTGGCAGACGAAGAGCGCGTGTTGAAGCCCTCCTCGCCGTTCTTGTAGGCCGTGTTGCGCTCAAAGGTCATGTCGCCCGGCATGTTGTTGTCGGTGAAGCCGCGCCGCTTGTTGCCAAAGGAGATGACGTTCTTGACGACGTGGTCTACGGGCGTGCGGTCCGACGCCGAGCTACCGCCGCCGAGCTTGACGCCGTGGCCGTCCGCCTCGTGCTTGGAGCCGACGTCCCAACGGTCGAAGCCGTTCTCGAACACGATGCAGTCCAGGATGGTGACGGGGGAGCCAAATTGCCTGGGCAGACACGTTAGTTCACGGAGTCAAATGCAAAGAGCGTGCATGCCCGCGCCGCGTCTGGGCTGGATTTGCCGGAAAGGGGGCTCACCAAAGGTCGATGCCATCGTCCGAGTTGTGCCAGATGCGTGCTCCACGGATGATGTTGCCATCTCCCGATCCCTCCTTCAACGAGATTCCATCGGCGCTACGGCCGTTCTTGCGCGGGTCGTAGTTGAAGTAGGAGTCCAGAAAGACGATTTCCGTGTTGGAGATCTTGTTCTGGAGGTGCATGCCGGACTCGTAGTTGGTGTGAGTCGTGATGCGCTCGAAATAGTTGTTGGACGAGTCCTCGACGTAGAGACCGTAGGGTCCCTTGGTGAAGGTCAGGTTGTAGAACCGCCAGTAGTCGGCGCCGCGGATGTGGAAAATGCCCCTTTTCGAGCTCGGAAGGGAGCCCTCGTACTCTTCGACGGGGGTTCCGAAGAGGTTGTCACCATCCAGGATGACCTCCTCGCCATCGTGGGCACGCACGGTGTACGGGGAGCTGGACGTGCCGCTCTTGCGGAACGAGATGTTCTCGGACGGCTTGTAGGTGCCGCCGCGGATACGAATTGTATCGCCGGGGCTGGCGGCATCAACGGCGTCTTGAATCGACGAGTAGGGCGAGCTGATGGAGCCGCTCCCACTGCTCGATCCGTCGGTGGAAACGAAGATATCAGCCGCCAGGACTGCCGGAGCCGCGGCGACCAAGAACTTGAACACAGACAACATCTTGGAAAGAATGGTAGAAAATGAATGAGTAGAAAGAATGAACTCGACAGGTAGAGAAGTATAGACAGTGAAGTTGAATAAAGGCTCTTGTTCCCCGAGCAAAGTTACTTCACAGTCGGTTTGACCGACTTATATGGACTTTCTCCCCAGTGTTCAAGAGCCGGGTGCTCTCCTTGCCTTTCTCGGCACTCCATGGGGGCTTCTCTCCACCTCATTTACGTGTGACACCCATACTCTCTTGATGCCTCCTTTTCTCAAATCGCGATCCACGAGATGATGTTCTTTCGTTCGTGGAAATCGACGTTTCGATGTATCCGTGAGCTTTTCACCGTTTACCGCCCCCACAATCGGCATCCGTCGAATCTCTGGTCCCAAAATTCCACCATTGGCATGTGTTTCGGCAGACATTGGTAGTTTAACTTCCCTGTAGCCACGCATGGCATCTGGCAGTTAAATTATGGCCAAGTGCTGGAGGCGTGCCTCTTTTCCATCTTGTCCGCTTGGCTTGCTCCGTAGACTCCAAGATTCGCCGTGTTGTTGACGTCGGGCCAAGCCGCCGCGGGTGCCGGTTGCCGTCTTGCCGACTTGGGTCCCCAGAGTGCCGAGGAGAACAAGCCTTCTAACGTCTGGACCACTTTATCTTGGATACTAGTACATCCTGACAGGTGGACGAAGTTCAAACCAGTAGTTCCACCTGTCTCGAGGAGAGCGCTTCTAGCGTGGGCACACGGATGACAACTGAAAGAGAAGTATTTAGGTCATCAAAATGAAATAGACTCTTGTGCTCAGTCCACATTATATTGTGCACGATGCTGCAACCCTGTTCCTCAAACATGGATAGTCTAACAGAGCGAAACTCACCTCGTTGACAGGGCAAACTACCACAGTTCCTTACAAAAGTTACAATTCCTGTCTGGCTATGTTTAACATAACAACCCGACTTTCTCTCTTCTCGTGTGTTCGTTTATCTTTATTGCCAGAACAGTAGTCAGGACGGTAGTTTGAATCGGAGGTAAACTTCGTGGCGTCATCAAATACTGACTTGGCCGACCTGTCGAAAATGTGTGAGACGGGCGGCTTGTCCTGTGACGACTCATTCACAATCGGTCTACCCGAACTACATAATCTTGATGCCCATACTGCCTTCAACATAAAGAGAACTCGGAGAAGTAATTGGAGCTAATGGACCTTATTGCAAATCCATATGTAGATCCAATGCTGGTCTGAATATCCAAAGGTCAGACAACACCCCTCGTGTCTAGGCGAGGACCAGGGCTTGAACACTTCGCATATGGCTGCTGTAACGCTCAAATCTATTGATGGGCCAAAATTCAAGTCCTGCTATCTATCATCCACCTTGTGTAGCTGAGACCCGTCAATGTGTGGCATTGTCACCATTTTTGACATCGTCTAGTGAACTGATTGCTCACAGGTCAGACCAGACAACAAGTCACCTCTACTGCAAATAGCTACGAAATCAAGTTCGAAAGTTGGTAGAATAGAAAACATCACACACACACACACACAGCAAGACAGTGTCTCATTATAGATCAGGGCGACATACCTGAGCAACAACTGGGCATGAAGACCATATCAAGAAATTTCTTAGCCGCCATCCGGCTTCAACTGTCTATTTTTCTCGTCTCAACCGGCCTGACGAGAACCAAGATGGCACATGCTCGCTGTTAAGTCTGCCTGACAGACAACTGGAGATTTGTATATGCATCAACGCCGAAGTAACAAGTAACGCCTAGCCCTGACAATGGTGAAGCAGCTGAGCGCGTAAGGCACAGCCAGTGTCCGTTAACACGTTGCCGCAAGAGTTCCGCAAATGCAAATTTCTTCCGACTATTGACTACACAGACCTCATGGCGAGACGATTACAACGACATGATGCCTAACCTGAAGCTGACATGCAGATCCCATTGTGCGCCAAGGAAGTTGGGTTCCCTACGGACGACAACGTCTCATACAATTCCTGGCAACTTGGCCGAGCGGTCTAAGGCGCCAGACTCAAGAAACGAAGTTCCACTTCCCGATCTTCCCTTCAGCGGGGCGTATTCTGGTCTCGAAAGAGGCGTGAGTTCGAATCTCACAGTTGTCACACACTCTTTTTGCGGTCGGTCTTTGATGTGTCGGTCGTCAAGATGCAACTTACCCACAGTCGACTCAATGTAACTGAGTGACAGACGAATCAATATGACAAAACTAACTGTCTGACAGGGTCAGCCTTCTGCCCTATCTATTGATTTTCAACGTACCTTGTCTTTTCTTCTTTTTTCTTCTTTTTCACCCCGGCTGGGCCCCACGGAAAGTGATCCAGTTACAGCCACACACAAAAAAGAGTGCTTGGCCGCCCGCCCCACGCAACCTCCTTGCTGCTCATTAACTTTATACTTTTGGGCGGAGTTGACAGTGAGACGGACTGCTGAGACATTTCTCTCTTTCTGTCTCTCTACCAGCTGAACTCCTCCCGGTAGACAAACCTCATTGCCTATGTTAAGCTCTTTTCCATAATTGGGAAAGAATTTCAAGAAGTGACTGGTTTTCCGATGTACCCGCTTTTCCGCCGTTCTCCCCGTCGGACAGGGTGCCTTTTCCGACTCAAGGTTCATGCGGGCTGACATGACATGATAACAAGGTTTCTGTCGACACCCGCTCCGCCTGAGCATGATGGGGTTTATGTGATTGATAACTCCTTCCGAGCTTGTTGCCATGCTTGAAAGCAAACTCATCGGTGCGAAGTTAAGCTTAAAGCGCTGAACAGCTGGTCCAAGCTGTTAAACCAAACAACCAAGCGGGTGATTCATGCCATACATACATACGCCCCTCTCACTGCTGTTTTCTCGGCACGAAACCGCTGGCAACGACTCTCTCGGCGTCCGATCCCAGAGCTCGGCAGTGCATGTGGTCCTCGGCCACCCGCCGCACTTCACCACCCCGAGCTCGACCGGGGACCTTGCCCCAATCCCATCGTAATAAGCAATAGTTCGTCGAGTCTCCCCGGCTCCTCGACCTCTTCCCCCCCGCACCCCGCACCCCCGGAATCCCACCCTGTGCCTGGGTTTCCGCTTCTTGCCCTACCAGCCACATCTCGCAACTTTCTAGGGTGTAACCGCTTGGTGACGACGGCCCTGTCTCCCCCCGATGTCGTCGTACAGCAGCTATTTACCGCAACTCACGTAACGATCGCCGTGGCTGGGAGGGTCAACTGCCGCTCGTTGACTCGGACAATCTCCGCCCCAATATGGGAACCCAAGGCCCCAGTTCCCCGGTTGCCCAGCATAAGTGCCCAGCTCTCTGGTCCGCGAGATGGGCGGGCTAGAATGCAGTCCGTTACCCCTCATGCCCCAGTCATAGTGGACAATCGGTGAGGAGAGTCTGTCTTGGCACTGAGACATATAAGAGTGGGATGGGCATTGGGGACGCAACGCAGTTTCCCCTTTGCGGTTGAGAGAAGTCGCAGTCTTCTCACACCACAATCCCGCCCGTCATGGCCTTGGCAGTAGTTACCGCGAGTCTGATTCTTTCGGGGGTCCAGGCACAATCTTTGGCTTTGGCTGAGAGGTCTCTGCCCGAAAAGGCTCAGATCATTGACCAGAAGAGCTTCAATGTCCTGGAGGTCGTGCCGCCCCCATACGAGTTCAATGCCACGTCGGTAAGTCATACGCACGAGAAGGCGGTTGCTTAAAGCCGTTTGCAAATCACCAGCCTGACAAAGGCTAATAAACGGACAGAAGTTCGTCTGGCCTGGGGTCACTGAGGAGTCTCTTAAAGAGAAGCCTTTCCACATCTACGATCCCGAGTTCTACGACATCATCGGCAGCGACCCGTCATTGACCCTGATTGCGACCTCGGATACGGATCCCATTTTCCACGAGGCTGTAGTTTGGTAAGCTCTCAAAGCGTTGGCATATAAGCCGTCCCGGTGACTAAGAGCATCACAGGTACCCTCCGACGGAGGAGGTCTTCTTTGTCCAGAACGCAGGACCCATCGCGGCGGGAACGGGCCTGAACAAGTCATCCATTGTTCAGAAGATCTCGCTGGCCGATGTCGAGGCTCTTCGCGCCGGGTCTCTGGATACTCCCGAGGTCGAGGTTGTCACCGTTCCGTCGAACCCCCAAGTCATCAACCCCAATGGTAATACAAAGCTCTCGAACTTGCATGCGCGGAGGACCTTGCTGACGTACCATAGGTGGAACGAACTACCAAGGCCAGATCATTTTTGCTGGCGAGGGCCAGGGCGACCGTGTTCCCTCGGCCCTCTACCTGATGAACCCGCTGGAACCGTACAATACAACCCGTGAGTGGCATCCAGTCCACGTCCTGTCATAACGTTCGCGAGCTGACCGGCCTCGCCCCTAGTCCTTGTCAACAACTACTTCGGCCGACAGTTCAACTCGCTCAATGACGTCGCTGTGAACCGTCGCAATGGAGACATCTACTTCACCGACACGCAGTACGGATACTGGCAGTACTTCCGCCCTGAACCGGGTCTGCGGAACCAGGTCTACCGCCTGAACCCCAAGACCGGCGCGTTGACTGTGGTCTCTGACGACTTCGTTTCCCCCAACGGTAAGTTCTGTTCCCCAATAACCATACATATACAAACGATGCGACGCATTACCGCATGTTCGATAGATGAACGCAGCTGAATTCGGTTGCTCCGTCTAGGAATTACGTTCTCGCCTGACGGAACCTACGCGTATGTCACCGACACGGGAATCAGCCGCGGGCGTATGGGCCAGAACTTCACTGAGCCAGCCACTGTGTAAGTGACTTTCTATCTCATCGTCTTTTTCTCCTTGGGCAATGGCTGACTTTTCTTGTAGCTACCGTTACGACGTCAATGAGGATGGCACTTGGGACAACCGCAAGACGTTCGCCCACACCCATGCGCGTCTGCCAGACGGTGAGCAGTCCCTTCTCGAGACATGAGAGACTCTGCAGTGTAGTTCCAATGCTGGAACCAATGGGACTAGTGACTGACTTTACTTGTAACACAGGTGTTCACACCGACTCCAAAGGCAACGTCTACGCCGGCTGCAACGACGGTGTTCATGTCTGGAACCCTTCGGGCAAGCTTATTGGCAAGATTTATACCGGAACCGTCGCCGCCAACTTCCAGTTCGCCGGTGATGGACGTATGGTCATTACGGGCCAGACCAAGCTGTTTTATGCTACCCTCGCAGCTTCTGGGGTTGCCTTGACATGAATGATGGACGGGACAGAAAGGGGTTTTTAGTCTGCTGAAACAAGACCTGTTTGAGAAGACTTCACTGATAAGTTGCATTCAATGTGCTGAAATGAAAGAAAATCGTGGTCTGCCGCTTGAACGGTATTCCTCTGGCCCATGGTACCCAGAAATGCCATGTGTTTTGGAAACCCTGCCGAGTGCCCGGCTGTCCGCCGTCCAGGTTTCAGGGGTCTGTAAATGACGATGCAGGACCTTTGCTGACGGCAGTGCTCCTCAAGGTTGCAAGCTAAGTTACCCGAACGATGTCCATTCAGGCCCATTCTCGGCCAACCACTTCGAAATGTACAGCCCCTGCTCGGCTTGTTCTGTGTCACGGTGCCCCTCCCGGTTATGTTCATCTTCTGTCATACCTAGCGCTAGATGTGGTGGAAATCCACAGCCTCACTGGACACAGGGACTACATCTCGCTCTTCGATGCCATGCGCAGAAAAGTTCACCGTGTGACTTGCAGAGATCTCGCTGACAATTGAGTCGAGATTGGCGCATGCTGCCTAGGGGCCGAGGTGAATCATCAAGCCAATGATGATAGGAGGAAGAGAGTGATTGAGATTGGTGCTGGATTTATGATAGTGTGGATGTGCATGTGTTGATGTGACATCTTGGAGGTCGTCTCGCAGTCTGAAGGGACGAGAGGTATTTCGAGTTTGAGAGTGGTGCAATACGGATGAGGCGGTGTGCCTGCTGAACGTCATGTCTGAAAACAAGTTCTTGGAGAGAATTCAGAGATGAATAGTCGACTTTAAATACACAATGCAGCCCCAGTTCAACTCCCCAAAGCCCGTAGTTCCCACTGAATATGCTCGTCAAGACCCCAGCCTTTACCCTTCTCTGGTGCATCCCTCGAGGTTTGCAAGTTCGTTTATTTCCAGATTCTGCAGACGATGTATTTTGTTGCTTCTTATTGCTCTTGAAATGGTTTGCGGATTGTTCACTGGTGATGCTGTGCTGTTCATTGTTACTGTGTAAGCGTCCTGTTAGCGGCTGCTCCCTCATTACTTTCATTTCGCGTAAGCTTAAAGGAGGCGGCACGGGAAAGTAGATGCTGAAGAAGGAGTGGAAGAACATACTGATTACCTCCATCGTTCTCAGCCTACTCACGTGCATGATTGGCGTTTGCGGTTGTACTTTTTGTCTGAGCTGGAGTATTGGCGCTCATGAGAAAGGCCTGCGAGCGGACCCCTGAGGCCAGGAGTTTAAAGACGCCCAACTGTCATAATGGCTTTGAAGATGGCGATAATGCAATCCATTCTGGTGTGAGGTCTTTTTTCTTTTTCTTTCTTTTCTTTTTGTGAATTCTCAATTTCTTATCCTCTTTGCTGTGGGGTGTATGTGGATGGCGCCAGATATTGTTGAAACCAACTGAGCTTTCGGAGATGTTCTTGGGTCGCTTGCGGCCATGGTTTTTCTGGGGGGGGGGGTTCGCTTTAGAAGGGGAGGGTTCACTTTAGAAGGGGAGGGTTTTTTAACATGATGTGGCAGGCTGTTTGCCTTTTTATGTACACTGCTGGGCATTGAACTCAGACATGCCTCCTCAAACCTTGGTCTGCAGGAGCTTCAGGTCTTGCCTTTGAAGTTCACAGCTCTCATCACATGATCAATGACCTGGATATCTGCTGAAAAATCCTCAATGGGCCTATGGCGAGGCTTGTGTGACGACAGTAACTTCCAGAACGAGTGACATAGCAATGTTCTGCGTTGAAGCCAGGGGTATTTTGTGAGCACACAGTTCACGAGCATCGATAGACAATTCTGCTCATTGCACAAGGGTCTCACATGTCTGTTGTCAAAGCCTGCCATCTATGGATGAGGCAAGAACGCGTGATCGACCGGCGAATGTCTCAAAGGTCACTGTACTAGTACTCCATACTCTAAAGTGTCAACACAGGTGGGCAAGCTGGTGATAATTCTATTCGAATTGCGGCCATGGACAGCTTGTGAAGAAAAAGGACAGTTCCCTCGAGGTAACAATGACTGACGCATGGAATTGAGAAGCTGAGGCTGTGAAGGTGATGAGTTTTCGCTTTCATCCCAAACCGCCATCGAGGGACATGATTGGCAATAAAATTCTGTCACAGCCCGCAGTTCCAAAAGGGTTGCGAATCGCCCTGAACATTGAAAGCCAAACCCCCAACGGTCGTCACTAGAACCTGTGAGAGTGGCTACTCAAGGTTCGGCCATGGATGGGCGTTGCAGTATGTATCCTTCAGGTATTGGTGATAGAACACCGTCAGGAGAACTGCAAGATGCACCATAGATAGGCAGTAACACCAAATCGTGTCGAAGCTATGCGTGCGACCAGGTTTGGTCGACTCGAGAAGCCGGAGCTTCTAGAGCTGGAGACGGCGGTTGGATGCCCCACATATCGCCAAAAAAAAAAACTAAGAGCATTTCTTTCTAGGGTACCAAAAGAACTCGTCGGACTAGGAAATGATCCCAAAAAATTGGTTTGCGTTTACTGCGTCCTGGACAATTTGGCAGCCGACCGTTTGACACTGGCAGCCAGTGGAGGGACAAAGGCCCCCCCCAGTGAGGGGCATGGACCTCCTTGCCGGTATGTGGGACAATTCTAGGCTTTGACCAATGAGGTGATGCCATCGTAGATGACGTAGGCATCAGCTGCCATTCACGCCCTCGCACCACCATCGTCGCCTCACAGGCGCTGGGTCATCAACTCAAACCCGACTCCCCCACGCAAACGCCTGCTTGCCGACTCGAAAACGACGATCTTCGGAGCGGAAAAAGAACCGAGATGCCGGAATCACAGCCCTCAGCGTGGTCATCCCGCACCGACGTCCTCTTACGACCCGTTGAACGACCCGTCGGGTACCTGAAGCGTGCCGGCATTGCGGCGTCGTTTCCCCTACGCGGCATCTGGTATTTCCTGCGGAACAAGGAGTTCTACCCGCTGTTCCTGAGCCGCCTGCTTCCGCTATCAATCATATCCTTCCTCGTCTACTTCATTCTGTTTACGTTTGCGTTCTTGCCGCAGTTCGCGCTCCTGGCCATCTTCCACGGGTGGGGCGCCTGGGTCAACGCCGTGGTGTTGGTTCTCGGAGAAGGGCTTGTCGTGATCCAGGGCCTCTTTGAAGGATTCTTCGTCGACGAGTGTCGAGTGGATGTCTTCGATGTAAGCCTTCCTGTTCCTCTCTCGGCTCGTTGAAGGGCATACTGACGGCGCTATTTACCAGGCCACCCTCATCAAGGAATCACAGACGGACCTTGTCGCTCCACACAGGATCCTCTTCCACGATGCCCCCACCGCCGTCAAGATGCTCGGCAAGCCGACGACCCCCGCCGTCTTCACCCCCTGGTCGATGGTCCAGATCATCGAACTCGTCATCTTCCTGCCGCTGAACTTTGTTCCGGTGGTAGGCACCCCGGCTTTCATCATCATCACGGGCACACGGTTGGGCAAGCTGGCACATTACCGGTGGTTCCACCTGCGGGGTTTGAGCAAGAAGGAAGCCAAGAAGGAGATCAAGTCGAGGACTTGGGAATATGTCTGGTTCGGCACGGCCGCCATGATCCTCGAGCTGATCCCCGTGCTATCATTCTTCTTCTTGCTCACTACGTCGGCGGGGGCCGGTCTTTGGGCGGCGAGGATCGAGGACGACAAGAGGCGGCAGGCGACAGAGAGCCTGGTGGGAGAACCCCTTCCGCCGCCGCCTCCTTACGAAGATGACCCCGTCTAAGTAGGTGTATGGAGCTGCACTGTGTCTTTCTTAGCAAGCAAGAAATTCCATCGTTTATTCCTCTCGTCCCATTCCCCCTACTTGGTCTCAAACTCCCGAACACTGCTGCTCGCCTCTTCTGCCGGGTCACCAGCCATCTCGTCTCGAGCCCGGGCTGCCTGAGTGCCCAGGAGCGTTCCAAGGCCCTGCTTCCTACATTGTGATGCTGGAAGCTTCCCTCTTCCAGAGCAGCCCCAGCACCTTCCATCTGCTACCAGCTTAACAGAAACAGGGCGTGATCATGCACCGTTTGAAGTCCTGGGGGGGCACTGGGTGTGATTTAGGAGGTGCATCTTTTCTCAGCTCCTGCCTCTCTTTCCTCGCATCAAGCTGTGTAGGTGGGTCTTTGCCACAGGTCATGTCACAAGTGCGGGCCTGGGCTGCAAACGTCGATGAGGGAAAGAACAGCTCGAAAGCTCTCGGAGGGAATACCACATGAAGATCTGGGCGGGAGGGACACTTGCCTATGAGGCGGTTTCACGTGCCGCGAGTGTGAGGAACAATGGAAGAATACCACCAAATTTTGGATGTCTCTCTCTGAGGTGAGCCCAGGTGAATCTTCAAGACCAGTATACCCCCACAATGCCCTGTCCCAACACCCTGATCCCCATTCCTTGAGTCTTCGCATCTAGCAGGCAGTATACTTTACACAAGCCCAGTGTTTCCGACGGTGTATTGAGAGAGGAAGTTTAGCGGAGATGCTTGGGGGGTGCTCAGGAGATCACCGCCAACGATGCGATTGCGCCTGTTCCTGGCCAGGAAGGACCAGGTGAGATGGTTCTTGCTCGTCACGATATGGCCCACCTACCCCCTTCTTCAGCAAGCAAGCACGCAGGTGCGTGACTGCCTCGTCTTCGATGGTTCCCTGCAGATACCGGACAACGGGAAGGAAGACCGCAGCCCCCTCTTGCTGCCATCAGGCTTCACAGCTGTTCCGCAAGATTCTCTCCCGTCTCCCCAGTCCCCCCCCCATCTTCCTATTTAATCCCCCGTCATCATCATCTTCCGTCCCTGATCTCTCTTCTCTTCATCCTCTCCCCAAATCTCTTCACTCTTTTCCCTCCTCTCCTTTCGATCATCAGTCTCTCTCTCTCTTGCTTGTCTTCGTTCCTTGCGTATTCACTCTGCAGCTTTGCGTCTCCTACGTCTCCTACGTGTTCTTCCTACACCTAGGCCAACCAACACACTCCCGATCGCCCAAGATGCGGGCTTCTCTCGTCGCCATGGCGGCTTTGGTGTAAGTCTGTTTCTCATCACGTCGTTTCGATGGTCGGAGGCCTGACGGGCTGACATCCCATCGCAGCGCCGGCGGCTTCGCTCAGCCGACTTGTCCTGCGGCGGCCACTACAACGGTCTTTGTCACGGTCGGCTCAGCCAACAATGTTGATCCCCCGGTCGTCGTCAAGACTGTCACTGCCACGGTTCTTCCCCCTGCCCAGTCCCCTTGGTCTCCTGCCTCTCCCGCCCTTCCGGCCACTCTCACTGTCACCATCGACAGCTATGATCCCCCTGCTGGCGGTTCCCAGTTCACTGGCCCCAAGCCTTGGGAGTCATCCCCTGCCCAGCCCACCGCTCTCACTGTCGTCACTGTCACTGTCCCTTCTCCCGGTCTCAGCACCCCTGTTGGCGACTCTCCTGCTCCCTCTGGCAATGGTGTCACTGGTGGCCAACAGACGCCCACTGGTGCTCTCTCTGGACCGCCTGCTTTCCCCTGGAACCCCGCCAAGACTGGCACCTCCAACTGCCAGTCTGCCACCCCCAATTCTGGTTCTGGAAGCAACACTGCTGGCGTCACGGTCATCACCACGACTCTGTTCAGAACCAATGCCTACCCAGGTCAAGCCACACCCTCTGTTGACAGCGTTGTTGCGTCTTTCACAATCACGTTCCCTAAGTCTGCTGCCACCGGTTCTGTTCCTGGCTCTGCCTGGACCGCTGGCGCCGTCGACCCTGGCTCTGGCGAGCTCTTCACATACACCATCACTGCGCCCGTGGCCACTGGCTCTCCCTCTGGCCCCAGCAATGGCGACTCTGTCACTTCATTCACCACTACGCTGTACCGAACACGTGCCGGCTCTGGTCAAGGCACGCCTGTCGTCGATGCACTTGTGACTTGCTTCACTGTCACCTTCCCGGCGCCCACTGGAACCGGGCCCATCGCCACTGGTGTTCCCGCTGCTTCGACTGTTGTCCCTGGAGGTGTCCCTGGAGGCGTCGTTTCTGGTGGTTCTGTCGGCACAACGACTCGTTACATTGCAACCATGGTTCCTGGCCCTGACGGTTCGTTGAGCTATTCCATTCGCACAGTTGTTTCGACTTTCACTGTACCCACTGCTGGCTCTTCTCCTACCGCTGGATCTGTTGTGACCACCACCATTGTCCGCGCCTCACCTTCAAACATCCCCTCGGACGGCGTTGCAACCGTGGTGGCCACGACTCTGTACGGTTCTTCTCCCAGCGCTGGCAGTGGCAACCAACCAATGGATCCCTCGGACCCGTCTGTTGTCGTTTTCACTCTGACAGTTCCTCGACCTTCGGACGGCGGTCCTGCCACCTACATCACTGTACTTCCCAGCGTCCCAGGAGACATTGGTTCTGGTGACGCAAGTACTCTCGCGGCTTCCACCGTTACACTCATTCAGACGGTGCCAGCATCTGGCTTACCACCCTTGGCGCCTGGTGGCCAGATTCCCACCTCGATCTCTGGAAGCTACGGTGATCCCGCTCTTCCTGGTGCATCCGGATTTCCCGCCTCTGGTATCCCGGGCTCTGGCGTTCCCGGCTCTGGCGTTCCCGGCTCTGGCGTTCCCGGCTCTGGTGGTCCCGGCTCTGGTAGTCCAGGCTCTGGTGTTCCCGGCTCTGGTAGTCCAGGCTCTGGTGTTCCGGCCTCTGGTATCCCGGGATCTGGTCCGGGAGTGCCCATCACGATCACTGTTCCTTCAGGTGGCACTGACCCAACAACTGCCAGCGGTCTCCCGGGTGGCTATGGTGACTCAGCTCAGACTGGTGTTCCTCCTTTCGTCTCTGGTCCTGCGGTCATCGTCTGGACAGTCACCCAAGCAACTCCTGTTGCTGGTGTCCCAACATCCATCGCTGGCATTCCCACATCTCTCGTTGGCTTTCCCACGTCGGTTGTTGTTCTTCCAACATCACTCGTAGGCTTTCCCACTTCCATTGCTGGTCTTCCAACACCTCTCATTGGCGGCTACGGTTCTGTTGTCAGTCCTGCAACTCTCGCCTCGTCCCCCCAGAGCACGCCTTCTGTCGTTACCCTTTGGCCAGTCGCATCAAGTATCGACTCTGCTCTTCCCAATGCTGCGACCAAGACCTCCTGCTCCACCACGTTGACGACCGAGATTGTCTCCACAGCAGTGCTCACCAGTACATTGGTCAACGTCGTTGCCGATGCAACAACCACGTACACTTTCCCCTACGAGTCGCTTGTCACCACCGTTGGCGTCTCAACCATCGTAGCTGCCACTGGCGCCGCGGGCACTGTCACTGTCTCCATCCCGACCGCCTCTGCCGCCGTTTCTGGGTCTGTCGTCACTTCCTCTGCCGTCGCTGTCTCCACCTGGCAGAGCGTCATTGTTCAAAGCTCTGTCGTCCAGGTCTTCACCACCGGAGTCTTCACCAGCGTCATCCAGTCTGGAGTCGTCCACAAGCGCTATGTGAATACGACCGCGACAGCTGTGACACCAGTGCCGACACCAATCTGCACTGGCACCACGGAGGTTGGCAACCTCAACCTGGATGTAAGTTTCCTCCGTTCCGTTTGCTTTTCCCGATGCTGACTTTTTCCCTTTCTCCAGTTCGACGATGTCCCTTCCGGTCCCTTCTTCAACCCATACCACCGTTTCTGGTTCTCCAAGGGATTCCTGGTTGGCCCGCCGCCACTGATGCCATTCCTTCCGTCCTCCGGCGGCCGTCTGATTGAGTTTGTGCCTCCCGTTTTGTCAAACTCTTCCGCGGACAACGCATCTGGCGACACGGCACAAATTGGCATGGGAAAGCTTGCTTCTTCTCCCTGCTTCCAGTTTGACTTCTTTGGTATGAATCTGGGCTGCCACGCCGACGCCGCCGTCCCGAACCAGCTTTGCGTTTTCACCTTCACGGGGTACAGGTGGGACGCCGGCAGTGCCGAAGAGATCGCAGCCGTCAGTCAAGATGCCTGGGTCAACGCTTGCAACAAGACTGCTGATTGCCCTCTTACCCCCTTTTCCGCCGTGGACTTCACCGGTCTTAGCTCCATCCTGGTCACGTTGCGTGTCGATGGTCAGTCCCAGGTCTGGTGGGGCGATGATCTCCGAGTCGGCTGGAGCAAGAATGACTGCGCGACGGCGAGCTGTCGACAACAGTCCGAGCCAGAGGTCTCTCAGCGCCAAAGAGGTCCTACCTGGTACTGGACCCCGTCTGGCCTGAGAGTCTTGTCGTCTTCCAGAATCAACGCGCACTTTCTGATGTGAGTCAATGAGCATGGACAACGAAGCAAGGATTGTTGTCGTGAGGATTATGGAAGGATTATTGTGCTGTCACACCATTTGATCCAAATTTCTTGGGAGACTCATTGCGAGTTGTAATGTGTGTTCGAGATGAGGAATGGGGAGAAAGGACCAATTGCACACCTATGTATGCTACTGCAAGTATTCTACATGAATGATTTTGGAGGTCCACGATGATCAGCTCGTCCGTCCTCTCTGTTCTTGCTTTACTTGGTGTTTTTCTGACGACGCTTCATTTGCCTCGGGCCAGTTCTGCTACTTGCTGACGTCCAAACCGACCACGAACCTGAGTCCCATGTGCATGTCTACCTCGGCTCACATACTAGGTCAGTGAGACTGGCACGATGCGCAGATTTCAGAATTATTTCATTCTAGCATTTTGGTTTCCACACTTTCTTGATTCTGATTTATCTGGGAACAATGTTGACCGAGACCGTCGTCTCTTGTAAGAAAAAGCGGAACCCACACCCCTTAGCCAGCCATGAACACCAAGCAAAAGATTAGGTCTAGGTACGAATACATCAGAGGCCCATGCTGCCCATGCCGCGAGCGAGCTCTTCAATGTCAGTTGCATGTCGCACGCCTTCGGCCGATGTGTGGTTCTGACCACCGACTGGGGCATCACACTCCGGGCAGCGCGCCCGCTCCATCGCCATGCCGCACTCGCCGATCGTAAAGGGGTGTCCGTTCCGGCACGTGTACCAGTGCCCCGTTCCCCTGAGCTCCTTGCTCATGGCCGCGTAGACATCCCGCATCTCGTCGGCCGAGATCTCAGTGTAAAAGACGCCGTCGTGCAGCATGCGTCCCGCCGTCTCGAGTTCGGGCTTCAGCGCGGCTGTCGAGGGCCACTGCCTGATGCGGTCCTTTGCTACTTGCAGATGATGCTCTCCGAGGTCTCTCAGTTTGTCTTGTCCCGGGCCGTTGTCTCCGTCGGGACCGACCGTGTCCGCCTGCATGGTGTCGTCGGGGGCTGAAAAGGAGCAGAACATGACGAGCAGGATGTGTCCCTCGACTTCCAATCGGTGGAAGTCTCTCGCATGTGCAATCTGTATCAGATTTTTGCAATCTCGCATGTACGGTGCGGCCTCGACCTTTACCGCCTTGGCAGCCGCGTTCTCCTCGAGGGAACGGCACAAGGCGACATAATCCGAGATCAGGAGCAGGTCGCAGCGGAGGAGAAGGCACGTGGCCTGCAGCAGGCCGCCCATCTGGATCGCCGACTCGTCGAAAGAGAAGCCGCTGGTCTTGCGTCGCTTGTTGACGTGCCAAACCAGGTGCGCCACGCGCTGGTACGGTTGCTCGTCTCTCTTGACCAACCCTACAAAGTGGGAGATCTGATGTCGGAGCCTCTTCAGACTCTTGTGCCGTTTCGCCCCGGTCAGGTTCAAGAGATGGGTTGCCTGGCTCTGTCGCGAGCCCCGCAAGTCGAATCCTCCAGAGGGTTCCGCGGACATCACGAAGTCAGTCCTGTCCGTGCTCTGCAAGGCGTCTTTTGCATCGAGCAACGCCTTCGACATCGCCTGCCACTTGCTTTGAGACCAACTGGTGAATTTCTTGGTTGACTCGTCGAGTAGACCGCGACGGACGATTCTTCCGTACCGAGAGATGTTCCTCAAGGATCCCCGGCATTCGGGGCACACCTTGATCTCGGTCGCTGAGAAGGGGTGCGAGTCGGTCTTGATAGACACCGGTACGCCCTCGGGTGACAATTCATAGTGTTCCTGGATTCCCATCAGGCCATCCATCGTCGTATACGTCAGGAAATGGCCACAGTCCGGGAATATGCATGGCTCCTCGTCCAAGTCAGTGGAGCGGTAGTCGCCCATGAGAATGAAATCGACGGTTCTGTCTTTGTTGTCTTCTGACGCGCACACCTGACAGAATCTCTGATTCGGGCAACGCTCCCCACAGACGGAGGGACCTTGGCATGAAGTTAGCGTTATAGACCTTTGCTGAACTGGATCTGCCAATTAGTCAGTATGGATGGTCTTACATTGATGGCCACATCCCAATGGCTTCATGCACCGCTTCGTGCAAGGAATCCAGTCACACGGCGCCGCGCATCTATCGAATGGGAATTTAGCAGTAGCTCAAAGCATGTGTTCTCGGAGCAAAACTCACGGCATGCTGCACTTGGAGTGTGGACAGCAGGATGAACAGTTCTCCTCGGCACAAGGAGCGCAGGGCTTGTGGCACTTCTGCCCGCACTTGGAGTGCATGCATTGGTTCTGACATGGAGAGGAGCAAGGCGGGCAGCTCATCTCGCCGTGACATGCCTCCCGACAGCGGTGGCTGCATGACGTGAATGGTCTGTCGCATAGTTGCTTGCACGTTCCATGATCTTCATTGACGACGATGCCACCCTCTGTCGTACGACAAGCCGAGCACGACATCTTGCATGCGTGACCGCAAGGCCTTTTGAAACCGCACTCTGCCTTGCATCGGTAGCTATCGTTAGTGACATCCACATGGCAAGAGACCTCGACTGTGTGTCCGCATCCGGGGATCTTCTTGTCGACTTGGACGGCACACTTGATCGAAGAAGGGGATTGAGCTTTCCAGCATTCGACCGTATCAATGACGTGGCCGCATGAGAGCTCGAACGCGACGTCTCGCAGTAATTCTTTGCACAGCTTGTCGCAAGCTTCGCCGCAGCGCTTGCGGCACAAATGCTCGCACTTGTCCTTTGGCCTTGCACAGCCTTCAAGGCACAACACGGCGTTATGGAGGAAGTCAGAGTGACAAGGGCCGGTGCAGGAATGGCCACAGGTCAATCGTCGGTCGCATCTGAGATTGCATCCTCCGTCTGGGGCTGACTGAACGAACTGCTCCGGGCGCGAAACAAAACTCCTGTTCTCCGGGTGTCTCGGGCATTGGAGTTCCAGCTCCTTGCCAAAGTTGCCGCCGTTCTGAAGGATCTCGGTGACTTGCGCCCACATGGGCACGTGGCTCGAAGTGTTCGAGTTGCCAATGATATACATGCCATGTTTTGCACGAGACAGCAAGACGTTGATGCGGTTGGAGGTGCTGAGGAAACCACACCTCTTTTCGTTGTTACTGCGGACGAGTGATACGATTATGACCTTGGCCTCTTCACCTTGAAAGTTGTCCACGGTTGCAGCGCGAACCTCGTGCAGGGCTGTCGTCTTTGCCGCCTCCCTGCGAGGGCTGTCCCGAGAAGGTGCCTCGGACGATCCCATCTCGGTCAAGTCGTCCATGTCACGATCGTTGATGACGATCTGCATCACAGATCCGAGCTTCTGCCGCAGCCTGTTCAACTGTCCCAAGTAGGGCGTCAGCACGGCGATGTCCCCAGACTTGTACACCCCCTGCCACAGAAGATGGGAGACGAGCGCCGAAACCATCTGGATCTCGAATTCGTTCGAGTACGACGTCTCGATGGACTCTTGGTCAGAATTGCGTCCAGACTCGGGACTCTCATGGTGGAGCCAAAAGAGCCTCTTGGCCATGCCGCGAACTTCGGGATACCCGCGAACCCCGTCAGAGTCTGACAAGGAGGGGTACAGCGTTGATCGAACCAGGTCCGAGATAGATGGGTGCATGCGGCGCTGCGTGTCAAGGATGCTAAACGGAAGACCGGGAGTGTTGGTAGCTGGCTGGACAAGCCTCTCAAATAAGGACATATCCAGCGAGTACTTGACTCCAGCTGGATTGGCACGCTGGAGCCGCCAATCCTGAATCTGAGGTCGGAGCTGCAGATGATCTCCGATCAAGACGGCATGCTCAACCGTGGGCAGCAAGGCGGTGAGAAGATGGGCTTCGAGAACCTCACCTGCTTCTTCGCACACAAGGACCTTGCCCTGGACACGCCGGAGCAGATCTAGATTCGTGGCCAGCCCCGTGGTCGTGACCCCGATGATGTTTGCCTGCTGGAGACATCGCAGATCGATGGAGCTCCTGATCCTGTTGTTGCGTTCCCTGTCATGTTGATACGCCTCATGCGATGCAGAAAGCCCGTCAAGTTCTGGCGCCAAAGCTCTGTGCAGCCAATCCTGATAGAGAATAACGCGCTCTTGTCGAGACAAGTCTGAGAGCACCAGACGGTAGAGATCAGGAAGCGGGCGAGGATTTTTTGCTGCGTGCCCACCCGACAGCCACTCGTCCAGAGCCTTTTTCCTCGAGTGACGGACTGTTTGCCAGCCTTGTTCGTCTTCCGGCTCTGACCCGAAGAGCTGATCATGCTGTGAGCGATGATGCTCTGCAAGCAGGAGGCGGATCTTTTCATTGGTGTTGAGGAACTTGTATGTCGAGAGCTTTTGGCGAATGTAGGTGGTGTCACTTTCGAGAGTTTGGATGGAGTTGTACAGCGACTTGCCTTCTATCTTGGTGCGCATCATACCCTTGACGACTTCCCTCATGTTCACCGGGCCCAACCTCTCCGACTTGGAGCGAGAGCCGATGCGAACAATATTCTTCACACCGCCATCCAACAGATGTTCCAGTAGTTGATCCAAGGCGTGATTTGTGTAACAGACGCACATGATTGGTCCCAATTTCGCTTTTGGCTTGTTCGCAAGCAGCACTTTTATGAGAGCCTCTCCGGTATAACTCTTGCCTGTACCAGGGGGGCCTTGGATCAAGGCAAATGATCTTCTGAGCGAGTTGAGAATGGCCTCGGATTGGGTCAGATCCAAACTTGAATGCTGGCTGAGTTCTAACGGTTTGGGCGCTTCGCCGGGTGTGTAAGACAGTGCTGTCCCGTCATTAGATAGGCAGCTCAGGTCGAACGAGAATCCTGGTCGCATGGAGTAGAGGGGCGGTTCGATCTCCACCGGCCGATCACCCGCACGAAGTGTCAGGAGGTTTTGGAAGGGGAGGTCGAGCGTCTGCGACATCTTCTGCAGCGATTTCAATGGAGGCGCGAAGGCTGGGAGAAGAATGGAGGGAAATTCGAAAAGCCGACGATACTGCCAGGCACCCATGGTCTTGAGCCACAACAGGGACCTTTGGACTTCCTCGACGCTGGTGTCCACCAGATGCAGGTGCACGTAGGCGGAATGCTGGTCATCGGGCAAGCTGTAACGCGGCCCTTCTTGCGTGTCTTCGGAACCTCCTTGCTGCATCTCGTTCTTGGCATCTCTGATGGTAGACCTCGAAACTTGAAAGAAGAAGATGTTGCCGATCTCGTCGACTATGCAAACGAGGCTTCCATCCGCGAGCCTCTTGTTCTGAACCCACCAAGCCGCTCGCTCCATCTTGTCGAGGCCCCTTGTCGCTCGTGGCTGGTCCAATTTGACGATGAATTCAAGACCTGACCATCTTCCGAAAGAAACATCGACAGCAACGACACGCTCGTACGGAACGATCCTTGTACGAACCTCCCGTACTTTGACGTTTGACTCCACGCTGGTGCGGATGGCATTGCGCAGGTCGTACAGCGTGTCCTCACGGAGTAGACGAAAGTGTCTATCAACCAAGCCCTGCAGTCCCTGCAGATGATGCTGCGCAGGGTTGCTGGTTGGCAGATACTCCTCCTTAGAAGACAAGATCTCGTCGAGAGTGGGCATGAGCTTGATGTCCGCGATACACGCGTGATCGTTGTCGTGACGCCGGCCACGCCGAGAGAGGCTACCCGGTAGATCCTGACTTAGCGTGAACTCGGCCAAGGAGCCTGAAGATTGCGGGGCTTGGGTGGCATCTGGAAGTGATTGGCCGAGTCCAAGGCGTTGGCGGACGTAGTCGAGATACTTGTTGGCTTGTATGGCATGAAAATCGGCTGTTTTAATTCCATGGGTCTCCAAGCGTAGTTGGATGTCATCAATAATGGAGGTGAAGTGTGAGTTAACCATGTTTGATGTGCTGGTGTTGATGACTTTGGCCAATACACCACAGGCGAGCGCGAGAGCTTCCATTTTGGATGTGCTGACGTTGTTGTCAAAGGGCAGCTCTGCCCAATGATCCACGAGATCGAAGAGAAAGTCGCACAGGCGACGAAGGCGAGTAGCGTCAAGGCCCAGAAGCGATCGGAAGAGGATGGATGTTTCTTGCTCCAGAATCACAGAATCGACGACACTTGGGTGGAGAAGGATCCGAAAGAACGGAAGAATTCGGGACTCCCAGAGAAGAACCTTTTCTTGAGAGGCTCTGTTGGCCGCTCCCTCGATGACATCTCGGATGATGAACAGCCGGCGCTCGGAAGCCATATCTTTGACGACCTCCTGTGCCAAGCTGACATTCTCTTCCACTAAATCAACGGCTGTCCGAAAGTAGTTGGCCGTTTCACGGTCACCTCGAAGGGGCACCTCAGCCGGCTTGGGACGAAGCCGTCTCCAGGCCTGAAGTCTCTCAATCTCGGGATTGATAACTTGGTTTCGAGGGGTGGCTTGTTGTACGCCATGCTGACGATAGCCTCCATTGGTTTGGTCGTGGGAGAACTTGCACTTGGACCCAAAGCGGCACGAGCCAGTACTCTTCCATTGTCGACACGGAGCGAACGAAGTGAAGCCTGATGATGAGCGGGACCTAGTAAAAATATCGAGTCAGTCTAACGATTACAAGATCGAGGAGGCGGTGATTCGTCCACACTTACCCTTTGCCTGAAGCCATAGCTAGTGATCTGTTGTTTCTGGTATAGTGGTATGAGAATACGAATTTTAGCCAAGATGGTTGTGGATGCTGGGTAACAGGATCAGCCAGCACACGTCTATTTATGAAGTTTGTTGGACGCAGGCGTGCTTTACCTCCAACATGCTGCTGCTGCTGCTATAAGACCATGTGGAAGCCTGCATTTGCCAGGCAACATGGTACCCTAGCATTGGGCAGATTCGCGCGGCTACTTCAAGAAGCGCCTTTGCAAAACAGTTGATCATGATAAAAGGCAGGGTACAGTAAGTTCAAAGAATCCTGCAACGCTCCCGCCATAGAAAGTCTAAAAAGGCCCATGAGGCTTTCTTTGGTGTACACAGTGAGACGGCGGCCCTTACACGAGGCCATTCTGGATCATCGAAGAGAGTGCCGGGCTCGTTGCCGAGTTTATGGCTTCAATGGGTAGTGTTAGCAGCGCAGGCCGAAGTCTCAAACTCAAACGCGTTTGACGCAGGAGGCCGGCCAAGACCAAAGTTAGACTGTAAGCGGGCGAGCAGAGCTGGAGGGCCATGTCCGGTAGAAAGGCAGCAAACGAATGCTTAACCCAGGGAGCAAATTCAGCCTGGCGGTCTTTTAAATGGGCTGGACTGCGTCATGCCGCCAGGCAACCGCCAATGTTGCCAGGGCCTTGTAGTTAGTATAGCAGGAGGTTGAGGCAAGATGGGTCGACAAAACGGGCCAACAGCTGGTGGCGGTGTCCGTACATGTATTGGACGCGTTGGCCGGCAGCTGGGACCCGGACAGTCATCCAGTGTTGCATTGCTTATTACTGTGTCCGGTGGATGGTTCGATGTCGCCGTTTGAAGAGCCAACTGGTTGAGGTCGCATGACGGTTGCGATGTACGTACGCATCAGGTTGGGTTGCTATTGTTGGTCGGGTGCTTGGACGGCTACGGAAAGGAATGGCTGTGCTCTTGGCTTCAAGGCGAAGCTCATCAAGCTAAGCAACCGGCTGCCTCACTCGAGCAGATTGATACCACCATCATTGTGTATGAGTGGTTTGTTATTTGGTTGATTTGACGTTCTTCCGTGGCATTCGTCGACAGCAATGTACGGATGTGAGGCCGACCTGAGTTCGATGTAAGGTGGTAGATGCATGACTGAAGAGAGGGTGGGGGCGACCTCCATGGAGGAAAGAACGCGCGACCCCCACGCTGTGCCCCATTTATTAGGTGGTCAGAGCGCTCTGTTTTACTTTCGTAGGTTAGCCTGGCATCTCCCAGCAGTGGATCTACCTAGGTACCTTGGTACCCAAGCGCCCAGCTCAAGCTGTTTCGCTGTGTTTGGGGGAGGTAAGGTAGGTAGGTACCTAGGTAGGTGACTAAGTGAGCAAGACACCCGGTGTTCTCATCTTTGGACACCATCAACCCAACAATTCCCAAACAAAGTTGTCAAACGTCGACTTAATGCTCACAATGTTCAGAAACCATACTTCAAAAAAGGGATGAGACGGTTGGAGTGGATCTCCACAGCAAGTTGCCCCCCTCGACAATCATCTCCATGTCTTTCGCTTCGCGGGAAACATGGCACGGACGGCAGCTCGGTCACCTCATCTGAGCTTGCTGCATGTCATCCCAAGCATTCGGCAAAGATTGTCCGCATTATTGACAATGCTACAGGGTCCCGTCGCGCGGTTGGACTCTCGCTTCGCCGACGCGACCCCGGATTGCGTGTGTCTACAAGTGGATGCCATTTTCCCTCGCCGGTCAAAAAGACAATCGCCGCGTCCGGGGTGGGGGGTATGGTAGTCGATGGCTGCACCGTCATGACTCGGGTGATCGATAATCTTTGATTACCTGTCCCAAGGGGTCGCTTGACCCTAATGGACGTTGAAACAGCAACTGCTCGATCGAAGGTGAAGGAGATGCTATGTAGAAAAGACACCCCAACCCGATTGCGACATGAAAACGGGACAAACGGCCTCTGGACATCGGCTATTGAACGTCTCCAATCAAGCTCGAGAATTCCGCGCGTCGACGTACCAGGGAAAAGCATGCCGGCATTTGACAAAACCCTGTGGAGAGACAGCCCAAGCCGTTAAGTGAAGTACCCCAAGATCCCGTCGCTTGGCGCTCAGATTGGTAGGCTTCTTTTCCGGAATAAGGAACCATGAGCACGCCTCCAGACCAGGCCCGAGATGCAGAGAAGAGGCATGCCACACAGATGACGGACACGCCAGTTCGGTCAGGCTCTGATCTGGAGAAGAGCGGGAGCTCCCCGTCCGTGCTCCAACCGTCGTCGTCGGATGACAACCGATCCAGAGTGGCACAGGACAAGGACACGGGCCGGGACCCGGATGCCGGAGACGGGCCCGATGTCAATGCCGACGCCGTCACTATCGTGGGCCAGGCTCTCAGCCGGGCGACGTCGAGGTCGAGCATTACGCCAGCGCCGCCTCCCGACGGAGGCGTGACCGCCTGGATGGCTAGTAAGGTTGCCGCGACACGAGCCGATGAACCTGCGAGTCTGACTTTCTGGACTATAGTTTTCAGTGCCCACCTGGTTATCATGAATACCTGGTGAGCACGACCCCATTTTCCAGATTCGCATCCTCTTCCGTTCCCAAGCAGGACTAACAACACCTCAGGGGCATAGTTAACTCCTTCGGCGTCTTCCAATCCTACTACACGACCCTCCTTTTCCGCCCGCCGTCCGACATCGCCTGGATCGGCTCCTTCGAGGTCTTCCTCCTCTTCTTCATCAGCACCTTTAGTGGCCGCCTCACCGACGCCGGCTATTTCCGAACGCTCTTTGCCGCCGGCTTCCTCCTCGTCTCCCTCGGCATGCTCGCCACCTCCTTCTGCACCCAGTACTGGCAGTTCTTCCTCGCCCAGGGCATCTGCCTGGGCATCGGCAACGGGTGCCTGTTCTGCCCGGCGCTGTCGACGGCGTCGACCTACTTCGACAAGAGGAGGGGCCTGGCGCTGGGCTTCGTATCGATCGGCAGCTCGACGGGCGGCTTGATCTACCCAACCATGGTGAGGCAGCTGCTGCCGTCCATTGGGTTCGGGTGGACGATCCGCGCCATCGCGTTTGTGCAGATGGGCACGTTGATGATTGCTTTCGTGTTCCTGCGGCCGAGGGTGAAGCCGAGGAAGGCCGGGAGCATCGTTGAGTGGGCGGCGTTCAAAGAATTGGAGTACACGTTCTACGCCATCGGATCTCTCTTGGTATGGCAAATGAACACCCGTCCCCCTTACCCCCTCCACCACCGTTCAAATTGTCTTGGTGCTGACGAAACGTGACAGAATTACCTCGGCGTCTTTTTCGCCTTTTACTACCTTGCCTCCTACACCCGCGACATTATCGGGTTGAGCTACAACCCCTCTCTCAACCTCTTGCTCGTCCTCAACGGCGTGGGCGTGCCAGGCCGCATCTTACCTGGCTACATCGCCGACCGCGTCGGCTCTATCAACACTCTTATTCCCATGTCTTTCATCTCCGGCCTACTCATGTACTGCTGGGTCGCCGTCTCCTCCACGTCGGGCCTCTACACGTGGACGCCCTTCTATGGCCTCGCCGCCAGCGCCATCCAAAGCCTGTTCCCCTCCGCCCTGAGCCAGCTAACGAGCGACCCGCGAAAGCAGGGCACGAGGATGGGTATGACATTTACCATTGTCAGCTTTGCCGTGCTGACGGGTCCGCCGATTGCCGGTGCCATCATTTCGGCCGAAGGCGGCAGGTATGTCGGAGCGCAGGTCTACGCGGGGACGTGCTTGCTTGCCGGCATGTGTTTCTGGATTGCCGCAAGGGTGGTGAAGACGAGAAAGGCCGGTGGGGGGCTCTGGTTCAAAACGTGAGAGGGTTGTCGTTGCTGCGTTATTGTACTGTTGTGGACAGACTAGCGTTGCTTATCTGTTGACTGCTTGTGACGAGCTGCTCGGTGTTTGCGTAGGCTCGATACAGCCCTAATTTAATAGACAACGATCATAAGAGTGAACCTTGAAGTGTGCCGGCCGGCGGGTAGACCGTCTGCCATGCCTCCGCGCGCAACCGGTGCATCTTCCCCAGGATCGCGTCGGCCTACTGCCTTTCCACCAGATCTAAAAGCGCCATACGCGACGCGGCCTCCTTGAGGCCTAGGCCTAGATACACCTCCCCCTTAGGTGAGAAGATTCCACGCCTCTATATTGCCGTGCGCCGTCCTGAGGTGTTTCCTCGCTCAGTCCAGGTGGGGGAGGCGCCTTAGTGCCTTGCCGCCCGAACTAATAATATACATCCTCAACCTCCTTAACTTCTTGTCTTTGTCTCGTCTATCTCGAGCCTACTTCAGCGCAAAGGAGACGGTGGAGGCTCTCCCCCCATATCAGGAGTTCCCCGAGCATGCCTCTGACCTGCATCCAGGAGCCTCGCCAGCAGTTTCGTGTCGGCGCTGAAAGCCTTCAGATGTGTTCTGACAAACCAATGTTCAGGGTCTTGTGAGATGGCGTCGGCGAGGAAGTCGGCATTTGAGCTGTAAGGGGATGCTACTGCTGGCTGACACAGTTACACATAATGGAAAGGGTCCAATAAGTGGGAGTAAGACGTCTTCTCTTAGCCAAAAGCCAGGTGAATTCATCCAAATTTGCGGCAATAGGATCTACACGTACGGCAACATGATTCTTACACCTGGTGGCCATCACACGGCGTCAAAAGCCCAAGGCCCACGGCAGGGAGTTTGAAGTTCCCTCTCCTTCAGAAACATCCTTCAGTAGCTCACTCTATGCACATATGTCGATCCGGCTCACTCGATAGATGGCTCTCTGCAACGAGGATTGTGGTCTTTTTCGAGTCGGTATTCCTATAGTTCATAGTCGACTGCCTTACGATAGTCGACTGCCTTACGCTGGTCACCCAACAATTCCGTCTCTTTCCAGAAGCACACAGGTCTAGCAGTCAGTTTATACATCAGCTATTCCCTTATACTTCTCAGGGTTGGTATGGTGAAGCTGTTGCTGTTGCCTGGGTCTTGGTCTGCTATGCTGGCCTGATGTACGATATCACAGTCATGCCTAACTTACTTCGTCAGGTTCTTCGCATGTCCACGTTCCGGACCCAACTTCTCAATTACTGCCATCTTTACGCTGTGGAATAACTCTCTTACTCAAGTATCAGATTGTTCAAAGTGGGATCTCAGTTGGGATGAGCACCTAAAGTGGGAAACCCAGAATGGGAAGGCACGACACCGACCTCACCTTACACCTTCCTTCCCAGACCAGATGCGTATTCATTCTCTTAGGGCAGATGGGCCCTTGTCCGGTCCTTTCTGTCCTCTCCGCAGTTCCTTCCTTATCTTTCTCTCGTCGGTACCTTTCTTCGCCTTGACCTGCGTCTCTTGTTATTGATTTTCTTCCCTCCCACCACAACCGGCTGGACGCGACCAATCTTCACATACAGCAGCGATATACCAATATCGATTGTCTCTGCAACACATCCGCTTCCCTCCTCCTTCTCCTCCTTCTTCAACCTGCGCCTTATTCTCACAGCCTTCTCAAGTCAAGCTCCATCTCACTCAAAGTACCTTGGTTTTGATTACAAGACAACTGCAGCCCCTAGCAGTAAGTAGCTCTCTGCTTATTCTTTTCACTTCCCCCTCTTCTCTGTGTTTCTCCAGCTTCAGAGACACTTATAGCTTGTCTGTTTCTTTTAACCATATTTTCTCTTCACTCTGTGTTATCGCGAATGTTTTCGTTTTCTAACCATGCATTCTCACAGCAAGCTCAACTAGGAGAGCACAATGAGTGCCAACGGCTTTCCAGCCCAGAGAGGCATGCCCCCTTCTTCAGGGCCATCTCTGAAGCGCAGCGCGAGCGTGCTTCATGAGAGCGACCATGAGCAAGATACTGACAGCCACCCACCCAACAAATCTGGCGGCATCCGTTACGGCCCACCCCGTCCCATCAAGAAACCCCTGCCCAAGATCTTCTACACAGAGGCAATGGTTCGAGGTGCCATGAGAGGCGAGCTTGTCTACACGCCGGCCCTGAAGAGCCTGATGGATTCCATTGAAGTCGACATGCGCTTGACTGCCCAGATTGCAGGCCGTCATTTGGGATCCAACATCCACTACTCCAAGATGAAGAGCATTTTGAAGCAGGGCCAGGACGAGATGATCAACCTAGAGCGTTATCTCTTGTCCGAAGCCTTCATCAGAACAGACATCTGGAACCCGACCCGCCTGCAGGAGTTCTTTGAGATGGTGCACACCTATGGCCTGGAGAGAGAGTTGCGCGATACTTACTGGCAGAAGAACCAGTTGGCTCATCCGGCCAAGATCCAGAGGCTTTATGGGTTGATCAGCAGACCTCTCACTCACCCCAACCTCGACATTGGTCTTGCTGACCAGATTGAAAAATGGGCAAAGGACATCATGAGCCGCTCAGTCTTTGTTCCTCGCCCCGACCATCCCATCATCCGCAGTGCTGTGGCCATCATGAACATTGCTGAGCAGCAGTCAAAGGAAAACATACAGGTCTGGGAAAAGTTCCAAGAGGGTCCCAAGAGACTCACTCAGATCTGGATTGCGTGGTGCCTTGCGCGCAACAAGGAATGGGCCGAGACCACATACCTTGCTGCCATCATCCTGGACCGTGGTCACAAGAACAAAATGATTGCCAACTGCTTCCGCCGAGAGAACAGCTCCTTGCTCAAGCTGGTCAGCAACGGCTACGACAAGGAGGCCTGCAGCCACTGGCGAGACATGCACGGCAAGTGTCATGTCATCTCCATGCAGGAGCTGATGTCACGCCCTGTTGTTGTCAAAAACTTGCTACCCGACATCTATTCTGCATCCTCAGCTGAGCGGGAGACTCTTCCATCCCCAACCCAGAAGAAGACTTCTTCAGCTACTTCGGCCCAGCAGCAGCAGAAGGCTCCTTCCCTTTCCGCTTCTCTTGCTTCTGCCTTCGAATTGCAAAAGACCCGCCACAACGCCAACAAGACTGCCAAGCCCTTGCCTCCCAAGGTTGTGTTGTCCGCCAAGGCCAAAGAGCTTGCCTCTTCCTCTCAGCACCAACTCGCCCCCAGCCGTCCGACTCCATCCAAGCAGAACCCCATCGTCGTAAGATCGAGCCCAGTCAGCGCCATCGGACGAGACCGTACCCCGGAGGACATGGTCCGAGATCTTCAAATCTCTGACCCTTCCCCCATCACGAAGCGCCGCGACAACGAGTGGAAGCAACAGCAGTCGAAGCAAGGCGAGAAGATGGACCGCTCCGAGACAAGCCAGCCCCAGGCCAAGAAGCGCAAGACCTCTCATTTTGACAATTTCCGTCAAGCAGAGGCTGGAGTTCAGCAACAAACCAGTGCTTCGCCGTCTCAGACGACCATGGCTGCCCCCGCCGTTCCCGCACATCCAGTCACTTCCGTCGCTAACACCGCAGCCAGCCCTGCTCTCGTTGCTTCCGCGGCTACTGACTCCGCAGCCCTTTCTTCTACGGCCTTTGGCGCGCCTCCTTCTGCTATGGCGCCTGCTTCTGTTCTCACGATGGCTTCACCTCCTCCCACCCCTACCTATCCAATCACTCAATGGATGAGCCAGCCGTTCAGCCCTGCTGATCTCACCAACATGGTGGCCATGCGCCTTTTTTCTGGAAACTCTGGCTTGTCTCTCAACGGTCAAACTGTCACTGCAAAGACGGAGCGCGAAATCATTGAGGAGACAAGTGACAAAATCGAGAAGATTATCGACAGCAAGCTTTCCCCCTTCCTTGGACGCCTCGATGCTATGTCTAGCGACGTCGAGGCCATTGACGACAAGCAAGCCACTTTTGAGAAGACCATCATGCAGAAATTTGACGACCAGAAGCATTCCTGTGATGAAAAACTGATTGCTTTGGAGAAGACCGTCTTGAAGAAGTTGGACGACCACGTTCAGGCGATCAAAGATCAACAGGCCGCCTCTGAGCAAGCTATCCTCAAGCAGACGGAGGATCAGCACACCATTCAAAGCGGCAGGCAGACTGCCTTCGAGCTAGCCGTCATGAAGAAGGTGGATGAACAGTTCGAGTTGCTCCAGAAGCAGTACGAAGAGCATTACGATGCGCTCAAGGCCAGGGTCGACCGTGGAGGGAAGAAGCGCGGCAGACCCTCGAACAACGACAAGGCAGCTGACACCATAACCTGCGCGTCCATGGCCGATTCTACTCCCCCGCCTCGACGCAAGAACCACTGAGTTTCTGGTATGCGGCCGTATCTCATTGTACTCGATCCGGCATACACATTTCGAAGATGTGGGAGAGTGTCGACCAGACGGACACGAGACGAGACGAATACTAGTAACCAAGGGGAGTATGGAAAGTATAAAGACGACTAGCGGTATACGAGTGTGACGGCTGAGAAGAAGCCGACATGGGTCAAGGTGTCCGACATGACTGATGACACGACGAGGGCTGCGACGCATTCATACAGGACGACGAATAGCGGATATACCCAAATGGATGGATATACCCGGACTGGAAAAGGGTCGATGAAGGTGGCTAAGGAAAACGGGGAAAGAAAACACAAAAAAAAAACAAGTCAGGATACTCGGGTGTCGATCGGAACACGTTGCAGGTTTGGAATGTGGCCGATTGGCATTCCGGCATTTGGATGGACTAGGCTTTGGGCAGTTGTAAGATCACACGGAACGTAGCCTTCGGTCCTGGCAAAAACTGTGTAGTAGAACAAACAACCCTCATTCGAACGGAAAGACAGACAGACAACGCATTTCAAACCATTGGCTCCGAACTGGCCTCCTCGTCTCCCTCTCCAGTTCCGGGGGGAGGGGGGTCTTTTTGTGAATCCTACTTCGTCTCCTCTCATGCCTTGCTTGTTCAACTGAAGCCCGGCCTCGACTGAGGCGTGACGAGCAAAACATCCGCTGGCAGTAAAGAAGTAATAACTGCTTTCCACGCGGGTGGTGTGAAGCTGAAAGCCGCTCGTTTCTGTGACGCGAAGCCGATATATGTCCCCGCTCGTCAAGCGTGTATCGCGGCCGGCTCGCTTGTGGAGGCAGAGCAAAGTCCCGTGCACAGATGGAGAGAAGATATATGCCTCCAAAACCTGGAACCGATCATTGACAGGCAGGAGAAAGCAGACCGGGCGGACGGGATGCCATCTCCCATCGGCTGGCTGCTCACATCAGCTCTCCCCCGCGGCCGTGCGACGGCCCCGGTGGGATGGTCCCTTCTGACAAACCAGAACATCTCCGCGTCAGACTCGCTCGCCATCGCGAAACGAGCACATTGCATCTCACATCGACAACCCTTCTTTCGATCCACCTCCAAACGGACATTTTCCATTTTCCATTTCCAAAAGGCCGGTGATATAAATACGACCTCCAAACCTGCAACCCTCCCCCCAGGCTCACACGATGGAATCCCCCGCCGCACACTTTCTTCCTCCCTCCCTCCCGTTACCGAAAGAAATACGACACCCCGTCAGCAGACGAGCATAGCAGTCCGATACCACCAGCAAGCAACAATGTCCGACCCCCCCCGTGAATCGTCACCGGCCCTGCCCCTCGGCTCGAGGATCGTCATCACCGGCGCCAACGGCTTCATCGCGAGCCACATCGCCGACCAGCTCCTCGCCCGCGGCTACCTCGTCCGCGGCACCGTCCGCGACCCCAGCAAGACCCGCTGGCTCGCCGACCACTTTGACAAGACCTATGGCGTCGGGAGCTTCACCCTCCACGAGGTCGCCGAGATCACTCAGGACGGCGCGTTTGACGACGTCGTCGATGGTTCGTCCCCCCGCCCTTCCTCTTCTCACTCACCCTTCTCTGTACGACCAGTAAGCCAGTAAGTCAGCTCACCCGGACCTGGACGCTGACCGACGACCGCAGGTGCCGACGGCATAATCCACACCCTCGCCATCACTTCCCTCTCCCCGGACCCCGCGCACTCCGTCCCCCAGAACGTGTCCGCGACCCTCTCTGTCCTCCGCTCCGCCGCCCGCTCCCCCACCATCAGACGCTTCGTCTACACCTCCTCCTCCGGCGCCGCCGCCATGCCCAGGCCCGGCGTGCCCTATACCGTCGACCCCGACACGTACAACCACCAGGCCGTCGAGATCGCGTATTCCGGAAAGGGCCCCGGCGGCATGGCCGGCGGCTACATCGCCTACTCGGCCGCCAAGACCAAGGCTGAGTTGGAGCTCTGGAGGTGGTATCGCGAGAATAAGCCCGGATTTGTGTTGAATTCAAGTAGGGAACCCCCCCCCCTGGTGCTTGGTTTCACATATGTCCCTTCCCCCCTTTTGGCTCGCATAAGCTCTTGCTCTTCTCTGCCGCTTTCGTTCTAACCTTTCGTTCCGTTGGAGGAATATCGTCATTGTGATAACAAGCGCTGACCAACTTCGTTATAGTCGTCCCCAACGCCGCCTTAGGCAAGGTCCTCCTCCCCGGACACCAAGGCTTCCCAACCGTCGTCGGCGTCCTGAAGAACCTCTGGGACGGGAAGTTGACGCCCGAGTTCGCCGCCATGTTCCCGGCTCGTAAGCCATCCTGATCCCTACCACCCTTCCTTACCACATGCCACACATCCCCACATTTCCCCTTGCTGTTTAAAGAACTTTGGCAGACTTTTTTCCCTAGGAGTTTTTCCAGCTGACACAGCGAAGAATGGTTCTGCGACGTCGTCGACATTGCCAGAATCCACATCGCAGCCCTCCTTTTCCCTGATGTCCAGTCCGAGCGTCTCATCGCCTACGCCGATCGCTTCAACATCAACGACCTTCTCGCCGTCTTCCGCGAGGTGCAGCCCGACCGGAGCTTCCCTGACGACCTGCCTGACCTCGCCTCCGACAAGGGCATTGTTGCCAACGAGAGGGCCACCGAGCTGATGAGGCGTCTACAGGGCGGCAAGGGCTGGACAAGCCTGCGAGATTGCATCGCGCCACTGGCTGGGCAGTATGCTGCCGCAGAAGCTGGCTCCAAGTAATGTCCGGATCAAACATATAGGACCAGACACACACGTTCGAGGCTTCACTCACGGTCCTGTGCCCTGTGCTCAAAATGACTCAATTGTTGCGCGGGTACTGGTGTATTCCCCGCCTGGCCGTCCTATGGGCCCAACTGGATGTCTATCTACATGTAACGCTCCAGCCATCGCGGTAACAAAGCTGGAAAGCATCATGTCATCAAGTGAAATTGGTATCTGAGGAAAATTTACATCACGATCTACGCACTTTGTCAGTAAGGATTCCACCAGTGGCGAAACAGATGTACTCACGCAGTCCGAATCATCCTTGCCCTTGGGAATCCCCATCTCCTCGAACGTCGAAGGTCCTTGGCCTGCCGCTTGTTTCTTCGGAGGAGGCACCGTTTGGGCGCTGGGAGCAGGGCTAGGCTTCTGCTGGGGTCGCGGCTGCGATGACGGTGGCGCACTGCCCGTGCGACCGGGCTGCTCCGCAAGGTCTGGCCGGTTTGGAAAAGGCCTTGGCGCACCAGCCGGCCCGGTGCCAGCTTGGGGAGGACGCGACTGGCCAGAAGGGCTAAGCGGCATCGAGTCGATGCGCTGAGGTACCGCTCCACCGCCTCTACCGTACCCTCCGTGCTGCTCGGGTGGGATAGATGATGTCCTCGGGCCAAACCCTCCAGGCTGCGACGGCAACGGTGCAGGCTGGCCATAATCGCCCGGTCCGTAGTTCCCTTGCTGGAATGGCGGCGAGGGTTGAGGATTGGCGTACGGGTTCTGCTTGGTAAGCCTGTTTGTGGCAGGGTTGGGAGGAAGGCCGCCTGACATGGGGTACGGCTGTGTCGTGGACGGTCGGGCTGCCGGTCCTGGGCTGGGCTGGCGATATCCGGAAGGCGGTCCGACTGGCACACGAGCGCGCGGGTCTGAGCCGGCGGGGGGGATCATGTTGCCCATCGACTGCGAAGCACGAACGTTGCCTGGGGGTCCCGGAGGGCCGCCAGGCCCGGTGCGGATCCCAAAAGCGCTTCCGGGTCGATCCGAGTGGGGGCCGGCGGGAGGGCGGCCACCAGTGTTATAGTGGGGAGACAACTGAGGCCCTGGGCCCCGACCATGGAGGTCGTCATCAGGGTAAGGGGCCGTCGACTTCGGTCTGCTGAGGTTAAGCGGCGCGGGCCGGTCGTCTTCAGGGTAAGGAGCGGCCGACTTGGGGCGGATTGCCAAGTTGGAATCAAGGTTGACAGTGAACGCGGATGGCCTGTTGCCCATACTATTGGGCCGGGCCGGGTCGGGATAGTCAACGTGGTCTTGCCCGGGCGAGGGGTGTGCTCTCGGAGACGGGTGAGGTGACGTTCTGGCCGAACCACCCGGATATCCGGGGTGTGTGTCGGTGGGAGTGACCGGCGCGCTCTCCGAAACAGTGGCCATTGTGGTTGGCTGCGCCTTGAAGCGGTCGGGTCGCCTGCCACGCTGGGACCCATGCTGCGACTTGATTCTCGTGAGTGTTGTAGTCTCGTGGTCGGCCTTGGTTAGGCTCTTCTCGTGATCCAAAGCATCAAGTCGGCCTCTGGCATCCTTGTTGCCGTGGTCAGCGGCAGCCTCGTACCAGAACCGGGCTTGACGCAAGTCCTTAGGTACGTATACGCCAATCTCGTAGTAGTAGCCCATTGCGAACTCGCCCGTCGGCAACTTTGCGTTGGCCGCATCCTGAGCGTACTTGAACGCAAGCTGCTCGTTCTTATTGAAAATACCCTCGTATCCGAACAGAAACCATCGACTGACACCAAGCGATGCCTCGGGCTGGCCTTGCTGGGCGGCGAGGCCGTAGTAGTGGAGTGAGTAAGCAGGGTTGAAGTCGCACCCAAGCTGACAGAGCTCGTAAGCTTGGCCAATCTTCAACTGAGCCTTGGCAAATCCAAGGTAGGCAGCCTTCTCAATGTACATCTTGGCCAGCGTCAAGTCGGCGGGCAGTAGTGCTTCGGGGACGTCAATGTCGGGAAGGTCCTTGGCAAGGAGCATTCCGTACACATAGGAGCCCTGGGGCGCATCCTCGTCCGAAAGGTCTGCGGCTTCCCTAATAAGGTCCAGACCACGCTGGTAGTCTTTCGGATGGCCGTGTTGACCGAGGAGATTCATCATACCCAGGCGGTACATAGCCGCCGAGTCCTTGAGTCGCACACCAAGGTAGTAGTGCTCAACAGCCTTGTTGTAATCGTTCGAGTTCTCAAAGAGCATGCCCAGGCGGTACTCAGCACGCGCGTAGCCTAGCTCAGCAGCGCGCTGGTACTTTGTGTACGCATCTCGCTTGTCTGGCCGGCAGCCAAACTTGCCAAACTCGAGCCATTTTGCCTTCATAAAGAGTGCCTCGGGATGCTCTTGGCCCACGAGGTAGTTGACGATGTTGATGGCGTCGGCGCGCAACTCGTGCTCGACCTTTGGTGTCTGGCGGCCGCTGTCAGGGTCTCTGGCTCTTGCCTCCATGACGATCTCGGCCCAGGCCAAGGTGTCGCGGGCCCACGACAGCTGCATGGAGACGTTGTTAGAGTGCAGGACATGTTCGCGGGCGTTCCACAGGATCTCCTCCTTTTCCTCGTCGGTCGGGGGTATGTTGTCGCCCTTGACTTTGGGGAAGGGAGAGAACGAGGGCGCCGCGCTGGGCCGCATCTTGTGGTGATTGCCGCTCGCGCTGTTCTCGTGGAAGGCTGTGTAGGAGTCGGATGAGGGTGCACCGGTTGGCGGGTCGGCGTGTCCTTTCGGTGGCAAAGTCGGCGCGCCAGGGACGGGGGGCTTGAGGACCGAGGATAGCGACGGCTCTCGGCCGTGGCGGTTGGTGATGCTGGACGAGGTTCGGTTCGGATCGACTTCGCGGGCTTCAAGTTCCATACGCTGAAGGTCGTTTTGCATGTTCTGGGGGACTTGGGGCGTCACACTGGACAAAACGCGCAGTCAGCAAAAGCTGTCCCGGCTGGGGGGGGAGGGCAGAACAAAGACAGGATGGGCGCCAAAAAACGGCCCCATCTCCAGTTCCAGCGAAGGGGGAAAGGAGGGACCCATGAATGATCCGCCGAGATTAAAATGAGGGAATACGCGTACCGCTGAGGCGAAGGTGCAACGACCTCGGGCATGTAATAGTCGTCGAACCCTCCAGGAACGAATGTTGCGCCGAATTGTGGCATCTCGTCAGTTGTGATTTTGGGCTGAGGTGCAGCTGCATAAATAGGAGGTAATCAGTCAGCGGGGGTTGAGTTGAATGACGTTTAGGTTGGAGCCGCCGTCGGCGTTTTTTTTGGGGGGAGTGTGCGGTGCTATATTAGAATTGCTTTGCCTGTTGCTGACAGGGCGCTGGCCACCGTCTGGGGCCGCTGAAAGGAGCTGCTGCTGCTGCTGCTCGTTATCGGACTTGTCTGTTTGGAACAACCCAAGCAAGGACAACGAGTCCTGTCGTGAGTGGGGAGTGTGAGGCGCAGAAAGGGGGCAATAAAAAAAACGAAGAAGAAATGGCACGACTGAAGTCGGAAAGGACTTGGGGATTCCCAGTATTGGGCTTCGTCCTTGGCTATTATCCGTACTGGCTCTGTTTTCACTGGCTTTCGCTTGCTTTCAGTCTCGAATCCGAGATGCGAGGAGTGAGAGCGGCCGGAAGCGGGGTGGAGAGACCAGGCCGAAGCTCAGCGCATCTGGTTCTCGACGGCGGACCCTTTCTTTTTAGCGTGCAGAAGAAGTTGCCCGTCCCCTTTTTCTTTCTTTTTCGAGGGTGCCTGAGCCGGCTAGTGAAACATGGGAACAGCTCCAGATGGGGTGTGCCAGGTGCCAGAGGTGCATTTCTCTCTTTGGAACAGCAGTTGAGGGGGGAAGTCCCCTCCCCTCTCTTCTCTCTCGCCCAAGCGAGACTGGCCAGGGAAGTTATAGAGAAGGAGGGGTCGTTGGTCTCGCTGTGGGAGATACTGCTCCACCACCCCCCTAAGCCGCAGCACCGGCGCTAGCTCACTGCAGCCCAGCTGACGAGCTGGGCAACAAGGCTTTATTGGCGTGGGTGCTGAGTTGATGCTGACGGCGCTGCAGGTTTGCTGCGGACTCAAAGCCGAGGAGGACTGAGTAGTGCAGTACATCTTCGTCTGCACTTTGATGGTGGGCGGTGCAAGGTGGGGCGGGTTGGTCTTGAGGATTAGGTGCCGAAGGGTAGTCGAGAGGCGGGGGGACCAGGATGAGGCATGTAAGACGAAGTTGAGTATGTAAGCGTTCAAGGCGTATTTCTTTTCCATACAAACCTGTACGGTCGCCCATTTCGCCCTGCACGTATGGGCAACAAGTCGGTGGCAGCAATCGTCGAAAACGGAGCGAGGGAGAAAGGTTGGAGGCACAGCAGCCCCCAGGCCTAGTCAACCTCCAAAGGGGTGGCATGAGCCCATTCAGCGTGTCTGGCGAGACAGCCCCCTGCGCGCTTGGATGTACATATTTCGCTTCCCACATGCCACGGCCAAGGCTTGCAGTCGAGACCCTGAAGATAAACGCGGGCGGCGAAGGCAGCACTAGCAGCACTAGCAGCAGCAGCAGCAGCAGCAGCAACAGCAGCAACAGCAGCAGCGGCAATAATTCTGATTTGGGGGTCCACCGGCTTGATGAAATGAGGTGATCTCCACGAAAGGGATCCGGAGGAGGGATGGACTTTTGGGGACTAGGGGGATGGACATGATGCAAAACGAGAGATTCCACTCACCAGGCGCTGGTTCCTGAGGACGACCCTGATCGGCTCCTTGGTTCTCGGAAATGGAATGCGGTCCCAATGAAGCAGCAGTTCCACTGTTACCGGCGCTTCTTGTGCCGCTACCGCTGCCGTTGCCGTCACCGTTACCGTTGCAAGGTAGGCCGCGAGCGGAATCTGGCGGCGCAAGTCCCTGGCCAAGCCGCGCGTACGACGCCGATTTATAGTTGACCATCTCTTGTTTGATTACCTATATCATACGTATATCAACCGTCTATTGGGGCATGGGGTCTTCAAGGTATTCGGGGCAGAGATGACGGCGGTCGAGCTGGGGTTCGAGTGAGGCAGAGGGCTGTGGTGGCGCCCGGGTCCGTGTTAGCGATGGCGAAGGACGAGTATTGAGGATCAGGGTCGGAAACGAAGCCAACAACGGTTCACAGCGTCCAAAGGATCAAGAGTCAGAGGGGGAAGAGGCGAGGGGGGAGAGGAGTAAGAGGGAAGGAGAAAGGCAACAATGGAAGGAAAACGGCAGGTAGGACATACCAGCGATGGCCCGTCCTTCCTGCCTTTTTTCCTTCCTTTCCTGCCCGCCTGCTCATCTCATCTTCCTTCATCGTCCCTTCTTTTTTCTGTCGTCTCCCGGCTCCCGGGGCAGCAACGAAACGGACGATGGCAGTGGCATTGGGTTAGCAGCAGCGCAGTCGCGACACCGGACTAGACGCCTCAGTAGGTACCTACCCAGGCTGCCTATGGGGACATAGGTAGCCACAGGCATCCCCCACCATTGCGTCCTGCCCTTCCCGCCCCTCCGTTTCCCATCTCATCTCACCACTCGTCCTGCTTCCTCGTGGCAATCCCTTCTCGCAACTCATTGCACTCGCTCGCGTGGATTTCACACTCACTTTCAATACCACTCATATAGCCCCTTCTGACAACCGACGCAAATACCTCCTATTACAAAACATCCACAACAATTGGCAACCGGTGGGTGCCCAATCTCGACCAGATGCCGCCCTCCACTCGGCTATCTTGCCCCAGCTCGCTGCTGCTCGCCTGCTCAGCCACAATGTCAATCATTCTCATGTTTCCAAACATAGAAACATCAATAGCGACCAGCGAGTGACATGCAACAACAGCCCCCCCCCTCGCAGCAGCTGCCCGTCCCGCTCCTTGGGGGCTGACCGATCGCAATCGGAATCGCTCCCTTTTCCTTTTGTCGCTACAGATACAGATGCCTGCCTACGCTACCTACCCTACACAGTAGATAAGTGCCCTATTTCTCCACCCGTCAGACCTCGACAAGGGAGGGCGTCGAGAGAGGACTCCATTCATTACAGGGTGCGAACCGCGAGAGCCCCCATCAACACTCGCGTACCTGCATATTTAGGCCTATTTTGAGCCACCCGGCGTGCTTTGTCTAGCTTGTTTTCACACCCGCGCTGCTCGACTTCTTTGCGAATGATGTCTCTGGAGGAAGCAACCCGGCAAACCCGGACGCCGCTCGCTCGAGGTGGAGCCCCCTACGTAGACTCCAAGCCGCATTACAACCTCATGCATGTTCCATGACTCTCGGCTCAAACACCCTAGGATCCCAACACGCTCGCATGGGCACCGTCCCAGCTTGTCCAGCTGAAGGGAACCTCACTCACTCACTCTGCCGGGCTGTGCCGACACGTGTACTCTGTAGTTCCAAACCCGCAAACCCCCGCGACCTCTGAACCTTGTTGTGGGCATGGGATGAACCTGACTTTTGGTGTTACCGCGACAGCGCGCTAAACAATCCTGCCCTTCTTCGAGTCGCGCCAGCTTGTGACTGCCAGGCCGGCATTCTACACTCGTTGATGTCTGTCTACGTGCTGCACACGTCTTGACAACGACTTTCCATTTCCCCCGTACGTTGGTGCTCCACACATGGCCACAAGTCACCGAGCATGAAAACCAGCAGTTCTGGATCTGACACCCGAGGGTTTCACACGCCTTCACGAAGGGAAGCTCACTCCCCTTCCAATTTCATTCATCATCCGGTTTCTCAACACAAGCAAAGTTCTCGACCACGGGTCAACACACACTAGTATCTATCGGCAGAGCTGGTTGGTCCATTGCCTCCAGTAACAGACTCACTTCGGATTGCAAGGCAAACTAACAGTTAAACAAACCCAAAGTTGATTGTTTCGTCAGCTAAACTATCTGTTCAGATAAACCCCGTTCAGAGGTCACAACAACTGCCTACAGTCAACGTGTTCCTCGAAACGAAGTATGCTTTTAAGACCCTGTACTCCTATTGACACGATCATCAGTCACAGCAAACAATGTAAGCAGCAAACCTGACAGGCTTAGATGCATGTTTCCCTATGCCGTTGTGAGGTAGTGAGTGTTGGAGAGGTCTTCTATCCTACACCTTGAGGCCGGAACGGCTCACCAGTGAAATTTCCAGTGTGCCCAAAGGATGCAGTCTCAATAAGGAGGGTGATACACAAGGAGTAGTCATCATCAAGACCAGTGAGAGGCAGCGAGTCTATCGTATGGACGATGCTTGAGCTAGTGGCGTATGTCCATCTGTGTATCAACACCCTTCTCACGCTTTGGCTCCTGGCCCGTCGTCACGATACTCCTGCCTGTTCTCGGGCGCATCCAGCCTGTTGTGGAAGCTGTTTGGAGAAAAAATAAAAACGAGTTCATTGTGCAAAGTAGACATTCCGGCGGCAGGCGATTCCTTATGAATCTCGCAAAGCTTTAACTACCATTGCCACGGCCTCCATGGCCTCCATGGCCTCCTCCGACAGCACGGTGCCTTCCACTACGACGGTTGTTGTCAACGCTGCTCTCGCGGCAGTGCCCCAAGGTCGGGTTGCACTGCCTCTTTCTCGATGCACAAGAAACGCATGCCGACGGTGGGAAAATGCTTCAGGAGGCTTCGGTATGCCACGATGTCTGCGTCTGGTGCAGAACTGACTCGTCTCGAAACGAGGCGAAGGAAATCCTGAACGGCGAGTTGCATTATCTTCCATCTTTAGACTATGCTCCAATCTAACTTCACACCATATAGTTGCCATCGGAACTCGTCATGGTAGGATACCGTTTCGAGTACCAAGTTCCCACGGGTCTTTGACACTCAGCTTCATGTCCAATCCTTATGTTTAGGAAATCCCGTCGTCTTGGGGGGTTCTTTTTTTCCAGGGAGCTTTTAGTACATTGCTGACAGGGGTGCTTAGATTATCAATTCAGGCATCTGTCTATACAAATCGTGAACACTAAGAAGACGAAGATACAGATTTGAGGCAATAACCTCCCGCTTGACGCGGAACCCCTTCCCTTCTCGACGTTCACAACTAGATTAGCAGCTTGTATAGTCAACAATAGTTCTGTCAATGGCAGTCAAGGTGAAAATAACAACAACAGCAAGAGCGATAGCGCCCCCTCAACTAAGTCAACATACCCACTTCCTGGCCCCCCCCCCTTCCTGGCCCCCCCAGCCCCACCAAGCTACACCAAAAGGTACTACTTTTTAGTATACCCTTAATTAATTGCCTAAAAGAGCTACAAAAATAAAAAAAATATTATTTTAAAGATCTTAACTTAAATTATAAATAAAAAAATAAAAAGAATAAATTAATAGTAAGATAAGCTTGAAATAGTACTATAAAAATAAAAGTTAGATTTTCTATATAATTTACTACTATTACTTATTATACTATTATTTTAGTATAGTAGTATAAATTCTACTTTTACTTTACTATATAGATTTAAGGTAGACTATAGTTACTATATTAACTTAATAAAGCTTATTATATATATTAATAATAGTTTTAGTCTATAATAAGTATTTTATAATAGTAAACTTTTACTAGTAAGATCTCTATTATAGAATAACTTTACTATTACTACTATTATAAAGCTATAAAGATAGCTTACTTTCTATATATAGTTTATATAAATATTATTTTAAATAATATAAATTCTATATAATTTATAATAGTATATATAGTAGTTAATACTTTAGTAGAAAATACTATATAAAACTTTATACTTTTACTAATACTACTATTTCTAAGTAGTAAGTATACTATACTACTTAATTTATATATTTCTATAAACTATACTTAAATATCTACTTATATATAGTTTTCTTTTTATTATAGTCTTTTTAGGTAATTAATTAAGGGTGTAGTAAAAAGTAGCACCTTTTGGTGTAGCTTGGTGGGGCTGGGGGGGCCAGGAAGGGGGGGGGGCCAGGAAGTGGGTATGTTGACTTAGTAGCAGAAAATTCCATTGCAGTTTCCGAAGACGAATATGACTTGTAGATAGAATTGCATAGGCAAGCAAATCGTGTGAGCGTGAAAGTAAACTGTCGGTTGCGAAGTGCTATAAGCTCCAAGGTTGGAACACTGCTGGAAACCTAGAGGCACCGTCTGAATAGCATGGCTTTCCACATATCAAGGTTGCCAGGATCAATCATGCGGCACTATCTAGCTAGTTAAAGATGACATGAACAGCCAGAGACAATGGACCAATTCTCGGAGGTTCTGATACAAATTGAAAGAAGAAACTGAGAACGAGGACTAGGTAGCTGTTCGGGCCGGCCGAGTTGCAGAGCCTGAAGGTAACACTGCCTAACGCCGATGGCATTCTGTTCCGCAAGTAAAATAAGCTTCAGGATGAAAGGGGGGCGGGACCAGAGAAGTAATCAACAATGAGGAAGACGGAAACATTTGGAAGTGTTGAGAAGAAGGGGGGGCGGTTTCAAGTTTCGAAACCGCCCAATCGGCGGCCATGGCAACTGCTCGGGAATCTGAAGCCTTTAGTGGCTCTTTAGAAGTTTTTGAGTGACACCCAAGTTCACCGTTGCAACGATATCATTAATTAATTAGCCGTGTACACATTCAGCTAACTAGCTGTAACCCTGTGAACTGATTACACTGATCGTACTTATCGGCAACAACTAACTATGCTCTCCGCTAGACTTTTTACGGGCCCTAACTATCGGGAGAACTAACTGGCTAAGAAGTCATGATTTGCTTCACAAATCTTAAGCAGCAGGTGCTGTCTGCTGAAGTACACTTCAAACTTGCTGTACGATGACCGACGCACGAGCGGACAGGCTGGTAGTCAGATTCAGTTTCCGCAATGGGGTCAGCAATCCAAGACTGGTCGATTTATCGCCATAAAGTGCTGACACTCACAATAAAGTTCTAGCTCGTCGAACTGCCGAGAGTTGAATCATACAAGCAAAACTGGGAGCATCTCGAAAGATTTCGGTCGCCACGACTCGCGGCGCAGGATTAGATTCTTCTAGGAAGTGAAGAGAACTCAAGACAAGGAATGTTGGCCCCCCGCCGCCCCAAGTCGGCAAGGAAAAGCGCCCATCTTTTAGAGTTGAACCAACCCTCACGGCGTCCACTTGGTGACAGGGGTAAGTATACCCTCACCTACATCATGTTTACCGATGACATGGTCGTGAATGGCTCGCAATAAGAGAACTGTGGCATCTCAAGCCAGAATAACCGGCTTTACTGCTGCCCGTCTGCGTTTAAGTCGAGTATGACGCAACGCTGAATTTAGGCCTCTTTGTAGCGGAATTTGGAAACTACTTGAGGCTGTCAGCTCAAGAACAACGTGCTGTCAACTGATTTTATGCACCGTGTATGTGTCGTCTTGATATCGTGTCTCTCAGGGTTCAGGGATCGAGCAACACGCCGTATGTGACCGGCAAGATTCGCATTAAGATAGTCTCCAGATCGTCCGAACTTAGATTGCGGCCTGGTGAATGGCGAATGGCCTTGGAGGCCTGAAGAGAACAGGATAACTCTGACCCGGCAAGCAATTCGCCAAGGACATAACTTACTGGTCCTGCTCTTCCCATCTAGGTCCTTGTGTTCTTCCAAAACACTCGTCACCCCCGCCAAGGCCCCTACTGAACACGCCCGCATCAGCACTCAACAAGGAAACCCAAAGAGACAGAAAACCAATCCAAGGCAAAATGCGTCGTGTCCCCGTGGAGAAGAGGAGCAACTCCACGCGTCTCGTGCAGAGCCAAGGCTTGGTCTTCGCCGACCTCGTCCCGTCCGACGCCTCGGAGCCCTACTGGCCGGACGACCGATACTACTCCTTCACGCTCGAGGAAATCACACTCCTCGAGCACGCCGCCAAGGACGTTTTTGACATGTGTTGCGAGGCGGTCGAATACCTCGTCGGGCACCCGGACATCATCACCAACAAGATGGCGGTCCCCGCGTTTGCGCTCAAGCAGATCAAGGAGTCGTGGGACCGCGAGCCCGCCTGGGGCAGCATCTACGGGCGCTTCGATGTCTGCTTCGGGGGCCTCGACCACCCAGACCCGAGGCTGCGCGTGCCGAGGTTGTACGAGTTCAACGCGGACACGCCCACGACCCTCGTCGAGGCGGCTTCCATCCAGTGGCTGTGGCTCGAGCAGACCGGCCACGGCAACGACCAGTTTAACAACCTAACGGAGGCATTGATTGAAGGATGGAAGCGCAACCTCACGCTTATTGAAAAAGAGCTTGGCCATAAACCAACCGTCTACTTTGCTGTTGGCGAAGGCGACCCCACAGGCGAGGATGCTATGAACACGATGCTCCTAATGGACACATGCGAACAGGCGGGCTGGTCCACTAAAGCCATGTCTATGGAGGAGATCTCCCTGTCTACTAAGGACGAACGCTTCTACGACATGCAGGGCAACCACATTGACGTCATCTTCAAGCTCTACCCGTGGGAGTACATGGTTGAACAGCAGTTCGCAGAAGCGTGCTTCAAGGACATGGACAACATCGGCAAGCGCGACAATGAGGGAAATTACATCGGCGGGACTGTCTGGATCGAGTCGCCGTATAGGATGCTGTGGAGCAACAAGTCGCTCCTGGCGATCCTCTGGGACCTATTCAAGGATGATCCGCGGTCCAAGTGGTTGCTCCCGGCGTACTTCGACGGCGAGGCACCTGCTTCGCTGACCAGCTTTGCGCGCAAGCCCATCTTCGCACGTGAAGGTGTCGATATCGTGCTGAAGGACAACGGCAAGGTGATACAGGATGAGTCTGCGGGAGTGTACGGAGCAGAGGGATATGTTGTGCAGGAGCTTGCGTTACCGCCCGAGTTCAAGGATACGCAGGACAAGTCGCATTACCCTGTGCTTGGTCTCTGGATGGTCGACGGCGAAATAGCGGGGATGGGAATTCGCGAGGACGAGTCGCCGGTGACCACCAACGCCTCGGTATTTATTCCACATTCCATTGAGGATGGGCCTGTCAACTACCAGCGGCAGACGGTTCCTGATGAAGAGGGAATCGAACTGGCGCTTAGAGTCGATGCGCTCCATGATCAGTTCGATGAGGGCGGGGAGAACGATTTGATCAGTTATATCAAGAGAGTTATAATTTAACGAGGCTTCTAGTTCACTGAAGCGCGAGATTGCCCCCCAAGACAAGAACCAGACCGCTTTCATCTTACCTTACCTCTTGGGTCGAAAACTAGATTCCGGAAGCCCCCCCTATTGAGCTATGGACAACAAAGCGCGATGGCGGTTGACGGAACAGTTTCCAAGTGGGGCCGCCTACAATGCGAGGCTTTCTATATGCATGCATCTGTTGTCGATATGACATATAGGCCTTCGCATTTTCATAGGCATAGGGAGGCTGAAATGATGGTCAACAGTTGTCTACCGACGAGGCCAATCGCTGCAGGGGTCAGATGGAGGTTGGCAGAAGGATAAGCTGACGACGGTATGGTATTTCAGCAGCTTGTCGGCTTGACCCAATCAGTTGTCAGAAGGAAACAAGTTCAAGTTCGAAATAATTATAGGTAGCTTTGTCGCACCGCGAATGTTGGCTTGGAAACTGATCACGTCGGATTGTTCGAGTTCCGCGACACGTGACACTGATTCACCACCTTCCTTACTCAGCAGATGCTTTCAACCATTCATGGTGACCAGCAGCTCGAGGTGGGCTAGGCTCTCAACAGCCTAGCGCATCAGTGGGAGGACGACCCCGGCACGGACCTTTCTAGCTCGACGGTGCCTTTCGTCAGCCTCTCAGCCTGCGAAGCCAAGCACTACAACCAGCACTCACGATCAACATCACACCCGTTAACTTCACGATACCACTCAACAGCAACCATCCCAGCGTGTTTTTCTCGGAAAATATCACCTTTGATTGACAGATCAACACTCTCTCTGATAGTTTCCGACGTCCATCGCCGCCGTCGCCAGAGCTTCCAAACACATACACACCCCGCAGCCGGCATCCCCAGCAGCAAGCCCAACATGGCCGAACGCAACCTCCAACAAGTTCTCACCCAGCTCCGCGGCAAGGGCTCCTCCCTGCCCTACGCCGAATCTTCTGCCCTCCTCTCCAAGGCCAAGCTTCACCTCCTCCAGCTCAACGCACTCACTCCGTCCTCCGGCCCCGCACAGCAACAGACGTCGCCCCAGCTCCTCGCCCTCGCCCGCGAGACGTACGAGCACGGCGCCCTCGCCTCCATCCGCGCAAAGAACCCGGACGCCTTCACCCGCTACGTCCAGCAGCTCCAGCCCTTCTACGAGCTCCCCTCCAACCTCCTTCCGCCCAACTTGGCCGACCGCAACAAGGTTACCGGCCTCTACCTGCTCCTGCTCCTCACCCAGGGTCGCTACGCAGAGTTTCATTCGGAGCTCGAGAGCCTCGCCAACCGCGAGGGTGGTGGCGACAGCAGCGCCGTGGAGGGTGACAAGTACCTCGGCTACCCTATCCGTCTCGAGAGGTGGTTGATGGAGGGGAGCTACGACCGCGTCTGGAACGCTCTCAAGAGCCGTGAGGTGCCGAGCGAGGAGTACGGGGTCTTTTCAGAGGTATATCAGCTTCCCGCCGTCTACTCAGAAAGCGTTGTATAGTGCTAACAATTGTACCGCCAGATTCTCACGTTCCAAATCCGCTCCGAAATCGCCTCGAGCAGCGAGCGCGCCTACCCGAGTCTGCCCATCAGCTCCGCAAAGTCGCTGCTCTTTCTCGACTCCGAGGGCGACGTCATTTCATTCGCCCAACAACGCGGTTGGATTTTGAAGGACGGTCAGATCTTCTTCCCCGATACCGCGGAGGGTGTCGCCGCCGAGGACGGTACTACCGATAAAGAAATGAGCCAGATGGTGATAGAGAACACCCTCGGCTACGCGAGGGAACTCGAGACCATCGTGTAGATAGAGAAGACAACGGGGTGGCGAAGGCGGCGTTGTTAACTGTATTAATATCATGCGATAGACCATGAACAAGGGCCACGGAAACTGGAATCCAAGCTTGGCGTTTACGACCCCTTCATGAGTAATGTCCACCTGCATCGGGAAACCATGTCATTGATCGAAATCTATTTTGTGGCCAGGTAACCAAATTGTAATATTGTTTCTGGGCTGCGCAGATCAGACAGCGAACAGATAAATGTACGCACAACAACAGGTCAATCGCTGCTTTCAAACGCGCACGCATTGCTTGATCAAGTGATGCCATATATTCGTCTCCCACAAACTATTGCTAACAATCAAAAGCCTGGGATTTTCATCAGGCACTCCAGCCTGTCTACTGTAAACTTTTCCCAAGACCAACAGCCCCGTCTGACCGAGCGCACTGCAACTTCCTGCAGCTTTCCCATCCCACATGGGTGAGCAACCATTATTCTGGCTCTTTACGCAAAGAGCTTCAGGCCACTGCCGTGCTTACCAATCTCGCAGACCTCGCAAACCTTGCAGACGGTGCCTTTGTACTTGCTGTGGTATTTGGAACCGTCGAAGGCGCACTCCTCGTATGCAGTACCGCTGTAGATGGGTGTGTGGCTTGCCGCGCAGACGTCAAACTCGGCAAACTGGTCAAATTCAATCTCAATGGCATCCGAGGGGTTACGCTCGCATTGCGCCTTTGCCTTCTTGGCCTGCATTGAAAGTCAGCGGTTGACGCATTGAATTAGGGAATGATTCTGCACTCACGTTTTCCGTCAGCTTGCTCGAGCCGCCGTTGGCAATGATGCGGTTGGCGAAGCTGAGGGCTGATCCGTAGTTTTTGTTCCTTATCGCGAGCTGCATCGCGTTGTGCAGGGCAAGCTGTCGGTGGGGAACCTCGATCTTGGGGATGGTGAAATAGGCAGAGAGCTCAAGACCGCGCTTAAGTTGCTCGCCCGTGGTGCCAAGCTGGCGACGGCTGAGCTCAATCTCCATAGCCACAGCATACTCGCTAGCGGATGTGATGAGTTTCTTGGCCTCGGCCACCTCGCTTTCGCTGGACACGGCGTTGATGAGGATGGCGTGAAGGATGCCCTTGAAGACTTTAAGACCATCCTCGAGTTTGTTCGTCTTCATAGAGTTGTACCCTTGCTGAAGGTCGTTGGTAGCCAGGAACTCGAGATCGCGAGGTACAATCGGCAGCACCTTTCTAGGGTCCGTCTCGTCAATCGTGCGCCGCACGTAGTTGACCAACGGAGGAAGATTAGCAGAGGCCGGCAGATATGTTTTTGATGCCTGGTAAACTTCAAGGAAGCGGGGCTTCAAGGGCGCAAAGTTGACGGCTCCCACTTGTCTGTTGAGCAGTTGCATTGCCGACTCGAACGAGCCACCCGCAACATGATCTACAGCAAGAGGGGAGTTGCGAGCCCAGAGATCGGCCTCGCTGCTGCCAGCACCTCCTGCCTCTGCGCTGTCAACGTTCACGAAGTCGCCCTCGATCTCGGGAACGACATCATCGCCCAGATCCCAGCCTGCGGCATCCTCTTCATCGTCGACATCGATAAGGTTGCCGTTCTTCTTGGCAGTACCGTCGTCTTCGGCGGCATCGTCGAAGCCATTGGCAGCGGCAGGCGCGTCATCCAAAGACAGGCCCTCAACCTGGCCCAACAGAGCCTTCTCAAACACCGATTGCGAGGTCGCCTTTGTGGGCCAGTTGGCTTTGAATGTGGGTACCACAGGCTTCGGTGGCGTCAGCGCCTCTCCGATCGTCGGGGTTTCAAGCTGCTCCTCCGTGAGACCAGTTGCCTCAAGAATGGCTTGGCACTCCTCCTCAAGGCCATGAGATTTGGCGGTCATGTACGCCAACGGGTCTAGAGATTGTCAGCTTTGTAGAAAATAAATAAAAAAGAGAAAAACTGTGTGCGGCTTCAGCTTACAAAGATCAATTTCCTTAAACATCTGGATTCGGTCTTCAACCTCGCCGAGGAACAGGGCATTTTGGAACCTTGCAGTGAAGTCACCGCGGTGCTCGGCGATCTTGGCCATGCGAGCAAGTTTGGAGTGGTCACCAGTAGACAGGTACAAAAAGGATAGCTTGTCGAACTGCTTCAGCTTTTGGTAGGCCATCTCGACGACTTGATGGTTGCCATGGGCCAAAGCTTCCCCGCTCAGTCTTTGCCACAGCTTAGGGCGGTCCAGCTCCTTGGCCATCTCAACGGCAACATCAAGGTTTCCGCATTCGATGGCGAGCTCGAAGCGGGTCGTGGGGTCTTGCACAAACTGGAGAGCAATTTCGGGGTAGCCCTTCTTCTGGAGGTAAGAGATGATGGATTGACCGACGAGACTGGAGTTCTGAATGATGTGAAGCATCTCCTCGTAGTTTCGCTTAACTAGCGCAAGCTTGAATCGGTACTCGGTCGGGTCAACGTGAAGAACCTTAGGTTTTGCCGCTCTGTCCAGGCAGTACACATTGCGGCCCTTGACGCGGACCAGGTAAACAGTCTGGTCGAGGGTGCGGACGATGCCGTTGTCGCCGTTGAGAAGCGTATACTTGATATGGTTGAGAGTCGAGTACAGCAGAACACCAGCGTCATCCCAAGTTGCGCTCTTGATGCGGATAGTCTCATGCAGTGTGCTGACTTGCTCAAGTGTCTTTGTGACAATGGTAACGTTGTGCTTGCTCAGGAGAGCGGCGTAAAGGCCATCGTTCGACCAGACCACGTACTTGACACCGTTGACTGCCAGCTCGGCAACGCTCTTCTTTTGCTGGATGTCGTATAGATGAACAGCTGTCGGGGTAATGATGAGGAGGTTGCCAGTACCACCGAAGTAGATATCGCTCGTTCCAACAGGAGGCTTGAAGGACCGAGTCGTGTTGTTGGACAGGTCCTTAATGTCGATCGTCTGGCTGGAGGTGTTCAAAACGGCAAAGCGGTTGCGCGCGACGAAGATGGCTGAGTTGCCCTGGCCACGCTTCGACTCCGTAGGCTCGATCGCACCGGATCCATCGCGAGGGAGGTTAATCAACTCGTACGACCCGCTGTCGGAGGGAGATGTAACAAGCACGGAGCGCTCAGCAGGGTTGTAGGAAAGAGTTCGCGGTGGGGTCCAGGGGCTGCCAAGCTTCTTGAGCGACAGGAGAGTCGGGCTCTCAATGCTCTTCTGGAAGTCGTACGATTTGACGTGCTTCTCCTTGGTGATGTAAAAGAGGTTGTTCTGGTACACCGAAGATGCCGGTCTCTCTCTCTCGAGCTTGAAGACCATAACGCCGTTGTCGTGGCCAGCGGCGAACAAGTTGATCTCAGGGTGGGCAGCAATGACCCAGAATCGGTCGTTCTCGCGCTTGAATGATTGAACAGCGGTGCGTTTGTTGAGGTCCCAGACGCGGATGGTCTTGTCTTCGCCGACGGAGAGGATCAGGTCTTGGTGGGGATGGAATAAGCAGCCAGATGCGTTCTGGAAATGCCCTCTGCAAGTATCGACCTCCCAAGCCTTGGTCTCGCTCATACGCCAAAGCTTGACAAGCCTGTCGTCGCCAGCAGAGACAATGAGGGGCATGGTGGGATGGAACGCAACCCAGTTCACACCACGGTCATGGCCTTCCAACACAAACTTGACAACGGCGTCGGTGTTACCAAACATATCGGCCTGGTTCTGGTTCGAGCGGGCGACCTGATCTTCGAAAGTCATCGATGTGGGTGCCGAGTGCTTCTTGCGCAAGCCGGAAATGTCCCAGACGCGGACGGACTGGTCGAGGGAGGCGGAGACGATGAGGTCCTCCTTGGGATGGAACTGAGCGCACATGGCGTAGTGGTTGTGTCCTGTCATTGTGCAGACTGCAAGAGCAAGGTCAGTCAGTCCTCAGGCGCGTTAACGGGCTCATGGGGAATGGGCGCACTCAAGGAGCGATTTTGCCAGTTCCATATCCTGATGGTCTGGTCATCGGAGGCGGACAGGATCCATGGCAGCTCGTGATGGAAGAAAACGGTGCGGACGTAGTCGAGATGTCCGTTCAATGTAAAGAGGCATCGGCGGGTCTGGTAGGACCAGACCTTGATCTTGTAGTCGTCGCCTCCCGACACGAAGAGGGGCTGCGTCTTGTGGAAGTCAATTCCTCGAACAGGGCCATCGTGTTCCTCGAATCGGTCGATCAATGTTCCCATGCGGTAGTCCCAGAGCTGGATGGTGGAGGAGTGAAGCGCGACGAGGATCCATGGTCTAGAAGATGTGCGTCAGCAAGGGGGCAGGAACACTTGGAGATAAGATGGGAAGCTGTGGGCTGCAAGGTCGCTCACCTCTTGGGATGGAAGGCGATGCCCTTGGCGCGCGAGGACTTGGACTCGAACTGTATCCTACGTGAGCAATCGAGTGCATGCAATAAGATACTCGACCCAATGCGCCGAGGGGACGGAGGCATACCTTGGTCAACATGCCCGAGGAGGCCTGCATTTTGGCGGGGAGGTGAAGCCGGAGCTGCTAGCAACCAGCAAAAGAGGAAACGGGCGGCACCTCTGGAGGGAATGGGATTCGAGTGCAGGCCAGCTTACCGACCACGAAAGGTTGCAGCTGGAGTCGAGGAGGATAGTGACATTCACGGGTCACGAAGAGAGGGCGCGGTGAAGGAGTTGGATGCGTAGAAGTATCCGAGGCGGCAAGGTAGAGAGATACGTAAAGGCCACTTCCTCGTCTCAGAGCCCCTAGTAACAATTCCGCTTCGTGGCCATCTGTAAAGTGTGGGTTGCCTTGTGGGTCCCAATGGTGCCGATTAACAGGAGCTCCCGCATCAGAGTTCTGCCGGCCTCCGTGTCTTCACCGCCCGTCGCCCACCCCCTTCAGACATCGTCCTCCCTTGCAAAACCTCCCTGCCTGACTGCTCCAGTTCCTGAAGTTCAGGACCCCAAGAGACGTGTGGAACTGTCCAGTATGACATAAGCAGCTGCCCCTCCAGCAGGTCCGTTTTCTGCCCTTGACTCCTTCCCCGTGGACCTAAGATCCCCTGGGGCGGGCGGCGCTAGTCCTCTTTGATACAGCTCTTTTGTCAATGTGTTCAGAAGGCGGCAATCGTGCACTTACACCTGCGAAGAAGAGGTACCCTACCTACACCAAGGAACCTAAGTAGTCTAGACACCCAAATTCTGGGACCCCTCCAAGCATTCTGCCAGTAAGTTGGCAACAACCATGCGACAGAGGCGATAAAACACCACAGACACATAGGCGCCGCTGTCTTTTTCCCGACCTCAAGGAAATTCAAGAAGTAGCTTAGCTTCCTGTGCTTCTCGAAACATACCATCCCTACTACCCAAAACACGACTTTCTTGTCCTCTCACACACGTCGACTGAAAGCAACCACGATTTCGGAGGACAGCCTTGCGCCGGCCGTTGCACATCCTCCTTCGCAATGATGCGCCTGTCCCGGTTGCCAATGGGCTTCGCCCTGACTCTGTGGGCAGCCGGTAATGTCATTGCCGTTCCGTCGGTGACGGTGGACATGAAGGCTGCCTTCCCGTCTGGGCCTTACCTCCTCGAGTTGCTGTAAGCCGCATTGTCTTGGACTCGGAACATCTTGTATTTTGTCTGTCCAGTTCGGCTAACCTTTGTCCCTCAGCGAGACTGCCGCGGGCGAAAATGCAACCGCGTACTTCCCCCTTCTCGATCGCATCGCTGGCGGATACTTCAATGAAGCTAAGACCGACAAAGAAGTCTACGACAGATTCCTCCACATCCTCAATGACGATGGCCACATTACTGCTCCTGAGGCGCTCTCCACTTTCAAGCTGGCTCTCTCCTTGAGGACCGCTGCGCCCCGGATCGAAGCTCACTACCAATACTACCGAACTGCTGTTGAGCCCAAGCTTGGATCCGACGCTCCGGATGGCTGCGAAGTCTGGGCGGAGCTGGGAGGAAAGCAATACTGCACCCCGGCGTTAGACACCCCGAAGGAGTCGTCCTTGGACGGGGCAAAGGTCCTGCCCTTTGATCGGGTCCTGGGATCGGGCAGTGAGACTATACTATACGCCGACCCAACTTCGTCTGCTTTTGGCCCTTTCCACAGCACCTTGGTACAGAAGGCTCGCAGCGGCGAGATCGAATACCGTCTTCGCTACACAAAGCGCGCCGGCAGCTACGAAGAAGCTCTGCCTGTCAGCGGATATGGAGTTGAGCTGGCCTTAAAGCGAACTGATTATATCGTCATCGATGACCGAGAGGCACATCACGACGAATCGCAAAAAGTCGTCAATGCCGAAGAGGTTCTCGATGCCGCTGGTGAAGTGGCTGACCTGAAGCCTTTGGCAAAGTCCGAACTCCAGGAGCTTGGTCTCAAGGCCGCATCTTTTGTTATGCAAAGCCAGAACCCCTTTGAGGCTCTGCTTCGACTGACGCAGGACTTCCCCAAGTTCTCGACGTCAATTGCCGCTCACAACGTCTCTTCCGATTTCCTTGCCGAACACCAACTGAACCGACAGCAACTTGTTCCCAGCGGCATGAACGTTCTCTGGATGAATGGAGTGCAGCTTATTGAGCGCCAGATCGAGGCCTTTACAATCATTGACCTGCTTCGCCGCGAACGCAAGCTTATCGACGGCGTGCGTGATCTTGGTTTCACTGGAGGTCAGGCAGTGTCTCTTCTTGGCCATCCCAAGGTCGCTGAGTCGAAGGCCGACGAGGAGCCTCCACGCTTTGACTGGACAGACGATTTAGAGGAGGAAAAGGTTATCATGTTTCTCAACGATCTTGAAAAAGATGAGCGGTACAAGGATTTCCCTGACCAGTTGATGTCGGTAAGTGTTGAGTTACTTTTCTACTGATTGTCAGTTTGCTAATTCATCCTAGCTTCTCCAGCGTGTCTACCCCGGTCAGCTACCTCCCATTAAGCGGGATATCTTCAACCTCATCGTCCCTGTCGACTTCTCCAAAATCGAGGATCTCAATGTGGTGGCTCAGCTCAACTCTTTCATCCAGCGAAAATTGCCGATCCGGTTCGGTCTCGTCCCTTTGACGCCGACTGAGAATGCTGTTGGAATCAGCAAGGTTCTCTACTACCTCCTCGACAACTACGGCCTGGAGGCGTTCATCGATTATCTAGATGCTGCCATGCAGGACTCCAAGACGGAGAAACCGGACCAGAGCGTCTTCGAGAAGGCAACTAGGGATCGCGAAGCACTTCCGGACTCCAAGCTGCTCCCCTTTGACGATGTACTGCGGTCTGAGGAGCTCGACAACGTGGTGAAGTTTGCTGAAAAATGGGCAAAGAGATTGAACGCAAACACCCCCATCCCGCCCGTCTTTATCAACGGCATTCCAGTCCCACGTGAGAATAATTGGCTGCAGGCCATGAGTATGAAAGCTACGAATGACTTGCAGTCAATCCAGCGAGCTGTCTATCTTGGCATGATTGACGAGGAAGGGTGGGTTCCCGACTTCTTTCTTGAAAAGGCCGTCAAGCGCCGCAATACCTACATTTACCCGGAAGATGACAAGTCTCTCAAGATTTTGGACGTCAACAAGATTTACACCGAGCATGACAGCCTCTTTGGAAAGGTCCCAGTCATTGAGGCGTTTGCTGAATCTACCAAGGAGAACTGGGCGGTCTTGACTGTCGTGGGTGACTTTACTTCTGATGAGGGAGCCAATCTTCTTGTCTCAGCTTTGGCGTTCCGCCGAAGCAACCCTGGTGTCCGCTTGGATGTTGTCTACAATCCCTTGACACCAGCTTCGGCTTCCGCTGTAAATGCGGCACTGAAGAATGGCGGCGATAAGTTTACAGAGGCTGAGTCTCTTCCCGAAATAAGGAGCATTCTCGACAATGCTGCCGGTGAGCCGGACGGAATCTTCGCAGCAGCCCTCAACGAGTTCTTGTCTTTCGCTGCCATCAAACCTGGTTCCAACGTTCTCATCCTAAACGGACGGGTGGTTGGACCCTTCACCGAGGCCGAGCCCTTCCAAACCGACGACTTCCAGTACCTCCTGGAGTTCGAGCAGAAGGCCCGCATTCTCCCCGTTTATGCAGCGGTGGATGAGCTTGGTCTGACTGAAAAAATATCTGGACCTCTGGCCGCTGCCAAGGTTACGTCGGTAACTGCAATCTCGACTATCTCTGATCTGCCTGCCGGCATCTTTGAGTCTGCGCCGTCTCTTCGCGTCAGCGCCCATGATACCTGGAGCTCAAGTTATACAGCTATCGAAATCGGAAACCCGGAGACCTCAAGCATTCACATAGTAGGTGTTCTGAACCCTGCCAGTGAGCAGGCCCAGCGATGGGCACCTATCTTGAAGGTTGTCTCCGAACTGGACGGCGTGTATTTGAAGCTTTTCCTCAACCCAAAGGATAAGATTGACGAGTTGCCCGTCAAGGGATTCTTCCGATATGTTCTAGAGTCTGAGCCGAGCTTCGATGAGACCGGTAAGGTGCGGGCACTCGAAGCATCTTTCAAAGGACTCCCCTCCGAGGCTCTTCTCAATGCCGGCATGGATGTGCCTCCGTCATGGTTGGTAGCGCCCAAAGTCTCGCTGCACGACCCGGACAATATCAAGTTGAGCTCCATCAAGTCGAATGTCCACGCATCGTATGAGCTTGAAAGCATCCTCATAGAAGGACACTCCCGTGAGGGCGGGCAGTCACAGCCCCCTCGCGGTGCACAGCTTGTCTTGGGTACCGAGAAGGAGCCTCACTTCGCGGATACCATCATCATGGCCAACCTCGGGTACTTCCAGTTCAAGGCCAACCCGGGTTTCTATAACATCCAGCTCAAGCAGGGAAGAAGCTCTGATATCTACACGATCGATAGTATTGGCGCGAGGGGGTGGACTCCCGTACCAGGCGATGAAGGTACAGAGGTGGTTCTGATGGACTTCCAGGGCACGACGCTTTATCCTCGTTTGTCGCGCAAGCCGGGCCAGGAAGAAGCCGACGTTCTGGCCGAGCCTGAAGACAAGAGCATCGTTGGTCGCGGTCTCAAGTTCGCTGAAGGCATTCTGGGCAAGAAAAAGTCTGCATCTGACGAGGAGCACGCTGAGATCAACATCTTTTCCGTCGCCAGCGGCCACCTCTATGAGCGTATGTTAAACATCATGATGGTCAGCGTCATGAAGAACACCAAGCACACGGTCAAGTTCTGGTTCATCGAGCAGTTCCTCTCTCCATCGTTCAAGGACTTTATCCCTCACATGGCCAAAGAATATGGTTTCAAGTACGAGATGGTCACCTTCAAGTGGCCTCATTGGCTTCGTCAGCAAAAGGAGAAACAGCGCGAGATCTGGGGTTACAAGATCCTTTTCCTCGACGTGCTCTTCCCGCTATCCTTGGACAAGGTCATCTTCGTCGATGCCGACCAGATCGTCCGCACCGACATGATTAGTCTCGTCAACCACGATCTCGAAGGCAAGCCCTATGGCTTCACGCCCATGTGCGACTCCCGCACCGAGATGGAGGGCTTCCGCTTCTGGAAGCAGGGCTACTGGGCTAACTACCTCCGTGGTAACCCCTACCACATCTCGGCGCTGTACGTCGTTGATCTCCGGCGCTTCCGTGAACTCGCTGCTGGCGACCGCCTCCGCCAGACCTATCACTCCCTCAGTGCCGACCCCAACAGTCTGGCCAACCTCGACCAGGACCTGCCCAACCACATGCAGTTCCAGATTCCCATCCACAGCCTGCCGCAGGAGTGGCTGTGGTGCGAGACGTGGTGTTCCGACGAGAGCCAGAAAGACGCAAAGACTATCGATCTCTGCAACAACCCGCAAACCAAGGAGCCCAAGCTCGACCGCGCCCGTCGTCAGGTGCCTGAGTGGAACGTTTACGACAACGAGATCGCAGCCCTCGACCGCAAGCGCAAGGGCCTGCCAGTCGAGGCGCCCAAGAAGGGGGAGAACAAGGTCGGCGGCGGGGACAAGGGCGAGCAGCAGGAGCCCGACGTCGCCGAGGAGGAGAAGAACACTAAGAGCCGCAACTGGGAGGAGCCACCTGCAGAGAAGACACATGTGATAGACGAGCTTTAGAAGTCTAGACAGTGGCGGAGAGAAGGGAGATGGCTTCTTGTGTAGTTGTACATTTTTAGAGACAGGAAAGGGAAATCAGTTTCATAGATGTCTGTTTTTTGGTTCAGGGGGACGCGAAACACTCTCCATGTGTCAGTTGTACGAAGTGTGGCATCTGTAGCTAAATCATCTATTTGTGCGGACCTCTGATGAAGTCCGGTCTGTAAAGCAAAGTGGGCGTTTTTGCGCCGCAACGCCATCGTCATCCGAATCCATCAACTCCGAAACACGACCAAACGCGATCAGCTCTCCGTAGAAACAAGATCAAGAGGAAAATAACTTCGCCATTGGTCATGATGCATGCCTGCAAACAAACGCTTCTCGTCTAATGCGAAATGTACTGAAACACCGCCGACACCTCAGGCTCACCACACTCTTGCCTCAGCAACAGATCCTGGATCGGCTTCAAAGCCTCGTTGACGAAATGATTCCATGTGCTCGTGTCGCCGTACAGCATGGCGGGCGATTTGATATACTGCCGGCCATCGGGCTTGCACCGCTTACATTTGAACGTGTCGTGCGTATCCGAGTTTGTACCGGGGCGATACTGGAACAGCTCGCGAAGACTGTCGAGCGAGAAGTGGCGCTCGACGTCTTCGGCGGAGTCGACGACGCAACTGGACAGCGACTGCTTGTGGGACTGGCGCTGGAAGATCTTCTCCTCGATCGTTCCGGTGGCGATGAAGCGGTAAACGAAGCAGTCCTTCTTCTGGCCGTCACGCCACACACGGGCAAGAGCTTGCTGGTCTGCGGCGGGATTCCAGTCGGGATCGAAAAGGACTAGTCGGTTGGCGCCGATAAGGTTGAGGCCACAACCACCAGCCTTGGAGCTGAGGAGGAAGACAAACTCCTCTCCGTCGGGGTTGTTGAACTTGTCGACCAACTTCTGGCGCTTGTTGACGTTCATGGTGCCATCCAGGCGTAAGCAACCGTAGGCGCGAGAACGACACAGTTTCTCAAACAGGTCGAGAGTCTGTGTGTAGTTGCTGATGAGGACAATCTTGTCGTTAGTGTCCTGACGGATGCGTGCGAGCATGCGGTCGAGGACTTGCATCTTGCCCGAGTACCAAGGCTTGACGTCTCTGTCTCGGCCGCGCGCTTCTTTGGGGACGTAGTCATCGGGGTAACAATCTTCTGAACCGGGCAAGTCATCTGCAATGTTGAGGAGATCCGGGTGGTTGCACAGCTTCTTGAGAATATTGATAGCCTTGAGGGGCTGACTGCCCTTGCCACGGAGAAGCGCCTGAATTTCCGGACTGGTGATGAAATAGTTGTATAGATCGAGCTGGAACGGGGCGAGGTTGCAGAAGACGACGTGCTCATACTTGACGGGCAGATACTTGGACAGGATGTCGTTGGTGCGGCGAATGATGAACTTGTTCACAATGCCCAACAGCTCGGAAAGGCACTCGTCTCCTTTCTTCCTCTCGGCCTCGGCGGCATCGGCGTCGCGACCACGCAGAATAGGGAGCTCGAACCGCTTACGGAAGTCCAGACGGGTGCCTAGCAGGTCCGGATTGGCGAAGCTGATCAGGGAGAAGTACTCGGACAGGTCATTCTGGATGGGTGTTCCGGACAGAATGACTCGCCGTGTGACGTTGAGATTGTTGAGGGCACTGAATGTCTGGCTGTCTCCGTTCTTGAGACGGTGACCCTCGTCGCACAACATGAGACCAATCTTTGTGTGCTTCAACTCCTCGACGTTGAGACGAAGGGTTTCGTAAGACACGATGATGACTGGCCGGGTTACTGATCTGCCACTAGCAATGGCCCATTGGCGCAGCTGACGAGTCAGTTCCTCCTTTGATGCCTTTCCGTCAATAGCAAAGGGCGTAATGGCATCTGCGCCCAGCCATTTCACCAGCTCGTTGGCCCAGTTGCGGACCAAACTGGAAGGACACGCGACGATAGCCTTTTGGATAGTGCCCTTTCCAGCTTCCGGGGATTGCTTGAGAAGGGTCCAAAGCAGGGTAATGCATTGAAGCGTCTTTCCTAGACCCATCTCGTCGGCCATGATGCAGCCATTGGCCTTTTCCTCAATCATGCCAGTAACACATCTGTACATGAACTTGACACCCTCGACTTGATGCGGCCTCAGAACCTTGGCTAGTCTCGGGTCGATGACGACGGGAACTCGAGGATGTTCCCCTTCAACCTTCTTCTTTATTCCTAGGATCTCGGCCAAACTCTTGTGGACGAGAGGGGCGTCAATCTTAGTTTCGCCCTCGGCATCCTTCTTGTCTTGCTTCTTTTCGGGCTCTTTGGGCTTGTCGTCTACGGTCGGGTCGTACAGCACAATCGAAAATTCGCCACTGGGGTCATGCAATGGCTTCGCGATGAAAGTAGCACCGGTACGAAGGCCAAGGGTGGGAGGGGGTCGATTGGGGTTGTAGGTCCCCGAGTTCTTGTTGATCAGGGGTACCGAGAAGGCCTTGCGAAAGACTGCCAACTTATCCTTGGCCTGAAAGACGGGGAATTTGTTCGCGTCGCGATTGGCAAGGGCAAGTCGATCGGCATTGGTGTAGGGCTTGTCGGCGTCGGTCGATCCATCGGCGCCCTTATAGTCGACCCTTCTCTTCTTCCGGGCCGGTCTGTCGGCTGATACAGTCCTCACCGCTGACCCGGGGCATTTAAAGGGCCTGTGGAGTTTGTCGACAGATTGAGGGGTAGAGTAACGCTTGGTCGGAATGTTCTCCTTGTTGGCGATCGGGGTGGCGCTGACGTCGACAGTCCTACGGAGGGGTCAGTGAGATCTTGTGAACTGAAAGAAAGATAAGATAAACACTGCTGCATACATGATGAGCCACAATTGAAGCTTCTGCAAGCCTGCGAGTGCAGATTAAGCGCAGCAGTTGGGTATATCCGTCTCAGTGAACAGAGGAGTGAGCGGCGTTTGAAGATGGAGAGAGAGGGGATGTTTCCCGGTCCAGGGTTGTTGATTTGGGAACACGGGAAAGCGCGACTCGACCCGCGTCGCCACTCAAGCACGTTATCACGTGCTAGCGCACGTGTGTCAGGCAACAGTGTCCAATGTGGTGAGAGGAAAGAATGGGTCTTCCTGTCTGTGCTCCGCCTACTCACTCATGTCGCCTCCTGATACTTCGATAGCCCGATGGTACCCTGAAAAGAAGATACTACCCTGAAAGAAAACCGAAGGTACCCTAGAAGCGGGAAAGAGTAGTTACCCTGCAATTATCTACCCGCCCACTGCAGACAACGCAACTACATCAGTAATCGATAAACAAACATATCTTGCCAACCTACAGGATGATGGATGGCGTGTACGATATCTATACCGTGAGACAAGCAAGGTTAAGCCAAACGTGTCGAGCAATCTGTCGTCATATTGAGATGATCAAGATGGTTAAAATAGCGCCACGTGTGTGGCAAGAGAGTGGGGAGAATTGATAAGTCGAACAAACGCGATTTAAGTGTGTGTGAGAGCCAGAGTTGGTGTCGTTTTAGCCTCCGTCCTAAAATGATGCAGCTGATGATGTCCTGGTGGTCATGCGTGGCCCGCTCAGTTGCGATGCTGTCTTGACCGATCAACAGGTCCTCATAGGTACTTCAAAATAGATCCTTTTAAGCCATGAAGGGACCCTCTGCCCCCATAGGTCGACATTCCATTCCCGTGGGATTTCTCTCTTCTGTCCGAGAAAATGGCGTCTCGTGACCGGACGAGGTTCCAATACGAGCGCTCCATCGGCAAGGAGACCATTCGCCTTGTACGCATTCTGACCCGCCGAGACACTCGAAATGGCCCGTTACGACTTGCACTCGAGGAACACGCCATCGCCGACCTTCCAGCCTACCGAGCTCTGTCTTATACCTGGGGTCCGCCCATACCCAACAACGACAAGACTCTAAAGCCGAAATTGGCGACAGTCCTCCTCGACGACCATGATTTTGACGTATTCGCCAACTTGCACGATGCGCTGCTTTGGATCAGAGCCCGTGGGTCATGCGACTTATACTGGATCGACGCCATCAGCATCAACCAGGCCGACGACACGGAGCGCACCGTACAGGTCAGCATAATGGACCACATCTATAAGAGGGCCGCCCGAGTCGACATCTGGCTCGGTCCTGTGACTGAGGAACATCACCCGGTCGAGGTCTCTAGGATGATTCGGATCATGGCCGACAACGCCAGGAAGAAGTTTGGGTACGACCCAGACACCTCCGCCTTCGACCACGATGCGCTGCGGCGATACGGCTTGCAGGATCTACCGGACGCCGTCTGGCACGCGTTTGTCTCCTTCTTCGACCGCAAGTGGTTCGGCCGCGTCTGGGTCGTCCAGGAAGTCGCACTCTCAAAGGACGCGTGTGTGATCTGGGGCGACGACACGATCCCCTGGGAGACAGTGGCTCTCTGCTCCGATTTTCTGCGCGACAGCCGCCTCTACGAACGGCTTTCCGAGGTTCTCTGTGACAACAGCAGTTTCGCAATCAAGGACGTCCATGTCGGCAGCAGCTCCGCAGGTATCGTCGCGATCCAGAAATGTCGTCACGGCAAGCTCGACGGCTGGGACAGCGTGACGCTTGATCATATGGTTGGCGCATCGGGCAACGGTGGCGAGGCGAGCATCACCAAGGCGGCGGGGGCACTGGTCTTTCTCATGCTCCGCCTAACCATTGGGGTCGAAGCGAGCGACCCCCGAGACCAGGTGTTTGGCCTCCTCGGCATCCTCAATCTGCTCCTCGACGTCAGTGAACGTCCGAGAACGAGCCTGGAACCTGACTATTGCAAACACGCGACTGCTGTCACGGTGTACACGGAAACGGCCACGTTCATCATGGCAGAGTGCGGCAACCTCGCGCTGCTGACGGCGGTCCCCGACGATGCGGTCAAGAAGATCAAGGGTCTGCCGTCGTGGGTGCCGGACTTTTCGGCAAACGGACCGTCCATGTTTCTGGCGACGCGGTGGCCGGCCGGCGTGGCTTACTTCGACGCATGCCGTTCTGCGCCAGCGAATTACCGCATCACCGATGACAATCTCCTGCACGTCAAAGGATTCTGCATCGGCACGGTCTCTCTCCTGGGCACAGTCCACTCGGAGGTCACCACGAACGGGAGCTTCGCACAATGGGCCGACTTCCTATTGCAATGCGACGCCGTGTACGAAGCGACGGGGCAGTGCCGCGTAGAGGCGTTCTGGCGGACGTTGATCGCCGACCGAGACGGGTTCCAACACCCGGCGTCCGGGAGTCTACAAAAGGCGTTCCACCACTGGATCACGGACCACGTAGCATGGGAGGTCTACTGCGCCGTGAAGAAGGGGGCCAACGAGACCGAGTGTCTCGCGCGGTTGGAGAGCATCCAGAAGCTCGCCACATCGGACGTCAGCAAGACGGTGCCATCGCGCGACAAGATCATGGGCTGCCTCGACCGGCTCAAGAAGTGCAACAAGGAGAGGGAGGTGAAGAGCGTGTTAGATGGCTTCAAGCATCGGTGCCAGGCCTACGTCAATCTTGCGTTCGAGACGCTATGGGATAGACGGCCGTTCCTGATGGACAGCGGGCATCTCGGGCTTGGCGGGCAGTCGGTGGAGGACGGCGATGGGGTATGGGTCGTGTCTGGCTGCCCGTCACCCCTCGTGCTTCGCGAGATGCCGGTGTCGTCGGTTTCTGGGCCGTTCTGCTACCAGCTGGTTGGAGAGGCGTACGTGCATGGCATCATGCACGGGGAGGCCGTCGACGAAGGTGCGCGGTGGGAGGATATCTGTATTCAGTGAGGGTCACCGAGGTGAACTGCGAGGTGATCTGATCGTTGGCAAAGGCGTTGTCGTTGAGTTTGTTGCTTCTGTACTTGTATGTATGTATATTTAGCTCTTTTGTGTGATGCAACGTCGTGGTGCCGTTTAATGATAGATGGATGGGCGCTTGGCAACGCTGTTGATTCTCTCTCTCTCTCTTTCCCTCTCAGGGTCTTGAGTGTAACCAAGCCAAGTGTGTGTGCTTCGCGATAAAGCGGTTGGATCCCGGTCGTGCAAGGTTACCCCATTGGTGGTGGTGGGGGTGGGCATGGGGTGGTCGCGGTTCAGTTACTAGAATATATAATGTATCAGTCTCACCAACAATTTCTCAAAGATCAGCAGCAGCCAGAACCCACCCCATCTTCACATGCTCAATTCACCCTTGACATTTCGCCAGCTGGCACAAGAAGTATGACAACTGGTTACGGTCCGTAGGCGCATCAGAATCTCGAGAAACAGCGGGACTCGGAGTCGGAACCGGCCCCCGGCAAACATCCCCCCGCTCCCCCTCGGGCCGCTCCCTCCCACCTTCCCTCGGCCTGAACGCATCAACACCACCATGTCCTCCTCCTCCTCCTCCTCGCCCACCCCTCTCCTCCGCCCACCCTCTACCCGCACGCTCTGGATCGCCGACAATTGGACCTCGATCTTAGGCGGCACCGTCCTCGTCCACCTCGCGCACTACCAGTACCTCACACGCGTCCGCACCCCGAACCCGAACCCCCTCAAGAATGCCCGCTTTTGGGCTGTAGCCGGTGGCGGATGGATGCTCTCCTACCTCGGCATCATCACCGGAATCGCCGTCGCTCAGGCAAAGGTTAACCACTACCGCGACCCCGAGTCCAGTTTCCTCTACGCCGACGACCGCTGATCTCGGCATAACTCTTTGCCGTCGACACCCCCTCCCCTCAAACAACCACAAACCCCCCAACACCAACTTCCTATCGTCCCGCCATGTCCGCCGACTTCTGGGCCGGCTACATTAGCGGTGCCGTCGGCATCATTATCGGCAACCCCCTCGACCTCCTCAAGGTCCGCCTCCAGGCACGACCGACCCCCGCCGCCGCAACCCCCGCCTCTCCGCTTCCGACTCCGGCATCCCTCGCCGCGACCTCGTACCTCCGCCACTTCGAGTCCCCCGCCGCTCTCGTCACCGGCTCCGCGGCCCCGATTCTCGGCTACGGCGCCCTCAACGCCCTCCTCTTTGTATCCTACAACCGCACCGAGGCCGCTCTGAACCGCGCTCTCGACGTCCGCTCCAGCCTCTGGACCACCTGGCTTGCCGGTGCCGTCGGCGGTCTGGCCACCTGGGTCGTAAGCACCCCGACCGAGCTGATCAAGTGCCGCGCTCAGCTGTCCTCGCCACCCGCCTCGAGCTGGGCCATCACCAAGGACGTCTGCCGCGCCGAGGGCATACGGGGCCTGTATTTCGGCGGCGTCGTGACGGCCCTGCGCGACAGCATCGGCTACGGCTTTTATTTCTGGTCCTACGAGCTCACCACGCGCTGGATGGGCGTCGGCGGCGACAGCGTCAACGAGACCAACATGCGCGACGAGGCCGCCAAGGTGCTTCTTTGTGGAGGGCTCGCCGGCATCGTGACGTGGGCGAGCATTTTCCCGCTCGACGTCATAAAGACCCGCGTGCAGACTCAGGCGTTCGAGGCCTCTTCGTCCGCCGAAGCTTCGCCTTTGCTTGGGGCGCGCGGCTCGCAGCAGGAGATGCGCAAGCGTGCCGGCGCAATCCAGGTTGCCAGGGAGGCATACCGTGAAGGCGGCGTTAGAGTCTTCTTCCGGGGCCTTACCATCTGCAGCGTGCGGGCCTTCGTCGTCAACGCGGTGCAGTGGGCCGTGTATGAGTGGGTCATGTATGAGATGGGCGAGGGTCGGAGACGGCCTGCTGCCATCGAGCCTGTCGGACAAACGTTGTGACCGCCTTGAGTTGATGAGGCCGAGCCTTGGTGCCCGTCTGTGTCTAGCTTGAGGGTAGCGACATGTCTCCGCATTGTGGCCGCACTGGAAAAGCGGGAAGGAATGTTGCCGGATACTCTCCGGCGTTCCACTGAATACACTGATGTTGCAAAAAGAGGAGGATAGACCGTGTGGAAGCGTATAAAGGAGTGAAATTCGCAAGAATAAGGATTGTGTTTCCAAAGGTATTACATCAACAGCAAAAGAATAAGAAAATTATAAGAGCCATTACAATCAAAACCTACGAACCAAACCACAGCCACCAACCATGACCTCAGCCCGGCCCCAGCCCACATCCCTCGCGGAACTGAACCGCGTCTTCTGGGAGTCTGTTAACCGCTATTTGCAACCCGCCCCCTTCCCCCCAAACCTCTCGGTCGCGTAACTGACAGAGATATCAGCGCCAACGTCGACACCTTCTGGCAACAAGACTGGCTCAAGACCTTCGTCGATCAGCTCACCCGCTTCCTCCGCACGCAGGCGCCGAACCTAGGCCTTCGGCCACGGGACCCGGCCAACCCCGTCCGGCTCCTAGACTATGCCTGCGCCTATGGCGGTGCCTCCTGGGTATGTTCTGTCCTCCCTTGTCCGAACGTTGCCATCCACGGGCATCCCCGTTGAACTTGAGGCTTTTTTTGCACCACCCAGGCCCTCGCGCCCTTCGTCGATGAGATCCTCGGCATCGACATCGCCCCCGCCATCGTGGGCCGCTTCAACGACTGCGCGGTGAGGCTGGGGTACTCGCCCGCCCAGGCCCACGCCGTCGCAGGGGACCTGACGGCTGACGGGTCGATGGCCGCCGAGGCGGGGTTCGATGTGGTTATAATTTCCATGGCGCTGCATCATCTCGAAGATCCAAAGCGGATGATGGAGCTGCTTGCACAGCGGGTGAGGCCCGGGGGCGTGCTGATTGCCGTGGAGAGTGTGAGTGCCATGGAGACACAGTCGGAGGCCGGAAACCTGGATGGCGACAGCCTTGGGAAGTTCGAGCATGAGGTTCTCAAGACCACCAATCGGCACGTCGTCTATAGTAAAGGATTGTTCTCCGGCTGGTTTGAGGAGGTCGGGTGTGACAAAGAGAGGTTCTTGTATATCGAGAACGTGGAAGTCAGTCACATCCCGGAGAACATTGTCGGGAAGCCTGGGGGGTTGAATAGGAGGATGGTCATTGCCGCTTCGGTGAAGAGCGGTTAGTCTGGGCTCGCAGTCTGGGCGTAGCTGGAATCAGTGTTACCGTTTTACCTGACCCTTCTCGAGGGTTGAGATTTGCCGTAGCTAGTTACTCTTGATCACGTTTGCATGGTTATCCTGTGTTTCTACCGTTTGGCTTGGAAGCACATGTGAGCGACTATCGCGGCGCAATGAAAACAGTCACAGGCTTTTGAGCTTGTACACGGAGATAAGCATGGCATGATCCGACGTATCGACTCATCTTCTAAGAGCATCCACAGATATGACCACCCTGTTTTTGACGGGAAAAACTTCACTAGCATTGCGAGTAGCCTGTTCAATCCAATGGGTAAAACAGAGCCCTGTTGTAGCACGGCATGCTGGCATGTATTATCAAACCAAATTAAACGCACAGCCCCCCTAGTTGGGCCGTGGCAGTCACGACGAAGAAGGGCAGGTCCAAGGTTGGAGTGAAGCTTTGTAAGATTTCCAAACACCTGTGAGATTAGATGACAGGAACTCGGGTACGTTCGTATTCCTGTTTCTGGTGCTCCCCCACGTCGGCACCTTTCCTCGGAGACTTTTGCTCGCCGGGGCGGGACAGCCCCACATCGGATCCGATTATCTCGGCAACTTTCTACATCTTCGGAGACATCCCGCGCCTCCGCCCGTCAACTAGGTCGGCGCACTCGATCTCAATCCCATAAGTATAAAAGTCGAAGTCGTGCTTTCTGGTTGGTACCGCTCTGTTTTTTCGTTAGAATACAAGCAAACAAAGAAGCAACACTACACATTTCGCACTTACATGAGATTCCTCCAACACCAGACACTTCTCACGGCCTTTCATTCTCAATTCCTCCCCCAGACGACAACCAACGCCTCGGCCCCAATGCTGCACGACGTCCTCATTATCGGCGCCGGGCCCGCCGGTCTCGCCACGGCGACCGCCCTCTCCCGCCAGCTATACACCTCGGTCCTCTTCGATTCGGGCCTGTACCGCAACGCCCGCGCGACGACCATGCACAACGTCTTGGGGTTCGACCACGTCCCGCCCGCCGCCTTCCGCGCCAAGGCCAGGGAGGACATCAAGGCGCGGTACGCCGAGAGTGTGATCTTTGCCGACGTCGAGGTCTTGAAGACGTCCAAGGTCAAGGAAGGGCTCTTCAGCGCCGAGGACGCCGAGGGGAAGACGTGGCTCGGCAGGAGGCTGGTGCTGGCGACCGGCGTCACTGACATCATGCCCGATATCCCGGGATACGGGGATTGTTGGGGCCACGGGATCTTTCACTGTCTCTTCTGCCACGGCTTCGAGGAGCGCGGGGCCGAGAGGGTCGGCGTCCTGGCGTTCGGCATGACGGGGAACCTCAAGATGGCGACACACATTGGACACATGGCCCGTCCCCTCGGTGAAAAAGTCACAATCTACACACACGGGAACTCCTCTCTTGCGTCGGAGATCTCCACCATGGATGGCAACCCCTTCAAGCTCGACACGCGCAGGATTGCAAAGATGCGCATGGCCGGCGGTGGCGGCGGAGACGAAGGCGGGCACCCCACCGGCGTCACGCTCACCCTGGACGACGGCGACGAGGTCACGGAGAGGTTTCTTGCCCACGGGCCTTTCACAAAGGTCAACGGTCCCTTTGCAGAACAACTGGGGCTGGAGATGGCGGAGAACGGTGACGTGAAGACGACGCCCCCGTTTGGTGAGACGAGTGTGCCAGGCGTGTACGCGGTCGGGGACTGCGGGAATATGGTCAAGGCCGTTGCGCCGGCAATGACGAGCGGCGCGTTGTGTGCGGGAGGGATGGTTGTGCCGTTGCAGTCGGAGCCGAGAGTTGGCTTGGAGGCTGAGGCAACGGAAAAGGCACTTGGGTGATGGCAGGTTATGTCGTCTGCCCCCTTGAGTCGGTGAGCACTAAGATTGTTTTCATAGATATGGCTTTTAAGTACATGTACAGTCTCCTACAAAGTTTGGAGCGCATCAATAGACGAGATATACATATGTCACTGTTTTTGAGGAGGCTGGCTAGTCCGTATTGCCTCGCTTCCCGTCTTCGACTCGAAGAGTTGGCAGAGCACAGCAACATCCGAATCGAGATTTCGGTTTGCTTTCTCTTTTCTTTTCCTGATTTGGATCCGTTCAGCATCCCTTACGGGCCTACAATCTCGGCCGACTTCATCAAACGCTCCCTCCCGTGGGGGAGCAGGATCAACAACCATGCCCACACATAATTGGCAACGGGTCACGCAATGAGCTTAGTCGCACCGCAGAACGGCCAAGTCATTCCTCCCTTAACAAGGGGCGAGTAATCAAGCATGAAAAGAGGTCTCCATTAGGCCCGACTCCTTTTCCACAGGCGTACATTAGTGCTAAGATGGCCCCGTCGGTGCACATGCTCGCCTTTAGGCAGCAGAATTAAACTGCAGCTCCTCCTTTTCCTTCGTGCCGGGCCACACCACTCTCTTTTGTTATTGCAGAGAACATGCTGTCCGTCAAATCACCACTTCTTGAGATCTTCAGCTAGCATCAGCTGAAGGCTGCAATGCAAGGCGAGGGCTAAGCCAACTAAATGGTCCACCCGTTGATACTCAACCAACCGTCGCGGAAGGACATCACCATCTTTGCAATGTACCACGACCACCTACATTAAAAAGAAACGGCTTGGATATCAAAACTTTTGAGAACTTTCTCTGGAACCTCCAGGATTCTACGGCAAATTTAGAGCTTAGCGGGATAATATGCTCAGATCGCGACATGACTGACCGCATGGAACTTGACCGAGACTTTTCCCCGAACAAATTTCAATAAAGCCGAAGTTTTTTTTATTTTAAAGGAAGGTTGTCATTCCTTCGAAGCCCCCCGCGTTTCATAGGACGGAACAAAAGACCCGAAGAAGTTGCCCCGGCGGCGTGTGGGCGGAGGATGTCAAGCGTCTCCGTTTCGAGATGTAAGAGTACTTCTCAGTTATCCGTGAGTGGACAGCCCGGGGCCACGCCGGCGGCTACGTGAGACGACGACGACGATACCACATCGATTTCATGGTGAATAGATTAGAACGCAAAACGAAATGAGTCTCCCCGCTTCAATGTGACGAGAGGAACCGCTGGTCGCATATTGTGACCTTGGCTCGCAGACAGGGGGGAGGGGGTTCTAGAAAAGGAGAGGAAATCGAAGAAACGCTGCAGCCCCTATACCAAATCTTAGCAGCGTTGGAAGTGCCTCTCGATAAATTGTGTGTAAATTGTGTGACAAGAAATAGATGCTGGTTACGACGTCCGAAAACAAGCATGATGGCAGAGCCTGGGTTGCTGGGTGGTTCTCAAGCATTGCCCCAGGAGGCGCGATGGTTGATGGTGTCAATATGGACGGTAATGAAATGGTCCAAATGTCATTCTTTCGCACAATGAACCCGAAGTTATGTCCAATAAATACTTCATATGATGAACAAGGTGTCATGGGGAAGCAAAGCGAGAGGTTTGAATATTATAAATATTATTTGGGCGGCTGCGGCGAGTCATCTGTAACACGTCAGGCCCAATTTAGTACCCAGGTTTTGCTGTATGGGATATATCCTCCTCCATGACATGGTCCAAAGTTCTCCATGTCCACAATCGGGCGACCAAGTCTGCCTGTCCAGACTCGGGCGTGATGAATTCGATGGGCCTCACCAGAACCCCAATGGTCCATTCCTTCAAAGAAAGAAAATAAAATAAAAACCGTACGCCGTGCTTCGTTTTTCCTTTTCATGGCCAAAGCCTTCTGAACCATCCCTTAGTTTCACAGGAACAGCTCCTCGGACCTCGTGGTCATGGAGCGGTGTATACGCGGGCTTGCGTACTCGGACATGGGCGAGACCAGAACACTCGGGTTGTACAAGGTGCCGCTCATCATGGCGTCACGAGAGCCGCCCTGATCGGTGGCCCATCCCATAGACTCTCTGCTGTCGTGGCTGGGTGGCGGCATAGGTGTTTGAGGTATGGCCTGCGCAGTCGCTGTGGTGGTACCATGGGCCGTTGATGTGAGCAGATCTCCTGCCAGCGGAATTGTCTGTTGCCGCTCTCCCTGGTACCACCATTGATTTTCAAAGCCGTTGTCGACCGTCATCATGGCTGCAGAGAGCGCCTCGAGCTCTTGCCTCCGCCCCGGGTCGTCCCTATCCTTGGAACCCGGCGTGATCTTCGTCGTGGAAACCTCGCGGAATTTCAAGGACACCTCGGAAGAATAGTCGTCGACTTCGTGATCGTCCGGCATGCCGAACTCGCCGGGCCACGATGAGGCTGACCAAGGCAGCTCGTCCTCGCCGAGTCGAAAGCGTGAGGGAACTTCTGGTAACGCCTTCCAATAATCAGGCGCATGCTGGGCGCGAGGTCTTTGACGCGGTAGCGCTGAGCTACCAAGAGCGTCGGTTTCGGCATCCCAGGGACTGTCATTCCATGGTGGAGGAGCAGAACTGCCCCTCTCGTGTGATGAGCTCGACCGACTCTCCTGTCGAGACAGTCTGCTAGGTGCGTGCTGCGGCGGCATCGGTTGGGTCGGAGGCTGATGGTATTCCTGTACAGGTGGTGACGACCATGTCGTTTGGTTCGCTTGAAAAGCAGGTTCTGTCAAATAGTTTGTATTTGGAGGTGGGACTTGTCTGGGAAAGTGCTGAGCTCGATCGCGAAAGCCCCTAGAGGCATAAGTGACGGAGTGTTGGTTTGGAGCATGTTTGGGCGAAAACGAGACCCCAAACTCGAAGTGAACGAAGATTTGGGGTCGACGGCTCGAATCTGAGGCCATACCGTGATGCATCTGTGACGGAATAGATTCTGTTCTCCAGAGCGCACTCATGACGAAGGGGGGAAAGGGAGGGCGTCTCTGGTTGATATGAAGGACGGGGAGGCGAACGAAGAGCGGGCGCCCTTGGGCCGACGGCGGTCTGAGCTAGCGTGAAATAGGGACAAAGCGGAGATGCAGTCGAGTGAATCCCAAGTAAAGTAAGGTAGTGCCAGTGCCCGTACGTATGTACACGGGGCCGAGCTTGGGCTTGGGCGCTAGTGTAAAAGGTATGTGTGATATGCTGCACCAAGCTACATACAACGGACAACCAGTATTCCAGTGAGGTAGCTTAAATGAGACTCCAAAGTGAAGTATAGGCTGACTGGCTGCCGCTGGCTGTGCCTGGTGAGGAAATGGGAGATCAGACGGGGCTGCGGTTCAGCGTATGAAGGATGTAAGCGGTTGTTTTGTCAAGCTGCTGGGATAAGTCAAGAGAGAGGGCGACGGAGACTAGAACGGGCATGACATGATATGAGTACGTCCGAAATGTCGAGACCAGGAGGGGCGAGCGGCGGCCACAAGGGCCAAGAGGAACTCGAAGGATGAGGGGGTTTGTGGCGGAAGCAGCAAGACACCGCCCAGCACAGGGTCTGGTCTTACCCAACACCCAAGACCACAAGAGAAGAGTCTCCAGCAAGCAAAGCCGGCGCAGGGTGTCCGAGAGGCCGGGGGACGAGGACGCCAGGAGGGGCCGGCGGGGGCAGGGATTTGTGGCACCAGGACCTGATGTAAGGCGAGGCGGGAGTTGGCGGTGGGAGGAAAAGGAGGAGGGGAGGCGAGGTCGAGACGATGGAGGGCGGCTGAGGCAGCAGAATAAACAACCCCCCTCCCCCCTTCAAGAAAAAACCCACCGTGTGAGCGACCCGTATCTGTGGGTAATGGCGGGTGACAAGCGGCAAGGTGAGATCAGGAAGGCAGGTTTTGTAGGTACTAGGCAATGTAGTTGGTCTGATGCACAGCACGTCCCGAATGCCGGAACCTGTCCATCAAGTAAGTACCTACTTGGCTTTCGGACCTTGTCAAAAGTACAGCCCCTCGACGCCTCGTTTGTCTGGCGCAATAGGTACACCGTACCAGCTTCGGATGAAATGTTCTGGGCGAAGCCGAAGCCGAAGCCAGGGAAGAAGAGACCCGGCAGAGCTGGTCTAATCTAACCCATCCCTTACCTGTCTCTCCCATTAGTTCAAAAGTGGGAGCAGGCGAGATGGGCAGTTCAAGACGAGATGGGGCCCGAATACGGCCAGAGGAGCATGCCAAGATCAAGGGCGAAGACGAAGAATGGAGCGGCCTGGGGAAGAGAGATCACGACAGCGGTCTGTCCGCGTCCGTGCCGCGTCTGTTGCCGTTACTGACGGCTTGTTAGCGTTGGTCAAGGCCGAAGGGTGGACAAGGTGAGATGTGGCGGGGGATTGGGCCCCGCGCGGAATTCCCTTCCAGATTGAAGATGAAAAAATGTGGTGAAATGAGCGGGCAGTAGCCAGCAAAGACTGCAGCAGAGTGCAGCTGCACAGCAACATGGAAAGAAAAAGGGCGGAATGGCGCGGGGGCTTGGTCCGACTTGGAGATGTTGGAAGGATGAGAAACCCTGGAGGGCCGACGACCTGTAGTCTACTTTGTAAGTCGAGAGACTCTCCAGGGTACGTAGCTTTTCTTCTTCGCCTTCCACGGTTCCACCTCTTTGTACGTACCATGGCGTACTTGCGATGTACATACCGTACTCTTCTTGTACGGAGTATCTGTTTAGACGTCTATTTCGTCACGTTAAGCACCCAGCACTGAGCGTTGTTTCCGGGCACAATTTCCCAAACACAGTAGAAAGCCACATCAACCAACCTGCAATCCCAATGGAAAGCATTTCAACCCGGCTCATGCTAGACCAGTGGACTTCCGTTGCGGCACTGGTAGCGGCTGACTGAGGATGGCGCCGCCAGAGTGCCACCAGTGCAGGTTTGCACCGAGGGGCTTGCCCTCCCCTGCGCTGCGGGAAAGTCGAGACCAGGGTGCCATGGTGTTAGGAAGCCAGGGTACGTACGGAATTAGGAGGGCCCATAAGATGCCCTGGGTCCATCCTGAATCCCCAGACCCATCTCTAGCTGGTCATTGGGACGCAAGCCCTCCAAAGGCTTTCGACCACAATGTCCCCTTTCCCATTTCCACACAAATCCCAAACTAGTCTTATTTGATGATCAGCATCAGTTTCCTCGGCCCGCTGCTCTGGCCCGGCATCAATAGTCACCAAGCCCGGGACACAGCTACATGTCTGCCATCATGAACCCGTGTTTTGGACAAGAGATGTGTGCCCCATTGAAAAATGATGAACGAGGGAAGCAGAAGTCGAAGTTCTCTCCTTGCCGACGGCGATATTTGCCCCCACCTCCGCCTCCAGAGTCCCTCCTGTCAGCCATGATACACTACTCTACTCGGTACCAACCGGGGGATTTCTTTTTCGAGTCCGCCGATCAATACCGGCCACTACCAATCAACGGGGCATGATTGGAGGGGCTCGTGGTAATCGTCCTCGGAGACTAGCCCGTGTAAAACGAAAACCCCGTCTGTGGCTGCGTGGAACCGCGTCTCGTAGACCGTCCTCGGTTCGACAATCAGGCAGCCATATTAAAATCCGGTGCATGCCCGCCTTCGTGTTACCCGCTTGTGGAAGTAGGATATCGATCCTTGGGGAAATGCCTCCACCTATCGTCGGGGCCGCCGCCGCCGCCGCCGCCAAGATGCTCACCGCGGCACGCTGCACTCGTGCCGAGGCCCCTTAGGTCCAACGATCCTCGGGTCGCACAGTCTTGACAGGCTAACGATGCCGTCCGGACCAGCACAGGCACCGCGCGGTCAGGGTTTGGACAAGAGGCAAAAAAACGATGGAATCTTCCAAGCCGACTTCCACGGGTGGGCCGGTCAGCACCCAAATGACCCGGCCGTCCATGTAAGTTGGAACACACTGCTGCACGGCATTCAAAGCCCCGTCCCCTGACGATGACATATACAGTCCCTCGCTACCCCAAAACAAGGAGATGGAAAGGAATGCCGAGAATGGAATGAGTTCCCCTCCCCCCCTGGGAGACTTTGTTTGGCTTCTGGTCGAATCAATGCCGGCGTCTGTCAAAATTACAATTTGTCCGAACAGCAATCAGCAAGACACATCCCCCCCGTCTCGTGACACTCTGGTACTTCAATCCTCGCTCCTTACGTAAGGTATATGCCCGACAATTGTCTGTCTGTACCACAGCCACACAGGACAGCATTGGCGATGTTCTACACCCGGGCAAAGGTGGCTTAAGTCTCTCTATTTTTGGTCCCTTACCAATCCGGCACACTCTCCCCCAGGAAGCCGGCCCGGCCCCCAAGTCTCCACTGAAACCCCCACATCCTCATCCGCCTCCGCCTCCGTCCTCCGATCCTCGCATCCGGTTCGGGGTATGGTGCCTTCGGAGAGTTTCCCCCCCCCCCCCCCCCCCCCTCCTTCAACTTTTTTGAGCCTCAATTCACGGCAGCCTGGATACTTTGGGTCGCATTGGTGGTTCCCACCCCCAGATCGCCCTCAGGCGCCTGGCATCAGCGCGATCCCCCCGTTAGACAGACGCCGCAAAGCGTAGCCCGAAAACCCTGCGGCCGCTTCAGGAACCCTTATCCCATAAAGGACGAAGGAGCCTTATGAACTTCGCCTCTTTGCTTCTCTAATTTGAGGCAGATTTCCCATTCCGAATCCCACTTAGGAATATCCCGTCGCCAATCTTGACCGTGTCTCAACTGGCATTGCGCAGCCCGTCATTCATCGTGCCACGCGCTGTCCACTAAGTCTTGACACCGACCGCCATCGTCACGACCATCGCACTTGGATAGGATCCGAGCTGCATTTACCATCAAGCACGGCCACACATAGACAACTCTATGTCGTTCAAGACCTTCCCAAACCATACATTCATTCCCCTTCGGTTTTCCGTATCGCACGGACTGCTAGCTAACCTCGAGCAGTTTTCCTCCGTCGCCCCAGCGTCATCCTGCAGCTACGCCTCCTCCGCCTCGTTTGGGGCGCGGGAGGAGTTCGGACGGGTCTTGACAGCGTCCAGAAGCATCGGCATCCCAACTCTGATGGTCTGACCAGACGGTTTGTTTGTTGCCAAGCCACCTCAGCCCTGCTCCGGGGCGAACGCTACCGGCATCGTCAGTGTCATGTCAACAGCAAATGCTCGTGTCGCTAGAGATCTCGCCACAACATCATGGGGAACTCTCCTTGGCAACCAATCACTCTCCTGTTGAACGCTGAAGTTATTTCAGTATACTCAAGGCTAAGTGCAAGGTGGGCCTGTGCAATAAAACTACGAAGCATTGCGATCAAATGAGAACTGCGGCAAATACTCTGAAGCAACCCACGCAAACAACGCCCAAATACTTACACAGCACCAGTCCCCTTGTTTCCCGTCCGCGTCTCCGAGCTTCCCGTCTCACTGACGTGCTCCCCTTCCCAGAATCGGTCCAGTCTGCGATCCCTGCCTTGCGCCACACCGACCAGATCAAACGGGTCCACCACTGTCACCCAAAACGGCCGCGGGTCCTTCCATCCGGGCCCATCCACCTCGGTGACCCCGTCTTTGGCGAGGTACACCGTGTACTTCTCCGGCAGGTACCTGCGCGGGTGCCGCACATTGAACATGACGACGTTGGCCAGCATCAGGCTCGCCTCGAACACGTAGAAGAACCACTCGTGCCGGATCACCGCCGGGACCTCGGCGACGTCCACGTCCGGACCCCAGCGCATCTCCGCGACGCCAAAGTACTCGACAATCCGGAACATCGTCCGCGCGAGGATCAGCACGATGCTGACGTAGAGCGTGACCAGCGGCTCCCGAACCCCGCGCCGGCCCGCCACGCCGGCGTGCACGCAGCGCCGCTGGAACGTGACGGCTAGGACGACGAAGCACGCAATCACAAAAACCTGCAGTAGCAGGCTCGCCTTGATGAGGGCGTGGCCCGTTGACATCTCCCGTGGCGAGAGGGACTGGTTCGCGCTGTAGCTGGCGCCCCACCCGTTGAGCGCCTCGACGATGCCGGAGAAGAAGGCAAACGTGCTCAGCACGCGGCCTGGGTGAAGTGGGGAGCAGTAGGGGACGTAGTAGAGGACGCGGCCGAGGATGTGGTAGTTGGCCAGCTCGAGAAGGGGTCTGTTAAGCAGTGCTCGCATGTGAGTTGATGATCTCTCTTCTAGGGGCGTGTTTGATGGCGGGGCCGGTCTACTCACGGCGCTGCGTACACCAAGCAAACCGTCGCGATGAAGGTGTCGAGGTTGTCATAGTTCCACGCGCCGTAAATTCTGACGGCGAAGCCCACGGTAAAGAGTAGGCAGCAGAACGAAAACAGGCCGGTGATTTTGAAGAACCTGTAGTGGCTGTCCGGGCAACAGCTGTCAACAAGGGCCTTGGGCATTCGACAACCCTCGACGGGTCGTTTCGAAGGGAACACTTACTAGCACTGCCAAAAGTGCAGTACACCAGAAACGGCAAACGCTATCGCGAAGAAGAAGGGCGCGCCCTTGTTGGGTGCGTAGAAAAAGTAGCTCCCATCAACTGAGTCTTGTTAGAGGAGTGCATTTGATAAGTCTAGTCCCAATGGCTTACCGTAACTGCCATCCGTCATATTGTTAGCCGGTCGAATGGGCTCTTCCACCGGTTATCTTGTTTATTTCCTTCTCGAATTCTGTTCCTCTTCTCCTCTTCTGTCCCCTTAAGCCCTTCAAATAGACAGCCACTCTGAATTGTCAAGACGGATGGTCATGCGGAACCTCGCGATAAAAATACTGATGAGTCTATTTATTCCCAGGACCATGACCAAGGACGCGATGCGAGAGTCGCCCGTTATATTTACTACAAGACCAGTTCCTCTTCCTCTTTTGCGGTTTTATTAAAAAGGAGGGTTCTCACAGAAACACGTTACCTTGTCTTTGGGAAGCCGTAGAAGCTGTTTTCAAACCCGACCAATACGCAACATCAGCCTCGCCGGTTGAGCCCCCCCCCCAATCGACCAATCGCATCCCTCGCTTGAATACGATGGCTTACTAGAGATGACCCGAGTGACGCAGGGCGATCGGAATATGTTTGGTTATAGCTCGAGGTACTCCACCCTGATTCGTCCCATCGAGAAACGGCACACACTTGGCGACAGACCGTGAATATCATTTACCTCTTGTTCGGAATGGAAATGAGCCCGCTCGCGAGACAACCCTACGCCGATGTGTGGCTTTCGTCGTATCTCGCATCGGGCCTGAACCCTCCCACAACCGAATCACGACGAGGCTCTGCGCGATACGGTACCTGTACCTGGTCATGGTACTCCCCCTTGGCTGGAAATCCTGCTAGAGTTCGGCGAATCGAAGGCATGCTCATGAGGATGATCCGTAGTGATAAGCGTGGCCTCAATGCGGCATCCTAATCCGTCGAGACATATGTGACTGCTTACATCCTCCGGTATCCGGGTCATGGATTTAAAAAAAGGTTAAGGAACATCTTCAAGACGGTGAAGTGGATTCTTCCCTGGATGGTACCTCATGGAATTGGAGTATCAAATAAATGTCTCGTATTGTCAACGGTAGAAAAGTGACGGGAAGCCCATCCTACCATTCCCATATTTGTACATCAGAAGAAAAAGAGGAAGCAAAGGAAAATCAAGGTCAGCCAACGACTGTACTGGTTGTGTTGGGCACAAATTTGTCGACCACGAAGTCCAAAGCCAGTCTCCATTTGATTTCCAAAGACGACGGCGCGGAGCCTCACTTTGCCCTTGAAAAAGAAAACGCCCAAAACTCTCCATCCCAGATGCAGTCCCTAGCGGGAAAACGTACAATTGTCATACATGAACTCATTACAGACCGTCGCCCTGTGTGGGCTTCAGTCGACCTCCCAACCCCGGCCCGTCCCGTTTGCATTGTCGGTGGCCGCGTCACTATCGGCATCATCGCCGCCGATGACGCTGCTCGCGCGTGAAGACTCGACCTGGCTGAGGTAAAAGTCATCGTTCTCGCCCCAGCTATCATACTCGTCGTCAGAGTAGTCCCACTGCACGGGGATGGTCTCTCCGCCCTCGCCGAAACCGAACATCATGCCACGCCATTGCCCAGCAGCGATCTTAGCGGCCACCTGGAGCATCAGGGCAATAAGATGGCTCGGCGGACCCAACAGAACCTCGCAAGTTTTGGACACGATAGCCATGGGAATCCTGCGGACAAGTTCCAGTCGACTGCGCAGCGGGTGGTGCCTGGCTTGGGTGTTTGAAGGAGCAAACAAGTTGGCCGCCGTAGGAAGAGGCGACAGAGCCCTGTGGCCGACCGAAATACCGCTCGTTGTTGACCGATGGCGAATGTACGGGCGACGTGCAACCGCTGACGTAGTAGCTTCATCCTCCGAGAGGGCTACCTTGTCAGGTTGTTCCACCACCTCGGAGGCAATATCCGGTGCAGTAGCCGCGCTTTCCTGCGAGCTGTCATCCGTAAGAGACGAAGTAGCATCCCACGTGCGTCGAGTCTCTGGGGTGACAGTCAAATCCGAGATGTCGCGATAGTGCCAAGGTTTCTTCGGAATCAGAATGTTATCGTGGGGGTAGGGGAACCTTGTGGGAGAGGCATCCGAAGCAGGGGACCGAGGAACTGGTGTGACCGGCGAATGCCAAGACCGGGAGCTATGGAACGAATCTGCCGATCCTGTGGGTGACACCGCATCATCCAGGATCGGGGTCGATCTCATGGCCGACTTGGATGGAGGCGAAGTCACAACCGTCAGCTGAGGGGGCACAAGGGCTCGGCCGGCCCTGAAGCCGCGGAGTTTCTTGCGTCTGCCGCCCACGACTCCGCTGCCTTCAAGTACTGCCTCTTCTTCGGACCCTGAGTGTGACTCGATACCCGATGCATTCTCATGGGCATTGTCCGCCTCGACCTCGGGAACAATTGCGGGCTCGTCTACAGCCGGTGCAGGCTCGAGTGCAGCAGCGGCCATCTTGTACTCGTAGTTGCGAATAACGTCGTAAATATTTGTGGGCGTCGGTGTGGTAGTTCCAGCCAGCAGTGGTGTCTTGGGGGGCACCTCCACAGTGATGAGCTGCTCCTTGATTTCGTTCGGGGGAGAACGAGGTTCTGCTGGTTGCTCGCAGCATACGGCGGTATCTGTGCAAACATCTGTTCTGATGTCCCTAGGAGCGCTTGCCAATGTAGACACCTCGAGAGCCCCTGAGGGCATTTGAAGGGTTTCATTGTCCTTTCGGCGACCAAACATTTCTGTCGGGAGCGCTGATGCAGAAGTTGATGGCGAACCGGTCTCAGGCTTCGAAACCAGAGCATCCGTAACTGTGGCCGCTTTGGCGCTGTCCAAATCTCTCGCGTCACACTGTACTTCCCTAGCAGGTCGAGGCATTGTCGATTGGGCCGCAATTAAACTGCTCAACTCTGCATTGGGCTCATCATCCTCGACATCCGCTTCCTCGGCGATCGAATCCTCGGCTGCGGTAAGATTGTGGATTTCGTAAACCGCGGATGCTTCTTTGTCTGCTACATCGATAGCCTGTTCTTCCTTCCCAGCTACCATTTGGAATGCCGTCTCGACAACCAGGCGGGGAATATCCTCCACTGCTTCTTCGGTTTTCATGTGCGACTCTGTCGCAGGAGCGGTTGTCTCAGTCGCTTCCATTGTAGAATACTGCTCGTCCTCCTTTGACTCGGCGAATGCTGGTATCTCTGTGCTAGGCTCTCGCGACCGGGAACTCGACCGCACGTCATTGCTGATAACTGAAAGACGACGGCCGCGAAGCGAGGTTGTCGAAGCTCTTCTGCCAGTATTGGGGGTCAGAGCCCTCGGGGTCGGCGAAGCCTCAACCTCGTGAGCCGGTGTGGATAGAACTGGCAGGGCTCCCTTTACGGGAGGGGTCCACGGCCGCTTCTTGACGGGCGTCTTTGGCTTGTCGGGGAGGACGATGGTAAACGATCGTTTGAAGGGGCATTCCGTCTTCTCGAACTGAAGAATCTGGTCCCAAACCCCTTTAAGTGCGACGGCGAGCTCCTGTTCATCAGGATTGGTGACGGGGATCTCTATCCTCCAGTAATTGGGCCGACGGATCTGTAGGACAAATTTGCTCGAGTCTTCGGCAAGGGCCCAGCATTGGCTTTTCGGCAACATTGGCTGGAGGGCGGAACCGCAATTAAGAAAGGCCACAGAACCGGTGCGGTAGATGCGAAACGGGCCTACGAACGCGTTCTTCTGTCAGCAGCGGCTTGCAAAGGGACGCCGTACGACCTACCGATTGCAATGGTTCTTTCCAGCTGCGAGTAGGCGGATAAAAGGCCAGGTTCATCGGTAAGGCCGCGACCCGGGCTTCGGGGGCGACCTCTGGAGACGGCAGTGAAGGCGACGATTTTGACATTGGGATGGTTGTAGAGTGTCTCGATGAGACCGCCGGCCGAGGAGGAAGGGCGGGACATCTGCGTCGGTACGGGAGCAGTCGCGACGCGGCGAGGAAGCGGATAGGTAGGGCGAAGAGACTCCATCGTGGTGTCCCTGGCGAGGGAAGCGGAGGCAAATCGGTCGCGGGGGCAATGTCGTCACGTAAGGGTGGGAGTTGTCAGCTGATGGTCGAGAATTAAGAGTGCGACTTGGGTCATATCGAAGCCGAGGTCGAGGACATTGCAGGGTCAACGAGGAGGCGGAGAGACTGTCGACGTGTGTCGGGATACGATGCTCTCTCGATTTCCGTTGCGTTGGTTGGCGCGCCCGCCTTCGTCCACGGGGCAATGCAGACCGCAGGAGGCAGAGCCAAGACAAGAGAGATAATGTAGAAGCGTAAGGGATCAGGTTGCAAGGGAGGGTGGGATTTTGGACGGAAGGAATCCGATGGAGAAACGGGTCCAGCGGCGCGGACGTGGATGTATGGTGTGTATGTGGATGCGGGTGTGGATGGATGGGTTATGGGCGTAGGCCCCCTTTTGAGCCGAGCGAGTATCGGACAAGGACAGTCAGTCAGTCAGTGTCTTGCTCCTAGGTCTCAGTACCGGTTAGATGAAGAAGAGACAGTTTGTGCCACCCACCCAAGACAGCACAAACTAATTAAGTAGGAGAAAGAGAGAAAAAGAGGTGTTGCCAAAGAAGCGAACGAGTAGTTTGGAGGGGAAGGATGTTGATAATCGAATTTGGATAAGAGAGTGAAAGAGATCAAGAGAGAGAGAGGGAGGGAGGGAGGGAGAGAGACCGGGCTGTTGAGGAAGTATGGAAAAAAAGAAGAAAAAGAGAGAAACCAAGGTCACGACAAACAGGAAAAAAGGAAGCGTGGACGGATTTGCCCATGGTTCGACCAGGGGGTCAGCAATGTCACGGCTTGTCGGGGACTCGTTCGAGTAAAACACGCGCCGACGAGGGGGGAGGGCGGGTCGTTTCTTGGGGTTTCTGCCGCTACCGGGTTGGTGTTCTTCGCGTCGCCGTTTGACTCTTATACAGTACTCTGCATCCGTACTTTACCTAGGTACCTTGAGTATGTGAATTGATAGCGATTGATGGACGGAGGACCCTCGCGCCACGCCGCTGCCTTTTTCTCTCCCTTTACCCAGTAGATGGCTAGGTACTCAAGTCGATTGATTCACTCATACGCGTTAACATACCTACAGACACCTACTGTAGGTACTCACTGGTTGCTACCCTCACTCACCACTGGCAGACTCGAAATGAGATGGCATTGGTTTCGACTTGGCCTTGTACTTAGTGCTCGCCACTGGGCAATCATAGGAGAGTCACACCATTCCACCATTGCGGGAGCTTGATACATACGCATTGCACCTTGTGTGCAGGCTTTTCACATGCTCTTTCGTCGTCGTATCTGAAGGTTGAGACTGTCTGACTGTCCCTATTTCTCCTCCTCGCCGCAGCCCATCGCTGTTGTTATTATTACTCCGCTATGGTCTCTCGTCTACCCCTCTCCCAATGCACGGAGAGTTACCAAGATAGATGTGGGAGGAGAAGCTAGCAAGACTAAGATCCCGCGAATTGCGCCCTCGTGGTGTGCCCGGCCCTGTCTAGAGCTGGAAATGGAGATTACAGATTACGCAAGGGGAGTCAGTCAGTTAGCCAGCATGCTCGCTCGCAATGACGCCGGAGTACATGGGCGTCGCAACGGCGGGGGCAGCCGACGCATCCCAGCTCAACCGCATGCAACCGTTACTTGTGGACTGTGATGAGTATAAAGAGTAGTGTGTTATATCCGTCGTGTTAGTGTAGTGTAGGACTATGGGGAGGCATATGGGGGAAGCAAGGGCGCCAAATATGAGATGGGGTGCCCAACACAATTCCATTGGCAACTGGGCGCAGACAAATGTCGTTTCTTTGATTTCAGCTCCGCCTCATTCGGCTCCAGTCAAGCTCGTGTTGCCTCATCATTCAGTCTCTCACCGCATTCTCCGGAAGAAACCAAGTAGTTTCCGAGGTGCATGGCTTCTTCTAGAGCTCAGGGTCGCCCCCCCCCAGGACAACCGCCGCCTTTTTTGGGCCGCTTGTTTCGTATCGAGCAGCATTCTCTTGGCCGTGGGTAAAAAAACAATAATTTGTTTACAAAAAAATCCTTGAATTATTTCATTTTCTTGAGAATAGAGAAATCCTATTCAGGAACGTGCTTCCGGCTGAGCTCCGAGCTCCCATGAGCTTCGAGCAATGCATGCAGGGGTCGCAGCTCCTGGCTCTAGGCCGCCAGTTAACGCATTCTGGGATGCAAGTTCGACGCGTGCGCGCTGCATCCGCCACCGCACTCAACATGAACCGATGCCACGGCCCACAAGTCTAAATGACTTCTATCCACTCAGCATTCTGCCACTAAGTACGTACCCTGCCAATTATGTCACACTAACGACCTACGATAAGATAAGAAAGTACCAGCCGCACTGTCAGCTGCCAATTGCGCACCAGCCACGTCGTGCTTCCGACAGTCCCGACAAGCCGCGTAAAGCTATGGATACGTACCGCCGCTGTTCCTGGAAGGGTGTCGTCATCGTCTATGCCCGCCACGGTTGAGTCCGCTAGAACTCCTGCAGCAGACAATTTCAGCTCAGCTCAGCTCAGCCTGCCCCAGCCTGAGTGAGAGCTTGCGTGCCCCTCCATATCCCCTCGACATTTTCCTATCTTCAAACCCAAAGCAACCTCCCGCCGTGATCGGCATACCCCGTGTTCGGCCAAGCAATTCTGAAATCAACATGGCGACCGCTGAGAAGCGCAAGTCGCTCGGCAAGCTCGACAAGCAGCTCGATGAACAGCTTGACAAGCTTCCCTTCGACAAGGAGAGGTTGAAGCAGGAATTTGACTTGTCCCACTTCGATTTGAACCAAATCCTGCGCGGCATCCAGTTGACGCTGGTAGGAGGTCAGTTTGAGAAGAGAACCTCAGCTTCGACTCCTCTACGAGACAAGTGCTAATGCCGACTGCCGTCAAAGCTCACCGGGCGCTACAGAATCCTGCTTTGTTCACCTCGGACCATTACCGACAGGCCGGCATCGCCGTCTTGAGCGGCCTCGCCATCCGTCTTGTCATTTCTATTCCCGTGAGCACAGTCCCCAGCTCGAGCCCACGCAGTGTTCGACCTGCTCTTTTTGCTGCACACAGTCTTGACATTATTACTAGATCATTGGCGTAAGAGTTCTTCTTTGGACTCTCTCACTGTTTGTGAGCCTGGACCATGTCACCTGGGACGATCAGATCGTCGGGGGTCTCAACTTCATTGAGGAATACGTGCTGCAGGTCCCCTTCTTCCTGATGGCCCTGATGCGCTACGTCACGCCAACTCTCGACAACATGTAAGTGCCTATGCTGGTTTCCATATACTTGCCTCCCTCTGACCACCAGCTAGGTTCATGGACTCGCTGAACTGGGTCGACAAGACATACGTCCACAAGCACAAGAACGAGGACCCCGATAAGCTACGAGACATGTATTATCCCAACCTGAGGACGTACAAGGTCAGCGACGGCAGCACTCACACGACAAGCACCGCCGAGGCCATCAGCATGTTTTTGTACCGCTTTGCTAGGAAAGGCGCCATCTCCCTCGCTGTTTTCGCTCTGTCCTATCTTCCCTTCGTGGGCCGATTCGTGTTGCCTGCAGCCAGTTTCTACACATTCAACAAGGCGGTTGGTCTGGGGCCAGCTTCTCTCATCTTTGGAACGGGTATTTTCTTGCCCAAGCGTTACATTGTCATCTTCCTGCAGAGCTACTTTGCCTCGAGAAGTCTGATGAGGGAGCTGCTAGAGCCTTACTTCTCCCGCGTCCATTTCACCAAGGAGCAGAAGAAGAACTGGTTCCGCAACCGTGAGGGTATCTTATTTGGCTTTGCCATTGGCTTTTACACCCTGATCAAGATCCCCCTTGTCGGGGTCCTGATCTACGGCATTGCTGAGGCATCGACGGCGTACCTGATTACCAAGATCACGGATCCCCCCCCGCCTGCCACTGAGAGGGTTGCTTTTGCCGAGAGCCAACAAGAGTGGACCAACAAGCACGAGTTCCTCAACCTGTCGCTGAGCGAGATGGATGCTATCCATCTCAAATCTCGCCCCCCGAATTCTACAGGGGACACTCAAAAACACGAGTAAGAACGTTGACAGACGTCGGGAATCCCCATGGATAGAGACTACTCGCCTGTACGTGCTGCGCCACTAATAGTGCCGCCTAATGACAAGAGGCCTACCTTCGTCCGAGACTGGGATTACACGGGTGTATGCGTGGCATCAATAGATCAGATTAGCAAACCCTCGGCTACGCGGGTGAACGAAAGGCAGAACGTTCTCAAGGATCATGCATATTGACCATATCTCATGCTGCCCATTTGCGCCTCATCCCTCTGACTCTTGTCGCTCACACTGGGTTTTACGGTCTGTCATGTCGACTCTGCTCTCTGTTCCAATTACCGGAACAGCACGAGAATGGCAACGACAGGGGATAGCGGACATGAAGGTCGGGCGACAAAGCGTCCGCCTATTTGCCTTTTATTCCGCGCCGAAGACACAACTTAGATGCCGAGATAACCACCCACGGACCTCTATATCAATTACGTTTTATGATAGGAAGTCATGCGGCATGAGATCACCATGCCTTCTTATCGATTGGGTTGGAGTCGGCCGGCGGCGGAGCCAATGCGGGGATTGTCAAGAACACGCCTCTTACGGCATTGGGGCAGCTCGCTCTTATCAAGCTCCGCACTTTGCTGCCGGCAGCGGTACAGCGTTGCCAGCAGCTCTTGCTATCGTCTCGTGCTCCGATTGATAGTCAATTTAGGTACGTATGCGGGTGAAGCGTCTCATTTGCCGGGAAAGCCAGCTCCGAGGAGGCCAGGGCGGGGTAATTTGGATGGAATAATCTGGATGCAGGTGTATATCTAAGAGGGAGGACCGTTGAGGCTGGCTGGAAGTGGCATTTTTCTAGTCGCAAGTGAAGTGTTCCATTCTCGTATCTTCAATCCAACTGCCTCTTCAATTCGATTCCGTCTGTATATTGATCCAAGATGGGCAAAACTGGTATCCGTGCCGCGAACAAGGTCAGCTTGGACAAGCCGGCTTCTGAGCAGCCTGGCCTGCATGTATGTACGCCTGTTACCATCAGACGGATGGGACAAAGTACTGACAGACAATTGATCCAGAACAGATGGCATCCCGATAGTAAGAAGAAATGCTTGCCCAAGGTACATGCAAGTCATGAGATTGTACTGACTCCCCCAAGTCCCCTTCGCCGGCACCATCAAAAATGGCGAGACGGTCAAAATTGAATGTGTAGATTGGTATACCCAAACCTTTCCTCGTCTCTCATTGAATGTATCCATTCTCACATTTATCACACTAGGACCGGCGGCCAGATCGGCAATAATGACTCGGCAGATGACGTGCTCAATGTCGACCTGACCAAGATTCACTACCTCAGCGGGCCTTTCGAGGTTGAGGATGCCCAGCCGGGTGACCTGCTGCTCGTCGAGATCATGGATGTCCAGCCGTTCGAGGACCATCCGTGGGGGTTCACGGGCGTGTTTGACAAGAACAACGGTGGCGGCTTTTTGGATGAGATTTATCCTACCCCGTTCGTAGTCTCCTTCTATCTCACATCCGTGCCCAGGGGCTCTTGGGCTACTGGGCGATGGCATCGTACAGCTCAGCTCGACTAACCTGACGCCCAACCGGCTCACACGCACAGTGCCAAGGCCATCTGGGATTTTGAGGGCATCTACTGCACCTCGCGACACATCCCCCACGTCAAGTTCGCGGGGCTCATCCACCCGGGCATTCTAGGCTGCGCGCCCTCAGCCGAGGTGCTCGACACGTGGAACACGCGCGAGGGGGAACTCATCGCCGCCAACAAGCTCGAGCGTGACGTCGCGAAGCCCCCCGAGCCCGTCAACGTCCACGCCGGCGGCGCCGACGAAGCACTCACCGAGAGGGTCGGCAAACACGGTGCCCGGACGATTCCTGGACGGCCTGAGCACGGCGGGAACTGCGAGTGAGTGAAGACGAATAAACACCCCTCCCCTCCCGCGTGATACTGAGACGGGATGAGCTAAACTTAATATGTAGTATCAAGAACTTGAGCAGGGGTAGTAAGGTCTACCTACCCGTCCATGTCGCCGGCGCCAAGTTCAGCGTTGGCGACCTACATTTCTCCCGTAAGCCACCCGTCCCGTTCGTTACCATTAGGTTGTTTGTGCTGAGTGAAACCGACCGCGAACAGAGGGCGACGGAGAAATCTCCTTCTGCGGCGCCATCGAGATGGCGGGCGTCATCACCATCAACTTCAAGGTCATTAAGAACGGCGTCGCCGACCTGGGTCTCAAATCACCCATCTACATCCCCGGCCCTGTCGAGCCGCAGTTCGGCCCCGGGCGGCACATCTATTTCGAAGGATTCTCTGTTGACGAGCACGGAAAGCAGCACTACCTTGACGTCACTGTCGCCTACAGGCAGACGTGTCTTCGTAAGTCTGACGTGGTCGTTGTCGTTGTTGGCCCCAGTCTCTTGCGTGTAGACTCCTCGTTGCCATTTTTTTTGTTATTTCTTTTTGCTCTCTTCAGCAAGGCCGACCATGGGATGCGAGGACAACCCAAGAGACACACGAGCGTTGGTGGTTTATGCTAAACAACGCAAAACAGGCGTCATCGAATACCTTCGCCGCTTCGGCTACAGTGATTACCAGACCTACCTCCTCATGTCGTGTGCGCCGATCCAGGGGCACATCGCCGGCATTGTCGACATCCCCAACGCGTGTACGACCATCGGCCTCCCAATGGACATTTTCGACTTTGACATCTCGCCCGCGCTTGGCAAGGTCGAGAAGCGCGACATGGGAAAATGTGCTTTCGTGACGGGCGTCACCGAGGGCAAGGTCGAGAAAGGCGGGGAGAACAGCGAGCATAGCTTCGGTGGCGGGCTGACGTATAGAAAGAGCTCGTAGAGGGCAATGTTTCTTCTGCATCATCATCTTCTTGTTCTTCTTCACTTGGGCGGCTCCTTGAGTCGGAGTTCTTCTTGCGTGTGAGGTTGAATGAGACTTTGGTCCAGGGGTTGAAGGACGTTGAAATCATCAGCGTAGCAATGGGATTGCATCGTGTCGGGTCATTTGTCTTTCTGTATACGAGTGGTGCTAATGAGATAGCCTGTGACGGCCAGTGATATCGCCTGCTCCTGTTTGAAATCATGATCATAACTAGGTCCTGAAGTCCTCAACCAAAGCATCCCGGGACCCAACTCCACCCCAAAATGCGTCGTAATTTTGCCAAGATCTCTAGTGAATCAAAAGTCGGGAATCTCGGCCATCGAAGTGTGTCCCGTCTCGCCAGTGTGAATGCTGGCTTCGGTGAGACCAGTACCTAACCACTCGCAACCGGGAGCGTTGCACTTGCGAAGAGCGCTATCGCCGAAGCCGGCCGCGGCACCGGCAGCACCATGACCAGAAGGCTCATCTTTGATCTCACTGAAACCAGAGTGACCACTCGCTTTGGCGTGCTTGTTGGCCTCATTCTGACCGCTGCCAAGCCAATCGCAGCCCGGGACGGTGCAACGCAGCAGAAACTCGGTGGTGTCGGTGAAATAGTGCATCTCGTGCAGCTTGCGGATGAGGGCGCGCGTCTTATCGAGGATCTCGTCGTCTGAGGTGCTCCAGTTGGTGCGGTCGAGCTCAGGGGGCAGGTCGGAGTGAGTGTAAGGCGGCTCCGAGGGGCTACAGGCGATGCGGTCGTAGTGGATACCCGAATAGACGAGGATGCAGCGCGAATCTTTGTTCTCGCCGAAGCGGAGCGGGCTCTGAGACTTGACGTCAAAAGCGACTACCTCGAGGTCGAAAAGGTCCGAGAAGATGCCCAGCTCGATGGCGCCGCCCCAGCGCTCGGGGTCCTGGATCGTGCGGATGTACTTCTCCACTGGCATGTCGAGGACGGCCTCGGGGTAGTCGTCTGGGTGCTGGCGGATGTAGTCTGCGACCATCTTGCGGAGCTCCTTGGCTTCGAGCTGCTTGCCAGGTATGGCGCCGCCGAAGGCGGTGAAGAGACAGCTGTTATCGTCCGGCATGACCCGAAGGACTATAACATGTTAAGAGGGTTCTAGAAGTTATGGGGGAAGAGGCGTACGTACGCAAAGTCGACTCGCGCTCCGGCCAGGGGATGCTGATGTCGGATGGGGTCGCATCGGCATCTGAGTCGAGGCGGGCCTTCTTAACTGCCGGACCGCCAGCTTCCACACCTCGCGAGGCGACGGGAAGAGCAGCGGGCGGAGGGGTGATGGCTCGGGGCTGGGCGGGCTCAATGCTGAAAGACTGTCCATTTAAACCTAGGTCCTTGGCATTGACGTCCTTCTGCCCGAGGGTCAGGGTTTGGAGAGGCCATCCGTATTTGAGGTTAAAGTCTGCGATTCCCGTCTTGTCTTTGATTTCGTTGAAGAGGTCACCAACGGTGGCGGTATCCTCAAGGGAGACGACGCCGGTGCCTCCCGGACCCTTGTATCTAGCCCTCATACTGTTGTTGTGTAGTGGTTTGAGAAGGCCGAGACGGGGTCCGAAACGTGCGAAAGGCGTAGATGAGGGCCCAGGATTGAACGACCGAAGGCGGGAAGGCCAGAGAATCCGGTCAGTTGAGATGAAATCAGCCGGAGACGGATCCGGGAGGCTGGCCGGAGGCACCGAGAGTCCGTATGTAAGTAGGAAGCCGTGGTTGCAGCTGGGAATGAACTGAGAGCAGCGCGTTGCGATCTCAAGACAATCCTGGTTCAAACGAACGAGAGCATTCGATAAGGTGAAAGCGCTGTTAGAGAGCCGGTTGGACCCTCAAGGCAATGTGGTACGCAGCGATGGTGGAAGCGCGGTGATTCGAGTGTCGCTGAGAGTTTGAGACGCACTAGAAGCTTCTCCGCTTATTAAGTAGTAGCCCGAGAAGGCGGGAGCCGGTGCGGCTGCACGTGTGGTGGTGTACCTGAGACGATAGCACCGGATATTTGTCTGGGCGCCAGCAGTCGGATGCTTTGAGCTTCGGAGTCAGGTCAAACTCATATGCCCTCCCGTCTAACGTGAGAATGGAAGAATAACGCCGCATGCGGCGTGCTGGGTGGGATCGGTGTTGCATGGTCCCTTATTCATTGTCGGGTGGGGAACTATGTGCTCCAAAAATACGCTGCTTGCTCGAGTCGCTACGTGTAACCCAGTCCCCTGGAGCTCCATGGCAATGACTTCATTGTTCCATGTCCATTGGTAGTATAGGTATCGTTGGCGCCCACTTTGTTGCCGGGTCCCTTACCTTGTATGTCGAAAACCCGCAAACGGGAGAGCTGCGTACACTTGGGAGATGTCATGCTCCCTCGCATTGTAGCTTTACTACCCCCGCAAAACAAGGCGATCGGGAACTCGACATGATTCGGGATAATGCGACGCAGGGATTCCTGTTTTAGGGATTTCGATGAGAGTCTTCAAGGAAGGAAGTAAGTCAGTAGCTGAATCTCATTAAGCTATTTTGACAGTATGAATCCGTGCGTCCAGCTGAAATATCTTAATATCTTGAGCATGCGTCAACCACGTCGCTCTTGGGTGTTCCTTGATCCCCTACCTAGGTGAGTAGGTAGATAGGTACCTCTTCACTTACTTACGTCCGTGACACATCCTGGCCAATCGGCCGCCTCCATAGCATCAGTTAGCCGAGGTGGACCCGGGAAGAAGCACAGCCAACATACAGTCAAGTCCTTGCTAACACCCCTCAGTGCGCCGCCGCTTGTACCCGTTGAACCCCCCCGGGCCAGCTCCGACTCACTGCTCTCGCACCTTCAATTCCTCAGCTCCAAAGAACGTCGCTGTCGAAAATTTGATCTTTGCGACACATGCCCTCAACCTCGTTTTCCACTTGGGCTTGCTCTAATAACGGGTGCAGTGATTCCCTAGACCCCTTGCGCCACCAATTGCCCCTCGAGAATTAGAACCCACTTGCCAACTGTGTTGCGACCCGAAGAGGTGGAAGAAACAAATCATGGCGACGCGCAGCGACGCGCCCGAAGTGCGCGAGTCCATCGAGGCCAAAGTCAGCAACGATGTCGAGATGGTTGACGCCCCGGATGCCAACGCCGCCGACGCGAACCAAACCGAGGCCACGGTCACCGCGAAGACGGGCGGTCCAGAGAGAATGGATGTCGATGTCGACGCCGATGCTGATGCCGACGGTGAAGCGGATGCAGACGCAGACGCTGAGGCGGATGCTGAGGCCGAGGCCGACGCCGACGCGGATGCCGATGCCGATGGAGAACCCGATGACGACGCTGCATCACCTGCAGAATCCGAGCCTGGTGACCTACTGGATGTCATCCATATACTCAACACCACCCTGAGCAACTACAAGGACGAAGAGTATGTACTGTCCAGACATACGCCTTGTGCATTATGTCACTGACACCAGTTTTCTGTAGCGGAGAATGGTGGGCGGCTAGTTTCCAGCGCATCCCGAACAAGCGTCAGTTGCCCGACTACTTCGAGATCATCGAGAATCCCGTCGCCTTCAGCACAATTCGCGTATGTTATAAACGTCCCGCGAGCATCGAGATATATTCAGTTGGCTAATGCCTTGCAGCACAAGGTTCAGAAGAAGCAATACACACAGTTCTCCGAGTTCGTTCGCGACGTTGCCCAGATCTGCCACAACGCGCAGGTGTACAACCGCCCTTCCTCCGCCATCTTCAAAAGCGCCACCATCATCCGAGATCTGCTCAAGCAAGAGCTCCAGAAACTTATCAGGAAAGGCATCATCAAACCGGAGGAGGCCGAGCTTCCGGATCTAGGCGAGCTCCCACCCGCGGAAGACTCATCCCCAGAAGCCGAGTCTGAAGAGGAAGAAGAGGAGGAAGAAGAGGAGGAGGAGGAAGAAGAAGAGGAAGAAGATGACGACTCTGAAGATGGTGGAAAGCGACGTCGCAGTAAGAGGGGTGGCCGGACCTCGTTCACCAAGCGCCAGCTTGAAGAAGCCAAGGAGGAGGACGAGCATAAGAAGCGAGGTCGTCCCCCAAAGGTCTTGACCCCCCTCGAAGCTCGTATTCACAACGTCATCAAAGGCTTGCGTAAGGTTCAGTCGGACGACGGTGGCCTGCTCATTGGTCCCTTTGAGAAGTTGCCCGACAAGACGGTGAACCCGGACTACTACCAAGTCATCACCAACCCGATTGCGCTCGACAACATCAAGAGGAAGGCCAAAAGGAAGAAGTATGCGACTGTGGACGATCTCGTCAAGGACATGGACCTCATGTTCAACAATGCCAAAGAGTACAACGAAGAAGGCAGTGACATTTACGAGGCTGCCGTCGAATTACAAAAGCAAGCGCATGAGCTGGCGAGCCAGGAGAAGGCAAGAGCTGACGACGAATTCCGTGATGAGGATGGGAAGCTGCCCTTGTCGGAGATTCAGCACAACGGCCAGACTTGGCGAGTGGGTGAGTCCTGGGGCCCGATCCAAGCATGGAGACAGACGGCCGAGAGGGTAAATGGCTGACAAGTTCTAAACAGGCGACTGGGTGCATATCCGCAACGTCAACGACATGGCCAAACCCATCGTGGCGCAGATCTTCCGTACCTGGCAGGACCGCGGCGGCCAGCGGTGGATCAACGCCTGCTGGTACTATCGTCCAGAGCAGACCGTCCACAGATACGAGAAGCACTTCTTCGAGAACGAGGTGGCCAAGACGGGACAGTACCGCGACCACCAGATCGAGGAGGTGCTTGATCGATGCTTCGTCATGTTCGTGACGCGGTTCAACAAGGGCCGGCCGCGCGGGCTCCCGGCGGACAAGGAGGTGTACGTGTGCGAGTCTCGGTACAACGAAGCGACATGCCGGTTCAACAAGATCAAGACGTGGACCAGCTGCGTGCCGGACGAGGTACGCGAGAGAGATTACGAGATGGAGCTGTTTGAACAGCCGCGACGGCTCAAGAAGGTGCCCAGCCCGATCAAGCATCTGCTGCAGGCAGACGCGAAGGAGACGGACGAGCTGCCTAAGCCGACCTGGGGCGCCGCGAACGCACCGCCTATCATCGGTGCCGTGCATCGGCGGCCTCGGGAAGCAAACGTAAGTCATGATGAGACTCTGTGTTTTCGCTTTTGTTTACTGCTCGTTTTCTACCTGTCATCCTTGAGAGATATCGCCATCATCCGTCATCAGGTGCCCATCAAATCACTCCTTCACCTCATTCCACACGCTGCGCAAACAGCCTTGCCATTGCATGTCGGCCGGCTTATAGCAGTAGTGGCGGATGGGCCATTCGCTCAATCACCAACTGTGCCACACACACGCCGCTCAAGTTTCCCGGCACGTTTGTTTTTTCTTCGTGGTTATCCAAATGAGGCAGATAAAGGGAGCGGCGCGCAGGGGGGAGAACAGCACCCTGCAGCAGCCCTTCCGTCCCAGGCTCAGCCCGCGTCGAACGGCCTCGAGCAACTTTCGCCTTCTCACCCACCCTCGCTCAGTTTTGCCTTTCTTTACGGTCTTGTTCTCATTTCGTTTTGATGTTCCTTCCTCTTTTTGTTCTCTATTCACCTCTGCTGATGACACGTGGCTCTGCTCCCACGACACCACGCTCAACTGTACGTATGCGTTACTGACAACCCACGGTTGGTGGTACAGGAATCGCCCCCTCCCGAACCAACACCGTCGCCACCGCCGCCTGTGGCCCAGGAAGCGGCACGACGCCCTTCTGTCCTCCAGGCGATGCGCCAGACGCCCAGCGACATATCGATGGGAAATCCTCCTCTTACGCCGTACGGGCACGGAATGGGAGCCGCGCCATCTCCGTCGCCCGCCATGTACGCGCAGCAGCAGTACACACCCCAGCATGCGTCGGCATCACCGGTCGCGGTGCCTCACCAGACGCCGGTGCCTCTACCCCAACTTCCTCCTCACCAAGTGTCTCATTCTCCGCAGCCCATCCGTCCCATGTTCCAGCAGCACCAGCAGCAGCAGGGATTCGCGCCTAGCCCGTTCCAACAACACCAGCATCAGCAACAACACCCGCACCCGCAGCATCCACAGCATCCACAGCATCCACAGCACCACCCCCACCCGCAGCAGCAGCAGCACTTGCACCACGTCCAGCATCAACAGCAGCAGCAGCACCACCACCAGTCGCCCACTCTGCCGACGCCGCCCCCGCCCCAGTATCAGCAACACCAGCAATTACAGCACCACCAACACCAGCACCACCAACAACACCAGTCCCAGTCCCAGCACCAACACCACCATCAGGCCCAAGCGCCCGTCCCACAGCACCAACACCACCAACCACACCACCAGATGCATCCACAAATGATGCCAGCAAACCCTTTGGGCCCGACCTACAATCACCATTCAATGCAGCCTCACGCGCCTGCAGCGCGCACACCCATGGCTTCGACACCCAACGCCGTGCAGCCGCACAATGCCTACAACCTGCCGCGGCCCCCTGAGGTGTTTACGCTGCCCGACGCCATCAACGACCAGATCCCCGAGGAGGTACGCAGCCGCTACAACAGGGACGAGCACGGCAGAATCTTTTTCTTCACCACACCGCCCGTCGCCCGCCCGGAACATGGCCTCGCGCCTGAGAACGCCAACTCGGGCCACAGCCTCGCATACCTCGCCAAGAGCAACCCGGAATGGCTGTCGGACCGCACCACCCGCGCCAAAGCCTTTTCTGTCGCCAAGCAGAAGGAGCTCAAGACCAAGATGGCCATCGACGACATCACCCAGGGCAAGACTCTTGAGGAGTTGCACGAGTGGGCCAACGATTCCTGGGCTCTGTACTGGAAGAGCCATGCGCAGGAGACTAGTCGCATGCGCGAGGAGGGCGACCTGGCCGAGCACGAGCGACTAATGGCCGAGCAGCGCCGCAGCCGAGTCAAGTCCAGAAGGGCACGCGATGAGGAGACGGAGAGGGCTGAAGCGACCAAGAAGGCCAACTACCTTGACGACATTTACCATGCCCACTCCAGTCTGCGGTCGTCCAAGCCGCGTGCTGCGTGATTCGGTTCGGAAGGCGTAGATGCCCACAGCCGTGGCCATTTTGGCACCGCCCCGCAACCAGCCATTGACGGAGGCGGCATGGTCAATATCAGGGTATCTTGCTGGATGGACTGAAGAGGAGTTTTGGCCGGTCGGATGTGTTGTGATACCTTTTTTCTGCTTTTTTTTCTAGGGAGTTTACGGGAACGAATGGCTTACTGTACCGGCCGCCATACGTTCAAGGGGTTTCATGGTTCACCGAACCTCAAATAATTGGCCTGAAGCTGAAAAGGCAGACAAAATAAGACAGTGTTGGAACTCGGGACTTTCTTTGCAGTGTGCTGTGCTTGTCATGTCGTGAAAGCGGGTAACTTAGCACCACGGGTTGCGCATGTCTCTTTTCTTCTCCCTGGTCATCTTGGCAAGTATGGTGGCTGACCGGGTGAGTGGCTGTTGACGTTGGTTGGTCCTTTGACACGTTAAGCTTCTTTGTCTACTTGGAACAAGAAAAAGGGCAGTTGAGTTTCATCGGGGTGGTGGCGACTCGGTTGTATAGTAGCTAGCTAGCTCGTGCATCGTTAAATTCATCCATCCCAAGAAGTGAGTTAGTGGGTTCTATCTCTCCTGCCAAAGTAGGACGGTTTGCCGGCAAAAACAAAACACCAATGTATCTTGGTGTCCATGAGTGGCCGACATGGAATGAATGACAAGAATCCCAAAAGGAGAGGAGTGAGCTCAACGTAGGTGTGGGAGGACGGGCCTCGGGACCCCCTGGCCCACCTATCTGCGTCAGGACCACCGAGACGGATACCAAGAGGCCCCAGAGAGCGAGCGTGTGGCTTCGGGGGCAAACTACCTAATCTACCTACCCAAGTCACCTCCACCTCAGATAGGCTGGGAGGTACGAGATACTAATTGCAACACGCTAAATGAGCCTCAGCGCGGCTAACTGCCCGATTTGCTGACGTTCTCGACTTGCCCGACCTCGACCTTCTCGCCTCCTCACCACCTCACTACCTCACCACCTCACCACTCACTCTTGAATCTCATAATTTCGCCTTTTCACTCCCCTCCCGAGGAAAACGAAATTTGGCCCGGTTTCCTTTTTATCGAATCGCTCACTGTCTTCACTCATTACTTCCTACCGGGCTCACATTCATCGCACCGCCGCCGCCTCTTTTTCTTTGGTGCCGCGTCGGTTCAGACGCTGTCTGCCTGCGTTTGGGCCGCGACACTCTCAGGGTCCTCTTTCCTTCCGAGTCCTTTTGCTTTCGTCCGGGATTATTCTCCCTCTGGGTCCCTTGTTTTGGAACTGGCTGGATACAAGCAAGGACTTGTGTTGCTCTGAGCCAGGTACGGTTCCGCCTTGAGGGGCAGCATCTTTCAAGGGGGCTCAGCGCTGAGAGAGTTGACGACAAAGTTGCCCATCCCCCCGGTTCTCGAGAGGAGTCATCAACCATACCAATAGTCTTCAACACGTCCGTCTCATTAGACTTTAACGTTGCCAACGGTTGCAACGTCCGTCAACGGCCGAATGCTCAACTCTATACGCTTTCGCCAATCCCACCTCGAACAGACGGTTCGCCTCCTCCAGTCGTCCCGGACTGTACACGCCCTCGACCAATTTCCTACGTACCCTGAGTTCATGGAACTGTATTCCGCCAGCGATAACCCGTCACCTCTCCGACCGTCTATTGTGCTATAAAGAGCACCCGGTCTCGACAAGATGGCGTCCTCTCTCTTCTCTCGAAGAAAGCCTCGTCACAGACATCGATCTTCAGGACTCATCATCAATTCTTCCACCACCGAGAATCCCCCTGCCATACAAACCACACCTACACCCTCAACGCTTGGAGATTTCTCAAAGATCTTTGCTTCTCTTCATTCTGATAAGGCTGCCTTCACCACACCTACCTCTGCTGAGGACGACACTCGTCAGCCGCTCTTCTCCTCGTTTCAACAACATCTCTTGGATCCAAGCCTCTCTCCAAGCCCGCGTGTCCTCTTCTTCATTCCGGACCACGTCATCAGAGAAACGCTATCTTCACAGGCATCCACGACAGGGAAGCTGAAAGCTGTTCAGGCGGTCAAGGCTCCCACCACCATCATGTCTTGTTCTTATTCCATGGCCGTTGCTGCCGGTCTCCCGCCTTCCCCGCCTCTTTCTGCCCATTCGGACGATGCCATCGCTTCTCCTATCCGGCTGGCCACTCAATCTCCCGCTTCATCTAATGGCTTGGATCTTGCCGGTGAGCGTCTCCTGAAGAAACAACTCTTGGAAAGATCTCTAGCGGTTGTCAGCGAGCCCTTGGAAGATCGTCTTTTCCAACAATTCGGAGCCCACGACTTTTGGGTCAAGTCTCAGTTTCTAAAGCAGCACGGCAACGGCGTCTATCAGTTTTATGACGGCTCCAACATTACCGTCAGCTTTTACAACGCCGTGAAAAGGCTGCGCGGCCTTGGCAAGAATGATAAGCTGCCCGCCTTCTTCGACCTCCTCCAGTTCCAACATGTGCTGGAACGTCATCGGGTGGTCAAGCGGCGCTTCATCGCTGGATCGAGAAACGTGCAGGGTGCATTGCCGCGCTACCTTCTTCAAGCACAACGGGCCAATTTCGAGACCAATGTCGTCTCTCGGGTGCCCAAGTTCCCCGAGACCTCTTTTGAGTCCGCGGGTGACTTGCGGGGAATACAGATGTGCGAGCAAGGCGTCGATGAGCTCGTCCATCTCGCCATGGCGGAGACCATCTTGGACAATTTTGGGGCTCCGGGCATCATGATCCTCGCCACTGGAGATGGCAATCCTGGCCAATACACCACGGGCGGATTCCCAGACTATGTTGAGAAGGCTCTGCTCGTGGGCTGGGTTGTCGAGGTTTACTCATTCTCCGAGAGTGCCCACCCTATCTGGAGCGACCCTGAGTTTATCAGCGACAAGCGCTGGAGAGGTCGCATGAGCTTCCACACTCTGGACAGCTTCATACCCTACCTCATCGGTACGGCCAGGGGTCGCGCCTGATTTTTTCAATGGGAACGGTAAAGGAACGATCAGCATAAATGTCATTTTTCTGGAAGAGTCAGAACCATGACAGTCACGAGGGCGTTGGTGGTTTTTTCCTGTTCTTCGGTTTTTTAGATACCCGTCTCTGTCTCTACTTCTGTTTTGGCTGGTTCATCGCCCCATCTCTCTTCTTACACACGCACAAACGAGTCTCGATCTACATATGGTGGCGTTTTGGATCCAGGAGGGCGCAGGCAGGCAGGGTTCAGAATATGGCTTCGGAACAGGAGCAACGACTGCAGCATGATATTTTACTATAGACAAAAGGACATATCAATGACACCCGAGGCATACAATTTTTAGCCTCTCCACCCAAATGACAACTCGGTCTACATCATGCTTTATTCCTGTGAAGCCTCGTCCGATTGATACCCGCCCACGTCCATAACACCCAACATCGAGCACATACTCCACGACCCTGTCCTCGAAGGGATGATGGGTACGCTTGGGGATAGCCTCGTCCAGCGTGTTGTCGTTCCTCGCAGACAGCCATTTAGCCAACCACCCATGGACTTTTCTTCGCTCGGATGCCTAAATGCCTACTCCATCACCGTCTGGTGGCTCAACTTTCCTGATCCCGCGGTAGGATGGCTTACCCAAGGTGAACAGCCGTCCACCCCCTCTCCTAGAGACGAAAGCTTGTCAATAGCCTTGTGATGATCACTGGGATGTGGCTGAACAGGTAGAAACCGAACCCTCGTTACGGAACTGAACACCCCCGAACTATATAACAAATGCCATCAATTCACTCCTCGACAGCTTAATTTGTTCGGCGCGTGATCATGTTGCCGTATCTATCACACAGCAGCAGTCAAAAATAGGACAAAAATACAATTCGTGGGATATATTTCGTTCAGCTACATCTCGTTACGTGTAAATTGCCGTAGATCTTAGCGGGTGACAGTGTAGATCCCCCGCACCCCGGCGCCTTCTCCTCCACATCCCAAGTTTCCAAGACGAAGTTCTCCTGCAATCAACCCTCCCGATTCCCGACGACCCTGAGAGAAGTAGGATGAGAGATGGATGGTTTGGGGACATGGGGTCTTTGAAAAGATAAAAGAGAGGCGTAGAAGTGTAAAAATAAGTATAAACCAGCCGCTCCCAACAGCATCTCATAGTACTCCATTGCTTCATTTTCTCGACCCAGCCCGCATTGTAATGCCAACAATTCGCCAGTTTCCAAGGCAGGTTGTAAACCGTATCCACATATCCGTGATGTGAATCATTCCGCAGCAGTAAAGGACTGCTTTTCCCCATCCTGTGAAGAGGAGCCCAGAAGATGCCCATCCATACAAAATGATGTCGACATGGTATCGAAAGTTGGTCAGTTCCGGCCGTAAATAAGTAGCCGCAAGCCGCCTGCAACATGGTTCTTGGTGCTCCCTATCCATCCGAGAACGCCTCGTATATGTTTTTTTAGATGGTAAATCAGTAAAGAAACTCGCCAGACTAATACGCTCCCTTATTGAAGTCGGCCCGAGGCAGTGGCAATTCCACCAACCATCGCTATTGGCGCGAAAAGAAGCGAAAGAAGCAAATGTATAAGTGGTATCTCGAGGGATAAATGCGATCGAAGTGAGTATGTGAAACGCGAGTCTTGGTGTGATGGAGAACACTTGCTTCAGTCGACAAACAGTCGGTCAGTCTCTGGTTATTCTCGTATGGACGTCATGCCACCGCCGCTGCCGCCTTCGAGGAGAGGCTGGCTGGGAGGGGGCATGTTAGTGTGGCTTTTGGAGACGGAAACCGAAGTTGCGGGCGTTGCGTTGCCAGACGACCCGTCGCTGGGTCGAGCCGGCGTACTACTGCTCGCCTTAACTTCGTTTTGAAGCTGAGACGAGTGTACCGGTGAGTTCGATTTCTTGCTTTGTCCGTCGACGTTGGTGTTTCCACCCCCTCGGGATGAATTACGCGGCGAAACCCGACCAACCTATACCTCATTAACATCGTGGTCCTCCAGTCGATCTACTACAGAGGGCTCAGTGCTTCTCACCTGCTTCGCCCAGCGTAGGCCGCAGCTGTTGCACAGGTCTCTTTGACCGCTCGGCCCTCTGCGCCATTCGGGTGTGTTGCGCGTATGGCAGTTGGCACAGTCACGGACAACGTTGCCAACTCCCTTTCTCCGCTTTCTCTTTTTCTTGTTTGATAGTAAACCGCCCAGTTCTTCGGCCAGAATCCTGTTAACCTTTTCCATCTGACGCAGTTCGAACTGCCAACTGGAGCACTTGGTCGTCCGAAGCTCGTCAAAGATGTTATCATCCGAGGCCAGGGCTGCCTCCTGCGAGCCCGGTATCCCCTTGCCACCTGGTACTGACATCGGACCCGTCTTGGTCAAGTCAGTGTTCTGGGTGGGCTGGGTGTTTGGGATGGCTTGAGAGGTGGATTTAACGCTGCCAGGCGGTGTAGCTGCCGGTGCGATGGCCCTCGATGAAGCCTTCAGGAGCTTGGTCTGCGCGAGCAAAAACGTCGGTTTCTGGCCGTCTGCGGCGTCTCCGGGGTACAGTATTGTTTGTGCTTGAAGGACTTGTCCTCTTCTGTTGTGAACCTCGTGCTTGCAGGTAACCATTTTACCCCGCCTAGCCTTCTCGATCGCTCGGCCAAACTCGGCACGACTCTCTCTGCGCATCAGCTCCTGCATGCTGGTGCCGATGAGGGTATCTGGCTGCAGATCGAGCAGAGATCGGATATTGGACGAGACGAACAGGAACATTCCCGAGACCGAGATCTTTGTCCACAACTCGCTGTCGCCGATGCCTCCGTGTGCTTCCAAGTCTCGCCGGCTCAATGCAAAGACAGGCCTTTTTCTTCCCACCAGAATAATGCACTTCCGGCCCTTGCCGTGTTCAAAGAACAACGAGCCATGGCTTTCGAACCACGTGTAACCACTCTGTTTCCGTCTGATGCGGAAAACAATGTTGACGGAATTGCCAGCGGTGGCGTCCTTGAGCTCTCGAGTAACGGGAACAATGTCAGAGGGATGGCAGACGGTTGAGAGAGAGTTGCCAACCAACTCGGTGGCGTCGTACTCCAGGACCCTCTTGCAAGATGGGGAAAGGTACAAAAAGAGCCCTTTGAGTGACAGGACGTGCACCACGTCATCAGTGTTCTCGAGCAGCATCTTGTCCCACGACTGTTTGTGCCAGTCAGACACCACGCCCTTCGGGTTGAACTGTTGCAGCAGTGTGGACACATCGTCGACGCCGAGAGTTTGTCCATTCTCGGGCTCGACTGTGTTCACCGTCGGAGGCGTCCAGATATACTGGCCAATATCGCTGTGCTTGTAGTTGACTTTGACGCCGCCGGCCTCCTGACCTTGGGCGATAGCGTCCGGGCACTCCACAAGATCGATCTGGAATCCAACGAAGAAACGCACTTCGTTTGGGTCGTCCCAGGGAATGGGAATCATGGTCAAAAGGTTGAGAAAAGGTTTTCCGCCCTTACGGTAGTTGATCAAGCTCTGCTGGACCTCGCGACCCTCGGCAATTTTCTTCTTCAGGTTGTAGACGGACGCGTCGTCGACAAATTCGCGCTTGGAGCCGGCCTCCACCTTGCCATCGGGTGCCTGAAGGAAGCGACAGTTTTGCCCGACAATCTCATGACGGCTGTATCCCGTCAAATTTTGGAAGTTGTCGGAGACGTAAATGATGGGACAGTCGTTCAATGAGACGTCGCAAACGACGAAGGCGCAGGACATGTCCACGGCACCCAGATGGATTTCGGGATCTTTCCTCGTGGCCACGTACCATAGCGCCCGAAGCATGTCAAAGCCACTCTTGGAGTAGACGTTCTTCTCCTTGGACTCGGCGCGGGGAGTCTCTGGTCCCGCAGCCGGCGAGGTGTCGTCAGTCAGGGGGGCGGCGGCGACCTGGCTTGTGGGCATGGACGAAGACCGATTGTTGGAGGATTGTGATGAAGCCTGGCCCGAGTTACTCGACATCTCACGTGACAGTGAAGACGGCGTTGCCTGAGAAGGTCCGCTGGGGTTCGGGCCAAAGCTGACCGACTGGCTGTTGGCCCGGGACGAAGGGTCTCCCGATGGTTGATAATGTTGGCCCATGTTCGCAGAGTCGCTGTCCCCATTGTTCATGTCCAGTGGGGGGGTGTCAAGGGCGCTTTGTGATGCCGTTGCAGGTGTTGTTTCATCGGCGCCCAAGTCCATAGTCAAGTCGTTGGAGTTTGCGTTCAGAGGACTCGGGAATGCGTTGGTCATTGAGGTTTGGCCATACATGTTCATGCTCGTTGTCGTGGGCATCGAATGAACCGACATGTTGGGGTAGTTTGGCGGCATCATGGAGCTCATCATGTCAGGTGAAAAAGTGGTGAAGGCGTTGGTCGGCGACATCTGCAGGCCGTCGTGAGCGGAGTATGCATCCATGGCGCCCGGTATCGATATATTCCCAGGTACGCCGTTGCCCATGGCGCCCATGCTGTTCGACATGGTGTTGTCCACGCCCCCGTTCATGCCGTTGTCCATCCGGCCAGCCATATTGGTGAACTCACCATTCATTGCCGGATTCTGGAAAGGGTAGTGGAGCATCTGGTTGTCGTCGGCGCCAAATTCCATCATGGACAGTCTCCTGGCGGGACCGGCGTTCTGGGCGTTCTGGCCCGAGGGCATGTATGGCTGGTTTATGCTACGACGGCGTTGAAGTTCGTGATGGTTGTCTCGAATGATGTCGTCAAGGGAATCGCCGGTGCCACGAGAGTTGCCGGTGGTACCCATCATGGACATTCCGTGAGCTTGGTTCATCTGCTGGTAGGCGTGGCCGCCTGGATGTCCTGTACCCTGCTGCTGGCGCTGCTGGGACTGTTGCGACAACTGTCGCTGTAGCTCCTGGGGAGTGAGCTGGGAATAAAAGGCCTCCATGGTGAGCGCATTTGTCTCGGAGAGGCTTTCTCGTCAAACCAAGGCCCAGGTCGGTTGGTCGGTTGTCTCTGGTGGGATTTAGAAGTCTTCCAGCTTGTCTGACGGTTCAGCTGTGCAATTTGCAGTTTGAGGTCTTTCAAGTCGCCGTCCTGAACGGTGCGAGCAGTGGATCCGTTCGGGGAAGGTATCGCGTCGCGGCCCTCGGTTCTGCCTGGTTCGGGGCTGATGAAGTATCGAGCAAGACGGATGAAGAGGTTGGTCCGAGAATGCAAAACTTGGTCTGCTGTGGCGAAAGGAGGCTGTAGCGAATGAATCCTGCCCAGTATCGTATGGATTTGCGGTTCAATTCAGGGCGGCATGGAACGGTGCAGTCGTCGAGTCGAGCCGGGGCGGCGAGTGGGAAAGGGAAAACACGATGGCTTCGGCAGGCGATTTTGTGGGATCGTCTCAAGGAGTAGGCGATAGGCGTGTCGGGCCACGGGAGTGGTGGAAAGCCGTGGTAAGACGCAGATTGGGTTTCTTGCGGGGAGGAGCAGATTGATGGAGTTGCAGGAGATTCGGTGATTGTATCAGGCGTAGGCATACAGACCTTAGTACTGGATAATAGGAAAGGAGGGGAGGGGGAAAATTGGGGCGGCGGCGGCGCGAATGTCCTAGGAAGGGGCTTAGGGCCGCTCGTCGTAACGCAGCGCATATATAATGTGCGCAGTGGGCCTTGGCTTGGTGTACTTTCTACCGAGAGGCAACTTGTGTGTTAGTGAACAGGTATAGAGATAAGTTCCTGGCGTTGCAGCGGCCTCTCATGTTGGGCTTCGGTACTGACCTCCGAGGAATGGGAAGAAACACACGAGAAGAGTGGATGGGAGCAGAGCGAGCAAGAGGGGGCACGCGCACGCGCGAGAGAGACGGAGACTGGGGGGACGAAGAGGCCCGAAAAGGAGCTTGGGCTGTAACATTCATGAACAGTCACGCAGTGTGAGTGGGAGTGTTGCAGGGACAAGGAAGGAAAGACAGGCAAGCAAGGCTTGCCCGGTGTGGCTTCTCCGGCACCCAACACCCCGCAAGTGGTTAAAAATTATCATGGACATTCTTTGAATTTCGCCCGTCCGTTTTTCTTCTTCTTTTCTCCGTTCTTACTTTTCAACCCCCTGTTTTCAGGCTGTTTCAATCGAGGCGGGTGTGCATTGGCCCAGGCACTGTGAGTGGTCTACTGTGACAAGTGATGCTCAATAGCGGTAGAAACATCATCGAACATCTGGATGTATTCAGCTTATGCATTGCATGAAGAGGTCTACTGTCTCGTCGCACCGGATAACCACATGCTGAAGACCGGAATCAGATCGAAGCCCAGTTCTCTCTTTTTTCCTCTGCAGACCAAGCATCGCTGATGATAAGTATCCTTGAGGAAGAACAATCACGCTGGGCGAAACACAGCTGCCTTCGTCGGAGCCCGGCCGCTTGAGTGTCCCATGTCGACGTTCCATTCAATGGTGTTTTATGAGTTCAATGGCGTCACAGAAGCACACCCCTTAGACGGTGGCATTCTTGCAGAGGGCCCAGCGGACGGGTAGCTGCATGCTTCTCGACCCTAGTTGTCCCGTCGCGCCCATATCTGCTGGACCCGATCGAGTGCCCAAGACCCAAGGCTCAGGGCGCAGACGGTCCCAAATAGCTGGAATGATGCACTCGGGACTGTCCGCGCAGTATCCGTACGTTTCGAGAGAGCGGTAGATTGCGGCTCGAGGCTGCGGAAGGGATCCGCAATGGTGGATTCAAGTGAACTGAGGCACCTCACCTAAGATAGGCCTAGAAGGAAGTTAAGCTAGGTACCTACCTGTAGCCAAGGACCATGTACTCAGGAGGTGCTTTATGCGCCTGCCCTCTGCAGAGCTGAGATGAAGCGGGACCTGTACACTTCAGAGGTTTCTCGGCCTGTCCATGAGCCAAGGAGTGGGCACCTCTGAATTGAGTGGTGTGTACTCTGTACTCTTGTGCAAGGTGGCGGGCTGAGTGTTGAACCACTTACCATCACGGCAGCTCGAAACGAGAGCAGTATGTATGCCGAGCTGCGAGACGCGGGATGCACGAGCTGGGTCTGAAGAATCCGAGCAGCACGGCATGCGACTGCTGTGGTTGATGGTGTTATGAACGACTGGCAGACTGGCAATTGATGATGATGACTTGCGTGAGTGCGAGCGGAGGAGACACATTTACTCGTACTCCTCCACTGATGTCCTGAAGAACAACATACGGCACTGGCTGTCCGGCAGCACACATAGGGTCGTACGGACAGAAAGTGCTTGGAGCACCGGAAAGTAGGTACTGAGAAGTACCGGAAGTGTGTGGTCTTCTAAGATCTTCGCAGCCTAACTCCTCTCTAGCAGTCCGAACAGTTTCCTGTGCTTGGAATCTGCCCGACCAAAGCCAGAGACGCGTTCTGATTCGAGTCCGTTGCTGTCGTTGTGCGCCTCGATAAACTTCCCGACGTTCGACAGGGGGGGGGCTGGAGATCAAGTGGTTGATTTCTTCCCTCGCGGTCGTGAAGCCCACTCGATAATCGTACAGGGAGCATGGGGCTGCGGGCAGACAAAGCTAGCTTTCGCCTAAAGAAATCAATGTCGTCATATGTCTCGTCTCTCCCAATCACAACCCATTCCATCATGAGTCCAAGCTCAGCAGGACGAACCGCCGGTGGCCGTGAACTCTGTACTTCACTAACATTTTCGCGAGAGAGTCCAGATTCGCCAGACGAGCGCAATCCCTTCAACCGATCCGCACTCCTGAGTGATCGAGGTTTTCCGCATCCGCCGCAGTGCTCCTGTGGCAGCTGTCACCGCAGTCTTCCTACCCAGTAAACGCCTTCGACTAACACCTGTTCTACATTCCGCACAAACTGCGCACATTCGCAGTCGCCGTGCCTGTGTCCTCGCGATCTGCCCGTTGTCGTCCCGTTGGACTGATCGGTGCCCATCTGATTATCTGACTCGCGGTATTATCGGCAGCCTTTCTTGTTGGCCATTTTGCCTTCTCAGAGCTCCTACCAGCACGGCGGTACGATGGTATACCCCGTCTTGCGTCACGCTCTGACCCTCTGCGCCTTCAGTATTTCCGCCTCGACGAAGCCAACAGCAACCAACAGCCTATCAGACACATAAACTCAATGCCTTGCTTGACCACACACGTATCACACCCTCTTGCACAAAGAAAAGTGCCTCCGAGGCGCGTGGTCCCTCGCCTTCCCGTGCGCCAACAAGGCCAGCAGCCCTCCAATGCCATGTGACGAGCCAACGAGGACCCCGCATGAGGCAAAGATCGGCAGCTCGTTACCCCAAGTCTGTAGTCCGTCAGACCGTCCCCTACCATCCTATACCGTTTCTGGCCATCAAGGAACTTGGCAATTGCTGCTGCTCAGCACATGCACGCATTTGCACCAGTAACATGAGACGGCAGCGACTCCGTCAGGCCTGACTGTCCCGGCTTCCCACAGGCCGTCTATGGCAGGTTGTTGGAACAGAGCGAGGGGAACTGTGCCCTGGAGCTTAGAGGGTGCGCCCACTCGCGCAACAGCCGCGTCGAGCCCCTGAGCCTCCCTGCCCTCCCAGAGGCAGAGAGTCAAGAGTGCCTTTCTGTGCGACAAACGGTTTCTGTCGAGGGATGATGACCTACGCGACACCACATTCAGTATCGCATTTCTGTAACCGGTACGAGCCTTCCAGCACGCAAGCCGGTCTCTAAAACGTGGACAGTGGTGAAGACAACAATGGTTAGGGGGGGCATGGGAAGCGTAGAGACTCTGTCTCGGACTTCACTGGCCCAGTCAGGGCGGGCTCGTAGCGCTGAGGCAGTCGAGAGTAGAGTACCTGTCAGACCGGGCAGCTGGTACAGCTGGGCAAGGAGAAGGAATGAGCAGAATGTCGGTGGGTGATACTAAGAATGCCCCAAATGTGCATCGGTAGGCGACATGGCAATTTCACTTGTCCATGTCCGTACGGATGCCTACCTAGGTACCTACTTTTCGTCTCTTTCCCCCTTAGGTACCGCGATATCTCTCCTACCTTTGCCGCCCAATCAATCAGTGACGCAACAATCAACCTAGCCCTACCTACCACCAGCTCTTCTGTTTCAACCAACCGCCTAGATTTCAGCCGAGCCCATGAAATGTTCTCTGGAAGAAAATTCGCTGCGGAAGCGATGTGATTTCATATTTCCCAAAACCTACGTCGCCGCCGCCTTCTCACGTGTCCCAATGTTTTTCCACCACTACGTCATTCACTTCTGCAAGAATGCGGCGTTTCGGATCCGAACAGCCACGGCTCCGTCGAGGCCCTCGATGATGGTTGTCTATCTACCTTAATTATTAACGGAGGCTCTGTCCAGATACTGAGTGCTGCCGGTGGGCCGCTCATGGGCATAAATGCAGCATGTTCATGTCGGACATCTCCACCCGCCTAGTTCACATTGCGTGTGGTTCGAGAAACTTGTTGCCGGACTGAGAGTTACATCAGTCTCCTGTCTGCCGTCTGTTGTCCAGCATCAAAGTACGCGCCCACTCACTGAACTGCCGCATCGGCAACTTCAGAGACCAGAATTCATCCTTCAACACCGTCCACTTTCACTTTCACCCAACATTCCTTCGACTAAAGGAAGCAAAGCAAGTCCGGCAGCTTGCAGGCATGGTTTCGATCAGCGACGGGTACCCGTCCGGCCCTAATGGTATCGCACAATCTTCGCAAGCATGGGTCATCTCCCCAGGGATAGATCATATCTCATATGCATAGATTTCTATCTGCAAAAGCAAAACCACTCTTTTATATCATCAATCGGCATCATTGCTTTGGCGCCAGCGAGTAGGGAACCGGTGATAGCACAACGAAGGGGGCGATCAAAGCGGCCTTTCTGTCACCACCTTTACCTCCTCGAGTCGTCTTCTCCATAACCCTTACCGCCCAGCTTCGCCTATATCGGGACATGGCCCGGGTAAGGCAGCAGCTATCCAAGTCCAGTGATGTTCTGGTATGTCATGGGGGCCAGCTTTTGTCTCTTTCCGGTGCCTGTGGTATCATCAACTGTCTCTCCACCCCACCCCCACCTTGAATACAACACTCTTGCCAGGTCCTCCCGGATTGGCGCCCGTTTTCCTTTTGAAGCTCTCTCGTCATTGCTCGACACTCAAGAGAAGTACGAAGTAATTGTTCGTTGAGACTCGGGCGAGAACTGCTGCAGAAGAGGCGTGGGGTCTACACCCGCCTGGGACAGGAGGGCCTTGATGGCGCCTACGACGCGGCTTGCCGTCTGCCCTTGGAGGGTGTCTGCCTCCAGAGCCTGGGCAGTGAGTACGAAAACCTTGCCGGCCTGGTTGACAACAGCGGGATGTTGCCTAGAGATTCAAACGTTAGCTACGATTCTTGTTTTGCGCCATGGTTGGTTTACTCACTTGTCAATCAGCTCTGCCAAGTAGGCATAGGCGTAAGGCGCCGCCTCCTCGTCGTTGGTCACCGGCAGTGTCTCGATCCACTGCGCGACAATGTTGTTGGGGTCCTGCACTGAACCAGCGTTGTAGTGAAGGATCTTGGCAATGGCAGCACAGGCGTTCTCGGTCGCGTACACGTTATCTTCGCTCCGCGCGTCGGGCACTTGCGTGACTTGGAAGAGGAAAGGCATGGCGCCGCCAAGGAACTGTGCCCAGGGAATGCCGCCGCGGTGTGCGGCCACACCAATGCCGTAGGCAGCGGCTTGTCGGATGGCGGGCGACGAATCTCTGCAGCCGTCGACCAAAGGCTGGGTGATGAGGTTGGCATACTTTTGGCTCTCCAGGCCGCAGTACTCGAGGACGTCGTCCATGATGCACAGACCCCACTGACGCTGTGTGGGATCGTCCGACTTGAGGAAACCCTCGTATGTGGGAAGCAGGCGTTCCCAAGACGGAAGGAAAGCGGCGCCGTGATTCTTGAAGATGGCGTGGAACGCCTTGTTCATGTCGGACAGGAGAGTCTGGTCATCTTCGATAGCCAGCAGGACGTCCTCGGCCTCGTCTTCCGCGTCCTCAGCCGCGACGCCCTCCTTATCCTCGAGACGCTGGGCAACACGGTCTTTGTAGTCCTCGATGGCAGAGTGAACCGAATCGATGAAGCGGGAGAGGTGCTCGGTTGAGAGACACTCCTTTCCAACGACTTCGACAGACTCGTAGAAGCACTGGTACATCTCGGCAAGGGTATCAATGGCAGGCTCAGCCGTCAACACCTCGAGAAGTTTGTCTACAGTCGCCGCCCACAGTCCGTTGAGCTCGTTCGAAGGGCTTCCGTAGGTCTTCTTGTATGAGCTGAGGAGCTGCGGTACCAGCTTGGCCGAGATGAATCTGACGGGGTCGTGGAAAAAGAAGGCCAGACCAGGGAGAGCAATCTTCTCCATAATCTCAGCCACGTAAGGGGCAAAGCTTCCCTCAAGAACCTGAGCGTAAACAACCAGGAGCTCGATGGCCATGTTCTTGTCTTCCATGGTGCTGGTTCGGATACCGATCATCTTGCCCTTGAGTGGGACGAGCTCCCAGCCATCTTCCTGCTGGATTTGTTCGACCTGTTCATCGTCGTCGAGAAGCTGGATATCGGCCTTTGCGCTGGCGAGCTCGAGAAGAGGGGGCATGACATTAGGTAGGAATGGAAGAAACTCCTGGCCGAGCACTCTACACATGCGACCCCAGCAGTGCATCAGGTACTGAGCCTGCGGGTCATCCGGGTCCGTGATGTTCTGCTGGATGGAGGCAAGGAGCTGGACAAGAGTCATGGCATCTTGCCCAAGTCTTTCCTTGCCAACCGCCAAAGCAATCAGAGTAGCACACTCCATGGCCTTGGCGCGGAGGAGGCGGAACTCCTTGTCGTTCTCCCTCTGAAGAACGCTGACCAACAGAGGCATCAAAGTGTCGTAGTACTTGGAAAATGCAGCCTCGGCAGCGTCAGCAATGGTTGCAATGGTCGACAAGGCCTGCTCTTGGACATAGCGCTTCTCGTTCTGCAGCAACTGGAAGAGGTGAGAAAGGAGCTCGTCAAGGTAAGGTTCCAAGATTGACTTCTCAGCCTCCTCGCAGAAGTTGACTAGGGCGGCGGCAGCGTGCGACTTGACACGAGCCTCGGGTGACTCGAGAACAGGAATGATAGCCGTGAGCACGCGGTCGTAGTAGTCGGTCTGCATCTTGGGCGCAAAGTCGGTGCTCATCTGGCCTAGTGCGTTGCAACCAGCCCAACGCACACGAGGGTGCGGATCCTTTAACGCAGGAACAACAAGATCAAGGACCTGGCTGAGTTCGCCGATCATGAGCTCCCGGCAGCCTTCAGATATAGCAGAGATGGCCATGAGGGCGGCGTGTCTGTCCCTCCATGCCATCGAGGTCATCATGCGGGGAAGCCAGTTGAAGGTCGGCGCCAGAATAGTTTGACCTCCCAGTTTGTTGGCAAGTCTGTCCATGCACTGCTCGCCGGCAACGTGATTCTGATCACTTTCTTCCTGGTCAAGCTGGATGCATGTCAGTATTCACACCAAGATCACCAAGCGCAGGAAGGCCACTCACATCGTCAGACGCCAGCCATTCGGCGGCATCGTCGTCGTCCTCGCCAAGATCAGTCATAAGACTAAGACATTGGGTGATCATGTCGTTGGTGTAAGTGGCATCCTTCCGGCAAACGGAGGGCGCGTAGTCGGCGAACGTGGCCATCAACTCGAGCGCATTCTGGCGGCAGAGGTTGTCGAGTTCCTTGTCCTGGATTACAGACACGCTGAACTGGACAAGGTTGTGGAAAAGGGGCTTGAACATCTTGGGCGCCGTCTCAGCCATGTCGATGAGGGCGACAAGGGCACTGCTAAGGTCCTCGGAGTCGTGGCTGTCCTTGATAGGCGGCAGAATATTGAGGACATCTGGAATCAGAGGATAGTACTTGGGCTGCACCTTCTTTCCCAAGCTCCTGAAGAAGGCTGCGAAGGCCTCCATGGCGGCCAGGCGCACCTTGTTGCAAGTCAGCCGGTTTGTAGCCAATAGGTCCTCTTTCTGGTTTGACCTACCTGCACGGAATCATCTTTAAAGCCCTTCTGGAAGGCCTGAATGACGGTGTCTTCGTGCTGCTTCTCGATAATCCCCGGGGTCGTGGCGAAGACGCGGAAAGCAGTTTCACGCTTCTCGGCGTCGGGGGCAATGCTGAGTTGGAAAAGGCCACCCAGCAGCTCGGGCCAGGAATCGTCTGCCATGGCGTCAGATTCAAGGTTTCGGAAGAGGGTATGAGAGATGGCATGTGGGCATCGGGGAAGACATACTGTTCTCAGTGTATTGTCTCGCGACCTCGGCGACGGCGTCACTGATTTTATTGCGCACGGCACGCTGAAAATCGCCTCCGAGGCTCTCGAGAAGCTTCTGTCGGATGGCGGCAGCCTGGTCCTGGGACAAGGACAAGAACATGTCGACGAGCTCACCGCGCTCATTCTTGCGGCTCTTGGAGGCGATTCTTCGGAAAATGACGGCGGCAAAGGATCGTATCTGAAAGGCGGCACAATGGTGGTTAGCGCCAGGTCGCGATAAGAAAGACGAAGGGGGGCGGAAGTCGAGGAGAGAAGCGTACCGAAGCGTCGGAGGCAACTTGAATTTGCTCTGCCAGGCCCATCAACAAAACCTCGGGTCTGTTGGCGGTCCAGTTGTTCTGGAGGTGGTCTTCGGCTTGGGTTCGGACGGAGTTGTCCGGGGACTGCAGAGCTTGCAGCAGCTGGGACAGCTCAGCGTGGACGTCTGGTGGAAGGACAGACATGGTCGCAACTGAGACGGTGTGTCGGTCGTGGTCGAGTCGAGGGTTTTGCGGTTTTTGTTGTAATTACCAACCCCTATACAGTCGGGGCGGTGGGATGTCGTCGAGAACACGAAAGAAGGTTGAGTTTAGGTAGGATGACGCGGGGAGAGGCGGATAAGGGTCGGCGTGTTTTGTTCTGAGGGGTACTTTTTTATTACCCTTTTCGGTACCTAGCCCAATTGTCTTTCGTTCTTGATCTTGCTCGGTGCGCCAAAGTAAGCGAACGCGTATCGGACGAGGATAGGGAGGAACACAGGTAAATGCAGTCTGTCTACTGGGAGCAGCGACTGGTCGCAATGAGCATGATATGCTTCGGGAGAGGGCGATGGTGGGGGGGAGGGATGTTGCAGAGGGAGGAGGAAGAGGGAAGAAAAACAAAGGAACTTGCAGGAGTCAAAAAGTGAGGCAGCAAGCCCACGATGGTGAGGGACTGGGGGTTCTTGTCGTGGAGGGGAAAGCAAAAAATGACAATAATTTTTGGTAGGTTTTTGGCGGGGCTGTTGCTGGAGGTGGGTTCCCGCGTCCTCTGTCTGTCTGCCGTTCGCCTTCTGCGCTGGTATGGTGCTGCTGCTAATGCTGTTCCTGGCCGTTGCACTGGCTGGTCTGTCCCCGTCCGTCTTGGTCCGTGGTCCGTGGAGGGGTTCCATAGGCGGTGCGTGTGCCGCTGCTCCTTGGCGGTTTGTCTGGAATTGTTAGTGTCTGGGGCTTTTGACTGGCCGTTGTGGCATGTGAATGTTGATCTCCACCACGGATAGTTTGATATTTGGCTGGCTTGGTATCTACTATGTGACCCAAGCTGCTCTACTGCTAGATGATACACCATGATCCTAACATCTACCTCTTTGGATGGAAGACGAGCACATCAGCCGCCTCGCCTCCCGTCTTCCGGTGGTTTTCATCAGGCATCACCAATCAAGAGAAGTCGAGACGTATCTAACTCTCCTGCGGATATGTTCCCTATTCCTGAGGTTATGTCCCGCATGCGGCGTCTTTGTTATCGTCAGATTGCTTGCCACGACAGGCCAGAAGCGTAGCACAGATGCCAACCACCAAAAGCCCATCTGCCATCGGCAAAAAAAAAAAAAAAAAAAAAAAAAAAAAAAAAAAAAAAGGCCGAATCGACCATCAAATCTCCAGTGGTCAAATTAGATCATTCCGTCAGAGTTTCAATGGCCCATTAACCCAGAAAAGGGATGGGAGGGATAAATGAGGGAACTTATAGAGAATGAAAAAGAAAACAGTGTCAGAAAAAGGAAAATCTCAATGACAAGCTCCACTATGCAAATGTCACAATGCATGAAGACAAGAGGCTCGCCGGACAAGGAGCTCCCCATCAAAGATCCCTTGCAGTCTTGCTGAAGCTCCATACCCCGGGCACCGGCCTGAAGCCAAATCCCAGACAAAGCATTTTGTTGTTTCCCCTGCTCGATCTTCCGTCCTCCCTGACCTTGAGACGCGTTTTTCAATCAAGGGACACACACAGCATACACAGCAAACTCAACCGGCAGAAACAGCCGGCGAGGCTGCAAACCCCTGGGCTCTGCCCGGCTAGATACGAGGTGCAATCTCTGCTTTTGATATAGCTCCAGGTAAGGGAAAACGAAGGCATTTAGCTACAGGATCCTGCAAATTCGGGCACACATACAGAGTACAATGTTCGCAATGAAACAACACCACTCGCTCACTTAAGGTTCGAAAACGGGCTAATCAAATGAGTGCCGGTGCTTGCTGTCGGTCAACGGCGAGGCGTCGATCAGGACAAATCCTTCGTCGACCTATCGAGCTAAGTAACTACATACACAGTCTATGCAGCAATACGGGATACTTGCAGCCAGTGGGAAGGAGGGTGCACCACCGTCGATGCACCGCTCTGGTCGGGGAAGAAAAAGGGAGCGGAGTCAGCGGCGAGAAAAAGAACCAATTAGGGCCTGGAGCTGTCAAATGAGGGGTAAGGTATCCTTCCGGGCCTAATGAGCAGCCTGTCCGGCACCCCTCCTCCTCCCCTCCCTTCACCTCCTAGCTTCAATACAGGCTATGTTGGTGGCATCGGCGACATTTCAACGTTCCGGTATGACCAATACCACGAGTTTGGCCCTCCTCTTGGTGCTGCTCCTTTGCAACCACGGGGTACCTCTCAGCACCCTCGGTACCCACCCGCCGTCCACCTTTCTGCCCCAGGTCTGTCGTTGCGGTTTGGGTTGATGTCGTTTAAGAGTTCACTTTCGACCCTTGATAACTGATTCAGCCCCCTGTCCCGTCCTTTTTGTTCCATCAAGACATCTGGCCGCTCTATTAGCTTTCCTTTGCACGAGTCGAGGCAACTACCGGCCAATGACAGCATTGCCCGCGGCACACCGAGGTTGTTCAGAAGCCCATGCCACCATATTCGCATCCCCTGCCGCTGTCACCGGAGCCCCTCAATTGCGATCCATAGCATTCCGTCTACGTAAGGCGGTTCAGCTGCAGTACCCTCTGCTCTGTCCTGGGCAGCCGTGCCTCTCGGGCGCAATCAGCCGACCGTCGACCTCTTCCATGCTTGGCACCTCGCCAACATCTATCTATCCACTCAGCCACCTCCATATTCCAGCACGGACAAGTGACCCAACGAAGCAAGGGCTGATTGAAAGACGAAACAGAATTGGCCGCTTTTGCAAGGAGTTGTAGCAAGAAGACTACAGACGCACAAGCAAGGAACGGTCACGCCTCATCCTGTCTTTATCAGACTGCTCCGACGAAGACAACACGGGTCTGGGCCGAAGGAACACCACCGAATAGAACAATGGAAACAACAACAGCGCCCGGATCGCACAACGACGAAGCCATCGCCACTTCGCCTCCTATAGTCCCTCAGCGAACTCCTTCCCAGACGAGCCTGCACAAGACAACCCACGTCCATGCACACCGCCAGAGCTTCGCCGAGAACCTGAGGAACGCACCTGGCTCCCCTCGCGCCCAGCGTCACCCATCCTTCACCCAATCTGCTGTCCAGGAGCTCCTTAACCATCCACCTGCTGCTAGTAAGCATGCAAACCCGCGCTTCGCCGGCCGCGACTGGCGTGATGTTTCCGTCAACGAACTCGTCGCCCAGGATGACTTCAAATGGGCCACCCTCGACACTAGCGTCGAAGAAGCATCCATGGTATGTGGCTCAACGTCTGTGCAGTTCTTTGTAGACTCTTTCTGACACTTCGCCAGACCCTGGTCAAGCATAGCCCGTCGAACGTCGTCCTCATCCGAGAAAACGACACAGCCAAGATCGCCGTCTCGACCTTCGACTATAATGACCTCAACACCTACCTGCTGATCGTTGTCGGGCTAGCAAAGCCAGAAGAGGAGCAGGTCCCGCTCTACGACGAGATCGTGAACAAGGCTCGCGATGGCGCCCGCATTGCCCTGCGTGATATTCAGCCTCTTTGCCGCAAAGAGTCGCTTATTACTCTGCCCTTCGACGAGACATTGGAACGGGCCATCGAAGTGTTCGGCAGTGGTATCCATCGCGTGCTAGTCACCAGCCCAACGGGCGATGTGATCGGTATTCTCAGTCAGCTGAAGGTCATCGAATTCTTCTGGAACGAAGGCATCAACTTTCCTGCCATTGATAGACTGTACCCCGTGACCTTGAGAGACCTCGGCATTGGAACACAGCAGATTGTTGCTGTCAAGTAAGAAAACAAGAAGAAAAAGCTGGCTTTGCGGGGCCATGGCTAACATTTTGCAGCTCGGACAGCTCCTTGGGAGACGCGCTGGCACTGATGAACGCCGAGGGTCTGACGAGCGTTGCTGTCATCGACAACGGCAATAATGTCGTAGGAAACATCTCCACTGTAGACGTCAAGCACCTGACCAACGCCGCCGACGCGCCTCTGCTACAATCGTCCTGCATGCACTTCATCTCCGTCATCCTCAGCGAGCGCGGCGTCGAACACGGCCGCGACTCGTTCCCTGTTTTCTACGTGAACCCATACTCGACGTTGGCGCACACCGTTGCAAAGCTGGTGGCCACCCAGTCTCACCGTATGTGGGTTGTCGAATCGGCATCCCCGTCCCCGTCCGCACCTGCGACTCCTTTGCTCGCCCCGACACCGTCAACGGTGCTAGTGCCAGGATCTGGCTCGGCGCCGCAGTCGCCTCTTCCTACACAGACACACACCGCCGTGCCTGCTGCAGCCATGCCTGGCGCTCATCTCTCCGGTCGTTTGACCGCTGTGATTTCGTTGACGGATATTCTCAACATGTTTGCAAAGTCGTCGGGACTACGACCTTCGGATCCGGGTGAACAGCGTGCGCGCCGTCGCAGAAGCTCGAGCAGCTCCATGCGCCCCAGTCTTGATTCGTCCAGAGCAAGCCTTGATCTGCGTCGGTAAACCAGCATTGACTAGTCTAAGGAGCTTCATGGTGACTGGCGTTGCTCGTAGGTTCGTCGCATGGGGATACGTTGACAGAAGCATGATTTTGCCAAAGTTTATGCTTTTTCCTTATTAGACAGATGGCTGGGACTTCAGATTAAAGTCCGGATCAGGGAGGCAGGCCATCAATCAATGGCACCCCCTCAATACATGTGATCCATAGTGGTACCATCATACCGTTCACCCGTGACACATGGGATGAAACTTTGTAGTATGACGGTTGTGCTCTTGGGAGCAACTGCTTGAACCACTTTTCTTGAACGGCTTGTTTGTAGGGGGGGCAGGAATGATCCTAATTAGGCATGTATGCAATTGTTGTTCTGTGGTCGCCCTGCAGCACAGTTCTCTTTTCAGAGGCTAGTAGCAAGTCACTTCGCTTCGTTGCTCATACGACAATTAGAGAGGGGTAGGAAGGCAACCCAAAAGCACGCCCCAAATCTAAACTCACCCGAAGCCATGTTTCCATGTAATCTCTGCCTCTTTGTTCCACACGGCCCTTATTTAGACGATCAAGTCGACGCAGACACGTTGTCTTCTTGAATGTGCTTACCCTCTCACTTGCCGTCATCGTTCCCTGGCGTGACGAGACTGTGCGCGAGGTGAAGGCGTGAAGGCATCGTTACTCCCCTGGAGTTGCTTGGATTCCTCGTCGTCCTTTTCCCAGGGTATTGGCAATTGAGGCACACATTTTGAGTTCCCAGATGGTCCATGGCCACGATGGTGTTCCAGTTGTGTTCAAACGCACGCACGAGTGATGACAAGCGCGGTGTTGAGTTCTCCGTCCACGAAACAGCTCGATTTATGAAGTCATTATTAAACAAAACACCGGTGGAGATTTCATTGATAACATAATACACCCAGCTACTGTGTTCGTATGTACATGCTACGAACCTGGTTTTCCTTGTTCCCCTAAATCCACGTGTCTAACCCATCCTCGATCACAATGGGCTGTTTCCTTGCCTCATTTCACTTCAAATGGGAACACCAGGGGTGTTGCAGATGTTGGTAGCTCATTCGAGAGCGGCGAGACTATTGGCGCCAAACACCAGTCATCGAAACTCTTCTCCATGCCATGCATCGTACTTCCGAAAGCCCGGCAGCAAGAAGGACTATTTTACTCACATATCAGCGGTCTGGCAAGCCCCCAAGACGCAAAGAGACACGGCGTAGTTGTACACATCGGAAATACATCACCTCAATGTCAAAAACAAGGTGCCGAGGCCGATGCTACCTTGGCAAGAAGGGGGAATGACGCGCAGATGCAGGCGAAGTCAATTTCTGAGGCACGGCCGGAGACGGGGAAGTTGTCGACGAAACAGGGGCGCTGCAAGTATAACAGCTCGTCAGCTCAACGTCCTTTCACCATCTTGACGGAAGCGAGGTTTGGGTCTTGGGGAGACCTGGGCATCACATACCGCGCAGGCGGGTAGAAGGGAGAGGCCCTGGGAAACGACGAGGCTGACGAGGAGAGAAAAGGCGGGTATCTTGAGTTTCATGTCAGCTAGTGGGCAAAATATTGCCGGTTGATGGGCTGCGATGTATGCTGTGTCTTGGTATGGACCTGTGAGCTAATGTCTTGTAATCGAAGGGAGTAATCCAGACATCTATAAACATTGACGACTTTTTGTCAACTTCTTAGCCCTACGCACTCTCTGCCTGCTTACTTTTACTCCTTATCCTTCCAAGATCTTGACATAGTCTCCTACCCAGAAAACAGCAAGCATTCCTGATACTAATCAAACCGAGCCCTTTCTTTCTTCTTTTATCTTCTGTCTCCCTGGAAAGATACGTTTGCTGGGTAGTACAAACACCTTGACATACGCTTGCTAGTGCTAGCATCTACCGACTCAGTCATGGAGGTCTCAGTCGCTCACTCACTTACTAAGTTCCGTTGTCTGTTTTGATGACAGTTTTGGCTGAAGGGGAGGCTACTGCAGCGCAACCAAAAATAATATCAAGAACGGTGCGTGGAAATCATGTTCGTGCGAAATCAGTCTCACACTGTCTCTCGGCACTGTAAGTAAAACTTTCACCTGTCGGGATCTTACTTAGAGGTCATCTCACTTGCTAAATCCTACCTTGTCGCTTATGCTCACCTCAACCCAATCTTGATAAAAGAAATCCCTTTTTATCCGCACTCAAAATTCGTCTCCAAGCATTCTTGTTCGAGTCCACAACCAAAAACAAGGGGAAGGGGAAGGAGACTGCATATCCACTACAATGGCCACCGCCACCGCCGCATCCCAGGAATTCAACGCCTTTTACCTTCAGCGGACGACCCAGGAATTCGCCGAAGACCTCGACAAGGTCCGCGAGGCCGACGACTTCAAAGCTGACTCGGTGCCCTTCCTCGTTCACGCCCTGCAGCAGGGAACGGCGCTTTACTCGGGCCGGGACCAGGAGCGCGTTGCTAGACCTGCCGCTGTTACCCCTGCTTCTGCCACAGCCGTGGCCGCGGAGGATGAGGATGTGGAAATGACGGAGACGGTGACTGGGAGAATCGAGGAGGGGGAGAAGGACCCCACGGGCGGGAAGAAGGAGAAGAAGGACAAGACCAAGAATAAGAAGAGGACATCCGGTTGAGTTCCACCGGGTCTCATCATTTGAGTCTGCGAATTGAGGACGGGCTCCGCACCGGGAGCTTCTCAGTGCATTCTTTGGCGAGGATGAGTCCGGGTCGGAGAGCTTCAGAAAACCGCACTCCGGTCATAAGATGACCTCGATTTAGTGGACGGGGGCCGAGAGACGATATGGTAGGTTCCTGGGGGAGCCACAGCCATAAGCTTATCGTCGCGACTTTCAAAACAATGAAGAGCCGAAGAGATCCGCCGACGAAAGGCGCTACCTATCATTGAAACAAGCGGCTGCACAAGGCTATGAGAGGTCCCGAGGGTTGGGTGCTCTTCAAGCGCAGGTCCCAGTCATATGTCGTCGATCACAACCAGAGCCAAAGGCGAGGGCAAAGAGACGATCGACAGGTTTTTGGCGAGGCAACGAGAAACCATGGTCATGGGCGTAAAGAAACAAAGGAATAAAAACGCTCTTTTCGCCAAATCTATATCCACTCGGTTCCATGCGGCCAAGTACTTAAAAAATAAATCGTCATTAAAACGGCCTTCCAACAGTCGTTGGGTGGAGTTATAAGGGTATCTATCTCTATCGGTAATTAATGTTAGGGACTCGAGAAAGAAACCGCGTCCCCGTTTGGTGCCGGCAAATGCCGCGTATCGCCTTCGTTTCTCGTGCCTTCATGACTGCGCCGTTCCCATAATGTTCTCTACACACGAACATACGTCCTACCTCATCGCATTATCGGAGATGCCCAACAAACCGGGAATCGCTCTCCTTGCGACTCTCGTTCAGGCACGCCGGTACATCAACCGCCCGGCCTCCTTGCGGACCGCCCAGCCCTTGATGGCCAGAACGATTATCTCCCAGGCCATTAAGAGCCCAACGAGACCCATAGTCACCGTGTACATAAACATGGCATCCAGGTTATAGTGTTCCATGCCCTGGATGGTGTCGCTGGCCTACCTAGTAATGAGATGTTGATCGGGATGTCACATGTAGCGGGGGTGAAACTTACACTGGCCATGAAGATGATGCCTCCTGATATCAGGCCAAAAGCAGCGAGAAGTTCGGTAGGGGGCCGGGATGGCAAGACCGAAGTGGGTGGCTTCAGATACATGATGACATAGGTGAAGCCACGGGCGAAAGAAGCACCGGTGAGCAGGTTGCCCCATTGCTTGTGAACCATGCTCGAAGTCATCGAGTGTTGCGTATGCGAGCTCATCATGAATCCCAGGAGAAGAATCACTAACGCCGGAATAGGGTTGATAGAGAAGCTGTATTGCCTCGGCGGCTGGAGCGTGTTCCGCTCCTCGTCATCATAGGTTCGCTCAGGGGCGACCGCAGCGGCGTCGATGACCGAGGTATTCAGGAAATCTCGAACGCGACTCGACTCAATGAGCATGCCGACCTGTTTGCCCGGATTAGCCCAGTTTCCCGAAACGCAACTTGGCCAAATCAGAAACGTACCAATCCACCACCAATAAACAGCACGGTGATAGAGATGTGCTCCAGATCCTGCGCGCTGTATTCCCCTCCCCAGTTGCCGAGGTGCTCGAGAAAGATGTTTGTCGAGCCGTAAACAAAGATGAGGGCGCTCTCGACAAACTCGGCCGAAGGCCGCCACTTACTGTCGTCACGCTTCGGCCGAACATTCCACGCCTGCCGAGAGACAGCAGTCAGCAAACCGGGTCCGCCCACAGCCACGGCCGACGACAATTAGGTAGACCGCAAACAATGCGCAAAACTCACCCATCCTATTTCGCCGAAGCTGCCAGTCCAGCGGCCCAAAGTCAACAGACCAAGCCAGAAGAAAATGCCGCCCTTGACCCAATGCGCCAGACCGCTGAAGATGCCGTTGCCCTCCTGGGATAAGTCAGCCTTGGGTTCCACCGGTGTATTCAGGTTCTTGTCACTTACGAAGAAACGCCCGTACGCTACGATGCCCAGACACAACGTGATGGAGCCTAAGGGCAGAACGATCCTGTCAACAAGGTTGTATATATACAACAGACCCCTCCACACACGCAACGAAATCTTGGCTGCGACCTTGGCAAGGATCGTGTTCGCCTTCTTCTGGTTGCTACTGCTGCTCGGCATGGGCATGGAAGGGCCGTCCTCGTGATCTTGGTCATCCTCGATAAACTCTTTCTGATGATCGCCCGAAATGCGCGGGGATGCTTCGTTGGACGACGAGGAGCGGGAGTGGCTTCGCAGCGACTCTGTACAAGGCTCGGTGCCCTGGCCGCTGTCATTGGAGAGGCGGTACTCGCTGGCGAACGGCGACCCGTGGATGCGGTGGTGCTCGGCCATGGCGGTGGTGGAAATGGGGATGAAGGACTGGCACTCGTTATGATCGTATTCTCCAGGGGATTCGCCCTTCAAGACGCCGGCGGCCATTCCCAGGAAGCCAATCAGAACCTGCACCGAAACGATCCAGGTCACCAGCCAGCCCAGCTTGTGATGGGCGTTGTTGGGATATAGATCGGGGGTGGCGGCGTTGTAAACCATCCCCAGAAGCACGCCGAGAGCATTCACGGCGAGGAAGACAAACTGAAGTGCAAGCGTATACCTCGACCGTGCGATTGAGAGCATAACAGCTGTGAATGGCGTGTAAGTCGTTGCGGCAGCCTCGGCATCTTGGCAAGCTTACCAACTGGAAGGACAAAGACCCAGGCGAGCACCATTGTGCCAATATGCGCGTACATGACTCCCGCATGGTCGGCGAGCGCAAAGTATGTGGGCGGGTAACTGTCGGTATCGGGCTTGTTGGGCTCGTCTGCGCCGCGGGACGTGTCCATGTCCATGTTCATGATGTTTGCACCATCTTCTTGAGCACTATGGGCAAGAGCCAGTGGCACGATGCCCAATGCCACGACAACGACAAGCTGCTTGATTCCTAGGTTCATCTGGGGCCTTTTCAAGACCGAGAATTGCCAAATAAGGATGTTGCTGTTATGGTGCACGGTGACCGTTAACTAGCGACAGATTCGAAGAGGGCGCAAGAAGGGCTGCGATCTTGTCTAAGTTCTTTTTAGGTGTCCAGCAGATGGTGATTAGGGCGTGGCACGTAGGAATGACTTTTCCGAAACTGTACAGGCAGAAAAAGAAAAGGAGGGAGGGTGAAGTTCATGATGTCCCGGCACCCAGCGAGTGCTGGATACATATGGTCATCGGCGAGTGGAGGGCTCCAACAGAAAAGATTGGAAGCTGCGCTGGCGTCAGCCATGAGCGCGGAGGCCGAGAGATGTCCTTTGCAACCGAGATGCTTGGGGCGGTACAAGGCCACGACGAGAGGGTACGTCAAGGACAGCTCCGTGGAGGCGAAGCCCCCGACGTGTACCCGGAGGTTCCTGGCAAAAGAAAAAAGGAAAAAGGAGAGAAGCAAAAAAAAAAGAGTGCACATGTCACTGCGAATCAAGGTGAGGGCAAGAAAGTAGGTGTAGTACTAGGGTCGCGTGGAGATGGGAGAGCCAACCAGAATGGCGCAAGATGCTGAACCCGAGAGTTCCGAAAGGGAGTCAGTCATCCACGCGTGATATACAAAGAAAGGAAAGGTCCGCCAAGGGGAGTGAGTCAAAACCGCAGCAAGCAGACGAGAGCTTCATTCCTCAATATTCCTCAGTCGATTATGTTCTTTCCCTACCTGTTGTGGAGCATGCATCGCAGATCCCGATGGACACACTGTGTAGTGTACATGTACTGCATAAGTACATCATCTATCTAACTACCCAGGTACCTAGGTGCAGCTATGTATAATCTAAGGCTGCAGCTGTGGCAGCAGCTGTGACGCCATCGAACCCTGTGACATTTTGAATGGAAGAGGGGGATATTCGAAAGACCAGTGCGGCGCAATTAGAATTGGTACTGTAATCAGCATCCCCGTCTCGGCATCACTCTTTTTCATCTCTCTTTCTCACCCACTCTCAAAACACTGCAGCTGTTTTGCACCGGCAAATGTGCGCTGGATCATGCATAAGTAAGAGAACGATCTAGCCACTGGAGTCGAATCACTTTGGCAGCCCTGACGGCTGCCTGATGGGGAGAGAGCACATGATAGACCAGCACAAAGAGGGAGGGAGGCTTCGTCGCATTTGTAGATACCCAAATCAACGTTGCCCTGTCCATGTAAAAATCTCACCACAATCCTTACTTGGGACGGTTCCTCATTCCGTCCATGTGCTTCTAGCGCTTCCTCCAGCCTACAACCTCCACCGTCTACTTCCCCACGTAGCCATAGGAGGGCGCGCGAGTTAAAGAAAGCGCAAGGATTCTGTAAGGAAAGCCTCGGAGGGCGGAATGCCGTTAGTAATTAAGAACCCGGTGCCGGCTGCTATGGGAAGAGCTGCTTACCCCGTTAGCCGCTCTTCTGACGACATACAGCTTTCTGCTTCATCAGCTTTCGACTTTGGCCCAACCCCTTGATGGTCGCCTGGCCTACAGAATCTGGCCGAGCCTAATGCGAAGAGGCCGTTGGGCGATCACGAGGTGTCTTGTAAGTTGAGGCTCGTAAGCGATGGTGTAATGCGAGCCAGCACACCGCCAGGGGGGCGCAAGTCGCAGTGAACGAAGAGCGGGAAAAGAGGAAAGGACTTTTAGGGGAATCCCCAGTAAAGCTCGCAACTAACCAGTCGCGCTGCCCACTCACACCGGAAGTCCATGCCGCTTGTAACTTGTTGGCTACAATGTGTCCGTACAGTGATTCCTACGTTACTATGTAGGTACCCAAATACACACCATCCATCACCCTTTGCACGAGGTGCTAGACAACGCGTCTACGTCCGTCTCAGAACTCTAGTAATGGTTCACGAAGCCGTTGGCACACTATATCTCAGGGAAACGAAACAAAACAGCAACTTGCAGCCAAACAAAAACACTAAGCCCCACGGATCCCAAGACTCCACTGATTAGGCCACATGCGTGCTAACAAAGCCCACACCAATCCTCGCGTCCGATCCTCCCATCAAAATCGCGATCCCTCCCTATGTAGGGGTCCACTTTGAAATAAGTACTTTGAAGTACAATGCCCCCCCGTGCAGGACATGACCGTGCAGGTAGCCCCTCTTTTCCCGCGGCCTGCCGTCGAGGTGTCCCGGAGTCAAGTCGGAGTCCGATCCACTGTCGGGTCACGGGGAGCGCGACGCCGTTCACAGTTCAACTTTTTGCTTCGCAAAAGAAAAAAAAATACGTTAAGATTTCCCCGCAAAAGAAAAGCCAGTCACTACGCAGTATAGATTACAAACCCTTTACCTACGCCGAACCCATTCCCACTTTGTTGCGGTAGGAATTCCAATGACTGCGATGGCGAGCCTCAATGGACTTCCGTGTCGCTGACCCGTGACTAACTTCACGGAGGCCCAACGGGATTCCCGGATATTTAGAATGGATCGATTACGTTAGACACAGCACACCCTACGTCTAATCCGTCCAACAACGGAAGCAGGCCGCGCGCCACGTTGTGGCGATGACCCATCCCGCTTTCGGTCCATAGCTGCAGACCACGCCGCCATCCATCATCTTTTAGCGTAGAAGTCTGCATTGGAGATGGATGGTTGAACCTCGAGGTTCTCTACCGCCACTACATCGTACTTACTGAAAATGAGCGGCGCAGTTGCGAATTTGCCCTGGTGACAAACGACAAGCATGCAGGAGTACATCGTACAGAGTCAATCTCAGTCAGTATCTAACCTTACCTCGGCGGGTCCCGGTTTAGGACGTCATCCTGCCCTTCCGCTTCCTCACAAGATTCACTCGTCCGAACCTTCCGGAGACCTGGCAGTCTCATTACCCGTTTCTCAGTCTGGCCATGCCAGGCCAACAGCACACTGGGTATTATGCATGTGTAAACTCGGCCCGTATTCGCACGATCTTGCCCAGAGACTTACTAATATTGTCATACGAGGAGCTCCTCTACTGCTACACGTTCTTAAGTGTTCCATCACATTGTGGGCAGGACCGGGTCCAATGATACGACAGTCTTTCTGAGCGTGCGATTTCCCGTCGCGCTGCTTCAACCTCCGACAGCCCACTCACCGTGAACGCTCTTATTCCAAGCCATACCACGACGCAATGCTCCCGAGGGCTTGGCCAAGGTCCGCTCTTCTTGTTGCCCCAACCCGACTGACCATACACACTCCTATGCCAATCGAGCTTTCAGCGTCCATCTGTCATTGCTCTCGACTACTCTTTCTTCCTTCGCGAGCTTGGCCAGAATCTGCATGACTCCACCGCTTGCCGGGATATGCAGCTCCTCCGGAACGTCATGGTATATAACCTTGACGAGCTCCATGGGCGTCCAGGCGTTGGTCGCACCTTGGATCCCTTCGTCCTGCCTCTCCATCTGTAGCGTGCGGATGACCTGCTCTTCGCGAGCCTTCCGGTGTCTAATATACTCGAGAATCTTGGATGGGCCATGATCGATAACCGGTCCGTGGCCTGGGTACGCCCTCCCCTTGAACAGGTGTCGCATCTTCTCAAGACTGTCGAGGTAGGTCGCCATGTCCTCAAACACAGCCGTCCCCTGGCCCAAGACGTTGTCCGCCGTGAACATGGCGTCCTCCTCCTCCAGAACGAAGGTCATGTGATCCACAGTGTGCCCCGGGGTGAAGACAGCCGTAAGGCTGGCCCCGTCAACGGTAAACTTTTGACCGTCCGAGATGTCTAATTGGCCCTCCTCGGGTTGGTTCTTGAAGACCCTGGAGCCCGGAGACAACCCCAGCAGCTGCCGAATGCCACCCTGATGATCCCGGTGCCAGTGGGTGATCAGGACTGTCTCAACGCTTGCCTTCTCCTGTTCCAGGGTGGATTTGACAGCCGCAATCCATGATGGCATGCCCTCGCCGGTGTCGATCAGGATGCGGCGGCTGCCTCGCCCGAGCAAGTATGTGTTGGTGCCTTGCAGCGTGAACTTTCCCGGGTTGCCCCCCAGAATGCGAATACAGACCGGACTCAGACGCTCCACTTCGGGCAGCGTCACTAGTGTAGAGGCCATTTTGATATCGCTGATGGGGTTTGAACTGGTGGTATATCTGGTTCCGCGAGTGGTTGAGCAACGCAATTGTCTTAGTCACAAACCAGTATTAGAATTGCACTTGAGAAGAACGCCTCGAGGAAAAACCCGCATCATCCTCGTGCGATTGTGAATAGCGGTGATGCGCAGGCAGAATCCAGATTTATTGAACTGGGCAGGTTGGGGTTAGATGAAGACGCAATCGAGGGGGATGAGGAGGCCAAGATGCCGAGGCTCAGAAACGAGCTTACCTCAGCAATCTGATAAAGCTTGGTGAGTGCAAAGTGAGTTGACTGGTAACAAGGACTATTGGATCGGGATGAAGGTGACCTCACTCTGTCTGGTTCTCTGGGTCAGGGGTGGGTAATCCCGGCGCAACTCCACTAAGAAAGTATTTGGGCCACTAGAACACAGATGGATTTCAGGGGCGTCGGGGGCTATCGGCAGGAAGATGAAGCCCCTTATCGATAAGCAGCTCACCCCGATCAGGTGCCGATAAGCATGGAATTATTGCCTGTTGGCCGCTGGCACGACCGAACCTGTCTGTGCACGGGCGCCAGCTCCAACATTTGCATCTTCCAGGGATCGTCCGTAGATACTTGGATTCCTAGATTGTACCTACCTACTACCTGCCTATCGATCGTGACGTGCCGGCTAGTTTGCTATTTGCTACAGCGCGAGACCGCTCTCCATTCTCTCTCCTCTCCCTCCCCAGTCTCCATCCCCAGCTCGGGGTTCTTCAACCTCGCGCGTCTGAAGCGGCAACACGCCCGCATCTTCTCGACACTCGACTGGCTCCATTTGAAGCCCACTTACCTGGAGGAGCTTCAACATCGCCAACGCGAAATTGCTCCTGCTCCCCCCGACCCGGCACGCTTCGACCTGCCGCCCTCGGTACATGTTCTGCGACCAGTAACTGCTGTTTATTGATCGGGTTCGTCCTGTTTTTGCGAATTGATCTATTCGCTGCTCGCGAAACCAAGTGGCTGACAATCGACCCGGGTTGGAACCGCAGTTTCCTGCCGTGCTGTGCTCTCCCGACTGCAGCCGTTGCCGATCATCGACGCCTTCCTTTGCCTATCTTCGGAAGCTGCAAAATTACCCTTTTCCATCTCCAACTTCCACCTATTCATTCCCTGACGATCAACGTAAAAGTGGCCGATTTGTAATTCGAGATATCCAAGACAGAGGGAAGGCAGGGGAAAGGGCAAAGAGCACACCCGATCGAACACCGCCATCGGACCCAATTCAAGATGACTGCCCGGCCGACAACACCAATGTCCCCAAAGACCGCCAAGGTCAAGTCGCCAGTTCCTGGAATACCGGTCTTTGGATGCGGTCAGTAGAGTCCAACGCAACCTTTAAGGAGGCAAGCTGGCTAGCAATACGAGGTGCAGGGCTGACAGCAGAACAGAGCACATCCAACGGCTCTTCACACAGTCTCAGGAGGTCACAACCCAGTCTGTCCACCACTATAAGATGATCCTGAAGAACATCTTTGAACAGACACCCATTGTACCACAGACGTCTAAGAACTCTGACGGTCAGGTCATGACCTCCCTCACATCCAACTACCTCTGCCTGCAATGCTCTACAATTGTCAACGAGGAGGATCGTCTAAAACATGGCACGAAGAAGCAGCATCGGTTCTGTATGTCGCCCCTTAAGGAAAAACCAATGTGCATATGTTGACAACCTAAGATGTCGATTCACGCAGCGGTGCTCTTTATTGCCAGATCTGCGATGACCTGGTCTGGGACCCCACATTGGAAGAGCTTCGTGTCCGCAAGATGGGAACGGGAACTTTTTCGAGTAAGTCATTTTACCATGAAGCGCTGGCTTCAACCCCTGGCTGCTTCCTGCACTAGATTTTTCGGGTGTTTCTGTCGCCTAATCGAATGCTGATACTCCTTGCAGGTCGCAAGAGGAAACATGATGAGATGTTTTCTGATGGTGTCAAGGACAGTACTGCAAGCAACCCCGGCTTCATCTCCAACAACACCACCACTGCCTCTTGCAAAGCAAACGGTCTGCGTGGTATCTACAATGCTGGAGCAACATGCTACCAGAACGTGGTCCTACAGAGCTTCCTCCACAATCCTTTGCTCCGCAACTTCTACCTCAGCGATGGTCACCAGAGTACCGACTGCTCATTGACTAACTGCCTCAGCTGCGCCATGGACGACATGTTCCAGGACTTTTACGCCGTTGAGAACACTAATGGATTCACAGCCGCGAGTATTCTTTCTGGATTCTGGATATCTGAAAAGAAGGCGTTCGAGAACCTCGTTACCACCAAGGAGCAGGATGCCCATGAATTCTTTCAGTTCCTCGCCGAGGAGCTCCATGAGCGCAACGGGGACGGCAAGCGGCCCGAGACTGGCAGCGAACATACGTGCAATTGCATCATCCACCAGACGTTCTACGGCAAGCTACAGAGTTCTACCACCTGTCAGAACTGCGGAGGGGTCACCAACGCGGTGCAGTCGTTTTTGGATCTCAGTCTTGGACTGGAGAACCTGTCTCACAAGAGGAAGAAGGGTGGTCCCAAGGTGCCCAGTTTGACTCTCCAGGAGTGCCTAGATGAGGAGTATGTCAAGTCGGACAAGTGCGAGTACCGATGCCACAACTGCAGCTCGATGCAGCAGGCGAAGCGGGCCACCAGTATTAAGAGGCTGCCGAACGTGCTCGCCATTCAACTGAAGGTAAGCTCCGTCCGAGGCCAACTTCGAACGCCCGGGTCTTGCTAACAGTGGCTCTAGCGCTTCGAGTACAAGCAGGGTCGACATGACCGCGCTCCCTCAAAGATCGACACAGTTGTCAACTTTCCTCTGCAGCTCAATATGCTGCCATATACAACCAGGGGCAGAGGCGCGGACCCCAAGGACGCGTTCGAGCTCGGAAGATCATGCACCTACGACCTACTTAGTGTTGTGGTTCACGTTGGCGAGATCGACACGGGTAAGTGGCGAGACAGCCCGAGAAAGAGGACAAGACTAATGAGGCCACCAGGTCACTACGTCTCGTACTGCCGAGTAGGCGACCAGTGGTTCAAGTTCAATGACCACAAAGTCGAGATGGCGCCCAAGTCGGACGTACTGAGTGCCCAGCCATACCTACTCTTCTACATTATCCGCTCCCTTTCGTAGTAAACCAGCGTCACAAAGGATAGACACGCCTCTTACGCCGAGCATGTAACGATTAATACCATTTGGGGAAGGGCGTTGGTAAGCGCCAAAAGTATGTCCAGGGGACAGAACGGGTGTTCGGGAGCAAGGAGTGTCAGGTCTAGCATCTTGTCGGCGTTGGAAAGAATCGCTCGTCTTGCACCCACTCTCGGGTGGGAGATTTGGGCAAGCAAAATAACAAAAACGCCGTGTTGGATGGCGGTAGGCGCGCATCGCAGGAGGGACATAATCATCCCCATCGGTGGCGAAGACTAAAGAAATACATTGTATAGAGCAGCGAGGAAACAGCGTATGCAAGTTTCAATGTCGGGTTATGTCGAGTTCTGTAAAACAAACAACCTCCGATTATCTGGTCTACTATTGCGTGGGAATATCATTCGGTTAGTTTATGGCCGCCTCCCGCCAGGTCCAATCCTTGCACTCAAAGTTGGCGTAGCAGTAGAACTCGTTGCTCAGACCCCGTGCGAATGTCGGCGCCCAGTCGACGGTGCGGACACCGAGGGGCCTGTACACCTTGTTCACGAGGGTTGCCATCCTCTCGCCAGTGACGACTATGACACGGTTATTGGAGTTGGTCGCGTCAGGCTTGCCCAACCATCGGACCGTCATGGCAGCTGTGTGCGTCGTCTGCTGTCAGAAACGAGAAAGCTTCAACTCATGATGTCGTGGTGTCTGCTTACTTTTGGTCTGGCAGTCCTCGCTGAGAAACGGCGGGTCGCATATAACACGGTCGACGGTACCCTTGAGCTCGGCTTGATGTCATTTATGTTAACAACCTGGACATCCAGAATGGACGGAGTCTATCTCTCTTTCTTTGAGTAGTTGCATGGCTGCCTTACCTGGGAGTTTGAATGGCGTCTTGAAATCGTAGTAGACGAACTCGGGGAAGACGTTGAAGCGCGTGTCGTGCTCCAGCAGGACGACCTTGGGCCGTCCCAGACTCGGGTCTCGTTCATTCTGCCCATCGGATCAGAAGCGCCCCATGTTCGCCTCGAACAGTCGAATGGGGAAACCAAGTCTTACCATGAGGTTGCGTAGAGCAATGAATGCGCTCGGCGCAGACACGATGCCGATGGTGGTGGATTCATCAGCGCCCTCAAGGAGGTACCCAGCCAGCAACCTCGCCGTGTCATCGGAGTACTAAAAACCCGAAAGAAAACCCAGACACCAGTCAGTCTCCTCCCGGTGCTCAATAAATCGCGGGCTTCCTGGGTCAGAAGTTACTCGTACCCAAAACTGAGACTCGTTCCAGTCCTCGGTGAACGCCTCCATGGACAGCGGCAGTCCACCGGCGGCGTTGGCGTCGCACTGTGCCTTGAGCCTCTCAAACTTTGCCTGGCGGGCGTCCTTCTCGGCGTTGAACTCGGCCAGCGCCGCGAGGGCGTGGGAAGAGAGCGTGCTGTGCGAAATGTATCAGTTTTGCCGCATTCGGCGGAAGGGCGAAAATTTTGAAGCATCAAAAGCGAGCTTAACAGAGGGTCGACTTACATGGGCTCGTCGTCGCTGTCCGAGTTCGACATCTTGGGGAAGCTGTCAGTAGGCCCCAGGCCTCTTGAATGGAGTGGGCTTGAATTTGACAAACCTTTCGTGACCGATTGGCAAGTGTGCGGAAGAGGGTTGGGTTATTAAATTAAGTAAGAGTCAAGATGATGGAAAGCGCTCGAGTCCTTGTGGAGGACCCAGTTTGAGGCGGCGTCAAAATTCAAACAGTTGCCAACGAATCAGCTACGGCATAGTAAAGCACTGACTAACAAGAACACAACACAGTCCGTCTTCACTGAACAACACATCACTCGCTGAAGTTGTGAAGCAAAAACTATACATGGATTCCTCGACTTTTGCAACTGTGTCTAGTTGACTACTTATATACACTCTAAACGACTTTGCTTGCCCAGAATCAATCCCCTCATACATATGGAACCCAGGCTTACTTTACTGGTCGTCAAGAACGTGCAGGTACTTGCGCTCCTCCCTCTTCTCCTTCTCCGTCGCAGGGGGCAGGTCGTAGAAGTTGGCACTGCGGTAACCTTGCTGTATGGTTGTTAGCATTGGGCCGTCGCAGCATTCACGAGTCGCGCGCATTCTTACCAGGTAGTGGTAGGTGAACTTGCTAATATCGCCGGGCTCGATGCCGAGATCCTTGAAGGTCTTGGCCGTCTCGTCAATCTCCTGGTCGATGAACTCGCGCTCAATCTCATCGGCAGACATGGTAGGCCACCAGAGGTACTTGTTCAGGAGACCAGCAACAGGCTTCAGAATGGACTTTGGAACGTTGATGTGGCGACGTTTCTTGAAGATTTCACGGTCGGCGAACTGAGCAATCTCCGCCATTGAGTATTCCTGGGGACCGTAAAGCTCGTACGTTTGGCCGGCAGTGCTATCGTCATAGAGCATCAGCTCAAGAGCCTGGCCAACGTCGATGGACTACACTGTGTCAGCGATTGAATGGAGCATGTATCGATACGAGCGGCTTACATGCACGGGTCTGAATCTTTCCTGCATGTTGTTGGCCGTGAAGAGGTTCATAACGCTAGCAAGCTTCAGAAGGAGGTTGTCCTCGAAACCGAAGACCGGTGCCGGTCTCACAATGGTGGTCTCGGGATAGATGCTACGAGCGACCTGCTCGCCGCGGGCCTGTAGAGTGATTAGTTTTGAAAGCAAACTGTGCAAACCATCATTCGAGGGCGGACCTTGGTGCGATAGAACTCGGAAGCAGACTCCAGGTTGGCGTTGTAACTGGACATGTGAATGAAGCGGTCCACGTCGTACTTGGCAACAGCCTCAGCTATCCGCTCAGTCCCCTCAACATGAACATCTTCCAGAGAGAAGTTTCTGGACACACGTTCTTAGTCTTCTCCTCGTTAAATCGTCCTTCGCCGCAGAAACCTACTTAGTGGGGTAGTTGCGGCCAACAAGGTTGTAAACAACGTCCGAGTGTCTGACGCTCTCCTCGATAGACTGAGTGTTTCGAAGGTCGTACTCCTACAGCGTCGTAGTCAGCGCATGCCCGTTGTGAATATCGGGATCGGAAGGGAGGCCCCGTACAATGAAGACAACACGACCGAGGTCACCAGCGACCTTCAGGTGGCGCTTGGCCATCTCCTCCCGGAAAGGGATAATAACGGTGCATCCTTGACGAGCTATCAAACGGGTCAGAAACGGGTCGGCAAGCTCGCGGGTTGTCCGTTCGTACCGAGTCTGTTCACGATGTATCGTCCAACCTGGCCCGTTGCGCCAAAAACCGTCGCAGTGTGTCCTGTGGATCGTTCTTAGACAAAGCTTCGTGATCGATTAGGATTCGTTTGTGCATACCACCAAGAGAAGACCTATGTTTCAAAGTAAGGTCAGAAACGGGCTCACAAACACAATCGGTTGGTATGCCTACCTTCCGCCCTGGGTTCGCAGAATGGGCTTGCCAGTACGGGTGATGGCAATGTCATGGAGGGGCTGCCTTCTCAGGACATTTTGCGCAACACTCCGGGTTGACCGCACCGTAGTAGGAAAGGAGGCCATTGTGAGGTATCGAGGCGGCAGCAAGTAAGTGCGGTAGCCCCAATTGACTGGCAATTGATTGCTTCAATACTGGCCGAAAGCTCCAAAGTCGCGAGCTTGATCCAGAATCCCGGACGGAAGATGAGCGGGTCACGTGGAAGTTGAAAGCACGGTCCAGATTTTGGTCACATTATCGGAAAAACAGCTATTGGTCGATGCATCCGAAGCGGGTCCCAGAGCAACTGCCAGGTGCTGTGTGCTACATTCGTACCTTACCTACCTCACCAGGCTGCTAGCTAGCCGCGTTACGTGCGTCGCCCCTCCAGAGAGCTCCTGCTTGTCCTCATCAACACACTCACATACCTAGCTATCTTATCTCAAGACAGGCCACCCGCCGTTGTCCACGACAAAGAGACACAGAAGAAAGATTCGGCTTACTTCGACTGCTGGCTGCCTCGACATATTCGAACTCTGATTAATCCGCACGCCCACGAATCCATCGTCCTCCTGGGCATCTCGAAGCTCCCCCCCCACATACAATTTCGACCCTTAACCTCAATCCTCTACCAAGATGAACGTTGACGCAATCCCCGACTTCCTGGCGGAGCAGCGCGACGAGGCCCCCGAGGAACTGCAGCATCTCGTTCTGGACTTCGAAAACTACTGGGAGCGGAAACTTTGGCACCAGCTTACCGATGCCCTTAGCCAGTTCTTCAGTCACCCGGGCAGCAAGCCCCAGCGACTGTCATTCTACAAGGTCTTCATTTTGAAGTTCGCGGACAAGATCAACCAGCTCAAGCTTGTCGACCTGGCCCTGAAGGCCGCCACGGAGTGCAAGGGTATAATGGCACCATTATCTAGACGCACATAAAGCAACATGGGCGCTAATATGACCTCACAGATGACGAAGAGCGTCTGGCGTTCCTCCAGGGTGTTGCGAAGAAGGTCGACAACGAGAACTCACAAGATGCACTTGTGTATGCTTCTGTAGCGGTAGCCAGAGTAAAGCTGGATCTGGAGGATATGGACGGGGCTCGTAAGGAGCTCGACACAGCCGAGAGAATACTGGATAGCTTCGACTCGGTTGAGACGATTGTCCACGCAGCATTTTACGATGCGAACGCGAACTACTACCAGGTAGGCCCCCCGGCCCTTCCTAATACTTCTCGCAGGAATCCTGCTGACACGGAGCCTAATCCTAGCGCAAGATGGACTTCGCTGCCTACTACCGCAACGCCCTACTCTACCTCGCCTGCATCGACATCAACTCTCTCACAGCCCAGGAACGCCACAGGCGAGCTCTACACCTTAGTATCGCCGCCTTGGTCTCGGACACCATTTACAACTTTGGCGAGTTGCTTCTGCACCCCGTCCTCGACGCCCTCAAGGGCACCCAGGATGAGTGGTTCCGCGACCTGCTTTTCGCCTTCAACCGCGGCGATCTCCAGGGTTTCGAAGCCCTTTCGGCCCGCATGCGGTCCAAGCCCCTACTCAACGAGAACGCTGGGCATCTGCGTCAGAAGATCTACCTCGCGGCGCTCACCGAAGCCGTCTTCCGCCGGCCGCCCCATGACCGTGCCATGTCCTTCGCCGACATCGCCCAGGAGACCAAGGTGCGCCCCAACGAGATCGAGCACCTGATCATGAAGGCTCTGAGCTTAGGGCTCTTGCGCGGAAACATTGACCAAGTGGACGAGGTTGCGCACATCACCTGGGTTCAGCCCAAGGTACTCGACATGAAGCAGATTGGTAACATGCGCCAGCGGCTGCTCGACTGGGACTCGCAGGTCAACCAGCTCGGCAACTGGATCGAGAATGCCGGCGGTGATGTGTGGGCGGCCTGAAGAAGGAGGAGGCGAGGTTATGGGCGGATATGAACGACGTCTATAATATTGGTCTGCGACGAGGAAGGACCAGTGTACACCACTAGACTTAGAGAGAGAGATGGATACCCGCCTCCATCTTGAGCTGCGATGATTTTGATGACAAAACTGCTGTTCCTATTCCGTGATGAGCCAATACTGTTGCATAACATTTTTGTGACCATTCCTCCCAACACTAAACTCCGCGGAGTGATGCATGCAGAGAGACCAGTGGTACCAGCCAGGCGTTGGCCCTAGCTATACAGACTTTTTCACCTTGGGCGCTGGCTGTCCAAGAACAATGACGGACCCCATGAGCCAGGCGGGCCACCATACACCCCAGATGATGACGGGAGTGTACATGCCCCAAACGTCCCACCCGAACGCAGCCTCCTTGAGAACCTCGCCGATGCTAATGTTGAAATATGATGAGACGGAATAAAGTGCCGCCGTCGGGGAGGCGAGTTGAAGGGAGGCAGCGCAGACCCAGCGAACGGGTGGGTGGCTCGGCCAGGGTCGCATGAAGGACAGCGGACTAGCCATGACGCCAACGAGGAAGGCCAAGGAAAAATTGAGGGTTGCTAGGGCGGAGAGAAACATGCCGAGCAGCAGCAAGGAAAAGGACTTGATAAGCTGGTACTGCTGGACGGTTGGGTTGTAGGTTGAGGTAAGCAGCGAGGAGACAAGGAAAGGGAGGGCGCAGTTGACGAGCGCGAAGGCCGTGTAGGCCCCCGAAAGCATCTGCGAGATGGGCGTTAGCATATGACTTCAATAGACGGGGTGCTGGAAGCTTACGCTTGCGGGCATGTGGTTGAAGATGTATAGCGGCACAACGCCCAGGAACTGACAGATGGCCACTAGGCCCAAAGGAAGGAACAAGTCACGTTCGACAGCTGGTGCAGATGGTGTTGGTGAGTCTGACACAGTTATAGCACCTTCGGCAGATCCTTGTGAAGGCATAATCACGCTCTTGGATGTAGTTGTTGTGCTCGTCACACCTGAACCCTCTTCCTGCTGGCCACTCTTCACCCACAAAGAGATGGCAGTAATGGTGAAGCTCGCGGCGAGAATCATGGCACTGGGCAGGTACGTGCCAATGCTGACGAATCTCTCTTTATGCATGAGAAGGTAAAAAAAGAAGCTCTGGTGGAGATGTTCAAGGAGGTTGTTCAGGCTGCGAAACGTACCCTCGACCAAGCGGCCCATACCCATCTCGTCGTGCCAGCCTTCACCAAAAGGCTGCAGAGTGACAGCGTCAACATGGTACGGGATAAAACTGCTATGCGGGCCCGAGGCGTGGCCGAGACCTTGGTTAAGCATGCCACGAAGCATGGTCCGGAGTCGGTCCTGGTACTTGTCCGAGTGCGACCACATCTCCTGGATCGCAGTGCCCATACCCATCTGTCCGCCTGCGATATTCACGACGGAATTGATGAGATCGAGATTCGGCAGTTGGCCGTTGATGCCGTCGTAGATGATGTGGATAGACTCGAAGCGGTATTCCTGTGAGAAGTCGATGGCGATAGCGCCCTGCAGCGCGCCGGACTTGAGGGGCAGAGAGCTCACGCGGGACGAGTCGTGTGAGTCGTGGTAGGCGTCAACCCAAGCCTGGGTCCCTGTCCTGCTGTCCGGGGGGAAAAGGAGGATGATGTCCTTGGACCAGAGGGACCACCGCTTGAAGTATCTCGCGAGGGTCAGAGCCAACGGCACACCGTTGACATTGAACCTGTCGTCAACCGTCTTCCAGGCAGCTACCAGCACGATTGCTTCTGTGGCGTCGCCACGCGGAGCCTGGAGAATGGCGTAAATGTTCTCGCCCGTATAGATGTCGCCGGCTGATTCGTATGTGTAATTCTGACGTCCAACCTTCAGTCCCACGTTTTTGAGAATGCCCTCGAGTTTGTCGTTAATCCTAAGGTGTGCCCATTGTCAGCTTCAGACCATGGGAGAGATTGGCGAGCATACTCGTAATTGGGCTTGTCCCTGACAGAGCTGACCTCTTGCCTGTACGCCCGCAAGACATTCTGGTCGCTACCCCCAAAGTATGTGTGCACTTGTCCAGGGAGCAGCGCATTCTCAGATATATATGTTCGTCGGGAGTAGTCGTTGAGAGGAAGCAGAAACAGCCATGCAATGCCGCCGAGAATGCAAGCTAACGAGATGTAGGGTGGCAGCTTGAGGATGCGTGGATCACGTCGCAACGATAGAGCCGAAGCTATGCAGGGGCCTGGTCAGTAAAGCTCGGCCACAGGATCTTCACGAGGGTTTGAAACTCACATATTAGTCGCGACATGGCGCAAGCTGTTCTGCGGCAGCTCTGCGCTATTGCAAAAACCGGGTTGTCTTTGGGCAATGTCGGTCTAAAAGGACAATCCTCCACGAGTGGTGGTTTGTATAGCGGCCCAGAGAGGTGCCATACATACATACCTAGGTAGGTAAGTAGCGGGACTCGGCCCCAAATATTCATTTAGCCAGCGCGAACCCTCGTTCGCTAGCTTACCCAACCTACCCCTGTCTTGGGAAATCCTCTACACACCAGCCAGCTTCGGCGGATGGTAGATAAATCACCGCATCTACAAGGTACAATATTCTTGATACTACGACTGATGCTGCTTACAAGCCGAATTCACCATGTGAAGGCTTCTTCTCTTATTTTTTGTTGGTTGTTGCATGGATTGGCTGTTCCACAGCCGTGTCCAAGGTAGTCAATCTGCTGCCTTGCGAGTTTTCGTTTACTCCCCTATAATCCTTCTTTACGTTTAAATACAGCGATCTAGATAATCAGAAATGCAGTACGTGACCACTTAGGGCCGCTTTCAAACGACCCAGGAACAAAGGGAGTTGTAAGTCATAAAGTTTTACCCATCCTGTGTGTGGGCCACATTCGGCCGCGACCAAACTCCAAACTCCGACTTACATGCAATCCAGCCTCGCCAGGCAGTATGCAATGTGATGATACAAGTTCAGGGGCGAATCCTTCATGGTCCAAGTCTTTGAGTGGTACCAACAAGTGCAATGGGAGCGCTGCCGCTGCCGGCATGGTTGCTTGAAGGCAAAACGCCAAACCGGCCATAGGTCTTCTGGTCCACGCTTACATAGTGAGGCAAACGGCCCAACAGGTTCAGCTTGGACTCGACCCATCTCAGGGCCTTCTCAGGTGGGCTTAGGAACTTTAAGTAGCCGAGACCGACTGGAGAATCAATATTAGCACATTCACCAGCAAGACAATTCAATATTTCTTACATAAATACCCAACCAAGACGCCGCAAAGGTGGCCTAGTAAGCTTGTGCCAGGGACGAGCGCCGTAACCACCAAGATGAGGATCAGAGGCGTTGTCCACATAGGAATCGAGTACGTCGCAATCGTCAGTTGGGGGTTTGTCTTGGAGGTTCGAATTGCTTCCATGCCGAGGAGCAAGAAGACCCAAACACTATGCAAAAGCGGCCCATTAGTCATGCGTGTCTTGTGCAAGCACGACGGTAGCTCTCACCTGGCTCCCATAACTCCAACGTTGCCCTTGAAGAGAAATCGTTCGATCAAAACGTATAGAACGGCCGGAATCGTGGAAAGAGCTGCAGAGCATCAGTGATCAGGCCGAGCTTTCAGCGAGGAAGGGGAGCGTACGACCGATAAAGAGCGCTATTGAGGTCAGGGTACCAAATTCCGCCTCGAAGCGCTCCATCAGCGGTGTCAAGGCCAAGAGATTCATGATCGCGTGGATGAAATTTTTATGGATAAAGGGAAATGTGTTCATTCGGTACGCTGTAACCAAAGGGTCAGTATGCGCGGCTGCAAGGCGAGGAAGAGCAAGAAGGAGACGAACAAGATGTGAATGACAGCTGATCAGGAATCAAGGCGCCCCATTGCCTGATGTCCCAAGCCGACTGAACGCCCGCGATCCATGCGGCAATGATGACTAGGTTCACGATTCTCGTAAACAATGGCAGCCGGAAGAGATAGGTGCGAGCCCGAAGGGCGTTGAAGGATGTCACATTGGGAGCCATCACGCCCACCGTCTCCGGGTCTCACGGAGGTCGGAAGCTGCGCGTGGAGTTCGTCGCGGGTAGTCTGCTAGTTGTCCTGCTCCGGCGCGGAGTGAGGAGGCTTTATGTCGATCGGTCCAGTCGTTGGCGTCGGGTAATTATGAATGCTTGGGTTGGCAGCAAACAAGTTGCTGTATATATTCTGCGGATTGGAAATTGTAGCCAGCTTGCTGCATGCCGACGGTCCACTCGGACCTTCATGGTTCTCCCCCCAAAAATGACGATAAGAGTCAGTCCGAGGCAGTTTATCTCCACGTGACCCTCATTACCAAGAAGCCCACCCAACTCTGAAAGCAATCGAAACACTCGTCTCGTCGTCACTTGGAATGATCAAATTGAGCATGGTGCCTAACGTTGTATTTCTAGTGTTTACAATGCTCGAGCAGTGCCCGGGTATTCATCGTAGTACAGTGCACGAGTCTTGCTATAAGTCTTGCTTTTGAACATTTCAAATTTGTACAGACTAGGAAATCATGGCCTACATGACATAAAAAACAAGGTCACAGAGGTATTTGCCCGACCAAAACAAAGGGCATGATACGGCCGTATACTTGAAGTTGAACCGACCAACACCCCAGAACATGCTAGTAAAGATAAGTACGCCTACACCATCCATCCACGTATCAACCCAAGTCGTATCGCTAACACACCCTTGCCTGTTTATGACTTGCCAGCGGACTTGGCCATAGTGTTAAGAGCGCTGCCGTTCTTGAACCACTCGATCTGGGGGGCGTTGAAGGTGTGCGAAAGCTTAACCTCGAAGGCCTCGCCATCCTTGGGGTGGACGACCATGGTCAGGGGCTTACCGACCTCAAGCTCGGTGGCAAGGATGTCGACCTTGTCTTCGGGCTTGATCTTGTCGTAGTCGGCGGGGTCGGAGAAAGTAAGGGGAAGCATGCCCTGCTTCTTGAGGTTGGTCTCGTGGATACGGGCGAACGAGCGGGTGATAATGGCAAGACCACCCAAGTGACGAGGCTCGAGAGCGGCGTGCTCACGGGAAGAGCCTTCGCCGTAGTTCCAGTCACCGATAACGACCCACTTGATGCCCTTGGCCTTGTAGTCACGGGCAACGGCGGGAACTGCGTCCCACTCACCAGTGGTGAAGTTCTTGACCTTGTTGGCCTCGCCGTTAGCCTCGTTGATGGCACCAATAAGCATGTTGTTGGAGATGTTGTCCAAGTGGCCACGGTACTTCAACCAGGGACCGGCCATAGAGATGTGGTCAGTGGTAGTCTTGCCCTTGGCCTTGATGAGGATGGGGATGTCCTTAACATCCTTGCCGTCCCAAGCCTCGAAGGGAGACAGAATCTGAAGACGGTCGGAAGAAGGAGAGACCTGCACGTTGACGGTGCTGCGGTCGGCGGGAGGGGCCTGGTAGGTGTTCTGGCCCGGGTCGTATCCGCGGCTGGGGAGACCCTCACCGCTGGGGGGCTTGAGCATGAATTCCTTGCCGTCCTTGTCCTTGAGGGTGTCCTTGAGAGGGTTAAAGTGCAGGCTGCCGGCAACCGTCATGGCGACGACCAGATCGGGCGAGGCGACAAACGAGTGAGTGGCCGGGTTGCCATCGTTACGGCCGGTGAAGTTGCGGTTGTAGGAAGAGATGATGGAGTTGGGGGTGCCCTTCTTGACGTCCTGGCGATCCCACTGACCGATGCAGGGACCACAGGCGTTGGCGAGGACGGTTCCACCGTACTCCTCGAAGGTCTGGAGCTGACCGTCACGCTCGATGGTGGCACGAATTTGCTCGGAACCGGGAGTGATGGTGAAGATGGCCTTGGACTTAAGGCCGTGGTCAAGAGCGTCACGAGCGATTGAGGCAGAGCGGTTCATGTCCTCATAAGAGGAGTTGGTGCAGGAACCGATGAGACCGACCTTGAGCTCCTCGGGCCAGTTGTTGGCCTTGACGGCCTCGCTGAACTTAGAGATGGGGGTAGCCAGATCAGGAGTGAAAGGACCGTTGATGTGGGGCTCGAGCTCCGACAGGTTGATCTCGATGAGCTGATCGTACTCGACGCCCTCGTCTTCGCGGAGCTCCTTGGCGTAGGTGCGGGCGAAGTCTCCAATATCCTTGCGCTTGGTGGCGGAGAGGTACTGGTGCATGCGGTCGTTGAAGGGGAACAAGGAGGTGGTGGCGCCGATCTCAGCACCCATGTTGCAGATAGTACCCATGCCGGTGGCAGAGATACCCTCAACACCAGGGCCGTGGTATTCGACGATGGCACCGGTACCACCCTTGACAGTCAAGATGCCGGCGACCTTGAGGATAATGTCTAGCGAGTGTCAGCAAGATGTTTCACAGGGCCAAGCGTCGCAGATGTCCACATACCCTTAGGAGTAACCCAACCGGACATCTGGCCAGTGAGCTTGACACCGATGACCTTCGGTGCCTTGAGCTCCCACGGGAGGTTGGCCATGACGTCGACAGCATCAGCACCACCGACACCGATGGCGCACATGCCAAGACCACCGGCATTGGGGGTGTGGGAATCCGTTCCGATAAGAAGACCACCAGGGAAAGCATAGTTCTCAAGGACGATCTGGTGGATGATACCAGAACCGGGCTTCCAGAAGCCGATGTTGTATTTAGCGCAAGCAGAGGCGAGGAAGTCATAAACCTCCTTGTTGATACCGACAGCACGCTCCAAGTCCTTCGCACCGCCAATCTGAGCCTCAATCAAGTGGTCACAGTGGACAGTGGTGGGGTTCGCAACGGAAGGCATGCCGGCAGACATAAACTGAAGAATCGCCATCTGAGCAGTGGCATCCTGGCAAGCAACGCGGTCAGGGCGAAGCTTTAGGTACGACACACCACGCTCAATCTCCTGCTCGTGGGGGTTGTCGAGATGGGAGTAAAGAATCTTCTCGGCGTAGGCGAGGGGGCGGTTGAGACGAGACCGCACGACGGCCAGGTTCTCGGACATCTTCTTGTAGTTGATGAAGTTACCCTCCTCGTGGATATTCTGCTTGACCTGTTCCGGCGAGTCAGTGACCCTTTCGGCCTTGAGAATGGGACACATAGACGATGGCGACAAGGCGCCGCCGCCACGCCCAAGGGACGGCAATCTCGGCGGTTACGATTTCAGGGGTACGGGAATGAGTATCGTACCTTGCGGTCAAGAGGAGAGTCGGAGACTGTCGCCATCCTGCGCAGTCCCAGACTGGCACTGGCAGCAGTGCGGCTCCGGGCCACAGAGCCCAGGAGCTGTCGTGAGGCCAACATGGTTGGTGTCGACAAGGTGAGGAACAGTTACACTGTGCGATTGGATGGAGTGGAGAGCTGTCGGAACTGTGATGAAGCTCGAGACAGATCTTTCAAGTGCCCTGGCCTTCGGATGGGACTTCGTTTTCTGAGGATGGAGGGGAAAGAAAAGAATATTAAGAGGAAGAGAACAAGAAGGTGGAGAGGATTTTCGGCGAAGACGAGAAGTAGTCGAACCCGAATGGGGGTGGCAGTAAAAGCTCGCACCTTCCCCCGTCGCCCTCACTTTTCCTCACACCAAACACCATCTACGACGACCTTGGGGAGGGGCCCACCTTACTCCGTCCCACGGGTATGTGCTCGGCTCAAATGCTGTGGACTGTGGAGAGCAGACAGGGTCGGCCGAAGTGGGTTCCTCGGCTATGACGAAGGCGACAACGGGCCAACGGACGAATCAGCGACATTGGATTATTTTCACTCAGCACCGGGGAGACTCGAGTGGAGCACACCTTCATCTTTGTGCAACTTGCAAGTACTTGAAGCCTTGTACCTGTCGATATCCTGTAGCATTATCCGTACCTATCTGGGTACGGAAATCCTCTGCACTGACAAAACTCCCTCTACTTGTTCCATTTCCCACCCGCTGTTGGGTTTGGTTTCATTGAATTGTCGATATTGTGGTCAATGCCTTGCACGCAACTTTGTTTTGTCGCTGCAATCAGTGTGTTCCTCTGGCGAGTCCGCTCCTCCGTTTCCTGCCCTTATTGAGTACCCATTTCTTTCTCTGTGGTAACAAAGGTGTACGGGTTGGACAAAGGCTTCGTGCATGCATGCCCCAATCTTTATCCACTGGCTCGTTTCCCCCAGGCAACCTTGCCTTGGTACTGTATCGAGTCCTGGTGGGTGGCACCAAGTCAGGTAACCCGTACAACGAAGGTACGTAAGGCCAGGCTGGTCGGGGGTTGGTGTAACGCACACGGAATGGTCAGAATGTCAGCTGCCTGGCCAGGTAGTGAGTGAGCGTATAGCATAAACTCTGTACAGCAGTCGCCTCGCGCCAGCAACATCTCCCAGAGGAGTACTGTGGCTTCGGAACTATCCATGGAGCCAAAGCCAGCTGGGTCCTGCGTTTCTACTACCCGGACTATCTGGGACCTAGGAATGTGTTTATGGTCGGTCGTATCATCTCTTAGACTTCTGGCTCGTAAGGCACGTCGGTCGCAAAGAGCGCTAACAGTCCTCGCAAAGGCTCGCAAAGTTTGCTCTAGTCAAGTCATGTCGAAATAGCACTGCTCTTACTATCGATTCCTGGGGATCTTTTCTCCTTTCCGCGGTGGCATCTGACAGTAATCGAGCGAGTGGGCGCGAGCTTCAGATGTGCCCCAGGGATACCAGCCCGCGAGCCTTCTCGCGACCATGGCTTCCATGACATGACTCTGGTATCAGTAGCCAAAACGGCCTTGAGGCATCATGATACGAGGCCCTTGCGACCTGAATACACGTTTTCTCGAAACCCTGAATTCGGCGTGAGGCTGCAGTGTGGACAACTAATCCTCTGAACGACTGTCGCTCGGACAGGAGTAGTTGTCCGGCTGCGTAGGGAGGAGAGGAAGCTGCATACAGTAGTGTAGCGTGGGTGGGAAGGAATTGGGGTTCCTGGTCCTGGTTACCGCAGAAAGAAAACGCCGGACAGGCGGTGGCCCAGAAATCTTCACACATGGGATGGGGTGGGTTGATCCGGGGCCCTCTTTCTGTGGATCTGGCTTCGTGTGAGGCATGTGTCTTCTCATGCTGGCTGTCAACTGGATTTGAGCGACGTGTGAATCGATGAAGTGCTGCCTTATTCCAGCAAGCCCAAAAACTGGGTTCCGTGCCGCAACGAGCTCAGAATGATGGTATGGGGTGCAAGAGAGTGGCATGACAATGCTTTCCAATTGACGTTTACTCCCGTGACTGCTCCCGTTTGCCCTCGCGCCGTTCACTGACTTCTTTAAGGCAGCTGGCAGTCATTCGGTATGCTGCAAATATACATGTACACCCCTGTACATCGGCGCTATGTACAGGTACCCGATGAAGAACAGCCTCACCAAGTCAGGCTGAGGAATGGCCTGCCATGGCAACTTACCACCGCGCTTTTTCCAATTGCTTTGCCAACCCCAAAATCCTGTCTCTAGCCTGCAGCTGTCCTTTCGACAAGGAGTCAAGGACGAGAAAAGTCCCGCAGCCGGGCAGGAAAACGATTCGCTCAGCAATCCATCTCAAGCATCGAGGGGATGGCGTCGGAAACAGTTGCGGGAGATTATGCAGAGGTCGGTTTTGCACTAACGTTTGCTACCTTGCAGCTCCATCCATGGCAACGTCCAATCACCTGGGGCAATTACAATTAACCAAAATTTTCTGGACTGGGGACGTCGTTTTGGCAAAGCCTGCGGCGCATGACCGGGGGGGAGGGGTGGAGGCCACTCTCTCTGGTCTTCAATGGGAGCATCCCGCCCCCTCTGCGGACCACACACCCATGTTCGTTCTGGTGCTTTTAGCCTTCTGCCCCGTGGTTGTGGAGCTCTGATTGCCTCGGATGGCCTTCGGTCGCAAGCTCGTAGGCTCGCAATTCCGGCTTTGCCCTCGGTCACGCGAGGACCTATGATAGGAGATATCACTGTTCCTCCGAGCCGATGGCCGAGCTCGTTTGCTTATCATCTTCACGATGCTGATTGCTCTATTACAAAAAGAGGCCCTCCAGCCGGCCTGGACTCAGCGCCGAGCCGCTGCGACCGCGGTCATCTTCCGGTATGGCGTTGACTGTTGTTCAAAGTCCCTTGTGCCCCGATCACGGTCACCCCGCGGTAATCAACGGCTCGCAAAATTCCAGTTGGTCATAGGCTCAGTCGGGTAGGTACGGATACTGTAATTTGATACTCTATAATACTATTCGCGATTTCCCCATCAACAGCGCAGCATTCTCCACCGCGATCCGGAACCTCCTGGCCGAGCAAGCGCTTCGTCAGTCTGACGTTCTCTTTCAGGTTTCCAAGCAACTCTTTACGCGCTCCCCCCCTTGTGATTCCCATCTCCATGTAACCGTAAACACCGTGTTCGTTTTTTGATCGCACCGTAAACTTACACTGTCATTCGGACTGTGCCTAGAATCGCTCTCAAACTTTCCTGCGGGTCCAGATTTCCAGGGTTCCCAGCTGGGCGGTGAAGCAACTTTTTACGGCTCACCACCAAAATTCTGCCCCGCCATCGCCATCTCAAGGCGCAATTTGGGATTCTGCCACTATTTGTGTCCATCGTCGGTGTTGAAGCAACCTACACTCAGCAAATCAAACACATATCACACGTTCAAATATTGAGATCGATAGGCAAGATGGGCGTCACAAACAAGAAGACCCTGACCAAGACGCGGAGGAAGACAAGGTGAGCATCCGGCAGAAAAAGCAGATTGACGAACCTCATGCCCGTCATGCTGACACAGCGCGGATAGGGATGTTGATCAAATAAAGTCCGACATGCGATCAGCGAGGCACCTGCAGATATTCAAGAACACCAAGGCAAAGGAAGATCTTCCCGGGTTGGGTCAGCATTACTGCATCGAATGTGCTAAGTGGTTTGAGACTGAGGTCAGCCTCGTCGGCCACCGCAGAGGCAAGCCTCACAAGCGCAGGTTCGTCGACCAAATACCATGCCTGGAGCACCCAGCTTCGTGATTCTGTCGGGCAACGACTGACCTCCGCCTAGAGTTAAGCAGCTGAAGGAGGAACCCTACACCCAAAAGGACGCCGAGGCTGCTATCGGTCTCCGAACGGACAACAAGGGCGCCAACAACGACGGCCCCGAGAAGGCCCTCGACCAGGAAATTGAGATGGAGACTTGAGTCCTGTTCTTTTGGCCCACAAGTCTACCGTGGCTCGAGAGTAGACACTAGATGATACCCTTTCACAACGACATAATGAACTGGTCTTGATATCATTCCCCTGCTCGTCGGCTCAGGAGGGGAGAGTGGACGGAACTGGCACCTCCGAATACCAGAGGGCAAGGAAAGTAAAGGCCTGCCTTAGGAGGACATGAGGCAGCCGGATCTGTAAAAAGGATTTCACCGAAGTCCACGGCCGCGAGGTCTGACCAGTCCGCTACCCCGGCCTCTTTGTGTCTCGGTACCTCCACGGCCTCCTGCGCGGCCCCGCGTTGTCGTACCGCGGGTGGCCGGCGCAGGCACGCGTGACCCTCTTGTAGTAGGGGTCTTATATCTTGGGGTCGACCTGGAGGAGGCAGGTGGGTTTTCGACGAAAGAAACATCCGTAGTCCTATTGTCCGTTAGAAGGATGCTGCCGGAGCCTCCGATTTGAAGATAGGATGGTCATAGATACATAAAAGTCGTTTCGCCGTCATTCTCGGGGGCGGTTTTCTCTTGTGCACGAGGAATTCCTGGTAAAGTCTACGTTAGCTTTCTCAGCTTCCATTACACCATTCAATGCCCGGTTTCCGTACCTATGCCTGCGTTTACGTTCGACTCTTCATGCTGCTTTGCGCGCCGGAAAGACTCTGCAACAGGACCCTGAAGAGGGGGGCAGTCAGCATGAGCTTGATGTCGGGGTGACGGTAAACCGGACATACCTCCTGAAAGTCGACGCAAAAGGCGTTCATGTTCAGACCATACAGAAAGCTTGCAAACGACTCGCTGAAACGGGCCAAGCTCTCATGCATTAGCTGAAAATGCATCATGTTGGCCTCGAGGTCGGCGACGGCGTCCGAAAGCTCGGCGAAGGCCGGCTCGAAGGTGTTTAGGGGGAAAGACTCGCCGCCGCCATGGACGCTGTCACGGGCAGATTCGCGAAAAGAGGAGCGCGACGATGGGCGCAGTGGCGTCGTCGGGCGCATCGGTGTTGTGGGACGTGAGTTGCGCGTACGTGAGGTCGATCGCTTGTTGCTGGAGTCGAGATCGTGGTTGTAGTTGTGGTCGGCCATTGTGACGGCGCAAAGGGGTGCTCATGAAGGTGGCGAGTCTGTGCCGTTAATACTCGGATAACGAAGAATTTCGGAAGCTCTTTGCGTAGGTAGATATGTCTATGAGGTGCCGTGAAAGTCGTAGTCTGGCATGGAGCATCAAATGGCAGTGCATCAATATCAACAAACCCAGCAAGCGCACGGCTGTCGGTCCTTTTTTTTTTGGGGGGGGGGGGGGGGGGGGGGGGGCGGGATCTTGACGCCCCCGCATTCGGGTTCAAACTACGCGACTACCTCCAGCTGTTGTTCATCGCACACTACACACAAAGTTCCTTCCCATATGCCACTGCCGCTCAGCACGTGCTAACAGGGGATTGGACACTGTAAATATCGCCTGTAATCACTAAAGACCCCCCCCTGGTAAGGTAGGAGGTTCGGTCAATAGGATGACACAAAAACCAGGTTCCCCAGGTGGTGATCGGTCCCTGTCTCCCTTATCGATTTCTTGCGTTCACTAGGATGTCGCGTGGATACTGCACCTGCTATTTTAAGCTGCGAGTAATGCGGTTCAGAACTCCGGTCTTAGTCCCAGTGGTTGCCGGTTCGCAAGTAAGGGACTCGAATACGACGTATCGCACTCGTTACCCAGTCCTTTCCCTTTCGGTCTTTTCATCGGCGAAAAGACAGCAAGTCGCTTTTCACAGCAAAGCTACGCCCTACCCCTCCTCCCTCACCCATCATCCCTTCCGCTCCTTCCCATCCCCCCAAACGACTCCTACCCTCGCGACATCCCACCTTCGAAGCCACAACAAGACCAGATTCACATAGCTGCTTTCCCCCATTCCCTGTTCGGAACTTGTAGCTCCTGCGGCTATTTGTTCACGGACCCTACCCGGTACCCTAGGACTACGACAAGCCCGCGATTTCATTCCTCGATTCCGCAGTGCGCTCCCGGATCGCTCGGAGATTTGTATTGCACCGTAATCCACGGGGCACTTGTGACAGCGCTCGGTCCTTGCGAAGGTGCGGTTGTCGTCAGTGTCGTTGGTCGTCCAAGCCTCCCCCTCTCGTTGCAGCGTAGCCTTACATTCCACACCCACTGTGGCTGTCCTGTCCTCCCCATTAATCCGAAGCCCAAGCTGTCTCCGCTGCGTTGCCCGCCCACTCGCTCTATTCGTCATCCTTGAGGAAGGCCAGTCACTCACACACCACACTGTGCTTTGTGTCAACGGACGATCCCGTTGCCCTCAAGCCAAGTCCTCCTCTCTAAGTTGGCACTCCTTAGCCACCACCAGCCATCTTGCCAGACTACAGACTTGTGCATCCATCCGCGAGTTTCCCCCGGCCTTTAAACCCCTGCGTGTCACTTTGCGCCCACCTCGTATGTCCTTTCACACGCTACCAGCTGTTTTTTTTTATCGTCTTACAATTTGGGATGACCCTGCTGACCTGCCCAGAACCCCATACTGGCACCACCAAATCAATTCCCAGGCATTAACTGACGTAGTCGACTGATGCCGGTCAGTTTGAAATCGCAAACTTCGGCTTTGCCTCGACTTTTCACTCTCCCACAAAGGTCAACCCGTTCCATCTTGAGGAGCCGTCTTGCCCAACTACCCTTGACTTCACAGACCGTACGGCAATCCTTGGTCAGACCGAGCGTCCGGAGATTCGGCTGCCCCTCCACGTCAAACTTCAGACGATTTCACTCACCTGCTTCACGACAGTTGCCGGATCCCTCCAACTCCAGGGCCTCACGTGTCTTGCTTCAATCTCGAATCGACTTTGTTATCTACTCCTTCGCTGTCGCCTTCGTGTGTCTCTGCGGCGTGTTGTACCAACAGCCCGCTGACTCTAACGTCGCTGCTATTGCCGGTACCGAGACTCGATCGAAGACTCACTCATCAGCCACCATGGCAACGGAAACACCCCCTGGAAGACCGGGAAATCTCACCCCGGAACAGGAGGAGAAGCTGCGCCAGCTATGGAACCTGATTCTGTCTTTGGGAGATGATCCAAACACCACTGCCGCAGATAGCGCATCTGCCAGCATAGCCCCGAGCGAGACCTCGGCTGTCGAAAAGGGCGAGAAGCCCAAGAAGAAGCGAGTCTCACTCTTCGGTCGCAAGGACAAGAAAGAAGCTGGGTCGGCAAACTCTTCGGCTCCTGTCCAGACTACCGTCAAGGAAGATGGTGATGACAAGTATGGCCAGACTAAGCAGTTTCAGGAGGCCTTAGCCAACCAAAGTCCCGAGGCTCTGCGCGCCACAATTTGGGCCATGGTCAAGCATGACCACCCGGATGCCCTTGCGCTGCGCTTTCTGAGAGCGCGCAAGTGGGATGTTGAGAAGGCCTTTGTCATGATGATCTCCACCATGAACTGGAGGTTAACAGAGATGAAGGTTGACGAGGAAATCATGAGGACTGGCGAGGCTGGTGCTTTGGAAGCTTCGAGGAGCTCGGATGCCAACGTAAAGAAGCTCGGTGAGGATTTCATGGCTCAAGCCCGGTCAGGCAAGACCTTCATTCACGGCCTCGACAAGGCAGGACGGCCAATCTGCCAGGTCAGAGTACGAATGCACAGGCAAGGAGAACAATGCGAGGAGAGCCTCGAGAAGTACACTGTATTCTTGATTGAGACAGCACGGATGGTGTTGGCGGCTCCCGTGGACACTGCTGTAGGAAGTTCCTGCGAGCCCCTGATCTAGCGCATGCTAACAAGTTCTAGACGATTGTCTTTGATATGACCGGCTTCTCCATGGCAAACATGGTAAGTAATTCGGGTGTTTCGGAGTTACCAGGTGTAGTACAACTTGCTTGGTAAAACAACACTAACCATCGGCTCAGGACTACACCCCCGTCAAGTTCATGATCAAGTGTTTCGAGGCCAACTACCCTGAATCTCTTGGAACTGTCCTCGTTCACCGTGCTCCTTGGGTCTTTCAAGGTTTGCATCTCCTTCGATGGGGCAGGCGAGATCACAGCTAACACTGGACAGGAATCTGGAAGATTATCAAGGGCTGGCTCGACCCGGTCGTCGCAGCCAAGGTTCACTTCACCAATAACGTTAAGGAGATGTCGGAGTTCATTGATCCGGGGCACATTCTCAAGGAGCTCGACGGCCAGGAGGATTGGGACTACAAGTATGTGGAGCCGGTCGCCGGAGAGAACGACAAGATGACGGACACTGCAACACGAGATGCACTGGTGTCTGGCCGAGAAGAGCTCATCCATCAGTATGAAGAAACGACCCTGCAATGGATCAAGGGAGCCGGAACGGACAAGGAGCCTGCCATTAAGGCCCAGCGCGAGGAGCTTGCCCGCAAGCTGAGAGATGACTACTGGAAGCTGGACCCGTACATCCGCGCCAAGTGCTTCCTGGACCGGACTGGCGTCATCCAGGAGGGTGGAAAGATCGATATGTATTCCAAGGGAGCCCCCATGCTTCAATCTACCAACGGCGCGCCCAAGGTCGATACCTCGGCTGATGATGTAGACTAGAAACAGCCGCAACAGTCATAGACATAAACGCAGGTCATGAGAAAGAACTGGGTTTACACGATCCATGATCCGTTAGATAATGAGATTTGGCGTCCCCGCTACCGGATTGAAGTGGAGGTGTCGAATATGCCGCGATTGTTATTTTTACATCTTGGATTTGATATCCTCAAAGAGGGCCTTAAGCTTATCCATGTCAGTCTGCTGCTGGGGCCAGCCGACGCCCAGACCCTCTGTCTCGTTGGGCTTTGGGATCTGAGAGAGGCGTTAGCACGAGAGCGTGAGCTGCCGCGGAGGAATGCTACCATGTGAAAGTGAACCTGTGAGGAGTCAGCCAGTGAACGAGGCGGTGGGCGAGTGAAGGGGGCGAGTGAAGAGGGCGAAGGCTTACGTGGTCAACGACTTGGTGAGCGATGCGGCCATTGTTCTGGAGGATGTTGTAATCCGTAGCGCCAGTCGCGGCAACGAGCTTCTTCACAACAGGCTAAAGGCGTGTTAGAAGAAAGGAGGGGGCTGAGGTAGATATCCTTGCAGGGACCTACGAGAATTTCGCCGAGGTGCTCGTCCGGAATATCAGACAGCTTGGCGCCGTGGTGCTTGGGGATGACCAGCTGCGGGGATGGACTTGGTCAATGATGGAATAGCCGCGCGGGCGTCATTGAACAAGGCCTGACGGGAGCGACTTACAGCATGACCACGGCTGAGGGGGTTGATATCGAGAAAAGCCAAAGTCTTATCGCTCTCAAAGAGCTTGAAGCAAGGAATATCACCTGTGATAGCCGTCAGTTCATGGTCTTTTTTTTTTTTACTCAGTTGCGGGAGTTCGGAGATGTTAGAATGATGGGGGGGGGGGGGGGGGGCAGAATATGACGAACCCTTGATGATCTTGCAAAAGATGCACGAAGCCAAACTGGAAGTCATGATCTCGATGTATGGTTACGAGGCTTCGAATGGAAAACAAGACAGGCCAGAGTGACGCGCAATTGGTAGATAGAGAGGATGAAAAGGATTCAATCAATTGTGTAAGAGAGGGATTGTTACGAAATGCGGAGGGCATACGTAGCGGGCGGGGATAGGGAAGCTGAAGGAGCTTGTGTGGGGCGCTACGGCCAACCGTTTGAGGGCAGAACATTTTCAGGTACTTAACTAGCAAAACCATGCTTAGATTTTGGAGTGGGACCTCCTATCGAACTCACCTCTTGCCTTTTACCAGATGTGACCGTTGGATGGCCCAACAGACTCCATTCCACCAATCTTTGGCACTCTCTCATCTGGAGCTTCCAGGTTCGAAATTTTTTGACTGCAAATTTTTAGATATGCATTCGACTGAGACGAGTTGGGTTTTTGCTTCTGCACGGGTTTTAGGGTGCGCATCGCCAACATCGCATTGCAAGAGTGTCAATAGCGTACGTCCTCAACATGTGGTTTTGCAGTGTTCGCTTTCATGGCCACGGCGCATCTGTGAGTTGTGGGCCCTGACTCCTGCACCATTGTCGTCATACCCCTCTATCCGTTCCGGGCCCCAGATCCCTTTTTCCAGCCACCCCCACCTTGGAATAGTAAACCCCAGGCGAGGCTCTTCCAAGCTACCCGTCGTGTCGACCTCTCTCTTTCTCGTGTAACGTTTCGTCCTTTGCCGCAACCTTTGTGATACCCAATACGCGCCTTGTCCGATCCTCTCATTCGGGCTCTTAGACAAGACTCAAAGGGTCATATTCAGTCCCCAAAACCTGATCACGACATCCCTTCTTTCAGCTCCTCGGGACAAGGATAGCCTCCTAACCGCATCACACTCTGAACCTACAGGTTCCTAAACCGCGATCATGACCCGATACAAGAGCACTTCCCTCTACGGTGGCGCTCTGGTCTCTGACCTGCCTGAAAAGTTCGCAGACGTCAGGTTCGTTCTCATACTATTCCCTGTCTCTTTAAACTCCCAGCTCAGCCACGCAGTTAAACACTCGGCTGACAAACAGGCTTCCCGTCGGATAGCAAACTTCGTGAGGTCCCCGACAACCAGGAGGTTTGGATCGACTCGGACGGCTTCACGAGCATCATTTTCGACATCACGGAGCGCGTCGGCCCAGCAGGGAGCAGCCCCGAGATTGACGGACGCGCCATGACGACCCATCTCGAGGAGCTCGTCGGCGAAGATATCGACACCGTCAAGGTGTGGAACACGACTGAGACATCGTTCTCAAGGCTCAGGTGCGTAAAATCCTATAGCATCGTTTCCTTTTGGTTCCCGTCGCGAACTTCGTCCGACACTTGTCAGGATACATATCCGAGACGCCCGAGTGAGCCGTGAGAAGCTAACCGAAGGCAACCGACAGCCCCGACGTTCCCGCTTACACCCTTATCGCGACCCAGACCCCCCATGCCCAGTCCGGCTCCAAGTCCGGTTCGTCGGCCCCCGACTTCACGGCCATCATCCTGACATTGCTCCGCCTCGAGAAGGAGTCAACCGACATCCTCGTTACCATCAACGTGCCGCATATCAAGGGCGAGTACGATGAGGCCGACGTCGACCTCGAGCTTGGCAAGCAGGGCAAACTCATTGGTGATGCCGTTGAGTACGCTGCTCGTATTTGGGAGACCTTCAAGGTCAAGGACTGGACGCTGTTCCAAGAGGTTTAAGGGCGGCGATGGGCAAGGGTATTCGCTTGGCCTACCTGAAAGCTCTGCAAAAGTGTTCGAAATGATGACACCGCGCGAGATGCTGCGAACAGACGACTGGGTTGATGGTTACTGTTCATCCCACTTGTACAGGCGTTCGGGGCGGCTGGGGTTTTTTTGCACGCGAAGGGGACGATCGGACTTGGGTATCATAAATGAGAGCGAGGTCAGGTCACAATCTACTTGATCCCGCCCTGGACTACTCATGTTTCGACGATGAGTTAGGATTTGTAAAGCAATGTCAGATTTTGCGCTCTTAACTACAGTGAAGCGAGCCCTGGAGAAGTCTTCAATTACAACGTTAAATCGACAAGACAAGAGTCAAGCTTGGTTACAGTCGTTTCCGAAGTTGGTGCCAACTGGTTTTCTGAATCAGGAGTTGCTCGGTTGCTCCCACCCCGCTTCGCCCATCTCTCTCCAATAATTTTCATCACCTCTTTCTGCTGGCTCTTTGGGTGTTCATGCTTGACAAGTTTCATCTGTTCCTTGAAAAACTGCTGGTACTCGGACGGCTTGCCTGTCGCCCTAGGTATAGGCTTCGTCTGCTTCAGCAGAGCCTTGCAGGAGCCGCAGCGATGGCGTTCTGGGTTGATGCTCTTGGAGTGGCGCTTGTACTCGAGCCCGCACTCGGTGCACTCCCAGACGTACTTATAGTCGATCTGATAAGTATGTTTGGTCGTCACGTCGATGCCGCGGTCGCCAAACCGCTGCGAGCACTTGGCCGCCCAGGCCTTGAACTCCTTGCCGTGCGGATTACCCGTGATGCCGTTGATCATGAAGTTGGCCAGGTGGCAGAACTCATGAGCAACGACGTTGAGCAGGCGGTGCTCGTCATCGATAACCTTTTCTGCGAGCTCTATGGAGGCATGATGCCGGTCTGTGACGTACTTTTCGGTTCCGTCGGGCAGTTTGCTGCGTACTTTCTCCCGTCTCCAATTGGCCCTGCCTGCCGTGGTGTTGAGCTTGGCCGACCAGTTGATTGTGATGCCTCCTGTAGACTCGGCCAAAGCATGAAGCCTGCCCTGTGTGATGGTGTCATCAAGTTCTCGTAGGAAGTCCCGGGCCAGTTCATGTTTTCTCTGCCCAAACGCCTTCTTGTTTCCCCTTTGTTTAGCACTTTCTGTTCGGCCTGCTCTAGCTTTAGCCGGGCTTTTTGCCTGGCTTTTCTGCGCCGAGGGCAAGATCAATTTCTTCGGGGAGTGTTCCTCATTCCATTCGTTCACAAACTCTTGGCTCCAAAATAAATCCATACTCGGCCTGTGCGGTGTCTTTGGGATGCCGGGGAGCTTCTTGGAAGACACCGACGGCCTGGTAGATTGCCTTGGCGGTGTCGACGGCGGCTCGATTGGTGACCCATCGTCTTTGGCGTCTGTGCTGTGTTTCCCGGATTCTGTGTTTGCGCTGTGGTGAGACTGTCAGTAAGTCCCAAATGATAGTAAGTTGTTGTTTCTCACATGTCTAGCCGACCAAGAGCGTCGGTCACACCGTCGGTCAAATCAACAACGACAGATTTTGGCCCTCCGAAATCCGAGCCAAGACACAGTTCGGCGGCTCGCGTTTTCGCAGAATCTTGTTGCCGGGCCTTTACATCTTTCAACGGATCATGCTTCGGCAGGTCAATGCCTAGGGATGGGCTTAGGAACCTCGAGGGGGCTTTCAGCGTCGGTGCTGCTTCCAATTGAGGACGGTTTTGCGACGTCGGCTTCTCACGCCCTATGAGAGTTGGGTTCTCGTCCTCGTCAAACTCCGACTGTGAATCCCCAAAGAACTCAGAGATATCAGCCTCAGTAATCTCCGTCTGCTCGTCGGTGTTGTCCCCGGATTCGTCATCCACCTCCCGCGACGAGAGGTCCGTAGGTGTCGCACCTCGACTCCTCACGCGCAACTCGCGAACGCTCATATCCGGAGATTTCCTGATCTTGGCAGGTAAATCGAATAGATCCCGTTCTTCATTACTCCCAGAGGCTCCAAGCGGTTTCAGTAAGGCGTTATCAGTCTTTGCACCGAGCTTGCGGCGCCGTATCACGGTCGATGGCGCAGTGCCGGAACCCCTCGGTTGTTTATGCCCGCAAGACTTCCGTGTCGACACGTTCCAGCGAATAGCCTCCTCTTCGAGCTGTCTCGACGGGGAGACGTCTTCATCGTTTCTGCTTGTCGTATCTTGTGATGGTGCTTTGGCGGCCCGGCGAATTTGTTTACTTCTCAGGAGGACAACATCCAGATCGGGAAACTCCTCTTCGCTTGATGAGGCAAAATCGACGTATCCGGCCATGGCGAGGCTGTCTCAGCGCAAATGCTGTTATAACTATCGGCATGAGCCTACTTCAAGCTCGTAAGCGGCTAAGATGTGCAAGAGAACAGTGTAGGGCCATTACGGTAGGTAGATCACCTCAGCAGTGTGATTGCTTGTGTTGCGAGGGGCAACCGTCAACCACCATCACGTTTTCCGGGGGAGTTACCAATTGGGTTAGTATGTTTGACAAAAAAAAAAGTTTGGACTGGCCCGGTTGCGCAGCACGTGACCTTGAGTCGACCCAAGGCACGCATTCGGCTCAATCAGCTTACTTCAAAAATCTCACAAAACCCCCCTTCGCAAACCTTACATTTTACAAGTCACGGCACAGTATTGACAGACTTCTGTCGGCTCGTCGGTGCAGCGCGTAGGTGCCAACTAACTGTCCGGCGACGCTTTCAAACAACGGCTCGGACCAAGAACGGCCGCGATCGAGGCAGTCAGGAGTCATTGACTGACAGGCACTGGGACCCCTTGTGAAGAATGTGAAGAAGCCAAAGCTTGATACATAAAATACTGCAGAGCCCTTGTCATGAGGTGATCTAACGCCCAGAAAGAAATTCTGCTGCTCGGTACATCGTAAAGGAGGGTAGGCATTTGGGTTAATTATCGGCGGAAGGTGGCAGTTGGAAGGACATGGGATGTGATTTGGGGAAGAGTGACCCCAAAAAAGCGCCGGACGCTGGGTCTTTCAGATGATCGGCACGCACAGATTGTATTCTTCTGGTCCCAAAGGAGCATTATGATGTACACTGCGCAGTACTCTATGAAGTCGATGCTGGCTTCGTAAAGGCTGTATAGGATCCCGTACTGCGGCAGCGAGTTAGGATGCCGGCGGCCTGCCTCGGAATGACAAGTTGCTTGTGAGACGGGAAGGCTAGTAGTACCTGTAGGGTCTGAGACGATGCGAAGAGACACCTTTTGATGTTCCTTCGCTAGCGTATAAGCACGGTCCGAGGAACTACTTACAAGCCCTATACTGACACAACGCAATGTGTCCCCAACAAAGAAAGGAAGGGCATGCTGGTTCTGTTTCTGTTTGACGCCAGCTGGACAAAGGAAGAAGAAAGGGTACGTGCTCCTGGACGTCGAGGACAAAACGAAATGTTGAAACCAGCCGAGAGGAACCCGTCGAGCGTTATCCGAGGCGCCACCAAAGCCACTAGTCAACTTCGAACAGACAACAAGCCATTCCGACTCCCGTATGCTATTGAAACCCACGGCTTCGATTATTGGTTTCGCTGTTTGCTTGGTCTGGCTCAGGCGTAATGGTGATTGCAGACTAAAAATGAAATCTTGAAATGTTGATGCACAGGCCAAACAAGCAGTGCCAACAACGGAGCGGGTCGTAGTGTTGTGCCTCGCGGTAACAACAAACCATGATTCCAGGCCATTTGCCCACCAACCATCAATGGTGGAGTATGATGCACTAAATAGATAAAAACATGTCCGCTTGACCATAAAGTACTACGAACGGGCTGGTTTTGGCCATCCGTCCTCGACCAAGTAAGCGGGAGGCGGGTCTTGATTCTCAGCCACCCAGAAAACGACTCTCAGGGGAACTCGGTCCACATTAGGTCTCTGTTCTGGACGGATGCAAATAGCGTAGAAACTGCAGACAGATCGAGATTGTTCAGCCAAGGCGGCGGGTGGAACGATGTCCTCTCCGTTGACAAAGTGGGAGGCAGAAGAATGTCGACGTGTGTATGACGGCATCAATCATCAGCCAGAGTTCGGGTAGTACACGTACTCGATAGCGAACGGAGTATCCGTACATAGTAGTCAGGAAAGAAATAACAGAGGGGCGGAGACGGCGGCTTCTAAATTCTGATTGACTCGTTCTAAGCCGGTACCTGCATAAAACAACGCATCCACATCGAGTCCATGTTCACAGTGCTGATGATTAGCGTAGCATTCTGTCTAATCGCATTTTTATTTATATATAAAAAGGGATGCAGACACCCAAAGCCCTTCCCTGCTTGTCGTGTCTTTTATTAGCTTTATAATCTCTCCCCCCACTCTTATCCCCTTTCCCTCCTCCTCTACCTGTATGCCCCAAACAGACTGAAGCTCCTCGAAATCTCCGGACCCTCCCTCTTCGGCCTTTGGTCGCTACCTAAGGTACCTTACCTCGTTAGGAAGGTGATGCAAATCGGGCGGGCTGTTGATGCTATGTACTGACGGAATTGGCTGGCAGTTGCCAAACCACTCCAAAGCATCGCTCCCTCAACAACTTATAACAAGGAGTAGTAACAGTGGGAACTGCTTGCCATTACTGCTGCACCTGGTCACCAACACAGCTTCTATTATGAGTACACATAATCCCCCCGTCCTTCTTTTCCCCTTTCCCGAATTGAGCGTTCCGAAAATAACATACGGGTCCTGGGGGGGGGGGAGGGGGGGTGCCAAGCAATGGATCCCGCTCAAGACACCTCGTACACAAGTTGGGTTTTGCATATTGTGATGACGGAAACCGTTAGGTGGGGCCCATCAAGGTCAAGCGTGATGATGGAAACATATCGATCAACGATCCCGCCGCCTTTTGGACCTGTTCTAGGTTCAAATAGAGGCAAGATGGGAAGTCCGTGAAAGTGTCTCGTGCTACGACGCGCTGAAGTGCCGAGTGATTTATGACGTGGCACCTGAAGCAGACTAAGGCTAGGAGACGCAGGCCACAAACCGCCTGCCCGCGAATTCGACAAACCATCATCGCGTCGGGACCAACATGGTATTGTCTGATTCAAGGCCTTTATGCCATTGTTGATCATGTCCTAGTGGTGCTGATCCCGCCCTGCGCGCTTGCTTTGCCGGCCACCAGCACGCCGCGTCGTTTGTGTGGCTTCGATACGGATACTGCAAGGTGTGCCGGGAGTTGAGAGTGGCAAACCTGTGCACACTTTTATTGATGACAGCGTGTCTGAGAACTTGGCAGCCCGTCGACACAAATTGTGCCGAAGCTCCATTTCATAAACTCGCACCAAACAGCGGTCGTCATTGCTGCAGGTCGTATCGTGCCCGTAGTTCCCTCCCCTGTCAATTGTGAATTGGTGGGGGGCGAGGTTGGTGAGACCGAGTGTCACGAAACGTACTGCCCGCTTTCATTAGGCACCTTGTGGGTCCGTAACAGACCGATCCGATCTCCCCTCCCACCAAAGGTGTGCCGAATTAGTTCTGCCTCTGCCTCTGCTTGCATACTATACACGTGTAACTGACAGCTCGAGGGTCAAAACGTCCAACGGCCGACTCAATTCCATGGAGACGAAGAAACCCTGATCTTCGTTGGGCTGATCTCGGCCATGGAGGCAGAGCGAGTCCGCCGGTATGCAGCTGCAGCTGCAGTGCATGGCATGCGTAGTTCAGCGCAACGCAGCGCAGCGCAGCGCAGCGTCTTGTCAAGTCAAGACAAAGACTGGCACGCTGGCTGGCCGACCCACGACCTATGCAAATGTTTGCATTGCTTCTTCAGGCTTTTCCCTCTGCTTTCCAGTGTCCCCAGTGTCTAGGGCGAGAGGTCAAGCGACAACGACTGCATCACAGCGCGACACAGCGGGTATTAAGGGTACGGATAGCGATGATAGGGGAAACAGCACAGCAGCCATTAACGATGGAAGTTACGAGTTGGGGTAAAGCAAGAATGACCAGGGCATCTAAAGTCGGTGCAGCTGCGACAGGCATGGCAGGCGATAGTGAGAGAAAAAGGACCTGACCAATGGCCAAACACCAGGTTTTCCGCGACGAGACGAACCCTCACCAGCACTTCGCCACTCTTGGTCCCTCCCCTCCCCCAGGCCCCGATCGTGTTCCGCAAGTACCGGAACGCCCGGCCTGCTCTGAGAAATCAGGACCTCCTCTACGAATCACTGAAATAGCTGCCAGCCAATGAACAGGGCAAGGAACAAACGGGAGATGGTGGAGACGCCGATGGATCACCCTGCTACAGGCTTATGGCGACCGGAGATAACGAAAAACACCTGAAGACAGACGTGTTAAGTGTGTAATGCAGCGCCAGGCAGCAAGAAACACCGGCGTTCGCAGGGGTGTGGAGTGCCGAAGTGCGAAGCAGCCCGCCAGCTAGAGGTACTTCCTTCGCAGACTCATCTCTGCTGCAGTTCGGAAACGAGGAGCTCTGAGAGGAGCCCCTGAAAAGGCGTGAGATTGGGCACCGGTCATTGGACCTGCAGCCAGATGAATCCAAGCCGCGGAAGGTACTTTGCTGTGCGACCGAGTCAGTTGCCGAAGGGATGGGAGGGAATCAGACAATCGACAATGACGGCAAAGTATAAATGCGAGAAGCTGGTCAAGTTGAATCAAGACTACCTACCGAAATGCGAGTCGGTATCTGACGGTGCCAGCGGTTGGACGGCACCCATCTGCCCGATGCATGTGAACACCAGTCGTGGTAAATTATTTCTTCTGAGGCCTGGAAAGGTTGGCATCCCATAACCATCTATACAATGAAGCCACGCTATGGAGCAGGAAAAGAAGAAAACAAGAAAAGGAGTAACCGAACCTTACGTCCAATAAGAGGGTAGCTGTTGCCCACTTGGCACTGCCAATGTCAGTCAACCCAAAATGAGCAAGAGACTCACAGCTCTTGCCAGCAGGCCGGTGGCCTGCCGTTACAAACTCCTTGTCGACTGTCTCAAAATGCCCCTCTCCACTTTAGTTTTCCAGGGAGGTCGCCCGGTAAACTGCACAACGGATGGAGTACGTATACAGTGTGTAAAATTATCTTCCCACTTGCTTATGTGTCTATCCACCTAGCTGGTACCCACAGACACGACGTACCAAACGTTGACCCCGGCTCCTTGCCCAAATGGGCCTGGATGTTCTTCGTCTGACCAGTCAACATGCAGAAGTGCATTTCGCACAGCCACTTCTTTTGGAGTTCTGTCCCGGAGAGAGACAGAAAGAGAGAGAGCGCGCGCGCTCGCGCGTGTGTGTATGTGGTGTGCATTGTACGTGTGGAAGGGAGAAAACCGCATTTCCAGACGCGTTCCATTCGCAGCCGGGCACTTCCTTGGATAATGTGAGATCGGCCCTGGACGATATGGTGGTAGTGCATCCAACTCCCTCCCGCTGTGCACCTGCTGCTGCCGCCGCCACCACCACCACCACCACCAGGCCAGGCTGGCTAGTGTACCAATCCCTGTCCTGAATATCCTGCTTGCTGCAGGTGTGCTCATGTCTCTCCCCCCGTTGCTTTCTGTCCTGGTTTTAGGGAAGAACAACCAGACTCAGAAGCAGATTGGCAGGCCATTTGCTGTGGTAAGGAAACAAAAAAGGAGACAGACAGGCTTTGGCTCTTGGAATCTCTCCGCCCGCTCTGCCCGCATTGCCAGCCTCCGCCTCCTCTCCCCGTCGTTGGTGAAAAGCGAACAATTCTGGTCTCCTTATTCGTCCCCCTTCCGCCTCTCACCTATCCTGCTTATCCCTTAACCGCCTTCGATCCTTCCCCCTTTTTGTGGCGTAGGCGTGAAGTTACCTACAGACAGGCAGGCCTTAGCTCACCTCTCCCTCCCCCGTAGCACCCGCTACCACCAGTGTCTACCACCCACCTCTCCATCTCACCTTTTTCTCCTTTTTACTTCCTTCCACACATCGTAACCGGTTCGCACCTTCTACAATCCGCGTTCCGTCACCCCTTTTTTTGTTCCCTCTTTCTGCTACACCTGTATCTTAATTCACCACACTCGTTTGCGAGACGGTCTACGCAGGCTGTCGCGAGACCAGAACGAGCAAGAGAAAAGGAGAAGGAAGAAAACCTCACACCAACTCGAGTCAATCGCTTCGTCTTCTTCTCTCGAAAGTCGGATTGCTGCAAAAGCAGTGTGAGTGCTTTGCTTCGTCGAGCAACGCCTTGCCGCGCACTTCACCTTAGGAGTCGGCGCTGTATTCCTCCACCTCTTTGGTTTGGTTCGGTACTTCGACTCAACAATCACCAAGCCAACTACGCAAGCATTTTGCTGCCGCAGCCGCGCCCTCTTCCTCGTTAGAAAGAGTCGAGACTTCCACGCCACCGAGCCACTACGACGGTCTTCGACTTTGCGATTTAAACAACTGTCGCTATCTACTCTCGTTGTGCCGGACACATCAGTTTGGGCTCCCCTACAACGGCCCTCTCACTGATCCCTGTACCCTCATCCACCGTGTCCTACCTGATGACTTTTGGACGGTTAGTTTATCAACCTCTTGAGGCACGACGAACACAATGCCTTGCCCTTCCTTCCCGCTCCTTCCGCCGGAAACGCCGGCCCATCCTCGATCCGCGCGCCTCCATACTGACAAGACTCCTTAGATAATCGACTGCCACAATGTCGGGACACCCAGCTGGTAGTGCTGGTGGCGGTGGCCATCAGGACTACGACGATGGCTACGGTCAGCAGGGCCGCGGTCATGGAAATGGTACCCAGCAGACCGATTCCTACTATCAGGATGACCAACAGTACTACGATCAGAACGGCTACGACGCACACGGCCATCCACAGCAAGGCGCCGAAGGCTACTACGACGAGTCGTAAGTACATTCCCTGTCATCGGTCAACGTAGACTCGACACCAATATGACATCGCTGACCACGTTCTTGTTTAGGGGCTACTACAATGCCGACCCCAACAATGCCTATCATCAGGACGGCGGGTACTACGACAACAACGAGCAGTACCAGGATGAATACTACAACAACAATGGCAACGGCAATGGCTATTACGATCAGGACTACAACCAGGGCTACGCTGGCGGACCTCGCCGACAAGGGTCTGAGGAGGATTCCGAGACCTTCAGCGACTTTACCATGCGATCCGACATGGCCAGGGCCACTGACATGGACTACTACGGCCGCGGCGACGAACGTTACAACAGCTACGACCAGGGCGGTGCTCGTGGTTTCAGGCCGCCATCTTCCCAGATCTCGTACGGGGGAAACCGTTCTTCTGGTGCTTCGACCCCGAACTATGGCATGGACTACGCCAACATGATGTCAGCTGCCTCGCGGGAACCCTACCCTGCGTGGACCTCGGATGCGCAGATTCCTCTGTCCAAAGAGGAGATTGAAGATATCTTCCTTGATCTCTGCGCTAAGTTTGGGTTCCAGCGGGACAGCATGCGCAACATGTACGATCACTTCATGATCTTGCTGGACTCGAGAGCTTCGCGCATGACTCCTAACCAGGCCCTGCTGTCTCTCCATGCCGACTATATTGGTGGTGACAATGCCAACTACCGCAAGTGGTATTTCGCCGCCCATCTGGACTTGGATGACGCCGTTGGATTTGCCAATATGAAGGGCAAGGGTTTGCGACGCAAGGCCAAGAACAAGAAGAAGAAGGGCGAAGCTGAGAACGATGCTGAAGCGCTCGAAGACCTCGAAGGCGACAACAGTCTCGAGGCTGCTGAGTACCGCTGGAAGACGCGCATGAACCGCATGTCCCAGCACGACCGTGTGCGCCAGCTTGCCCTGTACCTTCTCTGTTGGGGCGAAGCCAATCAGGTCCGCTTCATGCCTGAGTGTCTGTGCTTCATCTTCAAGTGCGCCGACGACTTCCTCAACTCCCCCGCCTGCCAGAACATGGTTGAGCCTGTTGAGGAGTTCACTTTCCTGAACAATGTAATCACTCCCCTATACCAGTTCTGCAGAGATCAGGGTTACGAAATCTCTGACGGAGTCTACGTTCGCCGAGAACGCGACCACGACAAGGTCATCGGATATGATGACTGCAACCAGCTCTTCTGGTACCCCGAGGGTATCGAGAAGATTGTTCTCGAGGACAAGTCGAAGCTTGTTGACGTTCCGCCTGCCGAACGCTATCTCAAGTTCAAAGACATCAACTGGAAAAAGTGTTTCTTCAAGACATACAAGGAGACTCGATCGTGGTTCCACTTGCTTGTTAACTTCAACCGTATCTGGATCATCCATCTGACCATGTTCTGGTTCTACACCTCGGCCAACGCTCCCAGCATTATTCTCGGCAACAAGTACGAACAGGAGGCCAACAACCAGCCGACGAAAGCTCAGCTATTCTCCATCATGGGGTTTGGTGGTACCATAGCTGCGCTCATTCAGGTCTTGGCAACTTTGGCGGAGTGGGCCTACGTTCCTCGCAAATGGGCGGGTGCACAACACTTGACCAAGCGTCTACTGTTCTTGCTTCTCATCCTGGTTATCAATGTTGCGCCATTCGTCTACGTTTTCGTCCTTCCCAACCCCAACGAAAAGATAGCCGAAATCCTGGCCATAGTCGAATTCGTCATTGCGCTCCTCACCTTCATCTTCTACTCGGTCATGCCGCTTGGTGGCCTCTTTGGAAGTTACTTGACCAAGAACTCGCGCAAGTACGTTGCCAGCCAGACGTTCACTGCCAGCTACCCTCGACTGAAGGGCAACGACATGGCCATGTCGTACGGTCTCTGGCTTCTTGTTTTCGGCGCCAAGTTTGGAGAGTCTTATGTCTACCTGACCCTATCTTTTAGGGACCCTATCAGGTATCTTTCAATCATGAAGCTCGACTGTATGGGCGATGCCCTCTTTGGCAACATCCTCTGCAAGAACCAACATTATGTTCTGCTGGCCTTGATGACATTCACCGACTTGATCTTCTTCTTTCTCGACACGTACCTGTGGTACGTCCTGGTCAACGCCCTCTTCTCCATTGCCAGATCCTTCTACATCGGTTCCTCGATCTTGACCCCCTGGAGGAACGTCTTTTCTCGCCTTCCGAAGCGTATTTACTCCAAGATCCTCGCTACCGGCGATATGGAGATCAAGTACAAGCCTAAGGTGTTGATCTCACAGGTCTGGAATGCTATCGTCATCTCCATGTACAGAGAGCATCTGTTGGCCATTGACCACGTCCAGAAGCTACTGTACCACCAGGTTCCTTCAGAGCAAGAGGGCAAGAGAACTTTGCGAGCACCCACCTTCTTCGTATCCCAGGAGGACCACTCTTTCAAGACCGAGTTTTTCCCAACAAACAGCGAGGCCGAGCGACGTCTGTCCTTCTTTGCTCAGTCACTTTCAACCCCCATCCCGGAGCCCGTACCAGTTGACAACATGCCGACCTTCACCGTTCTCATTCCTCACTACAGCGAGAAGATTCTTCTTTCTCTGCGTGAGATCATCCGTGAGGATGAGCCTTACTCCCGTGTCACGTTGCTGGAATACCTCAAGCAACTTCACCCCCACGAGTGGGACTGCTTTGTCAAGGACACGAAGATCCTGGCCGATGAGACATCTCAGTTCAACGGGGACAACGAGAAGAACGAAAAGGACACCGCCAAAAGCAAGATCGACGATTTGCCCTTTTACTGCATCGGTTTCAAATCTTCCGCGCCCGAGTACACTCTGCGGACACGTATTTGGGCCTCTCTTCGTTTCCAGACTCTCTATCGCACGATTTCCGGCTTCATGAACTATAGCAGAGCCATCAAGCTTCTGTATCGTGTGGAGAATCCAGAGGTTGTTCAGATGTTTGGTGGCAACTCCGACAAGCTGGAGCGTGAGCTTGAGCGCATGGCCCGCCGCAAGTTCAAGCTTTGTGTGTCTATGCAACGTTATGCCAAGTTCAAGAAGGAAGAGATGGAGAACGCCGAGTTCTTGCTTCGCGCATACCCCGATCTCCAGATTGCCTACCTGGACGAAGAGCCCCCGCTGGCTGAAGGTGAAGAGCCCCGCCTGTACTCCGCCCTCATCGACGGGCACTCTGAGATTATGGAGAACGGCATGCGTAAGCCCAAGTTCCGCATTCAGCTCTCTGGCAACCCCATTCTGGGAGACGGCAAATCCGACAACCAGAATCACTCGCTCATCTTTTACCGCGGTGAATATATTCAGCTCATCGACGCCAATCAGGACAACTATCTGGAGGAGTGCCTGAAGATTCGATCAGTTCTGGCTGAGTTCGAGGAGATGAAGACTGAAAATGTCAGCCCCTACACCCCTGGCGTCAAGAACAAGATGATCAACCCAGTCGCTATCCTCGGTGCTCGCGAGTACATCTTCTCAGAGAACATTGGAATTCTCGGCGATGTTGCCGCCGGAAAGGAGCAAACATTTGGTACTCTCTTCGCCCGTACCCTGTCCCAGATTGGTGGCAAACTGCATTATGGACATCCCGATTTTCTCAACGGTATCTTCATGACGACCCGCGGCGGCGTCTCAAAGGCTCAGAAGGGCCTGCATCTCAATGAGGACATTTACGCCGGCATGAACGCTCTTCTCCGTGGTGGCAGGATCAAGCATTGTGAGTATTACCAGTGCGGCAAGGGCCGTGACTTGGGATTTGGCTCCATTCTCAACTTCACCACCAAGATTGGTACTGGTATGGGTGAGCAGATGCTTTCCCGAGAGTACTACTACCTCGGAACTCAGCTGCCTCTGGATCGATTCCTCTCCTTCTACTACGCCCATCCCGGCTTCCATCTCAACAACATGTTCATCATGCTGTCGGTCCAGATGTTCATGATTTGCCTCCTCAGCTTGGGTGCCCTTCGACATGAGACCAAATCATGCAACTACAACCGAGATGTACCCATCACCGACCCCCTCTACCCAACTGGCTGCCAGAACACGGACGCGCTCATGGACTGGGTGTACCGTTGCATCTTGTCCATTATCTTTGTCCTGTTGTTGGCCTTCGTGCCGCTCGTGGTTCAGGAGGTGACCGAGAGGGGTGTCTGGCGCGCTGCTAAGCGTCTTGCTAAGCAGTTTGGGTCGCTCTCGCCGTTTTTCGAGGTCTTTGTTTGCCAGATTTACGCCAATTCGGTGCAACAGGATCTTTCGTTTGGCGGTGCCCGGTATATCGGTACTGGACGTGGTTTTGCGACTGCCCGTATTCCCTTCGGTGTATTGTACTCCCGGTTTGCTGGCCCTTCGATTTACTTCGGGTCCCGCCTTCTGATGATGCTGCTCTTCGCTACCGTCACTATTTGGCAAGGCCTGCTTGTCTACTTCTGGATCTCGCTTCTGGCCCTGGTCATCTCGCCATTCCTGTACAACCCGCACCAGTTTGCTTGGAGCGATTTCTTCATTGACTATCGCGATTTCCTCCGGTGGCTCTCTCGCGGCAACTCGCGCTCTCACGCTTCCTCTTGGATCGCCTTTTGCCGTCTGTCCCGAACCCGTATCACAGGTTACAAGCGCAAGGCTCTCGGCGATCCATCAGCCAAGATGTCGTCCGATGTACCGCGCGCGGCCATCACCAACATGTTTTTGGGCGAGATCCTCACCCCTCTGCTTCTGGTTGCCGTTACCGTCATCCCGTACCTCTTCATCAACGCTCAGACTGGTGTCGAAGGGGCGAACAATAGCAACGTCTCAGGAGATCCGCCCAAGCGAACCAACTCTTTGATCAGAGTTGGACTTGTAGCGCTCGCCCCTATCGCAATCAACGCTGGCGTATTGTTGATGATGTTCTTCATGGCCTGCTTCATGGGACCTCTCCTCAGCATGTGCTGCAAGAAGTTCGGCAGCGTACTTGCGGCGATTGCGCACGGTCTCGCAGTGGTCATGCTGCTCGTCTTCTTCGAGGTTATGTTCCTACTTGAGTCGTTCGAGTTTGCGCGAACATTGCTCGGCATGATTGCCGTCGTTGCCATCCAGCGTTTCGTCTTCAAGCTGATCATCTCACTGACCCTGACCCGTGAGATCAAGACAGACGCGGCCAACATTGCATTCTGGACGGGCAAGTGGTACTCTATGGGATGGCACTCGGTTTCGCAACCCGCCCGCGAGTTCCTTTGCAAGATCACGGAGCTGAGCATGTTTGCGGCTGACTTCGTCCTTGGCCACTTTCTGCTCTTTATCATGCTGCCGGTCATTCTTATCCCCAAGGTCGATATGCTGCACTCGATGATGCTCTTCTGGCTGCGCCCTGGGTACGTTTTAATCATATCTTGTCATCCCACTTGTGCATATCTTGCGCAGTTGCTAACTTTTTTACAGCCGTCAAATCCGTCCGCCCATCTACTCGATGAAGCAATCCAAGCTCAGGCGCAAGCGTGTGTTCCGTTACGCCATTCTCTACTTCACCATGTTCATCCTTTTTATGGCCCTTATGATTGGACCTGCTGTTGTAGGCGACCTGATTCCCATGGACATTTTCAAACAGCTGGACACGACCAGCATCGCGCTGATTCAACCTACGAAATACAACAACGACAACACTCAGCAATCATCCAAGACCGGCACCGGAAGGGATGATTACTCTGGAGCCTACCTCACCATGACACCAAGTTCGTCCTCATCGGCGACGGGCAATTCGGAGAGAGTGCGCTTGTTTTAAATGGTCTTGTATCATGAACGCAGATAGAGAGGGGGGGGCAAAGCGCGACGTTGTGGACCAAGCTGTCTTGGGCTGTTGGTCAGTTCTTGACGACAACAAACAACCTGGGCCACAGTGGCATATTTATAATGTCATTGTCAGGCGCGGCTAATGTGTTTTTGACTGTTAGCTATCCATTTCTTTCTTTTCCTTTCCTTTCTCTCCCGTTCAGGCAGGGAAGCATGGCTGGCATGGTATCACGGCTGCTTAGACCTGCAGACTAGTATATCGTCAATAGCCCAGAATAAGACTGGACGGGCGTACAATCAAGAGTCACGCTTTGAGACGAATTGCGAATCTGGCACATGTGAAAATCGCCGTGTGACTTTGGCGGAAACAAGGTAGGTGGTTGTATAAATCGTATCTTTCTCCCTGTTGCTTCATTCAGGCGCAAGGATATTTGGCAGGCAGCTGGAAAGATACAAGATGAGTCGGAGTGGCAATTGTAATTGGTCGAGACAGGCAAATGGAATTCGGATTTTACATCGTTTTGTTTGTTTGCCCCTATTAACAGACGGGCGGTTTAAGACACTGTGCTGATTACCTAACGATGCAATAGCTCACCCATGCTGTATTCGCATGTGCTTCTCTGATCCTGGCCAATCAGCGCATCTGGACAGGGGCCGCGCTCGGAGGGAACCCGCGTCAGAAGTTGTTGTCCTGAGCGCACTTTCGCATCCCAATGTGAGAAGCCCCCAGTGTTCATTCTAGTTAAACGTCGTCACACACTCCAAGTAGGTATCCTTTTTTACCTACGATCACAGCGTTCCTTTTCTCCCTCGGAGCCAGGACTTGGGCTCAGAGATCCTTTCATTGACTTCCCTTCCGTGAGCTAGCAAACGGACCATCCACAACAATACCAAACTGCTTCCTGAATTCCTCCGGACTCTAAGGTCGCTGTCCACCCGCCTACCTACTCGCCAGTCCTTCACCTCACGTTGCGCCGTTCGCCGTCACAGTTACCATGGACGCCGGCGAAGCCCAGACAAAGGTCATCGCCTGGCTGCACGAGGCCTCCGAGGCGTTCCAAAAAGTCCCCGGCTCCGCCGTCCTCATTCGATACATCCAGTCGAGCTACCAGAACGACCCTATCCGGTCCGGTATCGAGCTGGTCCTTTTTATCTTCTTCGTCCGCTACCTTTTGTCGCCATCCTACTCCACCCAGAAGCAAAACTTCATCAAACTCCGTGACGATGTACGCATTGACGCCTCTTTGCGCGCCCTTCTAGCCTTTACGCGCGGACGATTGCTGACGTTCTCTGCTAGGAAATCGATGAGCTGGTCGAAGACTGGACCCCCGAACCCCTCGTCTCCCCCCAGACTGCACTCGAGGAAATTGAGGCCGAGAGGTTGCCTGTCATTATTGGGTACGGGCGTCCCCTTTCCTGCTCTACCTTTCCAACGATGTAACTAAGTCTACGTCCAGACCTACAGGGCCAAAGACCAGACTTGCAAGCGGACGCACTGTCACGAACCTTGCCTCGTACAACTTCTACAACTTCAACGCGAACGAACAAATCAAGGACAAGGCCATTCAGACGCTGCGTACTTACGGCGTCGGCCCATGCGGCCCTCCCCAGTTCTACGGCACCCAGGACGTGCACATGAAGACCGAGGCAGACATCGCCGCTTATCTTGGCACTGAGGCTTGCATTGTTTACGCTCAAGCCTTCTCCACGATCTCCAGCGTCATTCCTGCCTTTTGTAAGCGTGGAGACATAATTGTTGCCGACCGCGCCGTCAACTACTCCATTCGCAAGGGTATGGAGGCCTCCAGGAGCACCATCAAGTGGTACGCTCATGGCGACATGGACGATCTGGAACGCGTTATCCAAAAAGTGGTCAAGGACCAAAAGGGCAAGAAACTGACGCGAAGGTTCATTGTCTCCGAGGGCCTGTTCGAGACCACCGGAGACAGTGCCGACTTGCCCCGACTTGTAAGCAACTCGCTCATGCGGATGCTACCGGCGCTGGCCGTCAAGACAAGCAAGTGACTGACAAGGCATGCAGGTCGAGTTGAAGGAAAAGTACAGATTCCGCATCATTCTCGACGAGACATGGTCCTTTGGTGTTCTCGGTCGAACTGGTCGCGGCCTTACTGAGGCACAAAACGTCGATCCCTCTCAGGTGGACATGATCGCAGGCTCGCTTGCTGGTCCTCTGTGCGCTGGCGGCGGTTTCTGCGCCGGTGCCAAGGACGTTGTGGAGCACCAGCGCCTTACAGCGGCATCTTACACCTTCTCCGCCGCCCTGCCTGCCATGCTTGCCGTTACGGCCAGCGAGACCCTCAGTGTGTTGCAGTCCAACCCGGATATCCTCACGCAATGTAGGGAAAACACCAAGGCTATGAGAGCGCAACTGGACCCTCGCAGTGATTGGGTCGTCTGCACGAGCTCGCCTGAGAACCCTATCATGCTGCTGGTTCTCAAGGCGGAGGTCGTTGCGGCGCGCAAGCTGACGAGGGAAGACCAGGAACGGCTGCTGCAGGATTGTGTCGATGAGGCAAGTCGGGACATCGTGATACCTGTACAACTAATACTGACTGATCTACTCTTAAGGCGCTCGTCAACGGAGTTCTTATCACGCGTCTGAAGAGCATGCCCATTGCCAACAACCTCGACCCTAAAGACAATAGCTGGCAGATTCAACCAGCACTCAAGGTCTGCATTACCACAGGCTTGCCGAAAAAGGATATTGAGAAGGCAGGCGTCGCTATTCGACATGCAATCACCAAGGTTATGACCAGGAAGTCAAGCTCCAAACCGTCATAGCGTCAACCATACTGGGACCCGCACTGCGTTACTGCATGTATGACTTAGGAGGTCGGGAATGTCCTCGGACACGGCTACCAGATGGGTTTGGACTAGCTGTTCTACATGGAGGACGCTGGAAGGCTGCTGGTGTACATTTCTTGGTCTTGCACTTTGAGTGAGGATGCATTCAGGCGCATTGAGACGGCTGGTTGCTTGATTACTCTGCAGCTGTGCATGTAACGACAGAAACACGTATATATACACACGTACTAATAATTGATAGAATAGGACCCGGCAGCCAATATGACAGCTTCGGCTGATGTCTGTAGCATGGTATCAAACCACACATCATGCTCACCTGTGCGGCTAAGGGATCAGGAGCGTAGACAAAGCCTGGACCGAACCATTAAACAACGGAAGAGGAGACAAAGCCTGTCCGCCCACTTCCCGTCGACAGGTCGGCGCCGGATCCGGCAACAAGGATGCGGGTCCAGTCGTCCGGTCGGATGTCGCAAGCCACCAATGCTGTTCGATATTCTAGATTCTGTCGAGTTCCTGGTCTGTTTTCCCACCTTCACCCGGAACAGGCAGACTAATCGAACTCCCCACGGCTCCGGGCTCCTTTGGCGTTCTACGCCATCATCACTAGCCCTCGTCGAGGCACGTCCTATGTCCCCTGCCCTCTTCCGACACCGTTGATAACTTGTGCTGTGGGTCCCTCGCCTTGTGTTCATGTGTCAAGTCGTGCCTTTACCAAACCCAAAACTCGGGTCAGGTAGGTTGGTGTCGGCCGGTCCGGCTCGTTTGGATCGGGTCTTGGCCATCTGTATTTGCAATCCGATGAAAGCCTGAGAATTCGTTAGCGCTGTTTGGGGTCGTCGGGCTTCAGTGGTGGCTTGAAAGAGAGATGCATCTGTTATGGGCTGTGTCGTTGCTTCTTGCATCGCGCCGGAAGCCGGGGGGGAGGGGGGGGGGGGGGGGGTGATCTCAAGTCTGGAAACCAAAATGCCCTATTTCGTTTGTTATATAAGATGCCTCGACCTCGTCCTCACTATACGGACTGCTCAATCACAACACGCACTCATTCGATCATTTGAGAAGATCAGTTGGATCACCACTCTCCTTAACTTCTCGAAACAGTCCATCACTCATTCACAAAGGAACTCGGGTAGAAGACGGCATACCTCATTTCCGTGTATCACGCAGCTTTGCCTCACTGTCAGTCGATGAACAAACCTCCCGTCTCGGACTCGGAATCTCATAGACAAGGGGGAGCAGCATGTTCCGTTGCAAAATGCTGACCGGTGTTACCAGACAGGCTTTGCCAGTATTCACGTTTCTGATCCACTTACTCGAAGCACTTTTCACCTTGACCCTCATCGGCCTCGACAGCGGCATCGCGGACCAAACACCCACCTACTAAAGGAGTCTTTCGAAGGTCACCACAAGCCCCAAGAAATACAAACTCCTGGTGGACTGCCCGTTCGATAACACTTGGACAAGCCGGTGTCGAAACTCGACAAATCAGCAACAATAACTCTCAGCCAGGGAGGTCCATTTCTGGAGGTGAGTTTTGAGACGTGTGTTCCAAGTTTTCCGTTCTGGGAGGGCTCTCCCTCGTACGTGCACTTGTTGGTTACACGTTAAGACCAACAGATTCCTGCATCCCCCTTTCCCCCCTCCTTCGTCTCTCTCCCTCCATTCCTCCCTTCTTAGCCCGTCATCCACCCACGACTTCCCACGCGCTTCATCTTACCTCGTTCCTGTCGCTCTCGGTATTTTGGCTCCTTCTGCTTGTCTTCTTTTGTTTGGCCAATCGGACCTGGCGAAGGCGGTCCGGCATCTGGGAAACAGCAATAGCACATACTACTTGACTACGCCATGCCGCCCACCATCTCATCAGTCTCGACCTCCATCTTTCGATCTTCTCCTCCTTGTGTCTTGTCATCCGTTGTTTTTGGCCTCGTGTAGCCCAGAAGCTGTCTCGACAGCGATCCGCTCTTTTCTGTTGCCGTTGTTCTTTCGTTTCAGTCGCTCACTTGAATCTACCATTCTTCACTGTCCTTCAGTTTCATTAACTCACACACCCGCTGTCCTTACAGATCCCAACTTTGAACAATACTCTCCCAACGAATCAAAATCCTTCGACAGAGGCCTCGAACTAGAGCCTCTATCGTTGCCCCAGGCGTCATCATCTTTCTCGTTTTTAGCTTCGTATAACCATCTGGAAGCCGTCGGAGTCTTGGAACAATGAAGTCAGCCGGTCTCCCTTCAGCGATTGCCCTCGCCCTAATCGGGCTCTCGGCCGCTCATCCACAGGGTAAGAGAGTACCGATTTGATTTATTGCCCCCGATTGGAGCATATGGTCCTGACAGGTCTACCTAGGCAGTAGAGATGCAAGGGAAGCGGCAGTTCGGCCTCAGAAGATCATCGTTGCCGACTCCTCCATAGCCGATCCCACTGAAGCTCCCCAGGTCGTTGTTTACGTCGACGAGGAGGGCAGGCCTTTGGAAACAACCACCGAGACAGTTCGCTTTGTGCCCGCATATCGGTCGATCAGTCGCTTTCCCATGCCTATGGGGCTGGAAACCCGCTCAAGAGATGTTGGCTCTCGAGCAGCATCTTCACAACCCTTCACCAACACCCTGGATGCATCCTCATCGGCGTTATCAAGCGCTCCATCTTCCTCTTCTTCATCGTCATCGCCTTCGCCCATGCCTTCTTCCTATTCCACTCCAAACACCACCCTTCATGGCATAGCCTATGCTCCCTACACCGCAGCGGGACAGTGCAAGACAGCTGAGCAGATTGATGCCGACTTTACCGAACTGAAAGGAAAATACTCGGTCGTCCGCACCTACGGCACCGATTGCAATCAGGTCGCCAATGCTCTGTCTGCGGCGAAAAATGCTGGCGTGAAGCTCTTCTTGGGCATCTTCGACATCAGCTCGATCCCAACCCAGGTCGCAACGATTGTTTCAGCCGTCGGCAGTGACTGGTCTCTGATTGACACTGTCAGTGTCGGTAACGAGTTGGTCAACAATGGCAAGGCGACAGCGCAGCAGATGGTGACCGCTGTTGGCCAGACGCGGCAGCTTCTCCGCGCTGCTGGTTACACAGGTCCCGTTGTCACTGTCGATACATTCGTGGCCGTCCTTGCGAATCCTTCGCTCTGCGACGTGTCGGACTACTGCGCGATGAACATCCATCCCTTTTTCGATAGTAGCACGGCGGCAAAGGATGCAGGTGCTTTCATCACTCGGATGGTGGGCGAGGTCCAGGCCAAGCTGTCGAACCGAAGCAAGCGCGTCGTTTGCACAGAGACTGGATGGCCGTGGAAGGGCAACGCCAACGGAGCTGCCGTGCCCGGTCTTGAGCAGCAGAAGTTGGCTGTCGACTCGATCAAGAAGGCGTATGCAAGCCATCCGAGCGACGTCATTCTCTTTTCTGCTTTTAACGACCTTTGGAAGCATGCCGAGGCAGCAACGTTCAATGCAGAGCAGTACTGGGGCATTGGAGCTCTGTACTCGGATTCTGGCAAATGAGTCGAAGATAAGCAATAGAGCGGGCCATTTATATGCATCGGGCTGCGGGCAGACCGAGGGACGAGGCAGATGCACATGGCTCTTGAATGGGATGATGGTAATCCCACATCTTTTTTGTACCTCATACTATACATCAATTTTGTGTCTCGAAACCATGGCCGAGCATCTCGGTAGTCCTCAACAGATTTTCACAAGTCTCGCAAAGTCTCCCGTTCCCCACTTTCATGGCGAAACGTTGGGTGCAGTCGGGCGAGATCTTTTGTTAAATATATACATCCGGCCCGTCGAAGAGTAAGCCTGAGCAGTGAGTCGAAGTTGTCACGTTTCAGGAGCCCAGAAGATCGAGCCTGTCAGAGCCTAACTGGAGCCGCCAAGTGCCATTGAAGAGTGCAAAGCCAAGGATGAACAGTGGAGCAACCATCGGGGTTCCAGGGAGCAGGTCCACTTGGGTGAGCAAGTAGTACACACTGCTTAGGTGCTTCGCGTTGAATTTTCCCCGGATACACCAGCTCCTCTAGCGTCCCAGCATTTCCAAATTACAGTCTGCTTTTATCGAGACTTTATGTCTCCGACAGAAAATGGCACTCGCCGTCTAATCTTGAGTGGTACACGACATAACGCAGACCTGAGAGATCTCAATTCTGATGTGAAGATTACCCATGCGCGGAAACGAGAGTAAGGGAGTTGCTCAGGTAGTCGGGGGAGCAAGAGGTTGAAATGTTACACGTGTTCCATCACGTGACAATGAAATTCGTGGCAAGTAACCGTGCGGACAATGGTCGGAATCTGCAAGGGACATTACCGTAGCAAAGGTTACCATCGAAACTACCACACTATGATCCTTGGACCGTCCCGACTCTTGGCGTCGGTCGCACCCCTGCAAACTCTTTACATATTGTTCTTGAGTTGGTTGGCTACGTAGCCAACCAACTCAATTCGTGGATATCATTGCATGTAGGTGCGTAGAGATGGGACAAGAGGCAGAGAACCACGCCATGATGGGCCAGACCGGCACTGTTTATCGAATGATTAAGTGTTCGTATAGGCAGAGCAACAATGGTGGGCGACCTGGGACGGGCGACCTGGGACAGGCCACCGGAGGTCTCGGGCTTCTGTAGGTAGTTACCAAGCACCTGCTGCACCTGAGCTAGAGACCGAGGATGTGAATGAGGATTTATAGGTGGGTTTTGGCCGCAGAGCCCTGGTACCCTGTACATTTACACACACCAAAACTGTACTTACCTACGGCCCACGTCCAGACTCGGGCAGCGATACCTTGACGTGTGAACGGATATCAAGGGAAGCAATCGCACAAGCAGCTTAGAGTTGAGGGTACAGTGAGTGCTTGGTTGGAGGGGGGACCCTGCCTACCTGCTTACCTTAGACATCCGGATCAACAACATGCGGTGAGCTACAACACGACACCAGCATAGCATCCTTCTTCTTTTTTTTACATTTCCTTTCTCTTCACCAACACCTTTTCTCACTGCCTGTTCACCGCCGGCAGCTGCCTCTCTAGCAACCCACGCTCGTTCAATTGGGTTCCGGCAATCCGCTCGAGCGGCCCGCCGTCCTCCATCCCCTCCTTCCAGACCACCTCTGCCACTCCAGTCACAACTCGGACCACAATGGCGACCCCCACCAACGCCCCCATCTCCGCCGCGGCATCGGCACAACGTGGAAAGCCGACAAAGACGAGGATATACCCGCTCATGTCACGCCGCCAGGTCGAGGGCTTGATTGCTCAGGGCAGAGTTGTCGTCATAATTGATCAATTCGTCGTCAAGCTGGATGGGTGGCTTGCATACCACCCGGGCGGCGACAAGGCCATCCTGCACATGGTCGGGCGGGATGCTACTGATGAAGTCTCGGTGTATGTATACGTGATGATGGCGATTCGCAACCTCTGTATTCCCCTCCAAAACATCAATGGCTAACCTGTTCGCGATTTTATAGACTGCACTCTTCTGAGGCCAGATCGCAGATGACGAGGTATCGAATCGGAAGAGTCGAGGGTCACTGGAGAAACTTCGTGCCGCCTATCCAGGGAGGCAAGTTCAGGGCACTCGAAGAGGGCGGCTCCGGGGTCGACGACGTAGATGACAACGACGACGATACCATGCGTTTCTTTGGTGCCCCCTACCCTAGCGATGTCGATTCTCGCGAAGCCTCCCCCGTCTTCGACACGGCAGACAGTCACGTCCGCTGCAGACACGGCGCCGCGCAGAGCTCGAGCCCGGCCTCCGTCTCTTCAGCGACTTCCACCACTGACGACGGCCATGACGACAAGGACATGGATGGAACCGCCTTTCTTGACTCGGAGACGCGCAAGCAGATCCGCCTCGACCTTGATAAATACCCTGCCCTAGACGACGGGACGCAGTCGGACATTGTGCGCAAGTACCGGCTTCTCAACGAGCGCATCAAGGCTGAGGGGTTGTACAATTGCGACTACCGTGCCTACACTATTGAGGTGATGCGGTATACACTTCTCTTCGCCGCTATGCTGACCTTCCTGCGCTGGGGGTGGTATTTTCTCAGTGCCGCTTGCCTCGGCTGCTTCTGGCACCAGCTGGTCTTCTCCGCTCATGATGCGGGGCACATGGGCATCACCCACAACTTCCACGTCGATACGTGCATTGGCATCTTTATCGCCGACTTCATGGGCGGGCTGTCTATTGGCTGGTGGAAGCGGAACCACAACGTACACCACATCGTCACCAATTCCCCCGAGCACGATCCTGATATCGAGCATTTGCCCTTCTTCGCTGTGTCCCACCGCTTCCTCGGCAATCTGACGTCGTCCTACTACGAGCGCGTGATGGAATATGACCTTGCAGCCAGGTTTTTCCTGTCGCTGCAGTCATACTTGTACTATCCCATCATGCTATTTGGCCGCTTCAACCTCTACAGGCTCTCGTGGGACCACCTCATTATGGGCCGTGGTCCCAAGAAAGGCATTGCCTGGTGGCATCGCTGGCTTGAGGTAGCTGGTCAGGTCTTCTTTTGGGTCTGGTTCGGCTACGGCATTGTGTACAGGTCTATTCCTAATAATTGGGACCGCTTTGTCTTCGTGATCATCAGCCACATGTTCCAAGCTCCGCTACATGTCCAAATCACGCTATCTCACTTCGCCATGAGCACAGCCGACCTGGGCCCTCAAGAGTCGTTCCCGCAAAAGATGCTGCGCACGACGATGGACGTCGACTGCCCGACGTGGCTCGATTTCTTCCACGGAGGGTTGCAATTCCAGGTGGTCCACCACATGTACCCTCGCATTCCGCGCCACAACCTGCGCAAGACGCAAAGGCTTGTGCAGGATTTCTGCAATGATGTGGGCATCCCTTACGCCCTGTATGGCTTCGTCGACGGCAACAAGGATGTCATTGGTCGGCTCGCGGAGGTATCTCGACAGGCGGCCATCTTGGCGAAATGCCAAAAGGTTGCCGCCCATCATATCCAGGGCGGCCACCGTCACTGAACGCATTCAATTCAGCCTGGCGAGGTTATTTTCCCTTACCACCCATCTCACTTCCCTTTCTCTTTTGGCCGTGAACAACTCGGGTGATGTTGAAGGGAGCTCTGTCATGACCGGTGTAGGAAAAGAAGGAGGCACACAAGATGTATGCATATACACAATATACCGGAAGCCTGTGGTGCTCGAGTGAAGATAGGCTGTAATGGCCAGGAATACATCAGTCTAAGATGATATGCAGGAGTATGCGTGTGCATGTGTGTGGCGAGTACACAGATTGAAACGAATCGAGTTGTCCGTTCTGAGCAACTCGTCTATCTGTAATGTCCTCCAAAGTCACAATCGTAAAATCTCCAACCGGACACCCCCCCCCCGCGCGCTCATCTCGGTACTTTTTCTTGATAGTCACGAGAAGAGGGAGCCTACATGCGAACCTCAACCGGTGTGACGATGAGCCGTACAAGCCTCTCTGATTTCGTCATGGGCCAATAAGGTGGGCCCATAACTATGTATGTAGACGGCGCAGCAATTGGTAGCATTGCGCCTTCTCATCACCATAGGAATCTGGGAATCTGAAGTCTGGGCTTCCCACCTCACAGGCCTGCGGGATCAAATATCCTGTGTACAGATGTGGCGTGTGCATAAACCCAACCCCCCCTCCCGATTCTCCTCCTGTCCACCTTCTGTCCATGGATCCTTGACACGATACGCATCTTGACGCGACTCTACGGCCCCCTCGATCTGTACACACGATCCGATGCGAGATGGGGGGCTCACCTTACCTGCGGTACGTTTGCATGATGAGGCTGCTGGCCGGAGCCGTATTCGTATGAGACACAACTACTAATCATGCCGCATTGACAGGGGTCCAAGGAGGGGCCTGGAGAAAAGAAGGAGGAGACATGGCGAGGAAGAGTGAACGCCGGGCGAACATACAAATAAATTCGCGGGAGGCGTCCTCTTTTCGTGAACATATCCAGCACCGCGGCATCTGATACCGCTAAGGAGATGACTCCTTGATACAAGAGCCTCGAATTCGCGATACTCCCAGTCAACCCCCCTTCCCCGGCTCCTCCATTTCCACCAGCCTCCGTAGCCAAGAGCCCATGGCAACGGGCTGGAAATAGTTGAAAGTAGAACAACAGATGCATGGCAGCATCTCCATGTCCAGTTTTCAGGATGCCTTGCGGGAACATCGAAGGGATGCCTCTGTCAAGAGCGAGAGGGTTGCCTTGCCAGTTACACAGGTAACAATGTGTAGGCAAGCCTTGTGAGGGTTATGGCAGAATGGTCAGTCGTGATGTCAACGGACAGCTGCCCGGCTCACCGGGGGGCCCGTCAACAGATCGCGGGAGCGAGACAGTGTCTCAGATCGGTCTTTCAACGACCACTTGCCTCGTTCCCCTTAACCGGCATTTAGGGGTTGAGCTTTCGCTCTCGTGGTCCGGGTTTCACGGTTTGAGGCCATTCTAGCATCGGCTCAACCCCCACGTAAACACCGACGCCTGTCGGCCTCTTTCTTGATGCTCAAAGCTAGACGGTAATGAGTTCAGAGATACCTTTCCCTGTTTGTATCACACCCCCACTCGAGCTAGAGCCCGGGTAAGAGCATGACACTTGCCGTCGGTTCCGAGGGCTTGCTTATGAGCAAGGAGGGATGGTGGCGGGTATACGTACTGGTCGGAGCGCCTGGGAGTAGTCCTGCGGTGATTTCATGCATTCATAGAACACAAGGGTCATGTTCTGAAAGTGTTTAAACCATTGCTCTTCCACATTTGTTGTTCGATAAAGCTGTCGTTTTGAAGCTCAACATCGCACGAACCATTGAAATACGAGTCCAGTAGTGCCTGGACTGTCCCCCCCTCTTAGACTCGAGCCAGAGAAGCATTCCATCAAGTGGAACTCGGTGCTGTGAAGAAAACTTGCCGATAATCTTGCTCGGTTCTGTGAGTCGACAACGGGAGCAACCTCCTCGCGGGCGCCATCTTCACCCTTTTCCTCTTCTTCAGACATAACATAAGGCTTTCGATTTCAGGACTTTTGGCCATGGGCAAGAGTAAGATGGACGATGCTGCAGCGGCTCGGATCCGCAAGACCAGAGGCGATAAAGTAAGTGCCCAGGACGGTCAGTATGTCAATCTTGAGTTCACGAGAGGATGATAACCAAGGTATGACCAGGACGAGTTCGCCAAACGCGCCGCCATGGCCGCCCAGGCGAACAGACACAAGGAAACATCAGGGAGGGAGCAAAAACGGGGCCAGTCAAGTGGTGGAAGCAACCATGAGGGGGGGGCAGAAATAAGGGTTGCATGGTCTCCGATACAAAAGACGGAGAGTTCCAAAGCGTAGAAACATGGATACAGAATGAAGTATCGCAATAGAGATAGCTCGATTGCGCGCCCCGGTCTTTTCAGAAGATGTGGACTGCAGAAATGGAATCACGAGAGTCAAGGAAGAATGAGGGGGTTCAAGAAAATAAAGACCAACCCTCCTCAACTAAGTGTGTTTAACGGCAGACAATTACGGGAAGGGGAAGGAGGAAGCCGTGCAGGGAGGCTGGTATATCTGATGTCAAATGGGTCTAGCAGTCAAACTGATCCGAGATCTCCAGAGTGGCCAGGCAAAGCAGTTCGCACATGAGCCCACAGTCTTCAGCCCTCTCGTGAATTGGTGAAAAGTGGTTATGATTAGGAGCAGAAACGCGCCAGATCAAAGCAACAGAATCACACTATACCGAGACACCAGAAATGGAAGAAAGCTGCCCAGACCACCGGAATATTGAGGATGGGGCTGGTCACAGTTCAACATGGGTGGCTAGGGTCAGCACTGTAGTAATATCGGCCCAACTGCCATCCATCTCTTCTCATTGAAAGGAACCGGAGGCCAGCTACAATAGTTTCCATCCTTCCTTTCATGGCGATGTGAAGTCGTCAGAGAAGAAGGCAGGGTTGGCTGTTGTTCTTGTTGGAGGAAGAGGAAGAAATATATTTACCTACCTTAATATCTAGTCGCGTTAAAGTTGTTGGTCAGCCAATCAAGAAGGCTCCTCCTCAACACTCTAACTTGTAGTTCCAAGTCAAAACGACGCCGGGGGATGATTGCATCGCCTGAAGCGACAGGGACGGCAGGAACAGATTGATGTTGGTTGTTGGTAGGGGTGATGTTGGATCTCGGAGACAAGGCTCGGCCATGCAGCGTACCATTCAAGCCCTCAGTGACGAGCGCATGCTGCGCGGCGCAGTGAGACAGACAACACAGGCAGATATTTACTGTCAGCGACGACAAGGATGGAATGCGGTCCAGCCCCAAGGCCGTGGTCGAGTTGATGGGGAAGATGATGGTAAAGAGGAGAGGCCCAGCCAATGTACTTAGAACAATGGCAGATGCCCGATTTGACCATGTTGGCCAGATGCATCATAGCCGCCATGTGGTAGACTCGAAAGCTGCGACGAGGGGTTAGGCGTGTAGTCGTCGTTGTTGAGAAGTCCTTATTGTGGAGAGAGGATGATGGTTAGTACTGCTGGCGTAGATGGTAGCTGCTCCTCGGGAATGGGTCGGTTCTACTGTGCATTCTGCCCATCATGTATGAGTGTGTATCCGTAGATGCCTAAAGCAGTCGATTGCCTATCGGCACTGACCGACCTAGTACCTACTTAATATGTGGGCAGGTACCTCAAGGTGTCACAATTTGTCTCCACTATCCTCCTGCGTGTTCTGTGCTCTCTGTCCTATCAGATCCCTAGTTCCTAGGGGACATCCAGCTGTGACGCCACACACTCTGTTCTGTAACTGGTGTGCACCCGCCTCTTTTCAACCTGCTTTTGCTGTCGGTTATGCTCTGTCGGCGCCTCTGTGCCTGCTCTTCGCTATCCGTGCCCGCCTGCAGCCTCATCACGCTGACGCGCAGCCCATCATCAACTCCTCCTTCGACCTCAACTCTGGAACCTTGGAGGTCCTTGTTCCTCCTACCAATCCTTTCTCCATCTGTCCCCTCGCCTGAAGTTTCCCCGTTTTCCACTACACCCACACGTGCACATAGAGACCGTGTACCGTTCGCTACTGGGTCCCCGAAGTGAACCCAGCTCATCACCGCTCAACTGTGGAACTGGGCTCATCCTCCACCCTTTCGGCCCAACTCAGGCTGGGTAGCCGATCAAACTTCAGTCCCGTGCCACGACATCACAGGAGATGGTCTCATTGTTGCTGTCTCGACCCAGGCATAAATCATGGACGTCAGCATTCAGAGAGCTCTGAACGACAAGCTGTACGACAAACGCAAGGTTGGCGCACTCGAGTACGTCTTTCACTACTACTCCTCGCATCCTCCTCCTACTTCCACCATTACTACTCATACAACCATCATCAAACCCTTGGCCGGCTTGGCTCTATGCTGACTTCTCCAACCCCCATAGGCTTGAACGCGTTATCCGTGAACTTGTTGTAGCTAGAGATTACCCCAGAGTCCAGGCCATCCTCGAACAGCTCTGCAATGAGTTTGCTTACGCCGTCCACCAACCTCATGCCAGAAATGGAGGTTTAATAGGTTTGGCTGCAGCTGCCATCGCCCTTGGTCATGTATGTCTGCCCTCCTCTCCACTATCTTAAGCGGCTTGAGCCGCACATCCTACCTCGTCTTTCTGTTGTTCGCGTGCATTCATTTGGCTGATGTGTCTCTCAGGAGTTACCCCGCTACCTCGAGAAGATCGTGCCACCAGTGCTCGCATGCTTCACCGACCAAGATGCCAGAGTCAGATATTACGCATGCGAAGCCATGTACAACATTGCCAAGGTTGCCAAGGGGGAGATCTTGATATACTTTAACGATATCTTTGACGCTCTCTGCAAGGTAGGCCGCTCCCACTCACACACCAGTGATCCCTTTGTACCCGTGGCTGATCTCGATATCTCAGCTGGGAGCAGATTCCGAGCTATCCGTTAAAAACGGTGCTGAGCTACT